>NC_089830.1:16860260-17584001 GCF_035046505.1 Tiliqua scincoides | reverse complement strand
ACAGCAGAAGTATCAGACTGTTTATCCTGGCACATCCGTCATCTCCGTGAGCCTTTCGAACTTGGCTTGTTTCCCCACTGTCCTATTTCCTCTCTCCCCCCCTTCCCGGTGGTAAGCAAGAACACACATCCATGGAACAGCGTTTCATTTCCTGTTTGGGCTGTGGGAGCCACTGGCAGTCACACATTGTCTCATTGGGAGCAGCCACGAACGCGATGCAACACAGATAGGTCTGTTACAAAGAGACGGCTGTGGCATTGCTGCAACATTACTGCATGATGCACAGCAGAGAGAATGCACAGCCGAGAGCAAGTTAAACCCACTGAATTCCAGCATTCTCCAGGGACTGTAATCCAGCAACACTGAATCTACAAGCAGTTATGAAGTACCCCCCCACACACACTCCCTGGAACAGATCTTGTCATCTCTTAGTGCCACGTCCTGCTGTTATACCTGTAACTGAAATTAAGTCATAGTCTTCCCCCACCTACTCTAAAGTTCACCTCACTTTCCCTTCCTTTGTAGCCTCCTGTGCTGAGTTTTAGACCACAAACTTCTTGGGGCAGGGAGCTATCCCCGCTATAGTTTGAAAAGAATAACCATATTTTGCTGCCATTTAAGGAGGACCTGGGCAGGATCACACATACCCTAGAGTCAAGCTACAGGTTACTTGGCCTCAATGTGCTTAGAATCCATCAAAGGGACCCCCCAGCCAGGTCAAGACTGCAGCATTGGAGGAGGAGAGAACATAGGAAGATCCCTGCTAAATCAGGCCAAGAGCCCATCTACTCCAGCTTCTGTATCTCACAGTGGCCCACTAGATGTTTCTGAGAACACACAAGATCCCTGCAGCCTGTTGCCATCCCTTGGACCTCACACTCAGAGACAGGCTACCTCTCAAACCCAGAAGTTACATACAGTCATCATGGCTTGTAACCTGTGACGGACTTTATTAATCTGTTCCCTTCCCTTTTAAAGGCATCTGGTGCCATCACCACATCCTGTGGGAAGAAGTTCCACAGATTCATTAGAACAGTGATTCTCCAACTTTTTAGCACCAGCACCCACTTTTTAAAACACTCTTATCAGGACATACTGAGGTTTTTAAAAAGGAGATCTAGAAAGAAACAATATTTTATTTATTTATTTATTAGTATGGTTGGCAACCTTCAGTCTCGAAAGACTATGGTATAAGCCTAGAGCACCCAGTATTCCCTGGAGGTCTCCCATCCAAGTACTAACCAGGCCTGACCCTGCTTAGCTTCCAAGATCAGCCCCATGCAGGGTAACAGTTGCTGCATTTAGTAATAAACACTAGAAAGAGTCTCTCAAACATTTCTCCCCCTATATCTATGCATGCTTGCAAACTGTAGGAGCTGAGCTCTTTGCAGGGTAATTAGCAGCTACAGTGCCTGATTTTTGAATACCTCAGGGCCTGAGGAAATTAGTTATCTGATCTTTACATCATCCTTCGGCAACCCACCAAAAACCCGATCGTGACCCACCAGTGGGTTCCAACCCATAATTTGGGAATCACTGCATTAGAACTTTAACCCATTGGCCCAATCATGGTCCCAATGCAGATCAACTCCCCCCCTCATGGCTTTCACAGGAAGGCAAGCTTCCATTGTGTAGAACTGTTTACACAATCACCGAAAACAACTTGAAAACTTCATGCAAAACTTTAGATCAATAAACAAGGACAAAACTGGTGCAAGCAATTCAAACCTCCTCCATTCATTGATTTAACATCCATTTAGTGTCCAAACCAGGTTTTCATTACTCAACACTGAGGCTGTTAAACTGCACTGGGGTAAATCTGTGTACCCAGGTGCAGTCACTATTACTCCAATTTTTCACACATTCCATTCAATGCAGGTATGCACCGACAGTGTGCACAATTGCTTGAGCTGTAAATGTGCAGGCATTAATATGTAAAAGTGTAGCAAGGCACAGATAGCTATAACTGGGTACATAGGTTCTGTACCTACATACAGCATAACAGGCAAACAGTCCTAAGGTCATCCGATCAATGGAATGAATTGTCTGCTCCACAAAATCCTGCTTATGAGGCAGACTTTAGTGTTTGAGCTTTAGCATTGTCTGATCACTTTTTTGTCACAATGAAGTCCTCACTTGATGGTGCAATTGTCACATGATGAATCCATGAACCAAGGGGCCTAGGCGATTAATGGAGTGAACCTATCAAGGTACACTCCAGTCGAAGCTTTTCATTCTATTGCAAAACCATCTCAGGAAAACTCCTTTGCTCGGAACATTCAACACTCAATGGAACTAGTTGTCAGGCAGAACAGCCCAGCAGCAACTGGAAATGGGTGTTACTGGTGTTATCCTAGCTGACAGTGCTACAGAAATTTGTATCAGAAGGCAAAGTTTTTCCATCTAGTTCAATTTATCCAATCCCAAGCATGGATCATTCGCAGGTAGGGCTAGCCTTACAAAAGAAAGAAGGCAACAGAGCAGAAGAGGAAGAGTGGTAGGATTGTCTGCATCACTGATGCTCTAGCCCAGGGGTGTCCAATGTTTTTGGCAGGAGGGCCACATCAGCTTTTTGACACTATGTTGGGGGCTGGGGGGGAAGAATTAATTTACATTTAAAATTTGAATAAATTTACATATATTTACATAAGTGAATCTATTAAAGATGAACTTCTATGAATGAATGAAGGTCTTGCAATAGCTCAAGGCCTATACGAGGCCTTGCACAAAGCAAGGTTGGCCTTTCCTTTGCCGCCGCTACTGCATCACAGACATGAAAAAGCAAGCAGTGGATGGAGCCCTCATCCCACAGCTCACTCGAGAGCTCAAACAGTCGCCCTCACTCTGAGAGCAGTTGCGTCGGGCCAGTGCGGGCTCCAACAAATCTCCAGAGGGCCAGAGGCTCATTGGAGACTGGGGGCTCCCTGAGGGCTGCATTGAGAGGCCTTGAGGGCTACAAGTGGTCCCAGGGCCGCCTAAGAGCCGTGAGGCTCCTTGAGATCTTTTCAGGGGCTCCATGAGCACATGGTGCTCCACCATGCCGTTCATATGCTCATGCATGTGCTGGCAGGACTCCCCAAGACTCTGTTTAGGAGCATAGAGGGCTCCAGAGATCAAAATATTTGAGAAGTGCAAATCCAGCCCACCACTCTCCATTCCTCCACACTGCTCCATCCCTCTCTTCTTTTTTCAATCCAGGGAGGAAGAGGAACAGCAGCTGTGAAGGTAAGTGGGACAACAGAGTCAGGTGCCTCCCACCCGTTTGCTTCCTGATCTGTATCGTTATGCTGGTAGAAGTGGTTGGTGAGGAACACGCATTATATTAGAAGAGTTGGCAAGGTTCCGACAGCTTATATAAGGGAGGTGCTACTGGGCTTGAAAAGGCTTCCTCGGGCTCTAGAAAGGGCACATATGACAAAAAGGCATCACTTCAAATGAAAAAGAAAATCTTTGAAAATCACCACACTTGAGAAAGAAAAATGCATGTACTACTGCCAAAAAAAATTCTTCAGGCTTGTAATTCAGCCCTTTGGAGCTGGAGATAACAGCCTATTTTTATCTAACTCACTAAATCCTCAAATCAAGCAGATTCAGCTGAATCTATCATCTCGAGACCTGCGAGAAACGCAGGGGGGGGGAAACAGAAGACTTGAGAACTGCCAGAGAACACAAGAATTCAGAGACAACTGCCCCATGGGTGGCTTGTGCCGGTGCAGCCGGCAGATGGCAGATTGCATGGGGGGGGAGGCCCTCTCACCCCAAGGCTGTTGCCACCACCTCCCTGCCACCAACGCAAGCCACGCTGAGTTGCTTCCCACTTGCGAGAAGCAGATCATTGCCCAACTTTCCATGCTCCCCACTGTTACCATAAAATCTGGAAGTGCAGGACTTCTGGTTTCATTTATGGGGAGCCTGTACTGTCCCTGTAAACGAAACATCAGAAGATCGCTGCCGAATCAGGCCAAGGGCCCATCTACACTTCCTGCTTTCTCAGTAGCATGCAGGAACACAGGCAGGATTTCGGCTGTTATGTGCCGTTGGGTTACTCGTAGCATGGAGGTGGCAGACTGCAGACAGCACCAGGTGGCATTCAGGGTCATGCCCCTCCCCCGGCTGGTGCAATACCAAGGTCTGGTCTGAAAGCACCTTATTCAGCCACCCTGTTGAAGCTAAGAAAACCTGAATGGGAACCCCATGGATCCCACCTCAGGTTCTATCATGGAAGGATGGTGGGCTATAAACAAATAGTAACATTGCATGTCATTCTCCTCCCACCCCCAACCCCCAAATAACTGTAGGAGTCCCACCAGGAAGATTTGCTTCCCCTCTTATTCCCAAAGATAATGTATTCTCTCAATTGAACCCTGTATTCTGTACTTCGGTAATTTTTATAATTGCACTATTCTCTATAATTGTCTATGAATATACTTCTCTTTATATTCCATTCTCTCTCTCTCTCTCTCTCTCTCTCTCTCTCTCTCTCTCTCTCTCTCTCTCGCATTTTACTGTTTTTCTCTATTTGCATATACTTGCCATGAGCATTCCATTTATTTAGAGGAAAAAGCAGAATATGTGTCATTTCAAAAAATAATAGCAGGTCTTGTGGTAAGCCTTAAGTTAGGCTAGAGAGAATTTCCAGAGGTGGTGAGAGAGAGAAAGAGCATAATATGGCAGCAGTTGTATGGACACTCATCCCTCGTTTGCCTCCAGCAAACAAGATTTTGAGTTCTTTATGTTGTTTCAAACCTTTCTGTGGGCACTGGGGCAGTACAAACCAGCAAAGAGGAGAAGAATCTCTTCCAAGTCCCTACTGACTCCTCTGAAAGATACCCGAGCATGTTTAAAACAAACAAGGGAAAGAGCACCATGTAGATACACCACAACAACCAGGACCCTCTACTTTCCACCAGTAGGGAAGGAAAGCCAAATGGAACCAATCTCTTTGCCTGGAACCACATCCCAACTTGATCTCCAAATCCCATTTCTACTTCCAGAGAATCAGAAGCTATGGCTCCCCCCAGAGAATCAGAAGCAGAAATGGAGCTCAGCAAGACCTCCTGGCCCACCTTCTCCAAGAGTCTGGGTGCCTTGAGGAACAAGATGACACACAACTAGATTAACACTTCAGCACTGAGCCCTGTCATGCCAAGGGCGGGGGGGGGGGGGAGTAAGCTAAACCAGGTTCAATCAAGGAAGCTAAGCAATCAAAGTCCAGGCGCATCTCCCCTAGACATTTCGACACATTTCACAGATGCAGTGCTTGGTTATCCAGGAACACACCGGAGTGGACTTTTGCCAGCCACTCTTGCCAAGCAAACTGTAACTAAAATTCAAATACTGTACCTCCTCTCACTTTCTTTCCCTCTCCTTGCGTTTGATTGTAAGTGAGAGGCTCTTTGTAAATGAGCAGTGGAAGTCAGGTGCCAGGCTTACATTGCCTGGGTGCAACAGGGCATCTCACCAATTGAGGTTGCATTCCTGGGAGTGAGCTCCATTGACTATACCGGGACTTACTTTTGAGTAGACAGGCATAGGATTGGGCTCTGAAAACCAGTTAAAAATGTTCACTTTTCAACATTCAAAGGACCTCCCTGTCAGTCTCTCTGTTTTAAATTTAAAAGGATACAGGCGTTGTTTTAAAAAGGAAGCATGGTGGTGAGAGCACCACTACACATCTACAATATGACACAAGAAAAATACCAAGCAACCCAAGTTGGATGTGTCAATGACTTTGATGCCCCCACCCCCAACACAGCTGATTTTTTAAGATTCAAAAGGCTCCAGGGAGAGGAGAGAGGACATTTGCTCCTGGCTTTCTCAACCTACAGTCAAGATTTCTGAAGCCCCTCTCCTGCCTTTTGCTTCTGCCCATCAGAAGAGAGAAAATTCAAAGGAGAAAGTTGGTCATTTGTCACCATTAATGCTGGGGCAAACAGTCCTCCTCTTGGGATAATGGTGAAACCAGCATGATTATTCAGCTCTCTCCCCTCCTGTCTTTTTCCTGTACTGATCCCTCCCCAGTTTTGAAATTCAGAGTGTAGTGAGGAGCTCAGCAGCAGGCTAAAGGGGCAGCCAGAAGACAGGAGAGCCTCAAGGCCAGATCAACTATACAGGGAGCCCCAAGGGATCACTTCTTAGGCTACTGAAATTTGCAGAAGCATCAAGGAAAGAGGGCTCCATCCCAGCATCAACCTAGAGCTTGGAAAGGTCTACTTGGAGCATAGACACCTTAGGACAATCAAACCATGCCACAAGCAGAGGAGGTACTGGGTTGCAGAAGGAGCACAGGATCCTGTTTTCAGTTATTAACAGGAGAGAGAGAGAGAGTGCAGAAAATCAGTTGGAAGTTATCAGCTAACCCACAGCTCAATCCACAGCATGTCTACTCAGAAGTAAGTCCCATTAGAGTCAATGGGGCTTACTCCCAGGAAAGTGTGGATAGGATTGGGCTGCCAGGCTGCAATCCTATTCACACTTTCCTGGGAGTAAGACCTATTGGACCGAATGGGACTTACTTCTGAGTAGACACGCATAGGACTGCGCCCCCCCCTTACATCTTATTTTGCCAGTTCTTCAGTCATTCCTCAAAAGCTGTTGACAAGCCAACCACACACACAAGACCTCCCCCCCCCTAAAGCAATACACCCCTCACCATGACTTCTTTCCTAAAGTCCACCAAAAAAGGACTCAGCAACTCGGAATAAACCAAACCAACATTTTTTTTTAAAGTAGTAACTCTGGGATGTCAAAAAGGCAGACGATTTAGAATACCTAAAGGAGATGCCAACAGACAGAGGCATGAGGGTGGGGGGCAAAAGGTCCTCTCTCCTGTGGCACCGTCCCATCTGAAAAGCCATCACCCTGGGGCAGCTCAGTCCTGCAGGTGGGGTAGAGAGGAGGGAGGGGACCAACTAGAAAAAGTTGCATCCCCCCCACCCCAACAACAACATCAACCAGCTCTCCCCAGCATAGGGGCAACGCTTCTCAAGCTAAAACCAGGACATGGACTTGAGGATCATGTCAGTTTCATCGCGCCACCAGCTCTCCTGCCCCGGACGCTGAAGGTACGACCGCGTCAGTTTCATCGCCACCAGCTCGCCTTTCCTTTTGGAGACCGCTCAGATTCCCCGGGGTGAAAAGCCTGTGCGCCACCCAGGCGAGAAGTTCGCGCGGGGAAGGAAGGGGGGACCAGGGGATGCAGGAACCAGTTCCCAGCTGGGAAGAGGAATGCGGCTCCAAAACTAGCCACACTTTCCTGGGAGCAAGCCCCATTGACTCTAATGGGACTTACTTCTGAGTAAACCTGCATAGACGTGGGCTCTGAGGCTCCACTCCTAGCCACACTTTCCTGGGAGCAAGCCCCATTGACCCTAATGGGACTTACTTCTGAGTAAACCTGCATAGACGTGGGCTCTGAGGCTCCACTCCTAGCCACACTTTCCTGGGAGCAAGCCCCATTGACCCTAATGGGACTTACTTCTGAGTAAACCTGCATAGACGTGGGCTCTGAGGCTCCACTCCTAGCCACACTTTCCTGGGAGCAAGCCCCATTGACTCTAATGGGACTTACTTCTGAGTAAACCTGCATAGACGTGGGCTCTGAGGCTCCACTCCTAGCCACACTTTCCTGGGAGCAAGCCCCATTGACCCTAATGGGACTTACTTCTGAGTAAACCTGCATAGACGTGGGCTCTGAGGCTCCACTCCTAGCCACACTTTCCTGGGAGCAAGCCCCACTGACTCTAATGGGACTTACTTCTGAGTAAACCTGCATAGACGTGGGCTCTGAGGCTTCACTCCTAGCCACACTTTCCTGGGAGCAAACCCCACTGACTCTAATGGGACTTACTTCTGAGTAAACCTGCATAGACGTGGGCTCTGAGGCTCCACTCCTAGCCACACTTTCCTGGGAGCAAGCCCCATTGACTCTAATGGGACTTCCTTCTGGGCAGACCTGCATAGGCTTGGGCTCTGCGGTTCCAATCCTATTCACACTTTCCTGGGACTCAGACCCATTGACTCTAATGGGACTTACTTCTAAGTAGACCTGGATAGGATGGAGCTCTGAAGCGTCAATCCTATCCACACTGTCCTGGGAGCAAGCCCCATTGACTCTAATGGGATTTACTTCTGAGTAGACCTGCACAGGCTTGGGCTCCGAGGCTCCAACCCTATCCACACTTTCCCAGAAGGAAGCCCCATCAACTCTGATGGGGCTTACTTCTGAGTAGACCTGCCTAGGCTTGGGCTGTAAATCACCGGCGCGCTGGGGACGTGGGAGCCCGAGTGGCAGGGCAAACAAGGGTGGGAAAGAGGCAGGATCGCGAAGGGGTGGGGGAGAAGGGGGTCTCCGAGAGTCTCGGCTCTAACCTGTAGGCGTCTCGGTCTCCAAGGAGCAGATCTGCAGGGTCAACATGAAGATGAAAGTCCGGGTGTTGCGCATCGCTGGTGGACAAGCAGAAAGCCCAAAGAAGAAGAAGAAGGGAAAAAGTTCTCTCCGGAGTCTCTGCGGTGCGTGTTGGCTTCCCACCCAACCCCCTTTCCAGACCTTCTTGGGGAGGGGGTTTCAATTGCTCTGCTCTTCTGCTGGGTCTGGCTGGCTGCAGAGGCTCTCGCTCAGAGACGCGGCGCAAAGTTGCCCAGGAAAGCCAAGGATCCCCCCTCCAGTTCCAGCTGAAATAGCAGCAGCCTGATTGGAACTGAAACCTTCGGCCAGAAAGGGGGAGAGGAGAAAAAAAAAAAAACACTGAACTGACGTCAGGCTTCCAGAGAAAGGATGGGGGGAAGGGGGGGGCACTGGCTGCTTGGAGCAGGAGGTGGCATTGGAAAGGCAGAGGCCGCCTCCTGCTGGTGGAAGAGGAGAAGGACACCTTGGAGAGGAGAGAGGAGTCCAGTTACCCAAAGGATGTGAGGAGCCTTGCAGGAAAAGGGAGGCAGAGAGAAAGCATTTTTTTATCCCTGATGCTGCTGCCCTGTATTTATTTGCTCTCTCTCACACTCACACACTTTTCCCCGGCCCACAGGTATTCACATCTGGTCCCCCTTGTGTATATGCAAAGTTGGGCAGAAATGGCAGGGGATGGGTAGATCGAGTGGATAGAGGGGAGTTCTTTTTCCCCTCTCACCCAACACCAGAACCGGGGCAGCATCCACTAACACTGAGACTTCAGAACAAAATATTTTGTTACCCAGCATGAGATTATTCCGTGGAACTCCTTGCCACAGGATATGCTGATGGCATCAGCCCTAAAAGGGGATTAGAGAGATTCCTGGAGGAAAAGTCCATCAGAGGTTGCAAGCTGGAATGAGTATGTGCGACCTCCTGGTTTTTGAAGTAGGCTACCTTAGAATGCCAGGTGCAGGGGAGTGGCACCAAGATACAGGTATCTTGTGGTCTTGTGTACTCTCTGAGGCATCTGGTGGGCTGCTGTGAGGTACAGGAAGCTGAACTAGATGAATGGCCTGATTCAGGGGGCTCTGTGCCACTGTGTTCAATGGGGCTTACTCCCAGGAAAGCGCATCTAAGATTGCAGCCTGAAGCAATCCCATCTGCTTCCTTTTTTACCCCAGGCTCCATCCCCATTCAGCCCTTCACCCCACCACACTCCATCCCACTGTCTCTTCTATGTCAATATCTAGATCGGGGTCTCCAAACCCCGGGGCCGGGGGCCAGATGCAGCCCACAGAGTGCTTCTATCCAGCCCACGGCCAGCCTCTGATCCCCCGAGAGCCTCTGACCCAGTTGACCAAACACAACTAGAGTCGTACTTGTGGGGTGGAGGAATGGGGGTCCATTTAAGTGTGTGTGCTTTAATTCTTGGGTTGAATTGGTGCTTGGAGAAATCCTGGACATTTGAGCCCATTCATTTCAGTCATTCGTCCAAGTTCCATCTTGTATATTTAATTTTTTTTCCGGCCCTTGACACCATGCCAGATATTTGATGCAGCCCTTTGGCTAAAAAGTTTAGAGACGCCTGATCTAGATTATAAACCTCTTGGGGCAGGAAACTCAACTCTAGCTTAGGCACCATGCACATTCACAAGGCAATATAAATAAATAAAAATCCCAAAGCGAGGCACTTCAAAGTCCCAGAGTGGCATGAGGGATAACAAAAATGGAGTACTTAAAAAAAAACTAGAATGACACAGGCCGCAATCCTAACCACTTATGTCAGTGCTTTCCAGCACTGACATAAGGGCAATGCAGTTCCGAGGTAAGGGAACAAACATTCCCTTACTTTGAGGGGGCCTCCATCAGTGACACCCAACTGCAGGATGCAGCACATGTCCCATTGGTGCTGGAAAGCAATGACATAAGGGGTTAGGATTGTGCCCTCAATCGAACATCCACACAATAAAATCATAGAAAGGGGGAGGGCAGAATGAAAACAATCTCTGCAGCATCAGTCAACTCTCAACTGCCTGGCAGAACAAACATTCCTTCATCAAATATGAGTCACTCAGAAGGGATGGAGTACTATAGTATAGGTCAGGGGTGTCCAAAGATTTTGACAGGAGGGCCACATCATCTCTCTGACACTGCCTCAAGGGCCGGGGAAAGAAAGAATTAAATAACATTTAAAATTTGAATACATTTACATAAGTTTACATAAATGAATATATTAAAGTTGAACTTATATGAATGATGGAAGGTCTTGCAATAGCTCAAGGCCTATAAAAGGCCTTGCACAAAGCAAGGTTGGCCTTTCCTTTGCTGCCACTACTGCATCACAGACATGAAACAGCAAGCAGTGGAGGAAGATCTCATCCCACAGCTCACGCAAAGAGGTCAAACAGTTGCCTTCATGCTGAGAGCAGTTGTATCGGGCTAGTGTGGGCTCCAACAAAGCACCAGAGGGCCAGAGGCTCATTGGAGACTGGGGGCTCCCTGAGGGCCGCATTGAGAGGCCTCAAGGGCCACATGTGGCCCCAGGGCCGGGGTTTGGGCACCCCTGGTATAGGTGATCTGGAAAAGTAGGATGCAGGGCCTTACTGCAATCACAGGAGATGTCCCGTTTCATTGACTTACATGACATGCTACCTTTTTTCCACGTGGGATTGCACATAAGGTTCCTTGCAGTGACCCATCCAAACACTGACCAGACCTAGACCTGCTTAGCAACAGTGCATCTGCTATATCATGTGTCCTCAGACCGCAGTGATCAGCAGGGGCCGGCCCCAGGAGCAGTGGGGCACAATGCAGAGCATTTGCACTGGGCCTCCTACACTCCTTGCACCACCGTACAGCTGTGACGACTGTAGCTGGGCAAGCTGAGTACCAGTGGTTCTGTGCACAAAGTGCAGTGCCCAAAAATAGTTGGTGGTGACGTGATGATGTCATTGCCAACTGCTTCCGGGAGGACCATTTCGGGTCAAATAGACACCAAAGTGGGTGGGCTCATATGAGTAGATGCTCTGCTCATCACACCGGCCTCCCAAATACCATAAGAACATAAGAACAGCCCTATTGGATCAGGCCATAGGCCCAACTAGTCCAGCTTCCTGTTTCTCACAGCGGCCCACCAAATGCCCCAGGGAGCACACCAGATAATAAGAGACCTGCAAGGCTTTCTGGGAATTGTAGTTAAGAACATAAGAACAGCCCCACTGGATCAGGCCATAGGCCCATCTAGTCCAGCTTCCTGTATCTCACAGCGGCCCACCAAATGCCCCAGGGAGCACACCAGATAACAAGAGACCTGCAAGGCCTCCTGGGAATTGTAGTTAAGAACATAAGAACAGCCCCACTGGCTCAGGCCATAGGCCCATCTAGTCCAGCTTCCTGTATCAAACAGCAGCCCGCCAAATGCCCCAGGGAGCACAAAAGATAACAAGAGACCTGCAAGGCTTCCTGGGAATTGTAGTTAAGAACATAAGAACAGCCCCACTGGATCAGGCCATAGGCCCACCTAGTCCAGCTTCCTGTTTCTCACAGCGGCCCACCAAATGCCCCAGGGAGCACACCAGATAATAAGAGACCTGCAAGGCTTTCTGGGAATTGTAGTTAAGAACATAAGAACAGCCCCACTGGATCAGGCCAGAGGCCCATCTAGTCCAGCTTCCTGTATCTCACAGCGGCCCACCAAATGCCCCAAACCATCCTGGCTGTGGCAGAGACCAGTCCACTCGCTGCCCCAACACAGGGCCCAATTTTATCCAATTAGCTAAATCAACTTAACCCATTTTGCCTGAACCACAGGTGTACCCATTTGGTCCCTGTTGCATATATGCAATGTTGGGCCGAAAAGGCTGGCCCTGATGGACAGTAGCGTCAATGGAGACTCAGAAGGGAGGAGATACAGATCAACTCAAGCTCTGTGGGTCAGCAAGCACAGTCTGCATAAGGGGCCGATCCACCTGCATCCAGGGTGCCCAGACAGAGTGGGGGGAGCGGCAGAGTGCCTCTACCTTTAACCATTGTATAGAAATAGAAATGTTGGCAAGTGCAGCTTTTTAAACCCTTCCATGTTGAGCTGCACCTGCCAACATCCCCTCTTCTATGCAGTGGTTAAAGGTATAGGCACTTTGTCCTCCATTCTGTCTGGTCACCCTGCCTGCATCCTTTCCTATTCATCCATGAAGATCCTATTGGCTCAGCCTGTCAAGACTCCCAGGACTTAAGGAAAGGCCCAAAGCTTGCAACTTCGGCTCCCAAGCATGTGTGTCTGTTTCCTCAACCGAGGTTACACAAGGCCTGCCCAGATTTGCCCAGATTTGCTCCCTTTCCAGCCAACATTGTGACAGGTAACAGTTCCAAGCAGCTGTGGGAGATTCAGACTGACAGCCCGATCGGCTGGGTGCCTGCAAAGGTGGGGGCGCTGCTGAACCACTACGAGCGAGTCGGCACCCTCGGAAAGTTGTTTTCACAAGTCACACTTCAGCCGCTTTCCGCATTTCTAGCAGCTGGAACTCAAATGTAAAAAGTAAAAATGAAAAAGAAAAACTGACACTGGCTGGAAGCAAGATGCAGTCTGAAAGCAGCTCTCGTTGGAGAACTCTCTGTCGCTTGATTAGCATAAGTCGGCCCGTGGTGGAAGCTTTGAGAACGAGGCGTTTAGCATCACTTGCGAAAACAGCCCTAGTTGGCATCTGGTGGTCTGCGTGGGATATTGGCTCTGACACTTGGACACTTTCTAAAAAATTAAAACTCCCATTCTACAGTCCTGTCATCACTTGGGTAGAAGCGCAGGCCGATCCTGGAATATGCACTGGGTTTCCGTCCCCCTGTTCTCACTGCAGTGTGGTTCAATGGTTAGCATAGCCAACTAGAACTGGGGGGGGAGCAGGCTGTACTCTCCCCCCCTCAACCATGCTGCTTTCTGGATGACTTTTGGTCAGTCGTTCTCTTTCAACCTAGCCTACCGCACAGGGTTATTGCGAGGTTAAAAAAACAGGAGTTGAGGGAATCGTGTAGGCTTCTCCAAGCTCCTTGGAGAAAGAATGGGATTGAAATGGGCAGGAGGTCTGGTCTAGAGGGTTGAGCCTCCATTTGCCTGAAGATAACATCCGAAGGTCGCCAGTTCGAGGCCACCGGCACCGTGCGACCTTGAAGCAGCTGACAAGCTGAGCCGAGCTATTCCATCTGCTCTGAGCGTGGGAGGATGGAGGCCAGAATGTGCGACCAGATCAATGAAAGAAACATCTGAATGTTGTGGTTTCTTGAAAGATAGAACCTTCTTTCAAACTGTAAAAATCCCTACGGGGATTAAATTGCCTGCCTATGTAAACCGCCTTGAATAAAGTCAAGGAGAAATCTGAGGACCAAGAAAGGCGGTATAGAAATACCTGTCTTATTATTATTAAATGCAATAAATGAGCACTTCCATAAGATGCTGTTTATTTTAAACCTTACCATAATACTAGGATTTAACAACCCAGGAGAGAAAACAGAAAGACAAAACCATTTTTTGGGGGGATTATCCTACCTGGTCCTCCCACCCACCCGAAAGAACTATAGGGTTGCCTCCTGGTGAGGAAAGACTGCCTCAAATGGATGAAGAGGAGAACACTGAGCTGAAATTAAGGCTAGCTTAAGACCAGAGCCTATGAGAGGCGGTAATTTGTACCCAGGCCCAGGGTCATAAAAGGGAGGGGGCCCCTAAATTTCCTGGGATCTTATGTTTTCTGATCTCACCTGAACTCACTAACTGTGGGATGCTCGGCCCACAGTGGTAACTGCTGCCACAAGCCACATGCACTGGGCCAAGGAATGCATACATGACACTCCTTAACACAGTGTCAAATCTGGGGGGAAACTGGCCTGCTACAGAAGCTTTTTGGTTTGTGGATCTGCTTCCCATGAAGAGGAGCTCTTGATATTCCCATGATATAGGAGCTCAGGGACACAGCTGCAGGGCTACTGCTGTGACAGAAGCCACTTTTGCTACACGCAGAGTACTTTTCATTCTATGTTGGCAACCTTCAGTCTCGAAAGACTATGGTATCGCGCTCTGAAAGGTGGTTCTGGAACAGCATCTAGTGTGGCTGAAAAGGCCAATTCGGGAGTGACAATCCCTTCCACACCAGGAGCAAGTGCAGTCTGTCCCTGGTCTGTCTCCCTGGCTATGGGCCTTCCTTCTTTGCCTCTTTGCCTGTTGGCCAAGTGTCTCTTCAAACTGGGAAAGGCCATGCTGCACAGCCTGCCTCCAAGCGGGCCACTCAGAGGCCAGGGTTTCCCACCTGTTGAGGTCCACCTGTTGAGATCCCTCTTGCAGATGTCCTTGTATCGCAGCTGTGGTCTACCTGTAGGGCGCTTTCCTTGCACGAGTTCTCCATAGAGGAGATCCTTTGGGATCCGGCCATCATCCATTCTCACAACATGACCGAGCCAACGCAGGCGGCTCTGTTTCAGCAGTGCATACATGCTAGGGATTCCAGCACATTCCAGGATTGTGTTGTCCTGGACTGTTCATTCTAGTATGTAGGACTTTTCATTCTAGTATGAGCCTAAATACGATGGCGCTAATTTTCTGCAATGACTTTCTATATTTTAAAGATTTTAGAGAGACTTTGGAGTGTGTTTGGTTTTCCTTATTACTGCATCTAGCTGCTGGCACTGTGCAGGTGGGTAGAACTAAGCTCCACATTGTGAAACCCAGTAAACCAGAACTCCAGAGACTTTTCTGGCTGTTGACACCCTCCTCCTGCCCTGTTTTGCTTCCTCCCCACCCCTGTTCTGCCCACCCTCTCATCACCCTCTCCTGCTCCATTTCACCCCTCCCCACCCCTTTGGGAAGGGGCCCAAAAGAAAATTTGTGCCCCCCTGATAAACGTCCTCTTGGAGGCTCTACCCAAGGCCTCCCAACACCTGGGTATCTCACCACATGTTGGCCCATAGCAAACCTGCTGTCGATCCTTATCCTCCTGCTACCTGGACCCAAAAAGGGGCACTCTAGAACGCTCTCCTCTACATTTTCCTCTCCTCTACATTTTCTTTTTCTTGTCCTTCCCATTCCTTTTCAAATTCAGGGAATGGGGAGAGGAGGAGTAGTGATGGAGGTGATCGGACAGGGGTGGGCAGTCCCACAACCCCTTCCTCCTGCTCCCTGGATCTGGAAAGGAAGAAGACACTCTAGCCCCCTCATGCTCTTCTTCTCCATGCTTCCTGTTTTTTCAATTCTCTTTTTCAGATCCAGTGAGGTGACAGTGGCTTGTCTAACCAGCCTCATGGGTGGGCTGAAATATCTAAAAGGACAAGAGAGAAGCCCCAAGCTTTCCTTATGTTCCAAGATGAGTGGGAGAAATAAAACAATCATTACTGCTAGTGTGTCTTTTCTCCCCAGTTAATGATGCTTGTCCAGGTTTTTGATGCAATGCTGAGAAGGCAGAGGACACTTTCTATTTACATGCTGAAGAGAGAAATCACTGGAAGAGAAGATGAAGGCAGTAGAGGAAGCGGAGGAGGGCGAAGGGAGTGGGCAAGTCTTCAAGGAACCGGTACGGGAATTATAATACATAAATGAACGCTGTGACAAGCCAGCACATGAAATCAAGCATGCTGTGGCATAGATGTGGCTGCTGTGCGTTAGATACAGAAGTCAGGGAGTTTGAGATAACGAGGAGCTGGCAACGGGCGGAGAAGAAAAGAAGCAAGATGCAGAAATCTCCCTTGCCTTGAAAGGAAATAAAGGGGAGTCTGTGGCTGGCCAGCTTGTCCTACACAGGTGAGCCACGCACAGTGACAGCAGGCAGTGTTTCATCAACCCCATAGCAGCCCCATACAGCAGCAAAAGCCCATACAGCCCTTCATCAACCCCATACAGCAGCAAAAGCCACCTTCAAAGGCAAATGTGGTTCATTTATGGGTACTGGTGTCAGGGCGTTTTTGGTTCCCTTTCAAAGCCATTTTCTTTTCCTAAATCTCCTCCAAATGCCTACATTCCTTCTTTCTTCTCCCTCCCCCCACCCCACCATCAGTTGCCAGTTTGGTCTGCACATCAATGGCTGTGTTGAGAACTGGGAGGGTAAATTATCTAAGGACACAGATTAAACATACAGGAGACAGAGAGGAGGGTGGTTTCTTGCAGGGGGAGAAAGAGAGGCCTTGTGGTTGATGTGCCATGCGTGCGGACAGGGAACTGAGCATGGATCCTGGGGAGTGGGTGGGTGGCTAACCAAACATGCCAGCTGGAAGGCAAGAGGGCAGAAACGAACCAAGGAAAGGAAGAGGGGAACGTGCCTCTCCAAATGAATGGTCTTCTAATCCCATCACTGCAGGGACTGTACACGGTCGCAAACCTGATACACATGCTCTAGATGGCAGCCATCTGTCTAGCACAGGGGTGCCCAAACCCCGGCCCTGGGGCCACTTGCAGCCCTCGAGGCCTCTCAATGTGGCCCTCAGGGAGCCCTGAGTCTTCAATGAGCCTCTGGCCCTCCAGAGATTTGTTGGAGCCCACACTGGCCCGACGCAACTGCTCTCAGCACAAGGGCAACTGTTTGACCTCTCCTGTGAGCTGTAGGGTGAGGGCTCCTTCCACTGCTTGCTGTTTCATGTCTGTGATGCAGTAGCAACAGCAAAGGAAAGGCCAGCCTTGCTTTGTGCAAGGCCTTTTATAGGCCTTGAGCTATTGCAAGACCTTCACTCATTCATATAAGTTCATCTTTAATATATTCATTTATGTGAACATGTAAATTTATTCAAATTTTAAATGTAAATTAATTCATTTATTTCCCTGGCCTCCGACACAGTGTCAGAGAGACAATGTGGCCCTCCTGTCAAAAACTTTGGACACCCCTGGTCTAGCATATCTCCTATGGAAGAAATATTTCACCAGCATTCAGTTCACAGGACTAGGACTGCGATCATGCGCACCCTTTCCTTGGTATAAGCACCACTGAACTCAGTGGAACTTACTTCTGAGTAGACATGCATAGGTTTGGCCTGTAGGGCTGCAATCCTAGCTACATTTACATGGGAGCAAGTCCCACTGAACCCACTGGGGCTTACTCTGAGAAGTCATGCAAAGGGTTGCACTGTGGCAGTGCAATGCTACACGTCTCCTTAGAAGCAAGCCTCACTATGTTCAATGTGAGCCCACTGGGGCTTGTGTGTGGTTAGGATTGCAGTTTAAGGGCCAAATCCTATCCAATCTTCCAGTGCCAGTGCAGCTGTGCCAGTGGGGCATGCACTGCAGCTTGTGGTGGGGAGACAGTCACAGAGGCCTCCTCAAGGTATGGGAACCTTTGTTACCTTACATCGGGGCTTCATTGTGGCTGCATCGGTGCTGGAAAGTTGAATAGGATTGGGCCCTAAGTCATTTCTGCCCAGTGTTGCATATACATAACAGGGTTCAAATGTCTATATCTGTGGGCTGGGCAAATGTGGGTTAAATGACTAATAGGGTGCAATTCCCCCTTCCCCGTGCCTGAAAAAGACAATGATTTGAACTTAGATTGCATTTCGATTATGGCCACAAGAGCATTGGAAGCACCTATTGGATAGTGCCAGTACCATCACTCTATTGTCTCAAGTCCTTCCCTGGGTTATCATTTTTATGAGGTATCTATAGGGTAAATGGGCATCTTTTTTCTTACTAAGGACTACAGGCTTTCCCTCAGGAACGGCGTGTTCCTGAAACCCTTTAAATGAGAACACAGAGAGGGGAAACCTGCAATGTGACATTTTTCATCATTTCTTTTTAAAATCTGCCATCTGTGTGTTCAACCTCCCCGGTATTGCAGCATAGATTATGGAAGTTATTAAACAGGGGAGATATACATAACTGTATCTCCTCTATCAGGTCTGTATTCCTTCCCAACCCCTACAGCCCAATCCAGCATAGATTCCCATACAGCAGTGCTGGCATGGGCTGCCCTACATCCCATGGGGGAATTTCAGCTACTGGAGGTCTCCTTGAGGTAAGGGGACATTTGTCCCATTGCCCCAGGATAAGCTCCAGCAGCTACAACAGGTCAACTCAGACCTGTGCCAACTATATCACTGGAACAAGTCCACCTTGATCCATCTTGGCGGATCAGGGCCAAGAAGAGAGATAGGATCCAGCATGCACTGGCACCAATGTCCCCAGCCAGGCCAGACCTGCCCACTCCCTGCCCCCATCACCATCCTCCCCTTACCTTTCCTGAGCCCCTGTGTAAGTCTTACCTGCTTTGGTGGGTGTCCCTCCACACCACATACTACACAAGGGTATGAGATAATCCAGGTGTATTTAATTAGCAATCAGGTCTATACATTAGTTGTGGGTTAATGCCTGATCTCGGAAGCTAAGCAGGATCAGGCCTGGTTAGAACTTGGATGGGAGACCGCCTGGGAATACCAGGTGCTGTGAGTTTATACCACAGTCTTTCAAGACTGAAGGTTGCTAACCAAGAGCATAAGAAGAGCCCCACTAGATCAGGCCAAAACCCATCTGATCCAGCTTCTTGCATCTCACAGTGGCCCAATGGGTTGGTTAAATGCCAACTCAGGAATGTTACATGATTGGTTGCTGTCTCATGTAGGGGTCGGACTGGGATTATAAAACCTGGGAGAGTGTTTACAAACAGGGCGGTAGGTGCTAAGGAGCTCAGTGGAATATACTGGCTGTCTGAACAGCCATCTTAAGTCATTCCTACCCAACGTCACATATATGCAACAGGGATCAAATGTGTACACCTGTGAGCTGGGCAGAAATGGGTTAACTCTGGATAATTTAGCAATTCAATAAACTAGTTTAGTGCCCAATCCTATCCAATTTTCCAGCACCTGTGCAGCTGTGCCAATGGGGCATACACTGTGTCCTGTGATGGAGAGCCAGTCCCAGAGGCCTCCTCGGGGCTGTATTGAGGCTGCACTGGTGCTGGAAAGGACTGGATAGGATCGGGCCCTTAACTGTTTGGGTCTTGCTGTAAATGCAAAGTATTAACCTTTCTTGGAGCTTCTGTATGCTAGGAGAACTAGACGTCTCCCTTAAGAGCTAACCTCTTTCTTAAAAAAATAAAGTTCTTTTACTTTGAAGAAGAAGTGTGATTGTTTCATTAACCAAGGGAACATGCTACTTCCAGGGAACCTGGGGCTGCAGTGAATTGATCTAACCCAGCAGAAATTGCCTCCCCACTCCCCCAGTTGTTCTGTCTGAACATATTGATCTGCGAATGGGGTGGAAGGCACTTATGGTTTGTATGCAGACCATGTCAGGCTCAGAGGGTTAAGTGGAACAGAGGTTGGCAAGAAGGGGCACAGTTTGCATCCTGCCAGGTCCTAAGGTTTCTCAAATTATCCCTGACCCTCTTGGCTTCATGGTGACACATGCAGTTGGGGAATGGGATTGGGCCACTAGTTACACAGCTCAAGATTCTAGACTAGGCTACCATGAGAAGTGTGTTTTTGAGACTCATATGGCATGACCCTGTCCAGGCACATTGTTGAGCATAAGAGCCATTGCATGTGACTTGGTTATGGTTCTGTGCATTGGCTCCCAAAAACTTTGAGCAGGAGGAAAAGAGCAGCCAGTGGAGTTCCGCTTTTCTCCTGCAGCCTAACATAAGGTGTTCTCAGCCCTTCGGTGAGCGGAAGACACCGTCTACAAACGGAAGGGTACTTTTGGGTTCCACCCAAAACAAAATGCAAGTCTTCCTTCTGTGCACGCATAATTTAAACAAACAGATGTTTTCAGGACAGAGCTTCCACTGCGACACTCTAACCACTGTGTCACACTTCCTCCAGCATTCATGTGCATGCACAATATAGTCAGCCACACACACAAGAGGGGAGGGGAACGGGATGGGCACATTTCAGACATGCTGTCTTCCAGCTGCATGCGTGGAGAAGCAACAAGACGACCAAGTGGGAAAACACCACTTTTGTGCTCCCAGTTAGCCTGCCGTAGCGTGGGCTCTCCGACAGATTGTAGTGTCAAGCAGCTAATTTAGGAATGTAATTCAGATCTGGAAAAAGTAGCCTGTGAATCCCTGGTGCTATCTCTGCAGTAAGTGCAATCAGCTCTTGCCGGAAAGTACCATCCATTTTGTTTTGTTTTTCAGTGCTGAAGTCAGCACTGGGCTCGCACTTTTGCACTTAGCCCTTCTAAAGACAAAGGACAAACACCCTCTCTGAATAACCCTACCAATGTCTGTTCTAACATGGCCAACCTGTCAAGGGACTACGGTTGACAGTTCCAGGGGTGGATTTGTGGAGGTCATGAGCAAGCACCCCTCTCAATAAGACTCCTTCACCACCACCCCCCAAGGACAGGGCTGGCCCAAGACCCCCTGACACCTTAAGCTATGTGTCAAGTGCTTCCCCTCATAGAATCATTGAGTAGGAAGGTGCCCCCAAGATCATCTAGTCCAGGCGTGCCCAAACCCCGGCCCTGGGGCCACTTGCGGCCCTCGAGGCCTCTCAATGCGGCCCTCAGGGAGCCCCCAGTCTCCAATGAGCCTCTGGCCCTCGGGAGATTTGTTAAAGCCCACACTGGCCAGACGCAACTACTCTCGGCGTGAGACCTCTTGCGTGAGCTGTAGGATGAGGGCTTCCTCCACTGCTTGCTGTTTCATGTCTGTGATGCAGTAGTGGCAGCAAAGGAAAGGCCAGCCTTGCTTTGTGCAAGGTCTTTTATAGGCCTTGAGCTATTGCAAGACCTTCATTCATTCATATAAGTTCATCTTAAATATATTCATTTATGTAAATTTATTCAAATTTTAAATGTAAATTAATTCTTTTTTTCCCCTGGCCCCCGACACAGTGTCAGAGAGACAATGTGGCCCTCCTGCCAAAAACTTTGGACACCGCTGATCTAGTCCAACCCCCTGCCTTTAGCAGGAAATCCTCCTAGGTTCCCGTCAAGCCTCTGCTTGAAGATCTCCAGTGAGGGAGAACCCACCATCTTTCTCTGCAATCTGTTCCACTGCCAAACCGCCCTTACAGTCAAGAATTTCTTCCTGATGTCTAACCGGAATCTCCTCCCTTACAGTTTGTAACTATTTGACCTGGTTCTACTCTCAGAGGCAGTGAAAAACAAATCTGTTCCTTCTTCCATATGACAGCCCTTCAGGTATTTGAAGAGCACTTACTCAATGATATGCCAGCCTCTCCTCCTGCCCTCCAAAGTTCAAGCTCAACACTCTGTTCCTTTCCAAGTTTCCTCTGCCAGCTGACAGCCCACACACTGAGCTACCAGAAGAGGGAGAAGGGTGCGGAGTGTGTTCAGCCAACTCCTTGCTTCACTTCTTTCATGCACACATCCCCACACAATCATGCACAAGCATCTCCAGGTAGCATGCCAGGCTGAACCGGTTTCCCAGCTGCAAGAAGGCAAGGGGAACGTGACCCTGACTCAGTGGTGTCACTAGGGTTCGCGTCATAAGAACATAAGAAAATAAGAACAGCCCCACTGGATCAGGCCATAGGCCCATCTAGTCCAGCTTCCTGTATCTCACAGCAGCCCACCAAATGCCCCAGGGAGCACACCAGATAACAAGAGACCTGCAAGGCTTCCTGGGAATTGTAGTTAAGAACATAAGAACAGCCCCACTGGATCAGGCCATAGGCCCGTCTAGTCCAGCTTGCTGTATCTCACAGCGGCCCACCAAATGCCCCAGGGAGCACACCGGATAACAAGAGACCTCATCCTGGTGCCTCATCCTGGTGCCCTCCCTTGCACCCAGTGCGGGAGGCCCTTGTCTTGTCCCTTGCACCCGTGCGGGAGGCCCTCCCTTGTCACCCGGTGCGGGAGGCCAGCACATCACCCCCCTGCAGTGGGCGGGGCAACACTCTAGGTGGTGGGCATGGTGATCTACCATCACCCCACCCCCACTGTTTTTTTGGCTGTACCTTTTGATAGAATAAAGATATTTCAACGTAGTTTGTTTCATCGCATTCTGCATGAAATTACACATCGATTGATATATAACATGATGGTATTATTCCTCCAAACTCTGATTTTAGTGATTTTGGTCACTAGTGGTGTCACCTCCCCCCAGGGTGTCAACTTACTAACACCTTATTGGAGCAGTTCTCAAAACTTTTAGCACTGGGACCCACTTCTTAGAATGACAATCTGTCCAGGACCCATCATAAAACAAATTAAAATTAATAATTATAAATAAATTAAAGTAAAATCAATAAATAAGGGAAAGCCAGCACTGTTCCACCACATGAACTTTCTCTGTAGCCTGCCTGCAATAACACCCCCCCCCCAAAAAAAAAAGAATCTGTAAAATGTTCACCCCTACCCAGTATCCAGTTCAATTTAAGTTCTTATATTTCAAGCATACCACTATCAGGACCCACCTGGCTTTGCAAGTCTGACAGCCCAATCCTATGCCTGTCTACTCAAAAGTAAGTCCCATTATAGTCAGTGGGGCTTACTCCCAGGAAAGTGTGGATAGGACTGCAGCCTAAAACAGAAAAAAATTTCACCTTACCCTGTCAAGCCTGTTTCATTCTTTTTATGGGGGGACTGCCTTCTGGAGCATTTGTTGAGCTCCAGTTGCATCAAATCAGGACCATTCTGGTGGCCTCACATTTCCCTTTGCCTGACCTGCCCAGGAGCCAAGGCACGTTTGCTTACTCGCGAGTAAACGTGACCATGTGGCTTAGTTTTGCTTTCCATAGGGCTCAATACATTCAACAGCTTGGAGGGAGGGACCTCCTTCTCAGGTGTTTTTGGGGGGCTACATTCATTGGATCTGGACCATTCTGATGTTGTTGGATTCCCCTCTGTCTACCCTTTCAGTTGGACTAACGCATGTTCACCTGCTCACGTGTAAACACACGATATCCCTTGGTTTCTCTTTCCATTGGGCTCCATGCATTTTTGTTTTCTGGTTTTTTGCCAATAACTTTTGATAGAAAGGAGATATTTCACTCCCGTTTCTTGCATTGCATTCTGCTCGAAATTCCACATCCAACAGTATATAACATGATGGTATTACTCCTAACCACCACAATTTTACCCTCCCAGTGCGCGTCACCCCTCTCTTGAGCATCACCCGGTGCAGGCCGCACCCCTTGCACCCTCCTAGTGATGCCACTGCCCTGACTCCACATTTCAAGTGGCAGCTGCAACACACACTAGAAATGTTCACTTGGGACCTAAATCTTCGTTGCTTAGCCACTCAAATTTTTTAAAAACATATTTCCCCAAATCTGGAGTTAATGACATCACAACTTCCTACTTGTTTTTTGCAGCTCCCCCCCATGTTTGGTCTGCTACATTTTCTTCTCGATTTGATATTGTTGCTGATTTATTTATGTAAAAAAAAAAGTCATGGTAAGGATTGTAAACTGCCCTGGATGAACGCTATTGTAATGGAAGATCAGAAGATTATCAGGTGGATAATGTGGTGTTGACAGCGATTCCCTGTTTTGACAGCTGGTTGACAGCTCTGGGAAGGGCAGGGCTGGCTCCACAGCTGTAATCAATCAATGGGACTCTGATGGACACCTGAGCTTCATTTGACCTTGATGGGACTTTGAATGGACATGGACTGAAGAGATGGCTCAGCTGAGCCTAATTTGGACTTAACAAGGTAGCTCACAGCTGAGCTGCATTTTGGATTATGAGACATCCAAGGATAAAAGGCAGCTTCAGAAGGACCAAAGGCTACCCTGACCCAGAGGAGACCTGACCCGGCTTACCTGGACTTTGACCCGGCATATTGACTTTGGACTGTGAGTTGGCAATCTGCATTTATTGGACTGGGACCTGACTCTGACTTTTGCTTGCTGCACTTGTGAGTTTAACAAGGGAAACTAATCAGCCTTAAGCGGGCACAAGGCCCAGTACGGAGGAGCTGTGGCACAACAGCTATGGAACAGTGGGATCAAAAGGTGCCAATTTTAAATATGCCATCTTAAAGGTGGGGGCAGCAGGAAATGTATTGCTAGTGCAGTTTTGCATCTTCAGTTCCAGAGTGGTGAGTTTGGTTCCTTCCTGCATTCACTGCTATGCAGCCCCCCCCCCCCCCACTGCAATCATCTTTGCAGAACCTGACAGCCACTCAGTGGTGCAGCTAGAGGGGGTGCAAAGCAGTACATTTTGCAGGGAACCTCACTGCAACATGCAAACTACCCCTCCCCTTTGGAGCCATTCTGGAAAGGAAGAGCAAAACAGAGGCATTTGCCCCCACCCGGAATGGCTCCAAAGGGGAGGGGGAGGGGCCACTTGCACACTGCAGTGAGGCTCCCTGCAAGACTTACTGCTTTACACCCCCTCTAGCTATGCTACTGCAGCCACTGTTTTTCTTCCATGAAGAGTAGTGCCTAAGTTGAAAGGAAAGGAGTAACCATGGTAGACAAAAAAAAAAAGGAATTTCTAATACACATCTAGGTACAGGCGTGTGTTGCTTAACAACAGTTCGCTTTACAACTGACCGTGTATATGACAGTGGTCAAAGCACAATAAAGATGCTCTTAATGAAGCAGACAGGTCTCCCATAGCCTGCAACAGAGTGTCTGTTTACGCAACAGAGATTATCTTAATGCAAAGAAGAGGCAATCTATCTCCAGTAGCCTGTGCAGCCAGCTGGGGTCTGGCAGGAAGTGTCTGTTTACACAACAAAGGCAATAGATTGGACTGAATGTTCACTTAATGACCTAATCGCATAATGGGGATCGGAGAATGTATCCCCATTGTTCAGTGGCACGCATCTGTATTTACAAAAATGTTAGGGGAAATTCTGTATCTCAGAACCAAAAACCCATGAAATTTCTTCATAAAATCCAGCTCCAAATTTTGCTAACTCCAGACCAGCTCATTCACTTCCAGGCACAGCTCCAAGCCACATGGCTGCACAACTCAAAGGCCAAGGAAGCCAACTCCATGCAGCTTGGCATTCCCAGAAGTCTGGCATTGACATATGACGTCATTGCCGCGCATCCAGAAGCACTGGCAGGCTCTGCCGCACAGCAGCCTAAGGTGTCCACAGCAATGGAGAACTCTTAGAGAGGGACAATGGCTTCCAGGATCTTATTTACCAGTGTGGCCCAATGTCAGGGCCACCCCAAGAACTCCAGGCAGCTGAGACAGTGCAACAAATGCTGCCCCCCTTACTTGGCATCATACCTGCTGTTGCCTCCACCTCCTCTCCTCACCTTCCCTCCACTCCCTAAATTCTAAAGGGAATTGGGGATTGGAGCAGAGGAGGAAGTGTGGAGGAGAAGAGAGTGGCAGGTTAGAGTGTAGGAGTTGCCCTAGTCTACCACTCTCCTCTCCTGGTCTGTTTTCCTCTTCCTTTCCAAGGGGGATGGAAGGTGGAGGGCTGAGGCAGATCAATAATCTATAAACTGAGGTGACTACCTCCATTGGCCTCCTGGACAGCCCTGACTGGACCCATCCAGCACAAAGATCATTCATGGGGCAATCCTACTGTTTACTCTGGTCCCACGGAGCTCAGCGAGGCTTCCTTCTACTCAGTATGCTGTCTTGTCAAATTCCTGCTGTGAACTTGACCTAGAGAACCTATGCCCACTTTAAGGCTAATTAGTTCTCCCAATTTAAGCACAGCCAACACCCTCGCAAACACTATCACTGTACCCCAGTACTAGTGAAAAAGGCAGCTTGCCCATGGGCCTGCAGAGTCCCTCATCCCAGTTCCTGCAGCAGCAGTCCTTCCAGGTGCAGTAGCACCCCTTCAGTTCTCTATCACCTAGCAATCTCAGTCCAGGCAATCAGTTCATTTATCAGTTGGGTAGCTAGCTAGTTAATCCACAAGTCAGTCCATCAGTATGTTGTGCATCCACCAGTCTGTTGGTCAAGTTACCAGTTAATCAGTCCAAAAGTCCAGTAAGTCATTAGCCAGAAAATCAGTCTGATAAGCAGAGCTATGAGTCAGTCCATGAGTTAAGAGGCCAGTTAGCCAAAAAGTCAGGCCAGTTAGACAGCAAGTCACCCACACCCTCTCCCTGCATCAGGTGCTGCTTATAACCCTGAAGGCCTTGTTGCCTCTAGTGGTTGCAGCTGGGCAGCACACTCCCTGTGGAAAGCCCAGGTTTTAACACCATGTCTCCCAGATTCACCAGAACAAAGGACCACCAGACACCACATCCTATCTCTTCACCATATCTTCTGCGATTCCAATACATATGCTTAGGAGCAGTGGCATCTTAGGGGGGTGTGAACCACACTGGGTGATGCACTCGGGGAGGTGTCACCACTACTGCCAAAATTGTGAAAATCTTGATATTTCTGAATAATATCATCATGTTATATATCATTTGATGTGCAATGTAACGCAGGATGCAATGAGACAAAGCACGTTGAAATATCTGCATTCTATCAAAAGTTATAGCCAAAACAAAACCTTAAAGGGAAAACACAACTGCCTTATGTAACAAAAATTAGATTTCTTGACCTCAAAACCGACCAATGAAACTGTGTTCCCAGAGCCAATGAGGTGTTATTATGACACAGCAGGGAACCAAACAGGTGTTAGTATGAGTCATCTCTTATTTCCATGGATCAGAGCTAATACTAGAACTCTTATTCAGTTGTGTGAGTGTCGTCGAGTTGGCCACTGTTTTTTTTGTTGGTTACTGATTTGTAGCATGACCTGGACTGTTTATTTATTTATATATAAACTAAATAAATAATTAAAGTTAATGGGAGTGACACCAACCCTAGTGATGCCATTGCATTAAGGCTGTGTGCATAATATTGTAATTTATTCTGTACGGTCTTGTAGCAGTGCAATGCTACTTGGGAAGCACCCAGGGTTTAGAACCTTGGTGCCTGAGGGAGAGTGCTAAAAGCAGAAGCACTCTGAGGGTTTGAAAGTTAGAACTCGAGCAGCAAGAAGTCAGAGCAATGAATGAGACACAGCAGACATTCAGAGGGTTGATGCAGGGAGAGCTGAGCCGGAAGTAGGACGGTATGAGATCAAGAGAGAAGTCCGTCCGCCCGGCTAGCTTCCTCAGACTTTTATTCATTCTCAAAATACATGATGCAAAACTATGCAATAGGGAAAATTACTGAAGGTTGCTGAAATCTGCACTGCTAAGAAACCTCCTGGCTCTGGCTTGACCGCAATACACATTCCTGAGATATGCGCTTCTTCATAACATCCTCTGTTTACAGGCTCTGGGCTTCAGCCTTCGCAACTGGCCTACTCTGGTGTGCCTGAGTGGGGGGGGGGCAGTAGGTTTGCCTGCCTACTGGTTGCCATGTTACTAAGGCTAAGCTCAGCGCCTGTGCACATAAACACTACACGGTCTGGTACGGAGGTGGTTCACCATAGGGGTGACACAATGGGCGGCGCAAGCCCTAGTGCTACGTCTGCTTAGAAGTGGAGCCCTAGGTGCTGGGACAAATGAACAAATTAAACCTGGAAAAGCAGGATTCAACAGTAAGCGGCTATCACTGGCATCCAAATTTCAAGAACGCAAGAGTGTAAGTGCGTTTTCAGGGTTCCTCCAGAGACGAAACATTTAAAGGGTAGCCAAACCAGTTTCAACCAAAGAAGTGAAATTTCTCAAGGGGTTGTGCACATCCAAGCAGAGTTCTACATCTCTGTTTCAACCCAGTGCGCTCATTGGCTTAAGGACAGGCATGCTGTAGTCAGCCTGCAACCATCTCAGATCTTATGCCTGTTCTTGTATCACCTCTAATCTTTCCTGGCTTCCTGACAAAAAATGAATTCTCTCTCTTTTTTCCTCCCCCTTGGGTCATCCAAGAACTTCACTAACTAAATCATTGCAAGCGGTACTTGGAGCAAGAGGCTAGCTTAATATATACAGGGAAAACTCAAGAGTCATAAAAACCAGCTGAATCATCTCTAAAAATAACAATCCATTTCACTACGGTGAAAGGTCGGTGCAGGCAGGGGAGAGAGACTATCTGAGCAAGTCCAACTGTTAGATTAGCAACTGCTGTCGAGGTTATCTCAATGGTTCGCATGGAGGGGTGGGGTCTGCTTTCATCTCCCTCTCTTTGCCAGATCAATAACTGGAAGAATAACTCGTCTATCTTGGTTGCCTGCCTGCTCACAGAACATCACCTTCGGTTTGTTGTAATTTTTGCTTACTGGGCTTCAAGTTGTTTGCTTTCCCGGGAGAGTGGCGTAGTGTCCTCATAAAGACCCTGGAATTCTGGGCTGGAGCCAGAGAGATGCTCAGGCTGATGGGTCCAGGATTTGGGGGATCCCTCTAAAGCCAGAATGAGTCCCCCGAGAGCCATCCCTGCTTGACTTCTTTTCTGCAAGCACTGAAGAATGACACAAAATAACATAACTGTCAAGAAGCCGTGGGGCCACTTAAACAGCAGTCCAGAATGTGTGGAGAAGCAAGAGCATGCTGCACCATCCTCACCCCAAACATGCTCTCCCCCTCAAGTGGAAATGTGGAAGATGTCTCCCACAGGCATGTAGGAAGATGCTTACACAGTGTATGGCAGCGGTTCTCAAACTTCGCAGGAGGAAAACTCACAAACAAAGTGGTTTCCAAGTGCTTTTTTTTACTATTCTATGGGGTTCCCTGTACCACCTGGAGACTGCTGCATTGATCTGTAAGTAGGAAAAACCCCTTGGCCCCCGGCAGCAGCGTGATCCTGGGGATCACATCCCTGTTTTCCCCCTACCCCTTAATGAGCCAGAGGCTGAGGCTCTCAGGTTGGGGCATGACAACACCCCCAGTTTGAGAACTTCAGGTGTATGGTGTCAGCAGTGGCCCCTTGTCTTGACAGGTCTGGGACACAGAAAGTCAAAACCAGAACTTTGGCTTGCAATTGGGGTGGTTCACAGAAGAAACCTAATAGAGAAAAGGAGGACCTTGGGAATAAAGAAGAGAAAATCATTGCCAGACAGGTGTGGGAGTAGAAGGAGAGAGTTAGGAGGAAGGGGAGAGATTAGAATATAAGAACAGCCCCACTGGATCAGGCCATAGGCCCATCTAGTCCAGCTTCCTGTTTCTCACAGCGGCCCACCAAATGCCCCAGGGAGCACACCCGATAATAAGAGACCTGCAAGGCTTTCTGGGAATTGTAGTTAAGAACATAAGAACAGCCCCACTGGATCAGACCATAGGCCCATCTAGTCCAGCTTCCTGTATCTCACAGCAGCCCACCAAATGCCCCAGGGAGCACACCAGATAACAAGAGACCTCATCCTGGTGCCCTCCCTTGCATCTGCGAAGGTGGGAACACAGAAGGAGAGGTAGGAAGAGGGAGAGGAAGAGAGTGAGAGGAGGTAGGAGGGAAGAGAGGGGTATGTGTGTGTGTTTGCCACAACTCAGAAACTGAGACTGTTGGAGATTGCTGGAGACTGGTGTGTGGCTGCCTTGCCAAGAAGCTGCTGAGGACTCGCTGCTGCAGTGGGAGAGACCTTGACTGAGGTCTATGGAAAGGAAGAATTAGACAGCCTGAGCAGGAAAGCTACCTACTGATTGCCTTTTCATGAGTGGTGGGGTTCTGCAGTGCTCTGAACATAACTAGGGTGAGCTATCTTTTGGATGTGGGAAGTTAATTAGCCCACAGTGGGCATGTGGTATCTCCAGATTGAAAGGGGAATTTGACAGGGCACCACCCACTCCCATATGCTGTCCCCAATACTACTTTTTTTTGTGAATGTGTTTTTTATGAATGTGTTTTTACCTTGTTTTTAATTGTGCTGTTTGTTGTATCTTTTTAATTAGTGTTGTAAGCCGCTTTGGGTCCTTTTGGGGAGAAAGGCAGGATATAAATGTAGTAAGTGTCTTGCCACAGCTCCTCCCCACTGGGCCTCCTGCCAGCTTAAGGCTGATTAGTTTTCCTTGTTAAACTCACAAGTGCAGCAAGCAAAAGTCAGAGTCAAGTCACAGTCCACAGATTCCAAGTAAGTCAGTCCAATCAGCCAGAGTTGCCAGACTGGAGTCCAGAGCCAATAAGCCAAGTCACAGTCAGTCAGTCAATCAATCACCACTCCTACCTACACTTCTTCTACAACCCACACTCCTAGTTCCTCCAGGTGCTGTTTATATACTTCTAGGTTCACTTTAGCCTCTAGTGGCTGCAGCTGTGCAGCACACCTCCAGCTACCACCTGGGCTTTTACCCTGCATTTACTTAGAGCAGGGGTGCCCAAACCCCGGCCCTGGGGCCACTTGCGGCCCTCAAAGACTCCCAATCCGGCCCTCAGGGAGCCCCCAGTATCCAATGAGCCTCTGGCCCTCCAGAGACTTGCTGGAGCTCACGCTGGTCTGATGTAACTGCTCTCAACGTGATGGCCAACTGTTCAACCTCTCACGTGAGCTATGGGACGAGGGTTTCCTCCACTGCTTGCTGTTTCACGTCTGTGATGCATCAGCGGTAGCAAAGGAAAGGCTGGCCTTGCTTTGTGCAAGGCCTTTTATAGGCCTTGAGCTATTGCAAGACCTTCATTCATTCATATAAGTTCCATCTCTAATATATTCATTTATGTAAATTTATTCAAATTTGAAATGTAAATTAATTCTTTTTTCCCCAGCTCCTGACACAGTGTCAGAGAGAGGATGTGGCCCTCCTGCCAAAAAGTTTGGACACCCCTGACTTAGAGCAAGGGACACTATGGACACCACACCCTATCTCCTTGGTGATATCTTCCACAATGTCGCTACAATAAGTAAGTAAATAAATCCATCTCCTCCTCAGACCCATCTGCTCATTCCCCAACGGGGGTGGGGGCAGGTGGGGTTCTGATCCTAAGACCGTGTCACATTTTAGAAGGCATCTTTGTATCATGGCGGGGATATATTCCTGATTTGTTCTGAAACAGGTTGTCTGTTTACAATGTCATTTTTACTTCATCCCCCAAACCATTTAAATTGCTTAGATTGTGAGTCCTTTGGGGATAGAGGCGTCAATATGTACCAAAAAAAAAAACAAAAACCTGCTTTAAGTCACTCTGAGCCCATGGGATCAAGTACAATTTAATTCAAATAAATCAATACAGTGCGTCAATCTCAAGGCACCTCCTAAGCATGGTCATCTACCCCCTGGACATTCGGAATGGTCGCAGTCGGCTTCACAGATTCAGACTCCCCAGAATTAATCAGTGCAGGGTGGTCCCTAATTCAAAATGTCACTGGAACAAGATTTTGTTCTTTGCTTTTGAATGAAGATGGCAATGTCAAAACTCAGAAGTGGGTTATAAATCCTTGAAATATATCCGCTGCCAAACTCAGGCCTGAGAAATTAAAGTGAAGCAAAGCTTTTCATCACAATTTCTGCATGTGTGTTTTGCATGTAAGTTGATCGAAGAACAATGTAAGAAAACTCACACAGTAGAATTTTTTTGTTAACCGCACAAGCCCATGCATGTCTACTCAGAAGTTAATCCCATTGTGTTCAATGCAGTTTGCTCACGGAAAAATGGCCATTGATTGCAGCCAAAGTCAGTCAGCATTGATTACCCAACAAATAACAATAAAATAATGACTAAGACAAGCCACTAAGCACGCTGGTCAAATTTTTTAGTCCAAGTCTTTGCCTTCCATTGAAAGGACATCAGTGTTGGTACCAGATGAGGTTATTCATATGAGCCGACATGCTGAAAATATACACAGTGCACTACGTGCAACCACCATGACAGCCAGGAACTTATTACACTATTTTTAGGGCAAAGAAACATATTTCTGTTATTTCTCTGTATGCAATACAATGAGCCCTTGGCATCCATGAGGGATTGGTTCCAGGAACCCTGGTGGATAACAAAATCTGCAGATGCTTGAGTTCCAGAGAAAGGGGGCAAAAGGGTGTCCCATCAAATTCATTCTCTAGAGGGCTTATGTCCACTGTAGACTAATTAACCTCCCTTCTTTCCCCAAAAATAGCCCTCATTTTGCAAAAACTACTGCTAGACCCCACCACAAGGCTAGCTTACCTGTTCAGATGGTGAAGGTCCTCGGTCCTCCCTGCTCCCATTAGTAGCTCCTCCAGCCTCAGTAGCAGATTAGCCACACACCAGTCTCTAGCAGCTTGCAGCAGTCTCTGTTCATTCATCCGTCCTCTTTCCCAACCAAGCTCCTCTCCAACCTTTCTCCTTTCTACTACCCACTCCCTCTCCCTTCTCCAGGTGGTGCTTTTATCCCTGAGGGCCCTGCTGTTCAAGGGGCTGCAACTGTGCAGCACAATCACTGCATATTGAGGCCCTGGTGTTAACCCCATGCTTCCCAGGCAGGCCTGTCCGAGCAAGGGACCATTGTTGACACCACACCCTATCTCCTCGAGAGGTCTTGCATGTTTCCACTATAGGGTTATGGTACCACAGTACCTTGTTTTGAGGTCATGCCAGGCCCCACTGGGCCCACAGCACACTCCATTGGCCTCCCAGCACTTCAGAACACCTCCAGGAAGCAACCAGAAGCGACATCTGGTTCATATCCGGTAGGTGTTCTGAGGCACGGGGAGGCCAATGGAGTTGGCCACAGACCTTCCTCAGACACACACACCTCAGAACGTCTCCCAGAAGTGACCGGAAGTCACAGACACAAACCAGAAGTTGCTTCCACTCGCTTCCTGAAGGAGGCATCCATGGTGATGTGAATCTGTGGGTGCCAAACCTGCAGATAAGGGGGACCCCCTGTGTTTCTATCTCTGTTCTCTCCTAATAAAGCTGTAATCTTTTATTGGAAGTTATTTCTCTCATTCTGTTCTTTAGGAAAGGGGCTTCTCTGCCTTATACTGATCTGTATTCAGTCTTAAGATCCTCTGTTCCAATAAAGATGTCAGCTATGTAAATACCCCGAAAAACCAGTTCTTTCGGTAACATTTAATACAGATAGATAATAGGTTTTCCATTGAGTCAGATCATCAGTCCATCTCTATACTGTAGCTCTACACCACTTTTTCTCTCACCTCACATGGTCCACCTCTTTGAAGTACTGCCAGAAGTAACTGGCGATGACATCATCACCAGTAACTTCTGGATTAGGACACCAGATGCAACACTATCAACACTGGTAAGAGGCTCAGGATGGACAGGAGAGTTTTTTTCAAGCAGGGAAAAACATGCTTTGGAGCTCTACCAGCAGAGCTGAGCCTCCTACTGCTGTTTGTTGTGTCATATTCCTGATGTTTTGCTACTGGGTGGCAGGGGTCCAGGGGTCCTGCAAGTACCACCAGACACCACCTCATGTACCCACTGGTGAGAAACACTGCTCTACGCTGTCTGGGAATGACTTCTCTTGAGGTTGAAGCAGAGGTCTTTCTCGGCTCTATCTGAAGAGCCTAGAGGTTGAATTTGGAAAATTCTGTACCACTGAAGTACAGCTCCTCACAATCTTCTTCTTATGGGACATTACAGCCAAGTGCATCATCTCTCAACCACCACCTCTCTAACCTTGAGATGGTCAGGAAAAAGGCTTCCATCAAGCAAACCAATGTGTATTTTTGCACATTTTCTACCGAGTTCCTAGCTATCAAAAGTGATGTCCAAAGCAATCCTGGCTCGTGTTAAGGCGCACCTCAAGCAGGTAAGGGAATGAACAAATACAGAATATTCAGCCAAAGAAATGGCAGAGGCAGCAACGTCAGGTGGGATTGTCCTAATTTCCACTCATCCTGCGCTGATGGGGCATTTTTGTAAAAAAGGAAAGAAAATGTAATACAATTCTTAACTGCTAACAAGGCAAGCGCCTGATGGGATGAGTGAAAGGCATTCATTGAAGCTGTCTAGGGCTGCGGGCACCTCCCCTCCCTTTTACCTCCCGCTGTCTGTTTTATTAACTCTCTCCACTTTGAAATCAATAGACTGGGTTGAATGAAGGGCATATTTAACAATTTGTGTAATAGGGAAGAAAATAGATAGATATATGCTGGTGCCAAACTCTGTTACTGGCTCTTGGTGCCACCAAGTGCGTCGATATTCAGACCGAACAGAAATGCCCGTTTTATCAAAGGAATTCTTGGGGAAGCTGCTGCCGTCATTCCACCCTCATCAGTGCTCAGATTTCTATCTTGCTAGCAATGCTGGGGAGCTGGCCAACAGATCAAAGAGTAACACCACAATCCAAAGCATATCGACTCAGAAGTAAGTTCCAGTGGGGATTCTTCCCTGGAATGTGTGTCTAGGCTTGTGGCCTTAAGTTTCCAGAATAGCAGGTGAGCTGTTCAGCTAATACAAGGGTGCCCAAACCCTGGCCCTGGAGCCACATGCGGCCCTCAAGGCCTCTCTATGCAGCCCTCAGGGAGCCCCTAGCCTCCAATGAGTCTCTGGCCCTCTGGAGATTTGTTGGAGCCCACACTGGCTCGATGCAAATGCTCTCAGCGTGAGGGCGACTGTTTGACCTCTCACGTGAGCTGTGGGATGAGGGCTCCCTCCACTGCTTGTTGTTTCATGTCTGTGATGCAGTAGCAGCAGCAAAGGAAAGGCCAGCCTTGCTTTGTGCAAGGCCTTTTATAGGCCTTGAGCTATTGCAAGTCCTTCATTCATTCATATAAGTTCATCTTTAATATATTCATTTATGTAAATTTATTCAGATTTGAAATGTAAATTAATTCGGCCCCGACACAGTGTCAGAGAGATGATGTGGCCCTCCTGCCAAAAACGTTGGACACCCCTGAGCTAATACATCAGATGGAACATGGATGAGCTATTGCATCACCAACTGTTAGGCCCAAGTGAGCATCTCCCTTCCTAGAGCATCAGTGGGGTTCTGGCTCCGCCCATACATTAGTTCTGAATTTGTCCTCAGGGCAGAGCTCAGGAACAGGAGGCTGGTCACTGTACCTTCACATTTGGACTTCCACATAGACCTAAGAAGAGCGTTGCTGGATCAGGCCCTGGGCCTATCTAGCCCAGCTTCTTGCATCTCACAGTGGCCCACCAGATACCTCCAGGAGCACACCAGACAGCAAGCATCCTATTGCCACACCCATGTGGCATTCAGAGATAGCCTGCTTTTAAAACCATCATGATGCACATACTCATCAACTTGTAACCTGTAATGGACTTTTCATCCATAAATCTGTCCAATCCCATAAGAATACAACCTGTTACCATCTCTGCTTCTGGGGTGGATATGAGACCAGGCAGGTTCTCGGGCCCCTTGAGCCAGTTTCCTAACTTGCCTCACTGGATTGTTCTATTTATAAGTATATATTTATTCTGCCTTTCTGATTAAACCTTCCAAGGCAGCTAACAAGTCAAAGCTTTAAAAACAACAAAGCCCAACTAATACAATGATAAATGGTTTAAACCATTGGTTCTCAGATGTTTAGCATTGGGACCCACTGTTTTAGAATGAGAATCTGTCAGGACCCACTGGAAGTGATGTCTTGACCGGAAGTGACATTATCAAGCAGGAAAATTTTTAACAATCCTAGGCTGCAATCCTACCCATGCTTAACCAGGAGTAAGTCCCGTTTACTATCATCGTCGAAAGTATATACCACAGATACTCATCTATAAGTCGATCTCACAGATAAGTCAAGGGCAGGTTTTGAGCCCCAAACCATGGAATTTTCTATGACCCTCGGATAAGTCAGGGGTTAAACTTAGGGGGGTCTGACTATAATTTTGTCTGATTTTACCTGAAGCCAGATCCTGAAAAATAACCTTCCAGTAATTGTTACCTAAAAACTGTACAGTTTCTAATTTTTTAAAAATACAATAAAAGATCATAAGATGCATTTTTTGTTCATTAACTTTTAAAATTCTGGTCTTCACAACATTTGCGTAAACACTGTCAGAGTAAGTGCCTGTAAACAACATACCAGGAGAACAATCAGTCAAATCCTTCTTTAAGGGGCGTGGTGTGTGAAGCCAGAGGCTCTACATATAACATGCAACATAAAACATGTAATTGGGAGTGTGCACTTCAGTTCACAGCAGGGAGACAAGCAACAAGGACTGAGCTGCGCACAGCTGCAACCCTCTTTACTCAGAAGCAGACCCACTGCTTTCCATGGTGCTATTCTTAAGCAACGGTGCATTTCAGCCTGGGACCTTGTTTCAGATGGAAAGGAGGATCCCATCCTGGGGTTGTAAAAACCAGACCCCTAAACTTGGGGGTGAAATTCTTTGCAAATGACTTGCCAGGAATGTTCTGAGCAGCAGCAAGAGAAAAGGAGGCATTTCCCTTCTTCTCCAAACTGGAAGGGAGACAAAGGGGCTTCTGGGAATTTGTGGAAGTATGTGCTGCATTCCATAGCAGCAGCCCCTTACAGAAGAGGCAGCAGCCCCTTACAGAAGAGGCAGCAGCCCCTTACAGAAGAGGCAGCAGCCCCTTACAGAAGAGGCTGCCTCTGAATACCGTAATTACTGGTTAAAATTCTCCTTTTTCTCCACCTGCTTCCTGCTTCTCAGCCCATTTCCATGCCCCCCCCACTTCACCAGACAGCTGCTGAGCCTCCATAAGCTTCCCAGAAGCTCCCAGAGGACTCTGCCTCATCCACTGCATTTACCCGCGTATAAGTCGACCCAGGATCTCAGGCTCCAATTTTTTTTTATAGGGCGTAAATTTTCCGACCTATAGGCGAGTATATGCAGTGCGTGGTTGCCTGCTTAAAGTACAGAGCTGTAACATTTCCCCAGATGCAGTCACATACATGGTAGCATCAAGTCCAATACATTAAAAATAAAATATTGAAATGAGTGTGGACCCACCTGAAATTGGCTCGTGACCCCACCTAGTGGGTCCCGACCCACAGTTTGACAAACACTGGTTTAAACAAACATGAGAAGAGATAAAAAATCTTCCACAAAGGACAATCAGGCGAAATCGATTTCAGGTCAGACTGAATGCCTGGTAGGACAAAAAATTTCTTGAGGATCTGGCAAAATAACACATGGAAATGAGATTAACCTTCCCAGGGCATGGAATTTTATTTCAACAACCAGAGCAGTGAGGGTTTAAGCCAGCGATTTTCAACCAGTGCTGCGCAGCACATGGTCTGCAAGTGTATCACGGGAGTTTGGGGGAAGAGTTATTTAACAGCAAGGCCATTGGTGATGTGAGCCTCCCCCTGGCAGTCGGTGTGCCTTGCCAATTGTCAAAAAACTGATCGTGTGCCCTAAACTGATCGTAGCGCCTTGTCAATGTGCTATGAGATGAAATAGCTTGCAAATTGCTGCTTTATATAAATTATGTCAAGGATAACGTTGTGAAGTTAATGGAAGAGCATATGTTACCTTTAGCTCCTCGGCGGAGAAGGAGCCAATGAATAAACAGCATACTGGGTATGGAGGATTTAGAACATCGGTTTATTATTATGAAGAAGAATATTTACATACTGCTTTTCAACAAAAAGTAGTTCACACACAGCCCAATCCTCCCTAAATCTCTGCATGGAAAGGCAGTGGTGCTGGAGGGGCTTCCACTGCCCCCCATGAGGGATTTTTGACTGCTGGAGGTCTCCTTGGGATGAAACTGGCACAAGCTCATGTTGATCTGGGTGGATCAGGCCCAGAAAGGGTGTCAGGATTCAGCGTGCGCCGCTGCTGCCGAATCCATCCCCAATCTGCCCTTCTTCCTGCCCCATCACCGCCCTACCATCAACAATCGTTAACAGAGCAAAATATATCAGTAAACGGTTCCTTGTTCCCAAAGAGTTCATGGTCTAAGAAGAGGTGCAGCCATGGGACAAAATGTCATCATGCTGTGCTAGGGTGAACAGGGACAGCAGAGGGTAGAGCCTCCATTTGCCTGAAGATAACATCCACAAGGTCGCCAGTTCGAGGCCACCGGCACCGTGCGACCTTGAAGCAGCTGACAAGCTGAGCCGAGCTATTTCCATCTGCTCTGAGCGGGGGAGGATGGAGGCCAGGATGGAGGCCAGATCAGAACGAAACATCTGAATTTGTTGTGGCTCTTGAAAGATAGAGCCTTCTTTCAATTGTAAAAATCCCTCCGGGGATTTATATTAGCCTGCCTATGTAAACCGCCTTGAATAAAGTCTTGAATAAAGACCAAGAAAGGCGGTATATAAATACCTGTATTATGATTATGATTATGATTATGATTATGATTATGATGATTATTATGATTATGATTATTATGATTATGATTATGATGATTATTATGATTATGATTATTATGATTATTATTATTATTATTATTATTATTATTCTCCCCCTGCTAAAAATAAGACAACACCACTTTAAAAGGTATTTCTTTGCCCAGTCCCTAGAAGCAGAAAATGGTAGCAAGTCTGTGTGGAAGCTTAAATGCGCTAGGTCAGGGGGTTTCAACCAGTGGCACACGTACTAAGAGTGGTACACCAGGATGTGTTGGGTGATACATGCAGCACCCACCGCACAGCAGAGAAACCACAACAGGAGCTTCCAATGGCAATAGGAAGTTCAAGCCGGCAACCAGAGCTCTAGTAAGCCGTTTTTGAGTGCAAGAAAAAGCTCACCCGCTTGTTCTGAGCCTCTTATTGACCCCTGGAAGCTCCCATCATGGTCTCCAAACCCAGAAGTAACTGGTGATGGTGTAGCAAAACAAAGGGTGCAAGCACTCCGGAGTGAGGAATTCTCCTTGGTCACGGCTGACTAGACAGGCACTAGCCAATTGACGTCCATGACATGCACATAGTCACATTCTGTGTGTGTGTTCAGAGCTGGAAAAACAGATTCATGATCTTGGGGTCAGGAAAAAGGGCTTTTAGTAAAGACTCCATATTGCGGTCCCTTTTGAGCATGCGTAAAACATGCCTGCTAGCCAGGGGAAGGTTATCAGGATTGCTGGCAACAGAAACATTTTCCCCTGCCTGAAAACAAAATCATTTGGAAAGGCCCTCAGCAATTGTATTGACCGGGACGCCAATCAATTGACCTGGGAAACATTGTCAATTGACTGCATATTATTAGACAGTAGCTAAATATGCTCAAATGTTCCATGAAGCGGAGGTGGCTGTGATGTCAATGGCAGCCGAGCCTTTTTATTGCTTGCGTGGTGTCATCACATAGCAAGGTCAGAAGAAGGGCTTCTTGCTTCCCGATCCTACAGCCAGGAAAGGTCAGCCAAAACTTTCAAGGGATCAAGCACCTTCCCTTTAAAGAAAGGCTCGAGCATTTGGGACTTTTTTGCAAAGATACCAAGACCATAAAGGAGAAAAGCAATAGATTATAACATTATTTGTGGAGTGAAAAGAGCAGAGATATTTTTTTCTCCCATGCCCATAATATCAGAACCTGAAGGCACTGGTTTGCAGCAGATTTTGAAGGAAAGGAAAAACTTTACACAATGCACAGTTAACCCATGGTATTTGCCGCTGCATGATGTGATGCTGACCACTGGCTTGGACAGCCTTGAAAAGGATCCAATACCTTTATGGAGAACAAGTGCATCGATGGCTCTTAGCCACGACAGACACATGTAATCTTTGTGTTCTACCGATAATGCGTTGCTGAACACCACTTGTTTGTGTGTGACCACCCAAATCTGATTGGCCACTGTGGGAAAGAGGATACAGGACCAAGATTAATCTGTGGAACTTCTTGTCACAAGATGGGGTGATGGCACCTGGCCCTAGATGCCTTCAAAAGGGGAATGGAAAGATTTATGGAGGGAGAGTCCATCGCGGGTTACAAGTCTAGATTTTTAGGTAATTTTAATGCTGCTTTATATTCGTACTTTTCAGCCACACTAGACGCTGTTCCAGAACCACCATTCAGAGCGCGATACCAGAGTCTTTCGAGACTGAAGGTTGCCAACAACAACATTTGTACTGTTGTAAGCTACTTAGAATGCCCAGTGGGGTATATATCAAACAATCAAGTCTGTATGCAACCTCTGGTTTTGAGAGGTAGCATGTCTCTGAATGCCAGGCAGAAGGGAGTAGCAGCAGGATTCAGATATTGTGTGCTCGAAGAAGCATCTGGTGGGCCACTGTGAGATACAGGAGCTGACCTAGGTAGGCCGTATGCCTGATCCAGCAATGCTCCTCTTGTGTTCTTTGGTCTGATCCAACAGGGTTCTCCTTATGTTCTTAACACACAATGGCTGCAATCCTAGCCACACTTTCCTGGGAGTAAGCCCCATTGAACAAAATAGGACTTACTTCTGAGTAGACCTGGTTAGGCTTGTGCCCAATGTCAAATTAGCTGCTATGGACAAGTGCGTGATGGCTGAACATATGCTTGCCCTGTTTCATCTATGAAGCAGGGTTGAGAGCCTTCTTTTCACAGCAAAAGGGGAATGAAGGGGAGGGGAGCAAAACTCAGTCATATCCACGCCTTGCCTTGCCACACTCAGCTGCTCTCAGCAGGCTACTCCCTGCTCAGCTCATTTCTGGTATCAGAGTCAGGCTGTACAAAAAAAACTGTTTAAAAGCAACAAAGCACAGCAAGGTAGGGCAGAAAGGAAGGGAGTTTGGCACCCCTCCTTGGAATCCTCCTAAAAATGGATGCTCCTCTCTCTCTCCCCTTTCTGTCTGCTTCAGTTGGCCTTCATCCGGTATCCAGTCTGAGGCCTCTTGATGCCCAGATCTCACCCATATAAGTATCACCTATGTGTTAGTTTAGTAACCCACATTCCTGTACATTCCTCATCCCATGCTGGCTCATCTCCCCCCTGTGCTTGTGGATGCTGCACTCACAACCTGTCATTTCTCTTTTCCCTGCTTTTAAGCTCTTGAAATCATGACTCTGCCAAGAGGAAGAAGAAAAGAGACATCCATTCAAACCACAGATCAGAGGCAGACATTTGCAAACAACACCCCACTAATGCGTTCCCATCTCCCTAACAAGCACACGTCTCCAAGAATCAAAGCAGCTGTGTCTGCATTTAATTCCGATATCACTGCAGTACATTTGTTGCTTTGGTCATGCTCTCTGTGTGGGTTTTTAATTATTTACCGGCTCTTCCCTTATTCCTTTTGAAATTGAACAGAAAAGGACCATCAGATGTCTTGAACGGATCATTGAGAATATTTATATACCACTTTTCAACCGCCCCCCCCCAAAAAAAAAACTTCACAGCATGGTTTAAATAAATGGTCCCCAACCCCCAAAAGAGCTCACAAGCTGATAAGATGAAGAAGTTGCCAGCAACAGCCTCCTTTTCCAGGATTAAAAAGGTGGCATACTAAATCTTGAAAAGAAATCAAATGAGTGTTGGGAGAGTTAGAACAGACAAAAGAAAATATTTCTTAACCCAGTGTGTAGTTAGTCTGTGGAACTCTTTCCACAGGATGTGGTGATGGCATCTAACCTAGATGCCTGTAAAAGGGAATGGGACAGATTTATGGAGGAAAACTCCATCACAGGGTACAAGCCATGAAGAGTATGTACGTACATTCTGAGATTGACTGGTCACTCACCATGAGGGCCAGGTAGGAATTTTTTGCTGTCAATCGAATTGTCCCTGGATGGCAGTTTTTTCATCTACCCCAGACTGGCGAGAAAGGGAAAGTGTGTTCAGTTGTTTTCCTGCTTTAAATATTGGTCATTGTGTTTAATAAAGTGGCTCAAGTTAAACCCAAGTACAGTCTGGTGTCTTCGTTTGGGGGGGGGGGGCGTGCAAGGGTAACTAGAACACCATACGCAGGGAAGTGGCAGCGAGATGCAAGTATCTTGTGTATGCTCCAAGAGCCTTCTGGTGGGCCATTGTGAGATACACGAAGCTGGACTAGATGGGCCCTGTGCCTGATCCAGCAGGGTTCTTCTTATGTTCTTATGAACATTAAAACAAAAATACAAATTGTACGTGTGTATAATATAATCGGTGAGTAACAGTTTCTGACACGGTCTTCTGCCTGTAACAGTGAATTATCCAGAGTAAGGCAAGTTCTTACAACAGAAAAAGAATAGCCTGCCCTTCACCGATTTAAAAGCCATGAGAAAGACGATGATAATGGAGGGGAAAAAACTAATGCAAACTCTGTCTGGGCTGTTTGTTAAACCAGATCGGAGTGTAACATCTTGAATGTGGTGGTTCTTGAAAGAGAGAACCTTCTTTCAATTTGTAAAAATCCCTGCGTGGATTTAATAAGCCTGCCTGTGTAAACCGCCTTGAATAAAGTCTTGAATAAAGACCAAGAAAGGCGGTATATAAATACTGTATATTATTATATATTATTATTATTATTGTCTAAATACACCCTTGTCTCCGTCTAGCTCTCTAGTCAGATGCAACTTGTAAATTCAAGTTGGGGGGGGGGGGAGAAAACGTAACTGATCTTCCCAAAGCTAGATTGGACCCCCCCCCCCCAATTCTTTCCCCTTTGCAGCCTTCTGACAGATTCCATAAGTTTCATGGTTTGGCCTCCCCAATGCTGGGGAGAAGCTGTGGTTATTAATAGAGAGATGTACTGTATGGGAGTCTTTCCAGGCAGGTTTGAAAAAAAAAAAAAACTGATGGATGTTTCAGGCTGAACCAAATTGGCTCCTGCTTTAAGCAATTTCCTTCAAAGAAAAACAAGTTTGGGATGTGATAGACGGTTTGGTACAATGAGAGGATGCGGGGACAAAAGAGCTAATAAGCAGCCCATCCTCGGGCATTCCATGTACAAGTGCTTTTATGCAAATGCCCGAAGTCTCCCAGCAAAGATGGGAGAACTGGAATGTCTCGTGACTAGGGAAAATATTGACATAGTGGGCATAATGGAAACCTGGTGGAATGCGGAAAATCAGTGGGATACTGCAATCCCGGGCTATAAACTCTACAGGAGGGACAGGGAGGGGCGTGTTGGAGGTGGGGTGGCCATTTACGTTAAGGACGGGATAAAATCCAGCAAAGTAGAGATTGAAGGCGGGTCAGACTCCACCATAGAATCTCTGTGGGTTAAATTACCAGGCCTGAGGAGTGATGTAATACTGGGGGCGTGCTATCATCCTCCAGTCCAGAAAACAAGGGGACCTTGAAATGAGGAAACAGATCAGGGAGGTGACAAGGAGGGACAGGGTTGTATTCATGGGGGACTTCAATTATCCACATATTGACTGGGTCAATTTGAGTTCTGGTCATGAAAGAGAGACCAGATTCCTTGACATGCTAAATGACTGTGCCTTAGAGCAGATAGTCATGGAGCCCACCAGAGGACAGGTGACTCTGAATTTAATATTGTGCAGTACTCAGGACCTGGTTAGAGATGTCAGTGTTACTGAGCCACTGGGGAACAGTGATCATGCTGCGATCCGTTTCAACATCCACTTCGGGGGAAGAATACCGGGCAAATCTCTCCCAAAAACCCTTGACTTCCGACGGGCGGACTTCTCTCAAATGAGGAGGCTGGTTAGAAGGAGGTTGAAAGGGACGATAAAAAGAGTCCAGTCTCTACAGAGAGCATGGAGGTTGCTCACATCAACAGTAATAGAGGCCCAGCAGAAGTGTATACCGCAAAGGAAGAAGGGCTCTACTAAGTCCAGGAGGGTGCCCACATGGCTAACCAGCCAAGTTAGAGAGGCCGTAAAGGGCAAGGAAGCTTCCTTCTGTAAATAGAAGTCTTGCCCTAATGAGAATAAAAAGGAACAAACTGTGGCAAAAGAAATGTAAGAAAGTGATACGGGAGGCCAAGCGGGACTATGAGGAACGCATGGCCAGCAACATTAAGGGGAATAATAAAAGCTTCTTCAAATATGTTAGAAGCAGGAAACCTGCCAGAGAAGCGGTTGGCCCCCTGGATGGTGAGGGAGGGAAAGGGGAGATAAAAGGAGACTTAGAGATGGCAGAGAAATTAAATGAGTTCTTTGCATCTGTCTTCATGGCAGAAGACCCCGGGCAGATACCGCTGCCCGAACAGCCCCTCCTGACCAAGGAATTAAGTCAGATAGAGGTTAAGAGAAGATGTTTCAGACCTCATTGATAAATTAAAGATCAATAAGTCACCGGGCCCTGATGGCATCCACCCAAGAGTTATTAAGGAATTGAAGAATGAAGTTGCTGATCTCTTGACTAAAATATGCAACTTGTCCCTTAAAATGGTCACAGTGCCAGAAGATTGGAGGATAGCAAATGTCACACCAATCTTTAAAAAGGGAAAGAGGGGGAACCCGGGAAACTATAGGCCAGTCAGCCTATTCTGGGTAAGATGGCGGAATGCCTCATCAAAGATAGAATCTCAAAACACATAGACGAACAGGCCTTGCTGAGGGAGAATCAGCATGGCTTCTGTAAGGGTAAGTCTTGCCTCACAAAACTTATAGAATTCTTTGAAAAGGTCAACAGGCATGTGGATGCGGGAAAACCCGTAGACATTATATATCTGGACTTTCAGGAGGCGTTCGACATGGTCCCTCACCAAAGGCTACTAAAAAATCTCCACAGTCAGGGAATTAGATGACAGGTCCTCTCATGGATTGAGAACTGGTTGAAGAGCAGGAAACAGAGAGTGGGTGTCAATGGGCAATTTTCACAGTTGAGAGAAGGTGTGCCCCAAGGATCTGTCCTGGGACCAGTGCTTTTCAACCTCTTCATAAATGACCTGGAGACAGGGTTGAGCAGTGAGGTGGCAAAGTTTGCAGACGACACCAAACTTTTCTGAGTGGTGAAGACCAGAAGTGATTGTGAGGAGCTCCAGAAGGATCTCTCCAAACTGGCAGAATGGGCAGGAAAATGGCAGATGTGCTTCAATGTCAGTAAGTGTAAAGTCATGCGCATTGGGGCAAAAAATCAAAACTTCACATATAGGCTGATGGGTTCTGAGCTGTCTGCGATAGATCAGGAGAGAGATCTTGGGGTGGTGGTGGACAAGTCGATGAAAGTGTCGACCCAATGTGCGGCGGCAATGAAGAAAGCCAATTCTATGCTTGGGATCATTAGAAAAGGTATTGAGAATAAAACGGCTAATATTATAATGCTGTTGTACAAATCAATGGTAAGGCCACACCTGGAGTATTGTGTCCAGTTCTGGTCACCACATCTCAAAAAGGATATAGTGGAAATGGAAAAGGTGCAAAAGAGGGCAACTAAGATGATTGCTGGGCTGGGGCACCTTCCTTATGAGGAAAGGCTATGGTGTTTGGGCTTCTTCAGCTTAGAAAAGAGACGCCTGAGGGGGGACATGATTGAAACATACAAAATTATGCACGGGAAGGATAAAGTGGATAGAGAGATGCTTTTTACACTCTCACATAATACCAGAACCAGGGGACATCCACTAAAATTGAGTGTTGGGAGGGTTAGGACAGACAAAAGAAAATATTTCTTTACTCAGCATGTGGTTGGTCTGTGGAACTCCTTGCCACAGGATGTGGTTGATGGCGTCTGGCCTGGACGCCTTTTAAAGGGGATTGGACAAATTTCTGGAGGAAAAAATCCATTACAGGTTACAAGCCACGATGTGTATGTGCAACCTCCTGATTTTAGAAATGTGCTATGTCAGAATGCCAGATGCAAGGGAGGGCACCAGTATGAGGTCTCTTGTTATCTGGTGTGCTCCCTGGGGCATTTGGTGGGCCGCTGTGAGATACAGGAAGCTGGACTAGATGGGCCTATGGCCTGATCCAGTGGGGCTGTTCTTATGTTCTTAAGTTGTAGAGCATAGTAGCATGTGCCCTTACTCCAGCTAAGCAGCCATCTTGGTCAGAGGTATCACCCAGTGCAGGAGGCCAGCACATCACCCCCATGATGGACCTCCTCCCGTGCAGTGGATGGGGCAATGCCCCGGTTGGTGGGCATGGTGATGTACCATTGCCCCAACCTCACTGGTTTTTTGGCTATAACTTTTGATAGAATAGAGATATTTCACTGTGGTTCGTTTCACTGCATTCCACATGAAATTACACACTGAATGATGTATAACATGATGGTATTATTCAAAAGTACCAAGATTTAAGAGAAGAGAAGCAGTCTGAGCTTTCAAAATGCTTAACCAGCTTCTATTACAACACAGTCCTAGGCACGTCTACTCAGATGTAAATTGTGCAAAGTTCAGCAAGACTTTCACCACCCAGACTTACTTCAAGTAGAAGACTTACTTCACCAAGTAAGTGCGTAGTAGTTCAGCAGGATGCCAACAACTTGGCCTTCCATAAGGAGCATACCACAGTAGAGTAGATACAGCAGTGGCAGTACGGTATTGCGGGTGCCGCAATGTGCTGTGTGACCGGCCCTTCCCACCTGCTGTTGGAGCCATTCTGCTATCTTTGCCCAGAATGGCTCCAACAGCAATCAGGAGGCACAGGTTACATGGTTCAGGATGTGGACTCACCTCCCTGCATTACAATCTCTGCGCATGAACTGGAGGTTGTCCATGAATTTGTGTACCTTGGCTCAACGATCTCCGACAATCTTTCTCTCGATACCGAGCTACACAAGCGCATCAGTAAAGCATCTGCCACGTTTTTCAGACTCACAAAGAGAGTCTGGTCCAACAAGAAGCTGACAGAACATACCAAGATCCAGGTCTACAGAGCTTGTGTCCTGAGTACACCTCTGTACTGCAGCGAGTCATGGACTCTTCGCTCACAACAGGAGAGGAGACTGAACGCTTTCCACATGCGCTGCCTCCGACGCATTCTCGGCATCACCTGGCAGGACAAAGTTCCAAACAACACAGTCCTGGAACGTGCTGGAATCCCTAGCATGTATTCACTGCTGAAACAGAGATGCCTGCGTTGGCTCGGTCATGTCGTGAGAATGGATGATGGCCGGATCCCAAAGGATCTCCTCTATGGAGAACTCGTGCAAGGAAAGCGCCCTACAGGTAGACCACAGCTGCGATACAAGGACATCTGCAAGAGGGATCTGAAGGCCTTAGGAGTGGACCTCAACAGGTGGGAAACCCTGGCCTCTGAGCAGGCCGCTTGGAGGCAGGCTGTGCAGCATGGCCTTTCCCAGTTTGAAGAGACACTTGGCCAACAGTCTGAGGCTAAGAGGCAAAGAAGGAAGGCCCATAGCCAGGGAGACAGACCAGGGAGAGGCTGCACTTTCTCCCAGTGTGGAAGGGATTGTCACTCCTGAATTGACCTTTTCAGCCACACTAGACGCTGTTCCAGAACCACCATTCAGAGCGTGATACCAGAGTCTTTCGAGACTGAAGGTTGCCAACAACAATGTGGCACCTGCAATACTTATCATGCCACCCCTTACCGCTACACTACTGGCATGCCATCTATCCTTCCAGATTGGGTGGATAGCAAGAGGAAGGTGTAGCAAGGAATGATTGAGTTGCTCCACTGCCATGAACTCTTCTGGGGATTTGTCAATGGATCCTCTAAAGCAGTGTTTCCTGAACTTTCGTGCCCGCAATCCTAAACATATGTTCTCTCTCAGTGTAGCGACCCCTGGAGTTGGTACATGCTAATGATGCTAAAGAATTACTTTGGGTAAAATTAAACACACTGGAGTTGGACCTTCCCAGATCATTCATGCACTGCTTCGGTCGCCCCCACCGAACTTGCAGCTGGCCCAGCCACGCCTCTCAATGCCAAGGAGGTGGTGCATCAACTCTGGAGGCTCCTCAAGACCCTATGCCTTGAAAGCAGCTTCCTCTGTGGAGGGGTGCCACCCTCTTCAGGTCCACTGGATCCAGGCAAGTCCAAACCCAGACATCGACAAATATTTCCCTCCCCGAGACCTTACCGCAACTCAACATGACCCTTATTTCAGGCACAACCCCTGGTTTGGGAACTGCTGCTCCAAAGGCTCAACGCAACTGCCCCAAGAGTCAATCCCCGTCATTGGCCCAGCTTGTACATTGGACCAATGGCATAGCAATGGGGGGGGGCAGTGCAGTAAGTATTGCAGGCACTGCAACATGCCCTGTATGTGGCCTCTCCCACCCGCCATTGGAGCCATTGTGTGCAGTGATGGCCATGCGCAGAGACCAGAATGGCTCCAAGCGCAAGTGGAAGGGGCCACTTACATGGCACACTGGCACTGCAGTACCTACAGCACCACCACTGCCCCTGCAGCAATGATGCTGCATTGGACTTCAAGAGCATATCTAACCAACCCAGTACAGCCACACAATTTTGATCTGAATCTGCAGCAACTGTTACCCTGCACATGCCTGATCTCATCTGATCTCAGAAGCTAAGCAGGATCAGGCCTGGTTAGTACTTGGATGGGAGACCACCTGGGAATTCCGGGTGCTGTAGGCTTATACCATAGTCTTTCGAGGCTGAAGGTTGCCAACCATTGTTTACTGACATCAGTAAGACCTCTATCAGCTGAAGCCCATTTAACATGACTCCGCTGCATTGTGCGTTGAGCAGAATGTCACGTTCTTTTTTCCCACAATTCTTCTTTGAGGTCTCTGGAGCTGAGAATTGACATGAGCTGCCCTTCCCAGCATGTCAAACTTGATGAGATCACAGATAGCCTGGGGGCGACGCTGCCGTTATCACACAGGCAGCAAAACCACAGTTAGTTTAGGTGTTATTGCTTTAGGGACTTGGGGCCCAATCCTATCCAATTTTCCAGTGCTGGTGCAGTTGTGCCAATGGGGCATGCACTACACTCTGTGGTGGGGAGGCAGTCTCAGAGGCCTCCTTAAGGTATGGGAACATTTGTTCCCTTATCTTGGGGCTGCATTGCGGCTTCGGTGGTGCTAGAAAATTGGATAGGATTGGGCCCTAAGGCTGCAATCCTATACACTGTTTCCTGGGAGTCAGTCCCATTGAATTCAATGAAACTTACAGCCCAATTTTATGCATGTTTACTCAGAAGTAAGTAGTTTGATGGGGCTTACTCCCAGGTAAGCATGCATAGGATTGCAGCCTTACTTCTGAACAGACAGGCATCAGATTGCGTTGTAAAGTGGCTGAGCATGACTCTTCAGAAGACAATATCTTAAGAACATAAGAACAGCTCCACTGGATCAGGCCATAGGCCCATCTAGTCCAGCTTCCTGTATCTCACAGCAGCCACACCAAATGCCCCAGGGAGCACACCAGATAACAAGAGACCTCATTCTGGTGCCCTCCCTTGCATCTGGCATTCTGACATAGCCCATTTCTAAAATCAGGAGGTTGCACCTACACATCATGGCTTGTAACCCGTAATGGATTTTTCCTCCAGAAACTTGTCCAATCCCCTTTTAAAGGCGTCCAGGTCAGACACCATCACCACATCCTGTGGCAAGGAGTTCCACAGACCAACCACAAACTGAGTAAAGAAATATTTTCTTTTATCTGTTCCAACTCTCCCAACACTCAATTTTAGTGGATGTCCCCTGATAATCTTTGATTATTCATTCTAAAAGGAAGTCAAAATAAGAGGCAAACACAGACCAAGGTGGGGGGCAGGCATTATCTCGGGAAAATTTTGAATGACATTCATTTTACAACTGATTGATGAATTTGTGCTAGCCACTTGTTGAAAGAAAAGTTAATTTTGCAACTGTGGAAGCCATAATTTGCAGATTAACTTAAATATTTCTTTCCAAAATTATTGTATAACATAGCATTCCATTTTGGTTATGACCAACTTCTAGGTATTTCCTCTTCTTCCAAAACTCTCTCTATTATCAGTCTTTCCACAAGACTTTAGCAAGAGATCTCATAACCCAATCCTGAGCCGGTTTGCCACTGTTGAAGATTCAGCTCAGTCCTCATTCCCAGCCCCCTGCATGACCCAACTGTGCCTCTAAGGGGTATGCTGGCCAAAGTAATGAGTTAAAGAATGTCAAAAGCAGTACCAGAGACTGCCTTCTTGTATCAAAAGAGGAGCCTGGGGATCACTGGGGAGGCCATGGGAAATGCCACCAAAGAGTTAAAGCGCGAAGAACAAAGAGATAAGGGACTTGCTTGCTTTGGGGAATTAATTCATGCTGACAATGGCCACAGTTTCCATACCAATGAATCACAGCCAAAGAATGATGTTTCTGCTTGTCCAGAAGGGAAGCTTCACATGAATCTGGGCCAAGAAGGAGTCAAAGAGGCTGGCTGTCAGTGCACAGCCAAGCACTGGGACCTGTCACAGCTCTGTTCATCAACAGTTGATCTAACAGAGGTAATAGATATGCCCTGCCTAAGCACACAATGCAAGCTATTTTTGTCAAAGGAGTGATTTACAGGTCACTCACAGCCAGCAGGCAGGGTCTCACTCTTGTTCAATCATTTCTAAAGTGCCTGGATCAATACAAGTGATCAATGACAAACTGAATTAAAAAAAATATCGATGGCTCCGAGTGCTTATGAAAGCAAGCGTTGGTGTCCCTCAGACTACAGAGATAAATGAAGGTCCAGAACAAGGTGTGAACAGTGTTTCAAGCCCAAGAAGCCCTGGGACATACAGAAGTTTCCAAGGCACTTAACAGCTACACAAAGAGGGGTGTCCTGGGAAAATTACATTTCCCAAGGGACCCAATGCCTGAGCTTCTGCCATTGCAGCATTCAAAGTCTCAGGGATGCACTGGCTCATCTTCTGAGTTGGGTAAAAACATTCAAGGTAAATAGTACTCAAGTTAAAATGCCTGCCAACATAAACAACCCTCAGTCTATGAGAAAGGAGAATCATAAATATGATAATAAACATTCTTAATAAACTTTATTATGTAATATATGCTGCCATCCTATCCACACTTTCCTGATAGTAAGCCCCATCAAACACAATAGGACTTACTTCCAAGTAGACAAGCATAGGGATTGTGCCCATAGTTTATTAAGAAAGTTCACACACTGCTTTTCAACAAAAAGTAGTTCACAAAGCAGTTTATATAGCAAAATGAAATCAATCAATAACTACAGTAAAAAAAAACCTTCAGCAACTGTTCTGCCAGATTCCCAGTCCAGCCTCCCCTTCCTCAAGCTTTCCTCCTTCTGCTACCCACAAACCCTTCCTGCCTCAGCTGCTCCTTATATCCCTGAGGGATTACGGGGCTGGGGCACCTTCCTTATGAGGAAAGGCTATGGTGTTTGGGCCTCTTCAGCCTAGAAAAGAGGCGCCTGAGGGGGGACATGATTGAGACATACAAAATTATGCAGGGGATGGACAGAGTGGATAGAGAGATGCTCTATCTCTGTGGAACTCTTTGCCACAGGATGTGGTGATGGCGACTGGCCTGGACGCCTTTTAAAGGGGATTGGACAAGTTTCTGGAGGAAAAATCCATTATGGGGTACAAGCCATGATGTGTATGCGCAACCTCCTGATTTTAGAAATGGGTTATGTCAGAATGCCAGATGCAAGGGAGGGCACCAGGATGCAGGTCTCTTGTTATCTGGTGTGCTCCTTGGGGCATTTGGTGGGCCGCTGTGAGATACAGGAAGCTGGACTAGATGGGCCTATGGCCTGATCCAGTGGGGCTGTTCTTATGTTCTTATGGCCCTATTGCCTTCAAGCAGCTGCAGCTGTGCAGCACACTCTGCTGGATGACCAGGCTTTACCCTTAAAGGGGCCACTGCTGACACCACATCTACCTCCTCGCCAGATCTTCCGCGATTCCAATACAACAACCTGCAAGAGTAAGTAGAGGAACAAGGATGGGGGTCTTAATGAGCGTGGCTTTCTTTTCATCTGTGACACATGACCACCCTGGGCCTTGCCACCCCAGTTGGGAAGTTCGGGCCCCAGGAGGAAGCGACCCCTGTACCTCGACCCAAAGCTGGCTGCCCAGAGCACCAACTCGGCTAGTGGAGGAAAGGGCTCTGCATCTCCAGCCATTTATAATGATTCCGGTGACAGTGGCAGGAACAGCGAGTGTCATCTTTCTCCTGCAATTCCTGCCGGGATGCAATTTAATGAAGTGCTGGGGTTTTTCTAATTGTGTTTTTTTCCCCTCGGTGGGCCTGTCGAAAGGAACATTTTAATTAACCTGAACTGTAATGAAGTAGGCTGGAAAGCCGAGGGCCCGTTGAGTCTCTGTGTGATTGCTTAAAGAAATTAAAGCAGGGCCTATGAACTACACACACACATGCTGCGCACACGCACGCAAACACGCACACACGCGCGCCAGGTTGTGAGTTCCAGTTAGCCCCTTTTCGAGAGGCCCAGTGACAATATGGCATGGAGACACCCCAATTATGGCAATATTGCACAGAAGGTTTGGAAGAAAGGACCTCATCTCAGCGTTCGGCTAATCCTTCCCCCTTCTTTGTGCACACTTAAGAATATAAGAGCCCTGCTGGATCAGGCCAAGGGCCCATCTAGTCCAGCTTCCTGTATCTCAGAGCGGCCCACCAAATGCCCCAGGGAGCACACCAGATAACAAGAAGACCTGTAAGGCCTCCTGGGAATTGTAGTTAAGAATATAAGAACAGCCCCACTGGATCAGGCCATAGGCCCATCTAGTCCAGCTTCCTGTATCTCACAGTGGACCACCAGATCCCAGCTGAGGAAATTGCATCAACCCCAAGAGACTATTCCCTGATGTGGTGGCCATGCCACCTCCTTCTCAGTTGCTCATTTGTAAAATGGGAATTATGCCAACCAAAGGATAGTTCCTGAGCATGAAGTTCATGCTTCATTTTCTCCTCTGTGTAAAACCAGCCTGGAGGCATCAGACAAAATAAAATATATAGGAACTTTGTGTGCTATAGGTACAGAAGAGAGCGAACAAAATGATTAGCATCTCCCTTATGAAGAAAGGTTACATCATTTAGGGCTCTTCAGTCTAGAACAGGGGTGGGAAAACTTTCAACTTTAGGGATCCTGGACCTTTACAAATTGTGCAGGAGAAAGAATTTCAGCAGGTATCTCCTGTCATCCCACAGAAGACAAGCTGCACCTGCTAAAATTCTCCTACACAATTGTTAAAGGTCCAGGATCCCCAACATTGAAAGTTTGCCCACCCCTAGTCTAGAACAGGGGTGCTCAAACTTTCAACTTTAGGGATCCTGGACCTTTAAAATGGTGTAGGAGAGATAATTTCAGCAGGTGCAGCTTGTCATCTGTGGGATGACAAGTTACACCTGCTGAAATTCTCACTTCTATACACTTGTTAAAGGTCCAGCACCCCTAAAGTTGAAAGTTTGAGCACCCCTGGTCTAGAAAAAAGGCACCTGAGGGGGACATAATTGAGACATATAAAATTTTGCATGCGATGGATAGAGTGATGTTCTTTCCACCAGAACCAAGGGATATTCACTAAAATTGAGTTCAATAGAGTTAGAACAGACAAAATAACATATTTCTACACCCCATGTGTAATTAACCTGTGAAACTCCTTGCCACAGGATGTGCTGATGGCATCTGGCCTAGATGCCTTTCATAGGCAATTGGACAGATTTCTGGAGGAAAAGTCCATCACAGGTTACAAGCCATGAGGGGTATTTGCCACCTCCTGGTTTTAGAAGTAGGCTACCTCAGAAGGCCAGGTGGCACCAGGATACAGGTATCTTGTGGTCGTGTGTACTCTCTGAGGCATCTGGTGGGCTGCTGTGAGGTACAGGAAGCTGAACTAGATGAATCTTTGGCCTGATTCAGGGGGGCTCTGTGCCACTGTGTTCAATGGGGCTTACTCCCAGGAAAGTGCATCTAAGATTGCAGCCTGAAGCAATCACATCTGCTTCCCTTTTTTACACCAGGTTAACTTTAACTGATTAAAGGCCAGGTGCAGGGGAGTGGCTACCTGATGCAAGTAGCTTGTGTGCCCCAAGGCAGCTGGTGAGCCACTGTGAGATACAGGAAGCTGCATTAAATGGGTCTTTGGCCTCATCCAGAAAGGCTCTTCTTATGTTTTTAGGTCCTCATTTTTCCTAAGCATCTGATTCCTGTGAATCAGGCTAATCAACAGCTTGCAAAAGAACATCATTTGATGTTCCCATGTTCTTCTCCCACATCCTGCTGTTCTCTATCAGATTCGGTACTCCATACTCCTGCCATGAAGTAATCTATTCTCCAAGTACAATCCTTTGGAAGAAAAAGAATTTAGGCCTCTTCGTGATTGCAAATGCTATGGACTCCAAGACTGTCGCTACCATTCCAAGGATAAATGTTTACAAAGGTGAAGTGTATGATTATAGACAGTCTTAGAATGGAGCAGAATTGTATCTTGATAGCTGGCCCTAATGAGATGATAACAAAAGCTCTTCGAGAGATGCTGCCCCAGTTTGGACCAGTTGGTACCTGTCCTCTGTACACTCTAGCTGTTGTATTGAATTGTCCCTTCCCATAGAGCAGGGGTGCCCAAACCCTGGCCCTGGGGCCACATGCTGCCCTCAAGGCCTCTCAATGTGGCCCTCAGGAAGCACCTAGTCTCCAATGAGCCTCTGGCCCTCCAGAGATTTGTTGGAGCCCGCACTGGCCCAACGCAACTGCTCTCAGTTTGAGGGCGACTGTTTGACCTCTCACATGAGCTGTGGGATGAGGGCTCCCTCCACTTCTTGCTGTTTCATATCTGTGATGCAGGAGCGGCAGCAAAGAAAAGGCCAGACTTGCTTTGTGCAAGGCCTTTTATTGTATTGGCAACCTTCAGTCTCAAAAGACTATGGTATTGCGCTCCGAAAGGTGATTCTGGCACAGCGTCTAGTGTGGTTGAAAAGGCCAATCCGGGAGTGACAATCCCTTCCACACCGGGAGCAAGTGAAGTCTGTCCCTGGTCTATCTCCCTGGCTATGGGCCTTCCTTCTTTGCCTCTTTGCCTCAGACTGCTGGCAAAGTGTCTCTTCAAACTGGGAAAGGCCATGCTGCACAGCCTGCCTCCAAGCGGGCCGCTCAGAGGCCAGGGTTTCCCACTTGTTGAGGTCCATCCCTAAGGCCTTCAGATCCCTCTTGCAGATGTCCTTGTATTGCAGCTGTGGTCTACCTGTAGGGCGCTTTCCTTGCACGAGTTCTCCATAGAGGCGATCCTTTGGGATCCGGCCATCATCCATTCTCACGACATGACCGAGCCAACGCAGGTGTCTCTGTTTCAGCAGTGCATACATGCTAGGGATTCCAGCACGTTCCAGGACTGTGTTGTTAGGAACTTTGTCCTGCCAGGTGATGCCTTTTATAGGCCTTGAGCTATTGCAACACCTTCATTCATTCATATAAGTTGCATCTCTAATAAATTCATTTATGTAAGTTTATTCAAATTTTAAATGTACATTAATTCTCCCCCCCCCCGGCCCCCAACACAGTGTCAAATATGATGTGGCCCTCCTGCCAAAAACTTTGGACACCCCTGCCGTAGAGCAACAATTAAAAGAGTAGCTCGTTCAGCCCTTCTGTTAGGGTCTTTCCTTGTCCTAACCAGTGATTCCAGGAACTGAAAGATAACTCTAGATGTAAGTACCATTCAGTTTGTCCAAGTTCTGACTGGGCACCCATCTGGTCGGATGCATCCCAGGGGGCAGGCATTCACCTTCTGGCTGGCGGCCATGCCAATAAGGCCACAGAACTCACGCAATACGGCCCACAGCCCAGACAGGCTGAGCATGGTGAAACAGATACGGCTGGGGTCAAAGCTTTGGAAGGCAGAGATGATATGGAATGAGCACAAGGAGGAATAGGGGCACCGAGGGAGCAAGGGGGAGAAGATCCTGCATCTGATCCTGCATCTGATCTTATCACACCAAGGAAGGGGGGAAGGGGCAAGTCCAGAAGGGGCCAGCAAACCCTTTATAAGGCAGGAGCAGCCAGGTGTGAAGGTCAATGGTGGTGAGAAGGGGAGGAAGCCAGCTGGACTGTGAGCCTAAAAGGGAGTCATTAGTGGGGAGAAGGGTGAAGCAACCCCCTTCCTCCACAGCCTATCTGAGGCCTAGCACTCTGGGCCTGCAAAGGGGGGAGCTGTCCTCTTTGCCCAACAGCCATGACCTCTTGAGGACCCCATCGAGCCGGACACATCTGGAGTGGCAGGCACCCCTCCCAAGGCCAGACAACTTGTAACCCCTCTCACTTGGGAGGGAACAGCAACTAAGGGCAACATAACCCCTGCTAATTGGGTAAGAGGCACTTTTTCAAGTGGGTGCTCCTCTTTTTAGCAGGGGGAGAGTAACTGGCCCACCTCACCCCAGCACTGTCTGTTCTAGTGGCTGTCTGCTGGTATTCATTTGCATCTTTTTAGATTGTGAGCCCTTTTGGGACAGGGAGCCATTAGTTATTTGATTTTTCTCTGTAAACCGCTTTGTGAACTTTTAGTTGAAAAGCGGTATATAAATACTGTTGATTGATTGATTGATGACCTGGTGGGGCACCCAGTGGCCGCAGCACAGTTGAAAAGAAAAAGCCCCCCCCCCCTCCAGCATCAATGGTGCTTTTGGGAGCATCAGACACAGGCTGGTTCAATGCACCTGCTGTTCTCCAAAGCCTCAGTCTGGCGGTGTCACCAAACTCCACATCCCTTGTGGACCAAAATGTATGCACAGCCCAAACGAAAACATTAAGGGCAGCTTCTACTTTCCTCCCTTCCAATACTGGACAGACTCACTTCTCCCTGACATTGTGTCCATACATTGTTCCCCCTCCCCCCAAGAGCTTTATGGTAACTTTCTTCTATCACAATAAAATCTTTACAAAGCTGTGGAGAAATTACCCTGCTGAGTATCACATTGTCGCCTCCATTGCTTAAGAGGAATTTAAGCAATCTTAAACCCATAATCTTCATCTTCTGCCAGGACTTTTCTTCTTTTTACTCAGGGCTCTTTATCTTTCTCGTGGTATATTTTTATACAGCATTACGGTGCCACCCAGATCTTTATCTTTAATCCTACAGGGCTCTTTTCTCCAAATCACCTGCCTTGTGATCATGCCAGGAGCCCCTTTCTTTCTTTCTTTCTTTCTTTCTTTCTTTCTTTCTTTCTTTCTTTCTAATGGATGGAATGATCTCCATAGCCAGCCACTCTCCTCCTCCTGGCTGTCCACTGACAGATCATCAGCTAAAGACTTCAGCTTGTCGCCACCATTGAAATTAGGGCTATTACAGGAGGCTTCAAAGAGAGAGATCACACACGTGTCTTTATCTAAGCACACCAGTGGTACTGCTAAGAGGGTGTGGGAGTGCAGGTCACACCAGGTGGGTGACACCACTACTGGCCAAAATTTTTAAAATCTTGGTGTCAGGGGTCGAGCCCTTGTTCGAACCCTGCTTTACCTAGCTGCAGGCCAGGGGCAGAACTGCCTGGCCATAGAGCCACCACCACTTCTCCAGCTGACCAGGTAAGATGTAGGGCAGCTGGGTGGGAGAGACTGACCCCCCCCAGCTCACCTGACCTGAGCAGTGAGCAGGGCCAGGTCACCATTAACCACTAAAGAGGAAGGAAGCAGGCCAGGGTCAGGGCCCCTTTAAGCCTAGAGGAAGGGGAGGAGCCGAGGGTGTGGCTGGGAAGGATAAAAGCAGGGAGGCCTGTGATGACAGGCAGTTCTGAAGAGGAAAGGCAGGAGGCTGGAGCTCCTGCCTGAAGACCAAGTGCCTCAGGTCCTGCCTCCAGGGAGGAGGACAAGGGTGTCATGACCCCCCCCCCCCCTCCGGCTTGGTCTGAGGCTTCCCCTGCAAGGAACCCCAGGGAGGTGAACACCCCACCCAGGGGTCCCAAAAGACCATCCAGCCAACCCTCTGCACCCCGCCGGGTGATGCCCATAGACCCCCCCTTTTTGGGGCACCCCCTCACACTTGGTATTTTTTAATAATACCATCATGTTATATATCATTCAATGTGTCATTTCATGCAGAATGCAATGAAACGAACCACGTAGAAATATCTCTATTCTATTAAGAGTTATAGCCAAAAAAACTAGTGGGGCAAGGCAATGGTGCATCACCCCACATACCGCCTGGGGCATTACCCTGCCCACTGCATGGGTGGAGATCCATCATGGGGGTGACGCACTGGCTTCCCACAGTGGGCGACGTAAACCCTGGTGATGCCACTGAAGCATGTTTTTCCCAGGCCACCAGAGTCCATGGAAAGGCCAAAGATGTGGATCCAGTCATATCCAGACCGTAAGAAGGAATACTCACAGGCGTGCCTATAAACGCATAGAGCACCATACAAAGTCCAACAAGAGCCAGAGCCATACCAAATCTTTAAATCCTTCTATGCCTGCCCCTACCCCTCTTAGGTTTCGCCTTCCCACTAGAAAAGTGGAGTCCTTAAAGGGGCAGCCCTCTATCCTAGAGTCTTGTAACTCCTCCATCTTTTCATTAAATCATAAACTCCTCTTGCAAACACTTGTATGCAGATACTAGGGAATGCAAGGTTCTTTGGAAAGGAGAGGCCATTTCAACAGGTTCAAGCTCGGAGCATGCTATTTCTAGATTCCTCCAGTCTAGAGTCCCTTCAGGGACAAGGTCTAAAGCCAGTGCTATTTGTCTCTCCTCAGGATCAAAGCCACTACATGGGATATAGGTCACAACAGGCAGCACACAAAGCAATGCGTGCCTTAGGCTGTAATGGAAGATCAGAAGATCATCAGGTGGATGATGTGGTGCTGACAGTGATCCCATGTTTTGACAGCTGTTTGATAGCTCTGGGAAGGGCAGGGCTGGCTCCACAGCTGTAATCAATCAAGGCAATGGAGACCTGGTTGGACACCTGAGCTTCATTTGACCTTGATGAGACTTTGAATGGACATGGACTCATGGACTGAAGAGATGGCTCAGCTGAGCCTAATTTGGACTTAACAAGGTAGCTCACAGCTGAGCTGAATTTGGACTTAACAAGGGGCTGCAGGATAAAAGGCAGCTTCAGAAGGACCAAAGGCTACCCTGACCCAGAGGGAGACCTTGACCTTGGACTGGGCTCTGACTTTTGCCTGCTGCACTTGTGAGTTTAACAAGGGAAGCTAATTAGCCTTAAGCGGGCACAAGGCCCAGTGGATTGGGATTTGGCAGAACATAGGCACTATAGTTTTACTTGATTAACTGATCAGTTGATTAAGGTGGCAATCCCAGCCATATGCACCTGGGAGTAACAGCCCAATCCTAAAGGCGGCAGCACAGTCTCCTGTGGCAGCTGTTTGAGGACTCCTCAGGGGAAGGGGATGAAAGTCCCCTTCCTCCGGAGAAAGCTCCACAATGGGGCTTCTCTTCATCAGCTAGGAGCAATTCTGTATCAGACCAGAAGGCCCAACACAGAATTCACGAAGGGGGGAAGCAGAGCTCTGCCAGTCCCGCCCCCCACCTTCCCCTCATCCCGGAATGCCTCTCACTCACTCCCAAAGTCCTCACCGCTGTCTGGAGCTCTTGTCTAGGTCTAGGCAGCGTCCGGCTGGTGCCAGCGCTGACACAACGCAGGGTGTCATAGGCCTTACAGCACACTTTGCAACACCCAGCACTGGAGCTGGAGGTCAGTACCTGCGCTGGCCCAGCTCAGGATTGGGCCCTAAGTCCCATTGAGCTCAATGGGACTTACTTCTGAGTAGTCACGTATAAGATGAGCACTACAAGTCTGCATAATTTCATGTCAGCCTTAGGTCTTGGTTTAATTTCCCATTCAGTCATGAATCTCATTTATTACTTTTAACCCAGTCACGACTGCCCAACTTAACCTAGCTCACAAGACTGTTGTGAGGACCAACGTCCTGAGTCCTTTGGAGGATGGTTAGGATAAAGATATAAATGTGACCAAAATAAAGGCTCTAAAACTAACAAAAAAAGCACACTGTTCATTCTTCCATAGTCACTGTCTTTAAGAAAGCATCCCCCTTTCTCTCATATATTGGCATCCTCCAGTCTCGGAAGACTACAGTATCACACTCTGAATGGTGGTTCTGGAACAGAGTGTCCTCTCCAGTGCGCGAAGCCTGGGTAAAGTAGGTATGGAGGATAGACTGTTACCCATTCAGCAAATCCCCCCTCTCCACGTCGCTGAAATGGTCCAATGGAAAGGCAGAAGCCAATACGGTTGGTTCCAGCGGCGACGCAGGAGTTTCCAGAATGTGACTGTGTTCAGCCGCGAACTGCCTCAGGGACTCCGGCTCCGGATTTTGCCTTGAGGTTGATTCCTGAAGCCTTTTCCATAACTGGATGTAGCCACAAGGCAGTGGAGGTTTGGGATCCGAGTTTTCCTTCTCTCAGATGAGCTGCCTTCCCAGGCTAACGAGTCCCATCTACCCGGTGGCTGTTTAGTAGCCTCTTACGACAAGTACAGCCAAACTGAGGGCCTATTCTTATCTCCAGCCCCCCTGTCTTCTCTCATAGACAGGAAGGAATGCCACTTTCCGGATTCCCAGTTAAGTTTCTTAATTTTTGTCAAAACTTCAAAATCAAGGGCACCTTTTAAGTCACTCCATCTATTTTCAGTTGATCAATAAAACATTGCAGCCCCACTGGAAAAAGGTTTGTATAGGAATGATCCCTGAAGAAATTTTTGACTCAATCCATTCCTGCATTCTTCTTAATAGGAAAAAGGGGTTCTGCAAACGGGATCCTGGGAAAGCTCTTGTATAGGGTTGGCCCAAGGTGTTCTGATATCTGAGGTGGCATGCCAAATGCTCTACCCTACTTTACCTGGGTGCACACCAAATTCTTCTGCCTCTCTTCCTTCTCCTGCTCCCTGGATTCAAGAGGAGACAAAGGAATGGAGCAGAGGAAGAAGTTTGAAAGAGAGAAGAATGGCCAACTAGAGTGTACTGTCTCCAATGCAGTACACTTCACTCTACACTTCCTTCACTGTTTCCCTTTCAAATCTAGGAAGCAGGAAGAGTAGCAGAAGGTAGGGGTGACACATCCGTTTAAACCAGGGGTGCCCAAACCCCGGCCCGGCCCTGGGGCCACATGCGGCCCTCAAGGCCTCTCAATGCAGCCCTCATGGAGCCCCCAGTCTCCAATGAGCCTCTGGCACTCCGGAGACTTGTTGGAGCCTGCACTGGCCCGACGCAACTGCTCTCAGCGTGAGGGCGACTGTTTGACCTTTCGCGTGAGCTGTGGGATGAGGGCTCCCTCCACTGCTTGTTGTTTCATATCTGTGATGCAGTAGCGGCAGCAAAGGAAAGGCCAGCCTTGCTTTGTGCAAGGCCTTTTATAGGCCTTGAGCTATTGCAAGACCTTCATTCATTCATATAAGTTCCATCTCTAATAAATTCATTTATGTAAATTTATTCAAATTTTAAATGTAAATTAATTCTTTTTTCCTCCAGCCCCTGACACAGTGTCAGAGAGAGGATGTGGCCCTCCTGCCAAAAACTTTGGACACCCCTGGTCTAAACAGCAGTTTCTGTGGGACAAGACAGGGGGAGGCCATTTTCATACCCTGTTTGTGGTCTTCTTGAAACTATGGGAAATGGACCTGATCCAACAGGGCTGTTCCTATTTTTGTATCTTCTTCAGGACCTCCAACTTCTACACAGAAAGCTTGTAAAGAAAAATCTAATATCTGTGACAAGTTAGATAGAGTTTCTCAACTAATGGCGGGTATAAATGCATTCTCATCATACCGTTCCTCAGAGGGCAACAGGCTCCTTTTTTAATAAGTCGAAGCAAATAATAATAACAAAACCAAGTCTGTGAGAGGGCCAAGGGGTAGGTCATCCACCAGCTCCGTGACGTGATACATGGGAAGCCTTTAGCCGAGGCGCCATCCGAGATTGAAATCGCAATTCTGAGGAGGCCCAGCCTGCGTCTCATCAATTTCAATACCCATCAAGGGTCCGAAATTGACAAGAAAATTCTCCCAGGCAGCAGCCTAATATTTCAAATTAAAGAGCAACGTAACGTATGATTTCTCGAATGTTGTTAAGGCAGGCCATATATATTCAAGATGTGTCTTAAGAGGACAGGAATAGCACAGTAAGTAAATCAGGGAAAGCCTAGAGGAAAACGTAACAGACACTATTTTGCACTGGGTGAGAACTGAGGTCTGTTTGTTTAGTTTAATTTACATCCTGCCTTTTCAAAAAGTCACAATTGGCTCCCAAAGCAGCTCACAACTGCAATGCACAGTAGATTTTAGCATAAATGCATTTTAACTTCTGAGCTCTGTTAAGATTTTTTTTTTTTCCTATTACGGATGCCAGGTCAGATGCATCCAAAAAGCTGGGATTTCTGGGGCACGGCCTGGTGATGTCACAAGACTGCCTACCTTGGAAAAAATGGGGAGGGACTGGAGTGGAGCCCAGTAGCATCCCAAAATGGCCCAAGATTAATCATTGCTAGCCAACAGCTTGAGGAAAAAAAAGAAAGCAGAATTTCAGGCAAACTAATCTACTCTTCGTCGTATAGTCCAGTGGTTCTCAAATTTTTGAGCATTGAGACCCGCTTTTTAGAATGACAGTCAGGACCCACCAGAAGTGATATTGTTAACCTGGAAGGAATGTCATGGCTGGAAAGGACATCATCAATTTAGGCTTCAAATCTAAGCCTCAATCAGCCAAAGGTCCAGTTACACAGTGTGCTCAATCCTGTTATTTTGTACAGCTTGAAATTCAAACATTCCAGCTCAGAAGTCAAAACACACTTGGATCCTTCTCCAGCCACACAGCCCTTCCCCCTTTTCCAGCATCCCATCTCCCCCCCCCCAAAATCAGGGCAAAGCACCATGCCTCTCTTCCAACAGAAGACCACCGTGCCCAGCAGCTCTGTACTTACCTGTACTTACCCAGCAGCTCTGTTCCTACCACTCTCCAACCTCCTTCGGGCCACATCATCTTTCTGACACTGTGTCGGGGGCCGGAGGGAAAAAGAACTAATTTACATTTAAAATTTGAATAAATTTACGTAAGTTTACATAAATGAATATGATGGTTGGCAACCTTCAGTCTCGAAAGACTATGGTATAAGCCTACAGCACCCAGTATTCCCAGGCGGTCTCCCATCCAAGTACTAACCAGGCCTGAACCTGCTTAGCTTCCAAGATCAAACACGATCAGGCATCTGCAGGGTAACAGTTGCATATTAAAGATGGAACTTATATGAATGAATGAAGGTCTTGCAATAGCTCAAGGCCTATAAAAGACCTTGCACAAAGTAAGGCTGGCCTGGGGTATGCACCGCTTCCTGTGTTGGGGGTGCAGTCACAGAGGCCTCCTTAAGGTTTGGGAACATTAGTTCCCTTACCCTGGGGCTGCACTGCAGTTGCACCAGTGCTGGGAAGTTGAATAGGATTGGGCTGTCTATCTCCTCCAAAGATTTTGTGCATTTTCATTACAGCGGCTGAGCTAGGTGCTGCATGACCCACCTGAAATTAGCTTGTGACCCACCTAGGTATTCCCAACTCACAGTTTGAGAAAAGCTGGAATAGTAAAACTTCTGTGCTATGAATGTACGTTAGCATTCAGATATCAATATTTGATATCTTACAATATTTGATTCATGATGATGATGAAATTGTTTTATTGTTTTAATACCTATACTACTCTGGAAGCTTTGTGCAGAAAAGTGGCTTATCAATTTTTTTTTTAAACAAAATGCATGGTAGAACCGGACTTCTTTATGAAGAGATTATGGATGCAATGATTATGGAAGTCCCCTTGGGTTTCCATCCAACTAAACATTCAGGGGTTCAAGCTGCAAATCTATTCAGCTTAGAAAGAAACCATTGAAAAGAAACTAAACAGAGGTCTACAAAACTATGAGCAGCAGGAAGAAAGTAAATCAAGACAAATTAGGTTGTGCCTCTGCGTTGGCAGGAGGTTTAGGACGACATGCAATGAGAAAAAGAGCTGGCCCTAAATAATCAATATAGCACAAGCAAATCAAAGGAACACTGAGAATGTCAATGTATAAAGTCAAAATAATCCAGCCATTAGTAAACTCTGTCCTGAGAGAATGGCTTGTCTGCCATGGGCAATACAGACATTAACAGCACAATCCTATGCAGGATTACTCAGAAGTAAACCCCACTGTGTTCAATGAGACTTACTCCCAGATAAGTGTACATAGGATTACAGCCCTACAGTGCAAACTCACATTCCAGTAGTGCAAGTGCAGGCCCTTTGCAGGGGGCCAGAGGCTCCTTTGCGCTCAGTAAGTTGGCAGGAAGGGCAGGAAGGGGAGGACCAGAACCTTCAGGGTGTGTCAAGGAAGGACAGGGTGGGTGACAGCAGCACCGGTATCCTCTTCTTGAACCCATCCCTCCTATTTTCACTCCTTGAACTTATACCAGCAATATCCAAGGAGACCCATAGGCCACTAACAGCCCAAACCTATGCATGTCTACTCAGAAGTAAGTCCCATTGTAGTCAATGGGGCTTACTCCCAGGAAAGAGTGGATAGAATTGAGCTACAGGTGGCCTACAGAAAGGCAAGAGAAAATATGTTTCCTTACCTTTCCCAGGCATTGTGATTGTCCCCCAGCACAGTTGAATGCAGTGCGCACCAGGTTGGCACAGCTGCACCACTGCCAGTGGTGGGGGATAGGACTGGGCCACTAATCATTAAAGACTACTAGGAGCCAAGTGGCTGTTCTGGCTGTTCTGGCCATGCTTCCTTCCAATCAGATTATACTGGGGTAGCCCAGTCTGCCACATCCCTGCAGAGGTGTGATAGGACCATCCAATTTCTCCCATTGCAGAAAAGTCAGTGTGTAATTTGATGAAGCCCAGCCCACAGGTGTACACTTTGATCCCTGTTGCATAGATGAAATGCTGGGCAGAAATAAGTTAAAGCAGGGAAACACTGATTCAAATTCCTGCTCAGCCCTAAAGCTTAAGTGACCTAAGAGTCATCTCTTAGCCCAGGGGTGTCCAAAGTTTTTAGCAGGAGGGCCACATCATCTGACACTGTGTTGGGGGCCGGGGAAGAAAATAATTAATTTACATTTAAAATTTGAATAAATTTACATAAGTTTACATAAATGAATATATTAAAGATGGAACTTGAATGAATGAATGAAGGTCTTGCAATAGCTCAAGGTCTATAAAAGGCCTTGCACAAAACAAGGCTGGCCTTTCCTTTGCTGTGAAACAGCAAGCAGTGGAGGGAACCAATGCAAGAGTTCAAACAGTCACCCTCACGCTGCAAGCGGTTGCGTCCGGCCAGTGCAGGCTCCAACAAATCTCTGGAGGGCCAGAGGCTCATGGGAGACTGGGGGCTCCCTGAGGGCCGCAATTGAGAGACCTCGAGGGCCGCAAGTGGCCCCAGGGCTGGGGTTTGGGCACCCCTGTCTTAGCCTAACCAGCCTCAGTCATGTTCTGCAGAGGGGGAAGGGGGAGGTGAATTATTTCTACTTTGACACTTACTAGGAGTCATTTAAAAGTCTAGCTCATTTCATTCCCAGCTCTTGGAGAGGATTACAGTAGTCTTAAAACAAATGTAGAAAAATTGAAAAAAATATCCCAGATAGATTTAGAAGGCATATTAAAATGCTAGCTTCAATAGCATTGAAGCTATTGAACTAGCATAATAGTTTAGTCAGAATTAAGTTCCACTGTGTTCAGTAGGACTTACACCTAAAGAAATTTACATGCAGCCCAATTCTAACATGCCCTGGAGCGGGCAGGCTGTCTGGCCTGCTCTGCATCCAGAGCAGAGCTGGGCCAGGTTGCAGTGCAACTTGGAGTAAGGGGAATTCATTCCCCTTACCCCGTGTTGCGGGGGAGCTGCCTCCATGGGGCTACTTGGATTTGCACTACCTAAAATAGTGGTGTAGATCCAAGCAGCCCATGTAAGACCAGGCTGCTCAGGAGGGGGGTTAGGATCTGGCCTAAATGCCGGATCCTGGTACCACCACCCCTCCCCGGCCAGGTCCTCGCACAGGCCTGCCCATTGCCCACCCAGCCCCTGCCCCAGAATGCCCCTGAAGCACCGTCCCTCTGCTGTCCCAAGCCCCCATGGTCTTCCCAGGCCAGCACTTACTTATAGGGTCCAGGATTGGATCCAGCAGAAGCAGGCCAGTGTGACACCCTGAGACCAGCACAATGGACTTGCGCCGGCCTAGGGCACAGTTTAGATTATGCCCATAGTCTTCTAGACTTAATATAACAGGATGCAATAGAGCCAGGGTGGTGTAGTGGTTTGGGAGGTGGACTTAGACCTGGACGATCCAGGTTCAAATCCCCCCTCAGCCACAAAGCTTCCTGGGTGACCTTGGGCCAGTCACTTTCTCTCAGCCTCACCTACCTCACAGGGTTGTTGTGAGGACAAGAGGGGAGGAGCAGCTGTGTAAACCTCCCTGAGCTCTTTGGAGGAAGGCAGTGTGAAAAATAAAATAAATAAAAATATCTCACAGGCTTGGTAAAGACAATGGCCTCTAGCAGACAATAACCTATGCCCCTAGGCAAATTCCTCAATTTGCCTCCTACTGAACTTGATGCTTCCTATTTACAGATGGAAAAAAATGTCAGACAGTACCTGAGCAGGCCTGTTGACAACATTGTTCTTGCTGTAGGAGAAGTCCTGGAGCTCCACTCCCTTTCAGCTACACCATTGGGGAGCTTTCTGCTTAAAGAGGTCATGCAGGGGGATAGAGAAAGCTGCTGGGCACTAGGGATGCAATCCAAAGGTGATCTTTGGCTGGTGCAAGTTCCCTGAGCCTATGAGTGTCAAGAAGGTGCCATCAAGCTCATGAGCCAGGTAGATCAGAGTGAGGATGCGCACTGGTGCCATCCTCAAGTGGTGGAGGGGTTAAGTAAGCACCAGCCTAGGTAGGTCAGAGTGGGTGGCAGGTGGTGGGGGACAGGATGGCAGGATGGGGGGAGGGAGGGCCGGTGGGTAGACCAGACCTGGGAAGAAGTTGGGTCTGGCCTCAGCACATTACCCCTGGATCCTAACCCCCTCCCAGCCAGTCCGGCATTACACCAGGCTGCTTGGATTTGCGCCAGCGATTTCAGCAGCGCAAATCCAAGCAGCCCCATAGGGGTGGCTGGTGCATGACATGGGGTAAGGAGAAAAATACCTCCTTGCTCCAAGTTGTGCTCCAGCCACCTCCTTCCCTGTTCTGGATACAGCACAGGCCACTTGGACCGCCTGTCCAGCGCAGGTTAGGTTTGGGCTGAGAGGTTCTTGTGGAAGATGAGCCATAACAGCTTGTTCATGCATTCCGAGGCTGCAATCCTAACCACACTTTCCTGAGAGTAAGCCCCATTGAACAAAATAGGACTTCTGAGTAGACTTGGATTGCGCCCCAAGTTGGTGTTCGACATCCAACATGGAACCAGAATGTCTAGGCTAACTCACTTAGGAAGCCACAGTGGCGTCACTAGGGGTCGCGTCACCTGGTGCGGGATGCCAGTGCATCACCCCCCATGCAGTGGGCCATCACTCCACCCCCACTGGTTTTTTGGCTGTACCTTTTGATAGAACACTTTCTGCGTGAAATTACGCATTGATTGATATAACATGATGGTATTATTCTTCCAAATTATGATTTTAGTGATTTTGGTCACTAGCAGTGTCACACACACACACCCCTGGGTGTCAACTTACTAACTCCTTATTGCAGCAGTCCTCAAACTTTTAGCACTGGGACCCACTTTTTAGAATGACAATCTGTCCAAGACCCATCAGAAGTGATGTCATGGTGGAAGTGACATCATCAGGCAAATTAAAATAAATCAGTATAAATAATAAATAATAAATAAATATATAAATAATAAATAAACCTCGAGGCAAAATCCAGAGCCGGAGTCCCTGAGGCAGTTCATGGCTGAACACAGTCACGTTCTGGCAACTCCTGCGACGCCGCTGGAACCAACCGTATTGGCCTCTGCCTTTCCATTACACCATTTCAGCGACGTGGAGAGGGGGGATTTGCTGCATGGGTAACAGCCTATCCTCCATACCTTCTTTACCCAGGCTTCATGCACTGGAGAAGACACTCTGTTCCAGAACCACCATTCAGAGCGTGACACCATAGTCTTCCGAGACTGAAGGATGCCAACAAGATAATTAAAGTAAAACAAATAATTAAATAAGTGGAAGCCAGCCCTGATCCACCAAGTGAATCTCCTCTGTAGCCTGCCTGCAATAACACCCCACCCTCCAAAACCAGTAAGGTTTTCAGCCCTCCCCATTGCCCAGTTCAATTTAAGAACTTCTGTTTAAACCAGATCACTGTCAGCATCCACCTGGCTTTGCAAGTCTCAAAAAAGTTCACCTTATCAGCTGAAGTTTCTGTTTTGATCCTTTTTAATGGGGGGGTGAGGCTGCCTTCTGGAGCACTTGTTCAGCTCCAGGTGCATAGGATCAGGACCATTCTGGCAGCCTTGCACTCTCCTTCACCTGATCTTTCACACCAGCCAAGGCACCTTTGCTTACTCGTGAGTAAACGCAACCATGAAGCTTAGTTTTGCTTTCCATAGGGCTCAATACATTCATCTTCTTGGAGGGAGGGACTTCCTTCTCAGGTGTTTTTGGGGGCTGCATTCATTGGATCAGGACCATTCTGGTGTCGTTGGATTCCTCTCAGCCTGCCCTTTCCGAAGGACTAAGGCATGTCCACTTATTCACTAGTAAACACGCGATATGGCTCACTTTCACTTTCCATAGGGATCCATGCATTTTTGTTCTCCAGATTTTTGGCCATAACTTTTGATAGAAAGGAGATATTTCACTCTGGTTTTTTGCATTGCATTCCGCTCGAAATTTAACATCCAATGGTATATAATATGATGGGGGTTACTCCTAACTGCTGCAATTTTAGCCTGTCGTCCCCCCAATGCACGTCACCCCCCCATACGCGTCACCCGGTGCGGCCTGCACCCCCCACACCCCCTAGTGATGCCACTGGGAAGCCACAGACTAGCTGGTCTCTCACCAAGGCCAGCAATGCATCCTTCCCATTTTAATGCAGAAAATAAATGGTGTTTTCTGCAGGAGCTGAACCACAATATCATCATTTTCCAAAAAAATAGATTGTAATTACAGACTGCAATCTGTAGGTAGAATGAGAGTGAAAAAGACAGACACTATAAACAAGAATACTTGTTACAGCGGATGCTCACAAACAGAACTTCATCGACAAGTTTTCTCTGCCAGGAGCCATTTCCACTCCAATCTCATTCATGCAAATTCAATTATCTTTCCAACACTGATATTTTTGCCATGACATTCAATTACTTTGAATCATCCAGATATCAGGAAAAAGACTACACTGTAATGTTACATTCTATAGGCACTGGTTCTCACACATTTCGCACTGGGACCCGCTTTTTAGAATGAGAATCTGTCAGGACCCACCAGAAGTGATGTCGTGACCAGAAGTGACATCATTAAGCACGAAAAATTTTTACAATCCTAGGCTGCAATCCTACCCATGCTTACCCAGGAGTAAGTCCCATTGACTATCATTGTTAAAAGAATATACGTAGTAGCTTGTTAAAAGTACAGCTCTGTCACACTTCCCCAAATGCAGTCACATACCAGGGTAGCATCAAGTCTAATATATTAAAAATAAAACATCAAAATGAATGGGGACCCACCTGAAATTGGCTCGCTACCCATCTAGTGGGTCCGAACCCACAGTCTGAGAAACACTGCTATAGGGTTTGGGGCAAATGAACCTCCAGTCATGTTTAAGAGGTGCATGCTACCCAAACAATCAATCATGAAGTTTTATATAACCTTAATGCTACAGTGTTCTTGAGAGGGTTCAGGGGGCGTCTGCAGCTTACCCCAAATCCTAAATTCAGGAACATGATTAGTGGCTGTATTGAGGTAAGGAAGAAGACAGTAGATGGCTGACAGAAGAGGAGAGGCATGGGAAAACACCATTCCCTTGTCCCCAGGAATAAAAATATTCAGACAGACCTGGCTCTTTCATAGTGCTTTTCAGCTGGAACAAAGGCTATTTGAGTACTGGTATAGCAGTGATTCTCAAAATGTGGGTCATGACCCACTTGGTGAGTCATGACCCTGTTTCTGGTGGATCCCACAGAGCCTCCAATGAAAACATCAGTGATGGAAAGATCAGATAACTAATTGCCTCAAACCCTGGGTCTATTCAAAAATCAGATAGCTACCAACAGCCCTGCTAACAGCTGAGCTTCTGCAGTTTGCAAGCTTGTAAAAATATAGGGAGATCAATGTTTGAGCGTCTTTTACCTGATCGGTTTTTTCCAAGTCCATCAATGACAGGTAGTGGGGGCAGCCTTCAGGCTGGGTCGCATAACTAAGGGCATAATCCTAACCAAGTCTACTCGGAAGTAAGTCCTATTATGTTCAATGGGACTTACTCCCAGGAAAGTGAGGTTAGGATTGCAGCCTAAGCCCCTCAAGTCTTGATGCTATTCATTAGGGTCGAGGTTTCTACAAGCAAGCAAATAAATAAATAGATAAAAAAAAAAATAAATGTAATATTACTTATGAACAAATAAATAAAAATATTGTTTCTTTGTAGATCACCTTTTTTTAAAGTCTAGTAAAGTTAGGTGGGTTCTATAGAGCATCATTTTAAAAAGTGGGTCCTGGTACTAAAAACTCTGAGAGTGGTATAGCATAGTGACTAAGAAATTCAGATATAAACCGCTATAAACACAGAGCAAGGGAATGGTTAATCCCTTCCTCCTCCCTATTTTCCTGCCAGATATCCCCCTGGAAGCTGCTGCTAATCCCTGAAGCAACTATTTGGAGCAGACAGCAGCTTCTGGGGCAAGTTGGACTACCTTTTTTTTTGGTGGGAAAGGGTTGCAGGAGGAGAGGATAACCCTTCCTTTCCCATAGTCCTGGTCAGAATCACCCTCCACCAGCTGCATTTGATAGATACTTTATAGTCATTGTACAAGGTACAACTAAATTTCAAGAGGAGGGGTTGATTATGCCCCTTCCATAACAATGCATCACATAGTGTGGAGAGAAAAAAAATGTAGAAATGTGAAAATGACATCATATGTCATGTGGCCTGGTCCCTATAAGACAAGGGGTTCCTTCTGCGTTAGAGTCTATCAGAAACTCATGCCCAGAAGGGACTTTCTATCCCCTTTGGGCCCCACAGGTTCTCTGACTCCACATCCTCCAGAGGGACACCATCCTCAGAGTTTATCACTGGCTTCCTGACAATCAGTAACACAGTGACGGTTTTCGTTATTCAAAGCCCTTGCTACGTATTTCATGCCACTCACTGGAGATCTGAAGACGGTTATGGTGTCTTATCTTGTAACATATTTTTTCCCCAGACAGATGGGAAGGAAAAGTGGGCTGGGGACAGCTTCAGCTGATGGCCCAGCGGAGTTATAAATGATAAATTATGGACAACCTCTTCTTCGAGGGTCTCATGGCTCTACTTATATTTTTTTTTCCATGTGAATTACTGTTGGTGGAAGGTACATTACTGAAATGTCAAGCCCGATCTAGGGAAAACACATGCAGAATGATAGAGGCAAGCACTTGCTGTCTTGGTTCAAGACATAAAGAACCCGAGGGAGGGGATGTATCAACCAAGACTCTTTGTGGTCAGACTCTATCATCTTATCTTATATCTGCTGTGCCAGCAAACCGAATACACCACCAGCCAGTTTAAGTACCCAGGCTGGCCAATCTGTGAAAGAGGCCAACCTGCGAAGCTGCCTCATGTGGTGCCACCTGACTCCACTGCCATACACATCCACCTCTCTACCTCCTCTACCGCTGATGCGCCTCTTTCTGTGCCTGCTGGATTTGAAAAGAAGAAGGGAACAGAGTGGAAGCAGAGAAGAGGAGAGTAGTGGGCTAGACTAGAGTATCTCCTGGGAGATGCTCTAGCCCACTACTCGCTTCCACTTCCACTCTGTTCCCCCTTCTCAAAACCAACAAACTCAAGAGGAGAAGGAAGAGAAGATGGTGCAAGCAACCCTTCATAGCTGCTGGCACATCACCAGCTTAAGGGACGGTGACAATATTTGGCAACCCACCTGAGGTGTGGGAATATCTTGGACCATACCTCCCCTAGCTTCAGTGCTTATTCTGCAGTTAGATGAACTTGTCTAGCGTGTGAAGACACTGCCTGTCAGAGCCCCCTCCCCCTTTCCTTTATTGTTCCCTTGAAAGTGAAACTCTGTGCCTAGATTTGAGGATGCACCTGCTTCTGAGCTTTCTGATCCTTATCTGTTCTGGACCATAGGTCTGACTCTGGTCCACCAACTGAGAGCTCCTCCTCTATCCTGGAATGAGGGCTTCCCTGGACCTCCCAATAAGGAGGCATTAAAAACATCACTTCCATTTAAAAAAAAAAAAATTGGAAGTCACTTTAAAAAAAAATTCTCAGTCTGAGCCCAGCAGAGGCCACAGGAAGATGTGTGGCCTCTGCTCAGAAGACCCTCTAGAGGCAAGGGACACTTGGGGGGGGGCTTTCCCTTGTGTCTGCTGTTTCATTTAACTTCATGGGAGTTCCAGAACAGAACCCCAAAGGATACAGGGACACTCCTGTACAATTAAAACAATAAAACACAATAAACTTGGATCATGATTAAAATATGTTTCATACAAAAGCACTAGCCCCCCAGTGTCAGCATACAAAAGCTTTGTTAAATAGAAAGGTCTTAAGATCCCACTGAAAGGACTCCAGAGAGGGAGCTGTTCTCAGTTCCAGGGGAACTGATCTGACCCATCTCCAACATGGCCCATGTTCCCCAACTGACCTACTTGGGTGGCAAAGCTTCCCCCTGGCCATCATGAGCTTGGCAGAGACCTATCCCATTCCATGACACCAGTTCACCTCTCTCCATGCTTTGGCTCCTATGCTCAGTTTCAAGGGACTGGTACTGTCTTTACCTGCCTGGATTCCACAGAGATAAATTCATTAATGTCTGAGAAGTTCTTTGACACCCTGGTGATTAACCGGGTTGCCCAGAATAGACAGTAGATAACCGTCCGCCTGGCACAGCTGCCAATCAGTCAGGCTCCTTCTTACATAACAACTGGTGCCTCTATTAACTTCTATTAGACCAAGGTTTTTGTTCTTTATCTCATCAAGAGGCTATCAGTCTTCATCTGTCCACAGCTCACTGTCAAATCTCCTGCATGTTGGCCGTGAAGCCTTTTGCAGCACAAAACAGGGGAGGCTAAAGACAGCTGTGAACAGACCCATCTGATGGCAAAACTACAAATTTGGAAACATGTTTGTCTTCTGTATTTATTGTTGGCATTCCGCTGTCAAGGCTCCCGCAGCAGCTCAGATAAAATCAATACAAATAAATTGGTAAGATAAAATAAATCATAAGAACATAAGAACAGCCCCACTGGATCAGGCCATAGACCTATCTAGTCCAGCTTCCTGTATCTCACAGCGGCCCACCAAATGCCCCAGGGAGCACACCAGATAACAAGAAGACCTGCAAGGCCTCCTGGGAATTGTAGTTAAGAACATAAGAACAGCCCCACTGGATCAGGCCATAGGCCCATCTAGTCCAGCTTCCTGTATCTCACAGTGGCCCACCAAATGCCCCAGGGAGCACACCAGACAACAAGAGACCTCATCCTGGTGCCCTCCCTTGCATCTGGCATTCTGACATAGCCCATTTCTAAAATCAGGAGCTTGCACATACACATCATGGCTTGTAACCCATAATGGATTTTTCCTCCAGAAACTTGTCCAATCCCCTTTTAAAGGCATCCAGGCCAGATGCCATCACCACATCTTTTGGCAAGGTGTTCCACAGACCAACCACATGCTGAGTAAAGAAATATTTTCTTTTGGCTGTCCTAACTCTCCCAACACTCAATATTAGTGTATGTCCCCTGGTTCTGGTGTTACGTGAGAGTGAAAAGAGCATCTCTCTATCCACTCTGTCCACCCCCTGCATAATTTTGTATGTCTCAATCATGTCCCCCCTCAGGCGCCTCTTTTCTAGGCTGAAGAGGCCCAAACACCACAGCGTGTCAAATCAATAAATCAATAAATGGTGGGGGGTAAGGATCAACTCAAGACTTCCTGGTGGAGCACACAAAATTCTTCCTCCCCTCCCAACCTGTCTAGTAATGCAGCAACCTCTGTCGTACTCCTCCTGCTCCAGAAAGCAAGAAGGGAATGGGGCAGAGGCGAAAGTGTGAAAGAGAGGTGGTGACAGGGCTGGCCCATCCATGAGGCAGGGCTAGCCTTAGGAGATGCGGGTCTTGATGTGACATCATTTTTTGCTGGGCCCCCACCCCCACGGCCCCCCACTCACCGGGATGAGCGACAGACACACTGAGGGCTGATTACACCCAAGGCAAAGCACGTGACCCAGAAGTAGGTGATGGTGGTGTGATGACATCACCATCAACCGATTCCATTTTGGGTCAAACAGACACAGGGGCCGGTGAGGGCAGCCAACCAGCAGTGACGCTCTGTTTGCCATGCTGGCCTTGTGAGTATCAGCTAATGAGTGAGATACTAGTTGTGGCAGCAGGCAATCCACTCACCACCCTAATGTGGGGCCCCCTCCTGTGTGGGGTCTGATTGGGCACAATTGGCGCAACCACCCTGAGGCCAGCTCCATACTACCCCACACTGGCCAGTATAACTAAGGCCACAGGTGTTCCTCACCTTCCTACTGCCCAAGGGCCAGGAATGAAACTCCCCCCCCCCCCGGAACTGCAAGTAATTGTGATGATGTGAAAAAAAGTGAAAGAAGTGGGTGACTCTGAGCTTGCCATCGCTTCTTTTTTTTTGCTCTTTTTAAAACAAAAGAAGTCGGCGACATGCTCAGACGCGCAACCTCTCTGAGCTTGCCATGAGGCAGCAGATGCCAGCACAGCGCTGCCCCCCCCAGGGGTCACTGGTCCCCCTTGACCCTTCCTCAGATACACCAGTTGCAAGGGGAGCACATAGTTACTGCAGAACCATTCCCTTCCCACACATACCCACCCCAACTGAATATTGTTATCCAATTATTCAAAACCCCATCCAGGCCAGCTACAAATATCAGATCCACAGCTGGTTGCTTGCAGTGGCCAACCAGATGTCTATGGGAAACCTACAGTCAGGGCAAGAAGGAAATAGGGAAGAACTACTTGTGGACTTCATGACAGAAGGTTCACCAGCATTCTGCTCCTGAAGAGGGAGGCTGTATACACAGCTGTCACGACTGACAGCCATACTTCTTAGGACAATTATACAAAACTCATCATGACCCTACAGTAATTTTTCTCCAAGGACGCCATGTTTTTGCGAAGACCATGTTTCCAGGAGTACCCTGCATGGGTGGGGGCTTTAGCTAAATGAGCTGTAAGGCCAAAGAAATTATGGGATTGTCCAACACCTTAAGAGGCGTTAAATGAGGATTCGGGGATAAGCCGAGGATTAGGGAAAGTGCTTCTTTAAGCACAATGTGATTTTTTTTTATTAGAAAATTCATGCATGCCTAATAACAAGAAAATCAATTGATCTTGAATCCTCATTTTATTTTCTAAATGGTGGAGTTTCTCCGGCTCCATTGTTTGCTGGTGAATGCTTCTGCAAAGCCTTAATGACAGCATTTCGACTCAGGCCTGAGAAGCAAAACAGTAGATCTTGCCTTATGCTGTGCAGTAGGCAGGCTAGAGCAGCTGCCTTTAACTAATAAAGAAATAGGAAAGACCTATTTAAAAATTGGATGCTTAAGAATTGTGGGTGTGTACCAAGCCTCTGCAGAAAATGAGAACAAAGGAATAGCTTTCCTTCAGGCCCCAGACTTTCTAAATGACATGAGTAGTTGAGGATGTCACAGACACCATCCAATAGGTGCTCATTATTTTAGCACAGTCACTTATCTTCATACCAAAAGAATGTGCACTCTTTGGGGCTGCAGGAATTGCTGTTTCCCAGCGACTCTGGCTGGAGGCATGATTGTTGTTAAACAATTATTACTCTAGCTCTCCTGTTGTGGGGGAATGTCATTTGGCTGTTTCAGTCACAGCTGTGTAGCTGTGTTAAAGGGGCCTTTAATTAAAATAAAATCACAATCAAGCTTGAAATATGTCCATCTTGACAGCGCAGATATCAGGATGGGCTTAAAAAGAATCACAGGAGGGATCAGGCAACTGGCAGTGCCTGCTGGGAAATAAAGAGCACAAGGCTCAAAGGAAGCCTTTTGCACAGCTTGTCAAATGGGGGGGGGGAGGGTGGAAAAACCTTTCACAGAAAGGTTCAGTGATGTTTTGTGATGCTGCTACAGCTCAGCACTCCATAGGTATTTCCAAAAGCCCCACCCCTTTGCCCATACAAATGCAGCTGTAATGGGACCACCCTTGAAGAAGATGGAGATATCTTGCAACTCACAGAACTCCAATAGCTTGCAGAGGTTAGAAACTTTAAAACAAAAATCCAAAAGGGGCAAAACAGGTCCCAAACACTTTGCTCCCAGGGTAGTCTAAGGATTTTAGGGAGAGAGAATCTCCACTACTAAAGAGTCATCACCTCCTGCTCTAAGTGAAGTACTGTACAGGAGGGCTCCCGTAACTGCAGTTTCGATTATCCGCTGATCCATAGATACAGGGAACATTCCCCCCAAGCGTGCACCCATTAACATGTTTTAAAGCCTTACTGGGGCAAAAATTGCTTGCTTATACAAATCACTATAAGTCTACAAGCTTATAGTGACTTGCAGGGTGACTCTCGGCAGCCAGAACGCTTGAAAAAACTCCAACGAGATCAACAAGAATTGGTAAGGTCACTTCCTGTTGACCTCGTTGGATTTTTCAAGCATTCCAGCTGCAAGGAGGCAGCTTGCAAGGCGGTGTTGGAGATACCCACAATATATTAAAGATGAACTTATATGAATGAATGAAGGTCTTGCAACAGCTCAAGGTCTATAAAAGGCCTTGCACAAAGCAAGGCTACCTTTCCTTTGCTGCCACTACTGCATCACAGACACGAAACAGCAAGCAGTGGAGGAAGCCCTCATCCCACAGCTCATGCAAAGAGGTCAAACAGTTGCCATCACGCTGAGAGCAGTGCGGGCTGCAACAAATCTCTCAAGGGCCAGGGGCTCATTGGAGACTGGCGGCTCCCTGAGGGCCGCATTGAGAGGCCTCGAGGGCCGCGTGTGGCCCCAGGGCCGGGGTTTGGGCACCCCTGCTTTAGACTCTATCACAGATGCAGACTGGAATATAAATGAACATGTTAAATCAAGCAATTGAGCCACTAAACCCAAGCCCTATCTTGGGATTAGGCTCTTGTCTACCTGTTCCCCAGGACTCCAGCAGAGGTGTTTTGTCAGGTCAGCGTAGCATTGGATTCAATTCTGCTATATGGGGTTGTGGCTCAGGGGTAGAGCTCCAAGCTTTCATGCAGGGTATGAAGTCCTGGAGAACCACCACCAGCCAGGGTAGACCATCTTAGGCTCAGTAGGCCAGCATTGTTCTCGAGGAACAATCCTCCACAAACTCTTATACAGCAAGAGCAGGGATGCTCAGATCCTGTCTTTGAAACTCCGAAGGGCTTATTTTAATAACAAGACCTGTAGTTTTCAGCCACTGTGCCATGGCACATTGGTGTGCTGCAAATGATCTGCAGGTATGCTGTGGGAGTTTGGGGGAGGGTCATTTATTAATTAGGGCCATTGGGGTTGCCAGCCCCCCACCAGCAGAGCAGTGTGCCTTGTCAATTGTCCAAAAACTGATGGTGTGCCTTGACAATTTTAGTGCCTTGTCAGTGTGCCATGAGATGGAAAAGGTTGAAAATCATTGAACTAATCCAATGTCTTTTCTAAAGGTTGTCTGAGAGATCTTGTGCAACTCATGTTACATTAATGTCCTAATGTGACACCTCAACTAACATTCTAGCAGCACAGCATCATTTATGGTGGTTGCAAATCTGATTCACCTTTCTGTAGGGTCACATCACCACCACAAATGGTGGGTGGCCATTGGGTGCACATCAGTGGCCCCTCAAAGGTAGGTGCAGGAAATAATTAGTGAATAGGATCAATAGGTAGGGGCAGGGGGTAGTTAGTGAATGGAACAGAGAGGAGGGGGGAGGAACAGGGCAGAGACTGAGAGGGGGAGGGGGTGTTGAGGCAAAAAAGGTAGTATCAGCTGCAGCAACTCCACCTATATCCAATCCCCCTTCCCAGCCTCAATCCTCCTTCCTAGATCCACTAGGACTGGCACCAGCAAAAATCGCTGGCACAGATCCAAGTAGACACATCACTCAGTGGCATACCTGCAGGAGGGCAAAGGGAACAAATGCCCTTGACGCCAGGCAGGGGGGCAGTGCTGGGCCACCCCCACCCCCCACGGCAGTCCCCCTTACACTACTCAGGCATTCAGTCTGGGACAATGTCTCCCTGACACTCAGAAGCCTTTGAAGGGTCAAAAATCATCACTTCCAGTTTCACGGAGGAAACGGAAAGTGACATTTTTCAGCCCATAAAAGGCCTTCTGAGGGCCAGGGAAGCCTCCGCAGCACTCAGAAGGCCTTCTATGGGCTTGAAAAACGTCATTTCCATTTTCATTTGTGAAACCGGAAGTGATGTTTTTCAGTTCTCCGAGACCTTTAAACAGCCTTTGGAAAGTTGGGGGGATGTATGCAGCCTCCAGAAGGGAGGCAGGGGGTGGTACCGGGACTAGGATCGCCACTGCTGTCTCAGCGGCAAAGGCTTACCTCTTTGCAAGGAAACAAATGTACCTTTACCTGGAGGAGACCTCCAAGACTGACGCCCCCCCAAAAAGATGCAGCACATGCTCTGGTGGCATGGCTGCATCAGTGGGGGGGAAGGGGCTTGATGGGATTGGGCTGTGAAGCTACAATACTATGCAAATTTCCCTGGGTGTAGGTACCACTGAACAGGTCCCAGATCTAGGCTGGCCCTCTTAGGCACTCTTAGGACCCAGCCCTATCCAACTTTTCAGCCCTGATTCAGCCGTGCCAATGGGTCACACACTGTATCCTGTGGTGGGAGGGGGCAGTCCTGGAGGTCTCCTCAGGGTAAGGGAATATTTGTTCCCTTGCCTCGGGGCTGCATTGCGGCTGCATCAGTGCTGGAAAGTTGGATAGGATTGGGCCCTAACATACCTTTTATATTTACCTGGGAAATGGTTTAATCCCAGTTTTCAATGTTTATATATTTGCTGCAGAACCAATGCATCCCATGCTGTGAGTTTAGGATGAAAAGTGCTAGATCTTGAAATGGAGCGTAATACACTTCTAAGTAGGATCATGTGGCAAGCAAAGAAAAAGAGCCGATGAAGACATTTAAAATCAATGTTTTTGTTGTATTATCCTAGTGGGTTGTGCCTATTGGGGGGGAAGGTCACGATGAATGCCTGCACTCCAAAACGTACCCCCATGCCACGACGGACCAGTGCTCTGACTCCGCTTCAGGAAGCTTCAAACATTCACATCTCATTTTACACTCCCACCGACACAGTCTGGAAAAGCAGCGTGAATGAAGAAATTAAACAGAAAAGTCCCTCGCATCGGCTCTTCGCTTTGCTCCGTGATTGATGCTGGGAGCTCCTCATTCAGATGGTATGTTATATTTATCACTGCTGCGTTAAGTACCATGCAACTTTTATTTTTGCTGTTTCAAAAAAAAACAAAAAACTGAGCGCCTTCCAACTTCAGAGCTTTGTCAGCACAAAGCCTCTTAAAATGCAGTTACACCCGTCAGAAAAAAAGGGGGGGAAAGCATAGCCAGAAGCAAAGAAGCCAGAAGCCGTTGCACTGAGCCCCTCCATGATGCCCAGCAGTATCTTCTTGGCAGTTGGCGATGATGTCATCACGTCATCACCAATGTCTGGATCAACACAGAGCTCGGTTGAGCGGTAAGAACATAAGAACAGCCCCACTGGATTAGGCCATAGGCCCATCTAGTCCAGCTTCCTGTATCTCACAGCGGCCCACCAAATGCCCCAGGGAGCACACAAGACAGCAAGAAACCCGCATCCTGGTGCCCTCCCTTGCACTGGCATTCTGACATAGCCCATTTCTAAAATCAGGAGGTTGCACATACACATCATGACTTGTAACCCGTGATCGATTTTTCTTCCAGAAATTTGCCCAATCCCCTTTAAAAGGCGTCCAGGCCAGACGCCATCACCACATCCTGTGGCAAGGAGTTCCACAGACCAACCACACGCTGAGTAAAGAAATATTTTCTTTTGTATGTCCTAACCCTCCCAACACTCAATTTTAGTGGATGTCCCCTGGTTCTGGTGTTATGTGAGAGTGTAAAGAGCATCTCCCTATCCACTCTGTCCATTCCCTGCATAATTTTGTATGTCTCAATCATGTATGACGCCGTTCAGGCGTCTCTTTTCTAGGCTGAGGTATGAGGCCATGTAGCCGTGCACCCCTTAGGGGGAACACTGGCCAGAAGTCTGAGCACTCAAAGAGCAGACAGGTGGATGTCAAAGGCACTCCAACAGTGCCTTCTACACTTTGCCAGAGTGCCAACAGGAAGGCCAGAGCCTTTTGGTGAATGTTGGTAGATCCCCTGGACCTGCCAAGGCAGGCAAGTCAGTGGAGTTAGTGGGACAGGGTTGGGGAGGGCAGAACAAGTTGGTGACAGGGCAGGGAGAGGGCGGAACATGGAGGCAACAGGATGGGGAGAATGGGTAGATTTGGTCCAGGAAACGGGCAGGTTTAGTGGCAGTGGCATCCGCTGAATCCTAGCCCCCTTTCCAGACCCAATCCCACATGGGCCCATGCAGACCTGCACCAGTGAATTGGCACAGGCCCAAATAGACCCTCCTCTGCAACTCTCCCCCCCCACCTTAGGATGCAGTGGTAGACATTTTAATGTTGTTGCGTTGGTGGGGGGAAAGGATTGGGCTGTAAGTTTAGGTCTGCCACATTCCTTTTTTGTGGCTCTGTTGACCCAATCCTATCCAACTTTCCAGCACTGATGCAATGCCAATGGGGCATGCACTGTATCCTGTTGGGAGGGGGCGATCTCAGAGGCCTCAAGGCAAGTAAACATTTTTTCCCTTATCTTGGGGTTGCATTGCAGCTACATTGGTATTGGAAAGTTGGTCGGGATTGGGCCCTAAGGGAGTCTCCGTTTCCTGATCTGTAAATAGGGCATGATATTTGACTATGCGTTTCTAGGTTCAGACCAGAGGTGTCCAAACTTTTTGGCAGGAGGGCTACATCATCTCTCTGACCCTGTGTAAGGGGCCGGGGAAAAAAGAATTAATTTACATTTAAAATTTGAATAAATTTACCTATATGAATACACTGGAGATGGAACATATGAATGAATGAAGGTCTTGCAATAGCTCAGGGCCTATAAAAGGCCTTGCACAAAGCAAGGCTGGCCTTTCCTTCACTGCCACTGCTGCATCACAGACGTGAAACAGCAAGTGGCGGAGGGAGCCCTCATCCCACAGCTCACACGAAAGGTCAAGCAGTTGGCCGTCACGCTGAGAGCAGTTATGTCAGGCCAGCGTGGGCTCCAGCAAGTCTCCGGAGGGCCAGGGGCTCATTGGAGACTGGGGGCTCCCCGTGGGCCGGATTGGGAGTCCTTGAGGGTCACAAGTGGCCCCAGGGCCAGGGTTTGGGCACCCCTGGTTAAGACCATAGAGGAATCTAGATTCAACTATCTGATTAAAGCTGCGGTAGGCCTGAAATGTGTTTTGCCAGCCCTTATGGGGCAGTGTGGCACCGCAATTTCCTGGTAAAAGCAGCCTGAGCTGTGAATCAGGACTTCCCTGGTTGCATCTTTCCTCTGCCATATTGGGTAGTCTTAACGAAGCCCTTCTCTCTCAGCCTCAGTCTTCCCCATCTGCAAAATGGGGGACAATAATACTTACCTTAGAGGATTGTTGTAGATAATACATCTGAAATCCTTTTCACACTCCAAGTACACTATACAACTCTTAAGTATTGCAGTGGGGAAAGAAGCACAAAAGAGACACCAGCAAACAACCACCAGAAAAAATGCTGTACTGGTATGCAGTAGTGTCGCCAGGGGATGCGGCCTCACCAGGTGACATGCACAGGGGGGTGACACCACTACTGGCAACATGTTTAAAATCTTTGTATTTTCAAGTAATACCATCACGTTTTATACCATTCAATGCATAATTTCATGCAGAATGAAATGAAACAAACCACGTGGAAATATTTCTATTGTATCATAGCCAATACCCCTGGGGGCTGGGGGATAAGAATAGGCCCTCAGTTTGGCTGTTCTTGTCGTAAGAGGCGACTAAACAGCCACTGGGTAGATGGGACTCGTCAGCCTGGGAAGGCAGCTCATCTGAGAGAAGGAAAGCTCTGATCCCAAACCTGCACTCCCTTGTGGCTACATCCAGTTATGGAAAAGGCTTCAGGAGTCAACCTCGAGGCAAAATCCGGAGCCGGAGTCCCTGAGGCAGTTCGTGGCTGAACACAGTCACGTTCTGGCAACTCCTGCGAAGTCAGCCAACCAACCATATTGGCTTCTGCCTTTCCATTGGACCATTTCAGTGACGTGGAGAGGGGGGATTTGCTGCATGGGAAACAGTCTATCCTCCATATCTACTTTACCCAGGCTTTGCACACTGGAGAGGACACTCTGTTCCAGAACCACCATTCAGAGCGCGATACCATAGTCTTCCGGGACTGAAGGATGCCAACATGATCATAGCCAAAGAACCAGTGGGGGGGCAATGGTGCATCACAATGCCCACCACTTGCTGCATTGCCCCACCCACTGCATGGGAGGAGGTCCATCGGGTGGGGGGACATTCTGGACTCCCTCAAACTCTAGTGATGCCACTGCTGATAGGAAGGCAGACAGTCACTGTTGCCATGCAAGATGCAAGAGAATCACCACTTTAAAAGGTGCCTCTTTGCAATCTGGAAGCAGCATCTGGGAGAGGGAATTACTTTATGGGCAGATGCCGCCTGTATCCCCAACTGACTGTCCCTGCTATGACCACCAAAGCGGTACTCTGACTACAGCTGGAAGCTTTTGCATTAAAGCTTTTGCATCAACCACATTTCCAGTAGCTGCGTTTTCTGCTCAACTCTCACCCTGGCATAACTCAAGGCTGATAACTGGATTTGCCTCACAGATTCAGTGTAACTATTTCTGTCACAGATTGTTTGATTTTTCAATATCAAGAGTCCAAAGCTTGCTTTCCTTTAGCCCTTCACGACCTGCGTAGAAGTCCAAGAAATTAATACGTGGATCTGAGCCACGGGAGAGAACGTCTGTCCTGTGGATGAACTATGGCTGAATTTCTCACCGAAACATATATCTGTTGAAGGCTGAAGGCTCACATGATGGAGGGCTGGCTCCTGAGCTAGCCTGCTAGTACTCCCCCAGCCTTACCCCACAGTGTGCCAGCCTTCATGGTTACTCTTCAGGAAGTTCCTGAAGACGGGGGGGGGGGTGTGGAAGGGAGGAGAAAAGTAGTGGACTGGAATGTCCACCACTCTCATCCTTCCTGCTCCATTCCCATCTTCTGGTCTCTGGATTTGAAAAGAGAAGAGGAGGAGCAATGGAGAGGGGTGGACAGAGGCAGGCAATCAACCTCCCACCACTCCACTGCCTGACCTCTTGGATGGACCAACCCTGACTCTTCCATACAAGCCCCTTCCAGACCCTTCTGCTCTTCCTATAAAACCGAAACTGCTTCCTGGGTTCTTTCACATGGCCTTTGCATCCTGAGGCCTTCTGGGCTCGCCTGTTTAAAAAAAAAAAGTCAGTGTGCAACTGTGCTGGGAAACCTTAACAGCTGAATCACATTTTCAGAAATAGAACATGGTGTACTTGTGCATGCACAAATGTCCATTCTGCAGTGTACCACTCCTGAACGCAGGGATGACAACCCAATGACTGAACGTTCTCTTGCATCAAGAAACTTAACAATCTGAAGTGCTCATTTCCATGTGCGTGGTATTTTTTTTTTCTTCTCTCCAGGTGATGGATCATTCAGACACTTCCCAGAGGTCTATACCATGTGATGGTTCGAAAATGGCTCTCTGACGCATCACTTGTCAGGGCGTAACTGGATTAAAGCATGAGCTTCCAAGTCAGGTTACCTGCCTGTCGCAATTCTTCTGATCCATTATCCCATCAGGGTGTATGTTTTTAGTTCGACAAAACAAGCAGCTTCGTGGGCTCTATGGATACCAAGGTTCCAACAGGGATTCAATCACCGTCTCTCTGTTGACTACAAGGGCGGCAGGAACACAGAGGCATGAGTAAAGCCAGGTGGGCAGCGGAAGGAACAAGGATTTTAGTACAAAAGCTTAGAAGATCTGAAAGCTCCCTCTCTCATCCCAGCTAACCTTGTTACTTGATTTGGCTGTCTCTGCAGTTCCAGGGCTGGGAGGGTGCAGTAGCTGGGGGTGCTACTGCCATCTAGAGGAAGAAGCAAAGAGTTGTGGTCAAAACACCCATCCAGTTCTGCTGGAATAGTTTAGCTTTAGATTCTGAAAAGAGAGAGAAGTTGAAACTGGCATCTTCTACCTGCATGCCAGACCCCAGGCCATGCAAGACCTCAGGTCAGAAAGTCACCCTGCAAGACCCCAGGCTCTTAGCTCTTGCTCCTGGTACTGACTCTGAGACCAAACCTGAAGAGGAAGGACCAGCACGGAACCCAGATCAGAGCCTGTAGAAACCCTGAAACAAGAGCCTTCAGAGGGACCATCCTCAGAGCCAAAGCCCTCTGAACCTCTGAAGACCCAAGCCCACCCATGCCAGACCCCAGGGCATGCAAGACCCCAGGCCAGAAAGACACCATGCATTCTCCAGGCCATTCTCTAGGCAAGGGGGCAGAGTGGAGGCTCAGTTCACCTCTGACCATTCTCAGAGGAACTTACTCCCTTGTAGCTGTCCATGGCACTGTATCCCTGCCCTGGTCTTGCCTATCCAAAACCACCCAGTCATGCCTCTGTGACCTGTACACTCATGAGTCAGACTTGACAGATGCCAGTGCAAGGGGCCTTTAGGAACCTGCTGCAGCTTTGGGGTATTTGGGGGGTGGAAAATGGCACAAACATAAAGAGTTAAACACCCTGTACCTAATTGCTATGGTCCTGAACTTGATCAAGTCCTTGCACAGCTGGTGTTTTTACTGTAAATTCAGCCCTAAACCATATCACATTTTTATACCGCCCTTCCTCCAAGAAGCTCAGGGTGATGAAAATAATTCCTTTCCTCCTTTTCTCCTCACAACAACCCTGTGAGGTAGGTGAGGCTGAGAGACGGTGAGTGGCCCAAGGTCACCCAGAAAGCTTTGTGGCTGAGTAGGGATTTGAACCTGGTTCTTCCAGGTCAAAGTCCAACTTCAGAACTACTACACCATCCTGGCTCTCTGAATAGTGATGCATTTTAGCACCTTGTCTATTGTCATAAGGCAGATTCATTGGTTGATCTGTACTGCCCTGAGAGATCACTGGACCACAGCTGGAAAAGCAGGGGATTGATGGTTTACAATGAGAAGCCCAATTTTCACCTTCCTGGAGACTGAATGCAGGGAGGGGATTGCACTCATTGACTCATCCCTGAACTCTGTGTGTTCAGCAGAAGGTGAGCTGAGGCTGTATACAACGCTGTGTGCATAAGCTCTGCATGTGCATTCCTGTGGGTCTCTGATCATGTATAGAGTACAGTATGTGCATGCTTGTAGAGACCCTTTCTCTTTTCCCACTGAATGAAGTTCAAGTATGGCTGGCCCATCAATGAGGCTAGCTGAGAAAAAGGGTGCCTGCCCCTGCCACCTTCTTTCTGCCCATCTCTATTGCTCTTTCTCCTCTAGGTTAGAAAAGGAAGAGAGGAACTGAGCAGAACAGGAAGTGGAGAGGAGAGTGGTGGGCTAGAGTATCTTTGTTCTACGCATCTCCACACTTCCTTTTCTATGCCATTCTCCTTTGCCAAATTCAGGGAGCAGAAGGAGGAGAAGCAGAAGTACCCGGCACACTGCCAGGTCAGGTAGCAAAATTTGACACAACAAGGCACTACACAGGGGGCGGCATTAGGTTGACATCTCAAGAACTGGGAAGTCCTGGGTTGCCCCTGTGATCAGGGCAGGGCCAGTGGGCATGATCCTGCTTTCCCCTCCACATGGTGAGACTACCCATGGAGGGAAGGCAAGAACTGTGGCTAGAGTGATGCTCTCCTCTCTTCATCATAGGCTTCATCCTGGGGCATTGCTGTACCCACCAGTATGATACAAGCTCTGGTGCTTGTGTCATGGATTAATGAACCTGGTGTGTTGCTCTGTCATACTCGCCTCACTTACCAGCATTAAAATCGCTTAATAGAAATTTTCTTTTCAAAATAAATAAATAAATAAATAAAATCCAGTGTCCTATTGGCAACACTTTAGCTTTCAGGACATGAACAAGCAGGAATTACTTGAAACAGTCAATGGCCATGATAAATCATCGGTTCATAATTAACAATAATGGTTATTAGCCAGGCAAGGCAGAAAGGAGCAAACAGGCTCATTTATCCTCCTGGCCGGGCTGCTTGCCGGGAGAGGAGGGGGTGAGACGAATGAAGCCATGAGAAGCCGTTTGTACTTGGAAGACTTTGCTACCTCCACCCTTCCCGACCTACGAAAATAAATAACCAAACCTCCCCCAAGAGCACAAACACGATTTGCATGTCCTTTTTAAATGATCGTCACTTCAAGAGATGAAAAAGCTCTTAATCATGGGAAATTGTGCTTGTTAAAAAGAGAAACATTAACAAAATAATCATAAATTGTCTGCCAGGGTCGATTTTCAGATGCATACATTTGGGGCCGATATGCAAGAGAATCTCATTTTGCCTGGCCTAATTAGCTCTTTAACCCTATTTGCCTTGTTCCGAAAAGAGACTGAGAAGCAGATGGTGGGGTGGAAGGACCTATGGTGGGCGGTCTGCTTTTTTTGTGAGCAATGATCCTGATGGAGGTGTACCACGGCCATGAATAAATGGGGAAGAGCGGAGAACAGAGGAACGGAGGAGGCAGTCCATCAAATATCTTGATTCAGTTAGATAGAATCACGGTCTTTTTTGGGCCACAGATGCCAGCATCTCAGAAAGAACACTGAGGATCCAATCCTATCAACTTTCCAGTGCTGATGCAGGTGCACCAAGGGGGCATATGCTGCATCCTGCTGTGAGGGGGGGGGGGTTACAGAGGTCTCCTAATGGTAAGGGAATATTTGTTCTCTTACATTGTAACTGCATTGCAGTTGCATCAGTGCTGGAAAGTTGGACAGTATTGAGCCCTGAGCTGTACTGAGCGATTGTATATTATTATTATTATTTTTTATTTTTTTTTGTATTGGCAACCTTCAGTCTCGAAAGACTATGGTATCGCGCTCTGAAAGGTGGTTCTGGCACAGCGTCTAGTGTGGCTGAAAAGGCCAATCCGGGAGTGACAATCCCTTCCACACCGGGAGCAAGTGCAGTCTGTCCCTGGTCTGTCTCCCTGGCTATGGGCCTTCCTTCTTTGCCTCTTAGCCTCAAACTGTTGGCAAAGTGTCTCTTCAAACTGGGAAAGGCCATGCTGCACAGCCTGCCTCCAAGCGGGCCGCTCAGAGGCCAGGGTTTCCCACTTGTTGAGGACCATCCCTAAGGCCTTCAGATCCCTCTTGCAGATGTCCTTGTATCGCAGCTGTGGTCTACCTGTAGGGCGCTTTCCTTGCACGAGTTCTCCATAGAGGAGATCCTTTGGGATCCGGCCATCATCCATTCTCACGACATGACCAAGCCAACGCAGGCGTCTCTGTTTCAGCAGTGAATACATGCTAGGGATTCCAGCACGTTCCAGGACTGTGTTGTTTGGAACTTTGTCCTGCCAGGTGATGCCGAGGATGCGTCGGAGGCAGCGCATGTGGAAAGCGCTCAGTTTCCTCTCCTGTTGTGAGCGAAGAGTCCATGACTCGCTGCAGTACAGAAGTGTACTCAGGACGCAAGCTCTGTAGACCTATTATTATTATTATTATTATTATTATTATTATTATTATTATTATTATTATTATTATTATTATTAACAGCATTTATATACCGCTTTTCAACTGAAAGTTCACAAAGCGGTTTACAGAGAAAAATCAAATAACTAAATGGCTATATGACTATATATACTCAATACTATATATATGACTCATATAACTATATGAGCATATTGAGTATATATTGAGTGTTTATGAGTATATGTATATTGTATATGAGTATTGAGCTGTAGGATAGTTTTGAGCATCCTACTGGAGCCTCTCTTTGGCTCTCTTCCCATTAAAAAATTCCCAGTCTATAGCACAGTATACCAAAATCCCCCAGTATTCAAAAATTTTAAAGGTGAGATTGAAGAAATGAGGTGATTAGATTTTAGAGTTTCCTAGTCATTGCCTCTTTTGACTACATCATCGGAATACCAGATGAAGTAAACATAGGAAGAGCCCCGCTGGGTCAAGCCAAATGCCCATCAAAGTCCAGCTTCCTGTGTACCACAGTGACCCACCAGATGCTTCAGGGAGCACTGAAGACAACAAGACACCTGTATCCTGTCCCCTGCATCTAGCATTCAGAGATAGGCTACCACTGACACCTGGAGGTTGCAAACAGTCAGCATTATATAACCGGTGAGAAGACTTTTCATCCCAAAATCTGTCCACTCCCCTTTAAAAGGCATCTGGACCAGAAGCAGCTGATGCCATTCTAAAACGGCGTGGGACAAGGGACTCTCAAAAACCTGTATGTTAAGAACGAGGCCTTTCCTGGTATTTCCATCTCATTCCAGGCAGTTTGGGAAGCCACCAGCTGCTTCAGAAGGAATATCGACATGCCTCCATTCGTCTGGCTGTGACCACCAGCCTTGTGGTTCTTCCTCTCCCTGAACTGTCTCCCATCAGCAACCATCCCACTAGGCTGCATCTTGAGGGAGAGGAGCAACAGTGAGGCCCACACCATTGGCCCAGCTGCAACCAAGTGCCATTGGCTTCTCCCTTCCCAAAACTGGCTCCATCAGCAGCCATTCCACTGGATCACGACATCACTATGTAACAGTACAAAAGATTCAATATCTGAACTTGCTGATTCTCTACTTCCCATCCTTTTCCCCTTTTGTATCACATTCCCTAGACTGCAAGTCATACAATGCAAACGACCATAAATACTTTGTCAGGTTGGTTGGCAACCTTCAGTCTCGAAAGACTATGGTATAAGCCTGCAGCACCCGGTATTCCTAGGCAGTCTCCCATCCAAGTACTAACCAGGCCTGACCCTGCTTAGCTTCCAAGATCAGGCATCTGCAGGGTAACAGTTGCTGCTACTTTGTCAGGAGAGTGGTAGGTAAGTAAGTAGTGAATAAATGAATAAATAATCCCATATTTTGCTATTTTAAGCTGTTTTTGCCTCTTTTATAATAATCAGCCTTTCGGAATGCTGTCTTGACATCTTCACTTTTTTTGACCTGGTTTTGCAGCACAGTCTGCTCGGATAGTTTGGTAATACATTTTCTTGAAAAATAAACTTCATGCCCAGATTTTTAAGCGGATTTTTAAGGGGACATTTTGGCTGGAACAGACAGGTGGATCCCAGACATTAAATACAGTCCTTCCCCAGCATTTCTATCTATTTTGGGGGTGCCTATTTGGCCCTAAAAGATGCCAGGTTTCACCCACTTCTGGGCTGGCCTTGGCAGAAACATGGCAGGACACCACTGCAACAGGGGTTTAAGGAAAGTGCAAACGGGTTAAAAATCCTGACCAAGCATAGAACTGAACGGAAGGAAATGTGGGGTAGATTGATTTGCTTCTAATATGAGCTGGGAGTGAGTGTGGGCAGTCAGTTTCATAAGAGTATCTTCTTGGGTTTTCCAAATATTTTAGGGCAAGCAGTCATAACCCAGCATATTGCAGTGGCTAAGGGGGGCAGGGGGTATATTGACCTGGGTACCATGCCAACGTGAACCCCCAATGGCTGATCTGAAGGTGGAGCCAGCCAGCCCACCATGTCTCCATGCCCGTGTTGCAGGGGCATGCAGGAGAAGGTACTGCTGGTGCTTGGAGCTGTTGCAAACTGCTCAGAGTGTCCGATGGCTTTTTATGCTTTTTTCTGATGGAAAAAAAAGTGAAAAAGCCTCTGGCCACTCAGAGTGGCTCAAACTGCTGCAAGTGTGCCATAAATACTAAAGTAATTGGCAGTGGGCACAATCCTCTTGCGCTGGAACAGGCAAGCCAGGAGGCTTGCGCTGTTTCCAGCGCAGGATTGTGGCCAGAAGCAGTTTAGCCAGAGGCAAGGGGAAAATTTTCCCCTTACCCCCAGGTAAGGGCTGCTGGTTCCAATGGGTCTCCTCGGACTTGCGCCATCTCCTGAGATGGCACAAGTCCAAGGAGAGCGAAGTGGCTTCAAGCCGCTCCATTCTCCCCAGGGACTGGGTTTGGAATCCGGCATAACAGCCAAATCCCAGCCCTGCCTCCCCGCGCACCCATCCCCGGGGCTGCCCATCTCTCCCCCTGCCCAGGAACACCTCCCTCCCTCCACCTCCCCCACACCTACCTGTCACCCTTGCGTCAGCTCATCCAAGCCAACACAAGGAGCCGGGTGGAAGCCAGCATGGGGGCCTCCATTGGCCTCCGCAGACCGCCGCTTCTGAGAGCACCAGCCTGGCTTCCTCTCACGGAGGCACAAACATGCTTTACGGCATGTTTGCGACCCTCCCAGGATGGCCCAGGTGACTTGGTCCGGCCGAAGTCAAGGTTTGGATTGCGCCCAGTGACATTATCATGTCACTGCAATTCTGGGTCAGGCACTTCCAGAGGTGATATCCAATGTCATGGCCTTGGGTGCCAGAAGCCCTAGCTATGCCACTGACATACTGGCCACATGCCTGGATTGACCAATTGTTCCAGGACATTCCTTGCCAATACATTCTGAGACCAAACCTGAAGAGGCAGGACCAGCACTGAACCTGATCTCAGGCCCGGACACAAATCCGTTCCTGTAGCATCACAGAACCAGAGCCTTCAGAGAGATCATCCTCAAAGCCAGGGGTGCCCAAACCCCGGCCCTGGGCCACTTGCAGCCTTCAAGGCCTCTCAATGAGGCCCTCAGGGAGCCCCCAGTCTCCAATGAGCCTCTGGCCCTCCAGAGATTTGTTGGAGCCCACACTGGCCCGACGCAACTGCTCTCAGCTTGAGGGAGACAGTTTGACCTCTTGCATGAGCTGTGCGATGAGGGCTCCCTCCATTCCTTGTTGTTTCACGTCTGTGATGCAGTAGCAGCAGCAAAGGAAAGGCCAGCCTTGCTTTGTGCAAGGCCTTTTATAGGCCTTGAGCTTTTGCAAGACCTTCATTCATTCATATAAGTTCATCTTTAATGTATTCATTTAGGTAAACTTATGTAAATTTATTCAAATTTGAAATGTAAATTAATTCTTTTTTCCCCCAGCCCCCGACACAGTGTCAGAGAGATGATGTGGCCCTCCTGTCAAAAACTTTGGACACCCCTGCTCAACGCCATCACCCCCTGAACCTCCTGAAGACCCAGGTTCACCCATGCCAAGATCCTTGCACTCTGCAGTGTCTGCCCACTAGCAACAGGCAAGGCAGGACTTGGCCAAAATGAAAGAAGGGGCCATCCTTAAGAGCTAAGGCATGTTTCGCATGCTAAAGGTTCCAGGTTTCAGCAACTGTTACCCTGCAGATGTCCAATCTTGTCTGATTTTGGAAGCTAAGCAGGGTCAGGCCTGGTTAGTACTTGGATGGGAGACCGCCTGGGAATACCGGGTGCTGTAGGCTTATACCATAGTCTTTCGAGACTGAAGGTTGCCAACCAACCAACCAACCCTGGCGTCTCTCACTCAAGTAGGGAAAGATCCTTGTTTGAAAACTTGAAGAGCCTCTGACAATACTGACCGAGCAATACTGACCGAGATGGGCTAAGGACCTGACTCAGTTGGAGCCAGATTTGTCTGCGCACCCAGAACAAGATCAGTTTGCATCTCCACACCTGTCCGTGTGTAATACAGCATGAGTTGCTTTTCTAGCCATCTGCATTGAAGCACTGACCTACAGTAAAAATAAAATAAAGGACGCTTGGCATCATTTGGAATCCCAGCTTTTAAACACCATTAAAATGCTATTGTTTTATGACCGCGATTAGATTCAAACACTGATTCAAACACCAATTAAAAAATCAATGGTTTAACAGCAAGCCGCTCATGTTGTTAATAACGCCATTGAGCTCAGCGCCAGGTGTCGGGTTAATAATGATAATATTCTTCTGATTATAAAGAATATTTATATGTTGCTTTCCAACAACCAAAAAATAAAATAAAATTCACCAAGGGTAACCAGTATGCTGAGTAAGTTCTGATTCAACCTATCTGTGTGTTAAATTTGGAGTGGTTGCTCCATTGCGGAGGAAAAGCCAATCACCTTTCCATAATGGAAGAACTTCCAATACAAGAAAATTGCGGTCCAAACACTACCATTTGTCAATGACAAAATACTGCTCTTTCTATTCCTCTCAGCCACCCACACTGCTCAGGCACATTAACTCGGCTGTGTGACCATTTATGTCTAGAAGCATCGCTATCCTTGTGCCCACCTAGCCCCATTGAGCCCTGCGCTGTGATCCTCTAGAGCAGGGGTGTTCAAAGTTTTTAGCAGGAGGGCCACATCATCTCTCTGACACTGTGTCGGGGGCCGGGGAAAAAAAGAATTAATTTACATTTCAAATTTGAATAAATTTACATAAATGAATATATTAAAGATGAACTTATATGAATGAATGAAGGTCTTGCAATAGCTCAATGCCAGGGCTGGCCTTTCCTTTGCTGCTATTGCATCACAGATGTGAAACAGCAAGCAGTGGAGGGAGCCCCCATCCCACAGCTCACGCGAGAGATCAAACAGTTGCCCTCATGCTGAGAGCAGTTGCATCGGGCCAGTGTGGGCTCCAACAAATCACCAGAGGGCCAGAGGCTCATGGGAGACTGGGGGCTCCCTGTGGGCCACATTAAGAGGCCTCAAGGGCCGCAAGTGGCCCTAGGGCTGGGGTTTGGGCACCCCTGCTCTAGAGCAGTGTCACACACGTTTCATACCAAGGGCCGAACAGCACTCATGATGCCTGCTGAGGGCCAAAAGTGACGTCATTAGGCAGGAAGTGATGTCATTAAACAGGTCATAACAAAAAAAGCACTTTTTCTCACTAATGAGAACTTAGGAACTCAGTTTCTTAGGAACTCATTAGCTGCAAATGACAGGCAAGAAAATACACAAATCTTGATCATATTTCAAGATATGGGAGGGCCCAATTTTCATGTGGACTGCCACACCTGGCCCCCGGGTCTTATGTTTTACACCCCTGCTCTAGAGCTAGGGTTCCCAACCCATGGTCCACAGCGCCCTCCCAGGTGGTCCGCAGCCTCTTTGGTGAAAAAAGAAAAGAAAAAGCCCTTCCAGGAAGAAAAAAAGCCTCTGCAGCTCCAGCAGCCAATCAGAGCAGCTCAGAGCCAATCAGAGCACAGCCTTTCTCCGTCTCCTGCCTCCCCCTCCACCTCCCTTCCCTCCTTGTCTGTGAGTGCCCAGACCAGCGAAAAAGTGAAGCGCAGGCCCCTTGTAAGGTGCACGCGTTTGTGCAGCCTCCTGGCTCAGCTGCATGCAGAGGAGAGGTGCCCTGCCGCCGCTGCCTCCAGCCTGCTGCCTCCATTCCTTGACCCTGTGCCTTGAGGTGAGCCCTCGCAGCCTGGTTTTTCAGGAGTCAAATCAGGACTGCAGCCAGCCTGGGAAGTCTCTTGGGCGGGCGGGGGGGGGAGTGCCGCCGGAGGAGGAGGTGGGGGGGCCTGAGGAGGGGAGGAATGGGAGTAATGAGGAGGAGAAGGAACAGGCTCCCAAAGGCATCACTGGCTGGCTGAAGGGGTTTCCCTGGGAGTGGGTTTCTCTGGATGTGATTTCCCTGGGAGTCCGGACTCCATCTGGCCAGGGAACACAGAGGAAGGGAGTTGGAGGCAGTGTGGCAGCAGGAGAAGGGAAAAACAGTGTGCTCAACCCCCAGCCCTGGTACCCCCTCCCCAGTTGGCAGGATTGGGCCCCCTGGATGTGCTCTTCTAACACCCAGGGGTGGAGCAAGGGATCCAGGCAACCAGGTTTTTGCATCCCTTTTGGAGAGGGAAACAGGCAGCACCTCTGCTGTCGCACTGCAAGCTGCCCACCTGGGGAGAAGCAATCCCAGAAGTTGCAGAACAGGCACCACCGTAGCCAAGTTCAGCAGGTGAAACCCCTGACTCTTCCTCCTCAGAGAGCAGCAGCAGCTTTGTCCATGGGGAGCCCTCCCCCACCCCACACTTGGCCAGTTCCCTATCTCCTCATATTGCAATCCTATGCATGCTTACCTTGGAATAAGCCCCATTGACTATAATGGGACTTACTTCTGAGTAGACATGCCTAGAATGGGGCTGTTAGTCACACTGTGGCTGTGATGAACTTCTCCAGAAATTTCTCCAATCCCCTTTTAAAGACATCTAGTCTAGACACCATCATCACATCCTGGGGCAAGGAGTTCCACAGACTAATGGCAGAGTAGGCAGCTGTTGTTTTGTGGCTGCAGCCTACCTATAGGCTTGTTCACACTCTCTTAGCTCCAACCAAAGTAGTCCACAGCTAGAGCATGACAGCAATTCCAACAGGAAGTGAAGAGAGGCTTCCCCCCCCCCAAAGACCTTGCAGTGCACACCAAAAGGACTTTTCTTCCTGAGACATGCAGCAGCCATTCTGAGATGTCTCTCTGAGCTGGTGCTTCCTTCAGATGTCTCTTCTCCTTCTGGACCCACCTGCCTAAATTGTGTTGAACATTTTCCTAAGGACTCTGGACTCACATGTGGGAGGGGAGCAGGGCCAGGGCTGTGTAACAAAAGGAACTGTGGAGGGATTTGTGTGCTTTTTGTTGGCTCATTTGCATGACTTGTCTATAATCCCCTTGTGCTTACCCTCTCCCTTTCTGAGGTGTTTTTCCACACTTAAAAGAGGCAAGGGCTGTGCGTAATGTGGTCTGGTGTGGGGGAAACGAGACTGGATTGAATTGGGTGGGTGTGAAAACCTCTGAGTTGGGGGGAGGAATTATGTGTTCCATGTATTCCATGTAAACCCAAGACTTTCACAGCTAGTGAAGCAAATGCAAGCACAACCATCACATTAATTATTAATTAATCTTCTTATGTATTACAAATTTAATTGTATTTTTTGTGTGCGAGGGTGGGGGGTTGCAAGTGGTCCCCACCGTCTCAAAATTTTGCCTTAGTGGTCCTAAAGGTTGGGAACCACTCCTCTAGAGCAGTGATTTTAATCCAGTGTGCCACTAAAGGTTCACAAGTGTACCATGGGAGTTTGGAGCACAGCGGTTTAAAATTACTGAAAAACTCTTCTGGGTTCTCCGACTCTGTTTTTAGGGCAACTGTCTGTAGTAACAAATTGTGTGTCCCTTTTCCTCTGGTGGCTCTCCAGGCAGCTGACCTAGAAACAGAGCTGCAGAATCTGGAAGAGTCTCCCTGAATCCGCAAATGACATCATAAGAGGCGAAGACCATAGAGAAGACCATAGAGTTCATAGACCATAGAGTTGTGCATAGAGATGACCATAGAGCCATGAAAAGAAAAATGCTGAAAATCACTGACCTAGAGCAGTGGTTCTCACACATTTAGCACCGGGACCCACTTTTTAGAATGAGAATCTGTCAGGACCCATCAGAAGTGATGTCATGACCGGAAATGACATCATCAAGCAGAATTTTTTTTTTTTTTAACTATCCTACCCACACTTACCCGGGAGTAAGTCCCATTTACTATTATTGTTAAAAGAATATACATAGTAGCTTGTTAAAAGTGCAGGTCTGCAACATTTCCCCAAATGCAGTCACACACCATGGTAGCATCAAGTTCAATGTATTAAAAAAAACATTAAAATGAATGGGGACCCACCTGAAATTGGCTCACGACCCACAGTTTGAGAAACACTGACCTAGAGCATCAAATAGCACACTGCTACCAAACCAATTACTACCCCCCCCTCCAACCAGCACTGCAGCCAGTAGGTGGACCCCCAGCAGGTCCTGTGACTCCTTTAGCCTCTCCCAAGGAAGGCTTCCTGGTTGCTGGGTCAACAGGGAAACTAGGGAGGCGCGTTCTGGACTGGAAAGGGAGCTGGGGTCGCTCATACCCATTAAGGCAGACCCCAGCTTAAAGGGTTCAGTCAGAACCAGTGACCAGCTGGTATCGATAGCAGCAGGCTGCAAGGCTGAGAGCTCTGTTGGTAACCAATTCTGACATATTTTGTAGGTGAGAAACACTAAGACAGGAAGAGAAGCAATTAGAGGCCCTTTCTAAAACGGAACTCCTCAAATATTCAGAAGAGGGAAAGCAACTGTCCCTTCTCACCCTAACACCGCATTATTTTTTAGTGGTTGTATGTCGGCGCTTCTTCTGCATCTTATTTTTAGATTGCAAACCCTTTGGGGGGGCAGGGAACTATTGATGTATAGTTGAAAATAGTTGAAAACTATTGACTAGTTTTGCTAGGTAGATCACTTGGTGAACTTTTTTGGGGTTGAAAACAGTTGTGTAAATAATGTTGCTGTTGTTGTTAACACAAAAGTTGGCATTTTTTTTTTTTTTTTGCAATTTTACTTTCTAATATTACACAATTGAGTTAGAAATTCTTGATGATCTATTGCCAGTCAAGCCAAGATCTACCAGTAGATTCTGATGCCTCTTAACCCTTCGTTAGGCCCGATTCTATCCAGTGCTAATGCAGTTGTGCCAATTGGGTACACGCTGTATCCTGAGGCGGTGGGAGGGGCAAGGAAATGTTTGTTCCCTTACTCTGGGTCTGCACTGCAGCTGCATCAGCCCTGGAAAGTTGGCTAGGATTGGGCCCTTTGTCACCTTACACTTTACCATAAGCTGGGTCCCCTGTGGCAGGAATATTATAATATGGACAAAACCAAGGATGGAAAATTAATCAGTACTGGCATGCAGCAATGCAGAGCCATTCATTTTTTTTAAAGCACTCTATACCACATGATCTGAATGTAGATTTACTCCCCTCAATATTTATTATTGTGCCCCCTCCATGCCTTACACTATGAGTCCATCAATAAATGGGCAGATTGAAAGACAGATCAAAGCATACCTGAAGGAATTCAGTTGCATCACTCAATGCCTTGTTTGGGGGATATTTTACTTACTATCACCACTTAATGGAGGCACGCTAGACAAGGACAACTGATCAGAAGTACAATATGCAGCATGCAGCGCAATCCTATCTTGCACTGGAGATAGGGGCCAGAAGATAGGCAAGCCAGGAGATAGGGGCCAGAATCATCTCAGTTGGAGGCAAGAGAAAACTCTTTCCCTTACTCCCTGATATGCCACTGCAGCCCCAATGGGTCTCCAGAGGTGGCATAAGTCCAAGGAGAACGGAGTGACTTGAAGCTACTCTACGCTGCTCGGGAATAGGGGCTAGGATCTGGCATAAGAGCCAGGTTCCAGCCCTGCCTCCCGCCCACCCATCCTCGGGAACACCTGCCTCCCACCTCCTCCCCACCCACCCCAGAGCCTTGCACAAAGGCAGCTTAGTGTGGCACTGCTAGAGACCTGCATGGGGGTGCTCCTCTGGGCCCCACTGAACTGACCAGATTAATCTTTTGTTACAATGGAAATATGCATTCCCATGTAGGTCAATTATCTTGTTGCCTGGTGAGCTGTATGCGTTCACACTTGACTTGGAGGAATACATTTTGCAAACTTTACTCTGCCAGTCAGAGTCAACAGCACTGAACTAGACAGACCAATGGATTGACTCAGTAATGCAGCTGGAGGATGTTACCATTCTCCTAAGAGGTTGAGGGCCTTCCAACTCGTGCATTGTCCTCCAATGGCACTGAATGCCATAAAGCAGTTGGCACCAGTCATAAAAGGTGCTCCAACAGTGCACTATTTAGCCCTTTGCTGGAAGCACCGACAGACAGGCCTGCACCTTCACACCTGCTCCATCATGTCTCCCACTGCCTGCCAGATCAGTTGAGGGCCCAGTCCTAACTATTCTCAGTGCTGACCTCTGAAACTTTCCCACCATAGGATGCAGCTGTTGCCATTCTGATGCAGCTGCATCGGTGGGGGAAGAATGGAAAGGACTGGGCTGTGAGTAACCTTCAGCCTAAAGCAGTAGTTTCTGGCAGTATGGTAGCTTTAAACAGGAAAAAAAATATATCTTGGAGAAACTAAATGAGGATGGCATCACATGCCAATTGCGAGTGTGTTAAAAAAAGAAAAGAGCTTTTGTCCGAGCGAGAGAATAAACACTCCAGAAACCAAAAATGTGCATGTCGCCACAGCGTGTAGGGGTACGAAATGCACAGCAATGTACTTTTTACTAAAGGGCGTCATTATTTCTTTCTCTGGATTGTCGGCTTTTTTGCAGGGCATGTGGCCAGATTCCTGCAAAGGTGGGCTTGGAAATTGCTCCTGGTCTTTGCATACGTGTGCCCCACTCATTCTCAGATTCTAAGCCACTTTACCAAGCCATTCAGCCCCAGAGCACCCCTTGGCGGGCAAAGGAGCAGAAAGCCTCTTAGAAACGGATGAGGGTTATCCCCACCTCTCAAAGCAGCCTATTGTCCACAGAGGCACGGAATTGTTCCCGTTTTCTTTTTCTTTTTTGTCAGCGCACCACTGTAATTTAGGAACCAAAGCGTCGTGGCTGCATTTTGAGAGGTGCTCAACAAGGCAATTTGGCCATAAATGTCACCACGGGAGCTGCCAGCTGCTCTTTGCGAAAAGCCATTCTTTGCTTCCAGGTGCCGAAATGGATGTAGAACTCTTTAGGAGATACAGTTTCTCGCTTGTGGATGCAAAGGAATTGCAAATGCTGGTCTTTTTAGCAGCTGGCAAAGCTCGAGTCAGCAACAGAGGCACGAGCAGAAAACGAGAAACAGCAAGCCGTTGCGATACTAGTACACGTTTTCACACCACCTTGCCTTTGTTTTAAGAAGTGTGGGTAACATATTTTTAACTATATCTAAGCCTCAGCGGTTCTCTATAAATGAAAGTGACACCAACTTTCAGTGTTAACAAACCCATTTCTTCTCCTTATATAATACTGTTTATTTTATTTAGGGTGCAATCCTAACATTGCACTAGGCCAGCGCAAGTCCCTTGCGCCAGCCCAGGAGGGTCACAAACGTGCCGTAAATGTTTGCACCTCCTTGAGTGGCAGCCGGGACAGTGCAAGGACATGCACTGGCCCGCGGTGGCTGCATTCATCCTTCGTGCCAACAGATGAAGCTACCTATCATCTGAGCTCGGCCGGAGCTATGGTCTGGGGGGCGTGGGAAGGAGGTGTTCCAGGGCGGGGGGAGGCTGGGTGGTGGACGGGCCCATTGGTGGGGGGTGGGGCCAGGACCCAGCAGTTATGCCAAATCCTGACCCCGTTCCTGGGCAGCCCGGAGCAGCTCTGTGTTGCTCACCTCTTTAGGTAGGTCAGATCCACATAGATCAGTGAGGCTGCAGCGGCTCTCCCAGGGGTAAGCAATTTCCCTTGCCCCAGGCTGAGCTGCTTTCAACCTCAACCACGCACTGGATACAGAGCAGGCCTGCTGGCCTCCCTGTTCCAGTGCACGTTAGGACTGCACTGCCCATTATTTTTCACATTTTTATACTGTTCTTCCTCCAAGGAGCTCAGGGAGGTGCACATAGTTCTTTCCCATTTCTCATCCTCACAACAACCCTGCGAGGTTAGGCTGAGAGATAGTGACTGGCCCAAGGTTACCCAGAATGCTTCATGGCTGAGCCAGGATTTGTACCTGGCTCTTCCATGCCTATCAGCCCAACCCTAACTGCACTGCATCCAGAGCAGGGCTGGGCAGATTGCAGTGCAATTCAGAATAAGGGGAATTCATTCCCCTTGCTCTGTGTTGCACAGCAGCTACCCCATGGGGCTACCTAAAGAGGTGATGCAGATTCGAGAGGCCCACTGTAAGGCTGGGCCACTTGGGAGGGGGTTTAGGATACGGCCAAAGTGCTGGATCCTGGTTCCATCCTCTCCTGGGCCTGGTCTTCCACCCACCGCCCACTCTCTCTGCCTTGGAACACCTTCGTTCCACCCTTCCCGGCCTTCCCCAACCGTCCACTCCAGCCACCCTCAGCCAGCGCAGCTTACCAGCCAAAGTCCTGGAAGGGGCACAGGGAGGCTTGTACATATCCTTGCACTGGGCTCCCCAATTATAGGAGGTGCAAGGGACTTGTGCCGGCCCAAAGGTGACCCACCCTAAGCAACTCCTGAATTGCTACACCGTCTTGGCTATAACAGTGACAGACAGACAGGCAGACATCTAGAACACAATACATCAGATACAACAGTAGCCGACAAAAAGAAAAATCAAGTTTGGATCATGAATGTTGCATTCCTGGGTGACAACAGAATTGAAGATAAAGAACATGAGATGATCACAAGATATCAAGACCTGTGAGTAGAACTTGGATGTCTCTGAGGTCAACATTGTGCCTGTTGTCATTGGAACCCTGGGAGCAGTGCCAAGGAACATTCTTGGCCTTGAACAAATTATGCCAGCTCAGCTCCCTGCCGACTTGGTACCTTGTAGCATCAAGTGGGCAAGAAGTATTTGGAGCCATGTGGTTGGCAACCTTCAGTCTCGAAAGACTATAGTATAAGCCTACAGCACCCGGTATTCCCAAGCGGTCTCCCATCCAAGTACTAACCAGGCCTGACCCTGCTTAGCTTCCGAGATCAGACAGCTTTTCTTCTCCATCCCTCCTCCAGCAACACGGGGGGGGGGGGGAGAGAAGGGGGCTGCCACTGTTGCAGCCCTCTTCTGACTTGCTGTCAGCAAGCTGGAAGAGGATTTCAGCAGCAGGTTGGAGAGAGCGACGGCAGATGGGCTGGAGGACTGGTATGTTTGCCACCCCTCCAACCGCTCCACACAACCATTTCAGGTCACTTCATGGCCAAGATGGCTCTGTTGGGCAGCCACCTGTAGATCCAGGAAAGACCTTCGCTGAGACCGCAAAGAACAAAAAAGAAGGGAAAGGAGCAGTTGATCACTGGTAGTGTTCCATTTACTTTGTATGTAGAAGATCCCCCAGTTTAATCCTGGCATCTCCAGGTAGGGCATGGAAAGAGCCCTGTATCTGGAAAGCATCGACTCAAAATTACAGCTGCTTCACGCTTTCACCAGGGGGTTGGTATTATTAAGAATATTTATATAGTGCTTTTCAATTTGAAACACTTCACAAAGTGGGTCACACAGCCACGAAGATGCTTTGCCGTCTCAAAGGGACTCACAATCTAAAGAAAGAAGACATCTGCAAACCGCTATTGCTACCTTGGAATAGGGACAATTCCTTTCCCACAGATAATATATAAAAGCTGCTGTTCTAAAAGCTGCCTCTTTGCTCAGTTGGCAGGGGAAAACTGAATTAGATGGCCCTTTAGACACAGCTAGGACCGACTGTGAGATTTTTGTCTTGGATCTGCGTTCCAATCCTGCACGTCATGAAGTGCAGTGTTGTCCCCAGTGGCGGCAGTAGGGTTTGCATCGTCCAATGCAGAAAGCCAGCGCGTCACCCCATGATGGACCTCAGTGGGCATGGCAATGCCCCTGGCGGGGGGCATGTTGATGCACATTTGCCCTGCCCCCGATGGTTTTTTTTGCTATAAATTTTGACAAAAGAGAGGTATTTAAACATGGTTTGTTTCGTTGCATTCTGCATAAATTACACAGTGAATTATTTATAACAGGGGTGCCTAAACCCTGGCCCTGGGGCCACATGCAGCCCTGAGGACTCTCAATGCAGCCCTCAGGGAGCCTCCAGTCTCCAGTGAGCCTCTGGCCCTTCAGAGATTTGTTGGAGCCCGCACTGACCCAACGCAACTTCTCTCAGCGTGAGGGCGACTGTTTGACCTCTCACATGAGCTGTGGGATGAGGGCTCCCTCCACTTCTTGCTGTTTCACGTCTGTGATGCAGTAGCAGCAGCAAAGGAAAGGCCAGCCTTGCTTTGTGCAAGGCCTTTTATCGGCCTTGAGCTATTGCAAGACCTTCATTCATTCATATAAGTACGTCTTTCATATATTCATTTATGTAAACTTATGTAAATTTATTCAAATTTGAAATGTAAATTAATTCTTTTTTCCCCAGCCCCTGACACAGTGTCAGAGAGCTGATGTGGCCCTCCTGCCAAAAACTTTGGACACCCCTGATTTATAACATGATGGTATTGTTTAAAAATTTTGGCCGGTAATGGTGTCACGCACTCTCTCTGTGTGTCACCCGGTGGGGCCTGCACCCCCCTAGGGCACCACTGCCCCTATGTTCCGCTCCAAACAGCACTACGTTTTAAACTTCACACACACAAACATGAAAAAGCAGCAAAGAGTCCTCTCTTTGTATAGTTTCCAAGCAGCACAAAACCCTCCTCAGGCGAGGTCAGGAGAAATGTGTAGAACTGGGCCGGCAGGGAACTTATCTCCAGTGAGCAGAAGGAGGCAAGCGTTAGATCCCCGAGCCATACTTGGCGGAGGCAGCAGTTGTTTGGTAGCAAAACAAACTGGCTGAACCATCCGCTGCTCAGGCTATTGAAAGGAATTGTGTTCCTGCTGAATGCCGAACAGAGCCGGCGGGATTTGGATTTACAATTCAAATTGTTAATTAACCTTTGGGAAGCTAATATAGCGCTCTCAAAATACATATTTACTTGGATATCTTTAACATACCAAACAGGTTGTTTTTCTGACCTGTTCCCGGATTTACATGGCTCTCAATGCGATTCAGCACTTGCAGAGAGAAAAACAACAGATTGCTGGCTTGGTGAGGACTTTGGAGGCTGCATATGCTTCAGGGTAGTCTGGACCGGACCGTCGATGAGGCCAACTGAGACAGTTGCCTCAGGTGATGCAGTCAGTCGTTAGTGATTGCCTCCACGGCTCATTCTCCTCTTGCTTCCTAGATTCAAAAAAGAGGAGGGGAATAGAGTGGAGGAGGCAAGATCAGCCCAAGACCTCCTGGCATCTGAAGCGACATACCAAATGCTGCCCCCCTTACCTGGTGATGTGTCAGCTTCTGCTCCTCTGACATTCTAGCCCAGCGTTTCTCAAAGTGTGCTCCTTGGAGACCTGATGTTCCCTGAGACCCCTTCAAGGGCTCCATGAGCTCACCATAAGTGGCCACCATCTGCTCCCTGCCGGACTTGCTCATCCATCTATCCCACCTCACCTGCTTATGGCTCTCCTTCCTTGCTATTCTGTTTCTTTGCTGGTGTTTGACAATGGGCTCAGTGCTGTGCCACTCCATGCATACACTAGCGTTCCAGGGCTCCCTGGGACACTACACATGCGCCAGCAGGGTTATCCTGAGATTCTTTTAAGTGTAAAGGACTCTGGAAAAAGAAAAGTTTGAGAACCGCTGCTCTAACCCAGGGGTGTCCAAAGTTTTTGGCAGGAGGGCCACATAGTCTCTCTGACACTGTGTCAGGGGCTGGGGAGAAAAAGAATTAATTTACATTTAAAATTTGAATAAATTTACATAAGTTTACATACATGACCATATTAAAGATGAACTTATATGAATGAATGAAGGTCTTGCAATAGCTCAAGGCCTATAAAAGACCTTGCACAAAGCAAGGCTGGCCTTTCTTTTGCTGCCGCTACTGCATCACAGACGTGAAACAACAAGCAGTTGAGGGAGCCCTCATCCCACAGCTCATGCGAGAGGTCAAACAGTCTCCCTCATGCTGAGAGCAGTAGCGTCGGAGCAGTGTGGGCTCCAACAAATCTCCAGAGGGCCAGAGGCTCATTGGAGACTGGGGGCTCCCTGAGGGCCACATTGAGAGGTCTCGGGGGCCGCAAGTGGCCCCAGGGCCGGGGTTTGGGCACCCCTGCTCTAACCCACTGGCCTTCTCTCTTCCACACATCTGCTCTGTCCTCCTCTTCCATTTTCCAACCCAGGAAGCTGGATGAGGAGGATCAGAGGGGGGGAGCGAATGGAGATGAGCACCCGCTGCCAATCTGCTGCCTGGGGGAACGTCTTCAGTTGGTCCCATGGATGGCCTGATCCTGGGATGAGGAGATGTGGAGAGGAGGAAAAGAGCATCAGAAATTCCAAGGAGAATCCTGGAGAATTCCAGGAATGGGGTGATAAACAGAGGTGGTTGTTGCCTTACTGCTATGTAAGGGGTGTCCACTGTGGAACCTGGGCTACATACTCACCACTTGCTCTAGGAGCCCTTGGGGATTCATGAACCGGGTGCAAAAAACATTCTGTATGTCTGCATTTATGGGCAATTGTCTGGGGAGGGGAATCCGTAGCTTCCATCAGATTCTCAAAGGGTCCACCATCCAAAAAAAAAAGGTTAAAAACCACTGCTCTGTACTGTGCCCTGAAACAGGGCTGCCAACCCTCCAGGACACTGACCTGGAGACTCCCAGAATTCTCCAGAAGACTATGAAAGGCAATCCTGGAGATTTTAACAGGGCCTCCTTGGTTAAATGACACTGTATCACAATGGGGAGAAAAATTTCTAGGAATAGTTTCTGTTGGGAATTGGGAATGGATCTGAACTCTGAAATGGATTCTCATTTGTCTTTTCCTTTAAGATTGTGGTCAGGTGTCCCTGACAAATAAATGCAGCATTCTTTTCCATCTGTCAGACCTGAAACACCACCACTCCTACTTCTACAGCAGAGTTGTTGGCAACCTTCAGTCTCGAAAGACTATGGTATCACGCTCTGAATGGTGGTTCTGGCACAACGTCTAGTGTGGCTGAAAAGGCCAATCCAGGAGTGACAATCCCTTCCACACCGGGAGCAAGTGCAGTCTGTCTTCCTGGCTGTGGGCCTTCCTTCTTTGCCTCTTTGCCTCAGACTGTTGGCCAAGTGTCTCTTCAAACTGGGAAAGGCCATGCAGCACAGCCTGCCTCCAAGCGGGCCGCTCAGAGGCCAGGGTTTCCCACCTGTTGAGGTCCACTCCTAAGGCCTTCAGATCCCTCTTGCAGATGTCCTTGTATCACAGCTGTGGTCTACCTGTAGGGCGCTTTCCATGCACGAGTTCTCCATAGAGGAGATCCTTTGGGATCTAGCCATCATCCATTCTCACGACGTGACCGAGCCAACGCAGGCGTCTCTGTTTCAGCAGTGCATACATGCTAGGGATTCCACCTCGTTCCAGGACTGTGTTGTTTGGAACTCTGTCCTGCCAGGTGATGCCGAGGATGCGTCGGAGGCAGCGCATGTGGAAAGCGTTCAGTTTCCTCTCCTGTTGTGAGCGAGGAGTCCATGACTCGCTGCAGTACAGAAGTGTACTCAGCACTTCTACAGCAAGGCACTCGGTATTCTGCAGTGTGAGCTAATGGATCTCATTTGGCCCAAAGAAAGCAGTGCATTTCCATGAAGCAGATTTAGGACCATTATGAAAACGACATGTTTATGAGCTTATATTACAGCAAAAGAGGGCATGAATTTCTTAACTTTTTTTTTTCTCTTCCAAATATGTCAGAAAATTACTAAGTAAAAGATTTTCCCCAGCGCAGTAACTCAGAATCTTGAATCAGAATCTTCTGGGGCTCATCCAGCAGCAATTATTCATGCAAAAGAACACAGAACCAGGCTCAAGGACGTGGAAATAGGATTGGGGCCTTGAAATATAGTTGCCTTTTAGTACAATGTTGGCTTGCAAGACAAAAATGGAAGTGAAAGGGGGGGACAAAGAAGAGTCACAGCTGGTGGGGTGTTTTTAAAATCTGGGTGGGGTGGAGAGATAAAGAAGAGAATCACAGGTGTTACCATGTTCTTTAAGATCTGGAGAGCAAGCCATAAAAGGAATTTGTACCCGCCTTGAGGAAAACTATAAAATGGGTAGACAATTGACTGAAAACCAGAATGTAATAATGGATCAAGATTAAACTGGAAAGAAGCAGGAAGCAGGATTTGACAGCTGTAGTTCTCCCATTGTTATTCATCTTCTTCATTAATGCGGGACAATAAATAACCATGTTACCACATTTCAGAGGACTGTACAGATGAGGGGAGAGGCTGCAAATGCTTTAGTCTAGAGATTCAATACAATCAGAACAAACCAGAGAGCTGGGCTGGGAGGAACAATGAAATTAGATTTAACAAGAACAGTGAAAAGCGGCAGTATATTTGCAATTCAATCCTATGCACTTAATTTAAGAGAAGTGAGTCTGGTTCAGTTCAATGGGACTTACTCCTATGCAAACACTTGTAGCCATAACAAAAACATTTCAGAAATGTGTTCATGTCCTTTAACAGTATGGTTCTTCTGTGGGACTGTCACAGACTTACAATGAAATCCTAGGCATGCCTATTCAGAAATAAGTCCCACAGTGTTCAATGGGGTATACTATTAAGTAAACTTGCACAGGACGGTAGCTTAGGGCTGCAGTGCTATACACACTTAGTTGGGAGTAAGCCCAATTGACCTTAATGGGACTTGACTATGGAGTAGACATGCTTAGGCTTTCGGTTTTTAGGCTGTACCTGGAAGTAAGCCCCATGGGACTTAGTGGGACTTACTTTTGAGTAGACACACCTAGGCCTGCATTGTTGTTGTTTACCAACAAGAAATAATTAAATGATAAATGAACTAATTGTTTTTAGTTCTTTTCTTTTTTTTACAAATTTTTTGTAAATTTTTGAATTTACAAATTATTATCAAGTAGTTATAGTTGCTTATGTATCATCTTATTTCTTAAAACTTTATTTATTGGATTTAATTTAATATTTCATTTAATATTTGCTTAATATTTTATTTTTGTTATATATACTTGCACTCTCTCTCTCTCTCTCTTGCTATGCACACACAGCTATAGATATATGAGAGAGAGGAATATATACAGTCAGTTCTTGTTATCCACTAGGATTACATTCCTGGGAAAACCTTGTGGATACCAAATTAGTGGATCCTGAATAATTGAGCCTATGGGAAAATGAGGTTAGGTTCCAGGGCAGCCTCCTCCTCATACACTCCATGAACTTCATGAATCTAAATCTTGAAGTCTTTGGGGCTGGGTAATAGTGAGGGCTTATCTACATCTTCAGTATCTGATGCTTCCTCCTCCATACTTTATATCCCTCAAAGCTTTGAAGGTTGTGGTGATGGCAATTTCTCCATGCTGGCTATCTCTCAGCTCATTGAAGGTTGCTGCCCCAACAATGAAGCCTCAGAGATCAGCAGTGGGGAGGGGGTTGTTTCACCTGTCCTCCTCCTCCACAAGTCTCTTGGCTCCTTCCCTGGGCTTGCCCCAGTACCAGAGCAGTCCTCAGCCTTCCAGAGAGCTCTCATCATCAGCTTCTGATCATCAAAAGGGTTGCGGAGGCTCAGCTGGAGTTCCTGAGACAGTGGCCAAGTCTGGAGGTGGAAGTCTGGAAGGACATAAATGTGTCCACGGGCCAACACCAAAGCCTGTTTGATGCAGCACCAGCACAGTATTAGTTAACAAGAGACAGGTGGCAAATCCACCCCTCACAGATCAGTGAATTCCATATAAAGGGAACTGACTGTCTTTCTTTTTGGAGCCTGAATGGCCTCTGGCCCTGTGTGCTTATTGATGACAGTGAACTGGCTAGTTTGCTAGAAACCCTGAACCCCATTTTCCAACATGTATGTAGGAGAGAAAAAGATATATATAAAATACATAATATTTTATATAAAATATAAAATAAAATTATATACACACACATGTATATATTATTATATCATATTATATATGATATAATTCATATTATATTATTATTAATATATTAATTTTTAAATTATTTAATATTTGAACAGTAAATATTGCAATAAACAGACTTTAATAATTGGATTTTAATAATTAAAATTAAATAAAATATTAAATATTTATTGATTTGAGAAATTTATCATATATATCATATGTTGTTGGCAAACTTCAGGGCCCAATCCTATCCAATTTTCCAGCACTGGTGCAGATGCAATGCAGCCCCAAGATAAGAGGACAAATGCTCCCATACCTTAAAGAGGCCTCTATGACTGCTGCCCCACCTCAAGATGCAGTGCATGCCCCAGTAGCACAGCTGCACCGGCACTGAAAAATTGGATTGGGCCCTCAGTCTAAAGACTGTGGTGTTGTGCTCTGAATGGTGGTTCTAGATATAGATAAGATATCTAGATATAGATATAGATAAACATTTTCTCTCTATATATATATGTTTATCTATCTACAAATATATTCATATATATATATACATGATGCATTTATTTATATATATATAAATGTATAAAAATTTAGTATTTTTATATGATACATTTATATATGTATAAATGTATCATGTGTATATATAAATTATTAAATATTCATTGATTTGAGAAATGTATCCTGTGTGCGTGAGAGTTTGTGTATATATATTATATGTATATATGTACGTGTGTGTGTGTGTGTGTGTGTGTGGAGAGAGAGAGAGAGAGGATACATTTCTGGAATCAATAAATATTTAATATTCTATTTAAGTTTAATTACTGAGATCCACCGAGCCCCTCCCCCTCCAGAGCCACTGGCCTCTCCCACCCAGGTGGAGCCTGTTCCAGAGAGCGGGGTGGCCACAGGGAAGGGCGGGGCTCCGTGGCTCTTCCAGGGAGAGACGGGGCCACAGGGACGGGGCGTGGCCTTCGTGGTTCTCCCACCCACGTGGCTGCTCTTCCAAGGAGAGGCGGGGCCACAGAGAGAAGGGGGCGTAGCTTCGCGGAGATCTCTCGCTGGGGGCGACGTCATCACCGTGCGCGTCGCGATGGTTGCTATGGCGGCGGTGCGGAGGCTCCGGGCCTTGGCGACGGCGGGGCCCGGTCTCAGGGGGTTGTCCGTGACCAGCCGGGCGCGTCCTCGAGGGCTGGTGTACGAGCAGCACGGGGAGCCGGCTCAGGTCCTACAGTAAGAGCGGGGCTGGGCTGCGCGAGGGCTCGCCTCCCCCCCCCCGCAAAGCAGGCAGGCGTTCAACAGGGCAGCTTCCCTGTGCCTGTGGCTGGAAGCAGGGAACGGGGAGGAGGAGCTGCCCCGTTGGACTCCTGGGCATGAGGAAGCCCCCCCAGTCCAGCACCCTGCCTGCCCCCCACCAGCTGCTGCTGCCTCCTGGAGGTCGACAGGCAGGCATTCCACAGGGGCAGCTTCTCCCTCCCCGTTCCCTGCCTCCACCCACAGGCACAGGGAAGCTGCCCCTGTTGGGCATGAGGAAGCCCACCGCTGTCCAGCATCCTGCCTGCCTCCCACCTGCTGCTGCACCTGTTGAACATCTGGGCATGAGGAAGAGCAGGCCAGAGGAAGCCCACCCCAGTCCAGCACTCTGTCCCCCATGAGCTGCTGCTGTCTCCTGGAGGCTGGCAGGCAGACATTCTACGGGGCAGCTTCCCCCCCCCCGCTTCACTTCATGCACCCACTGGCACAGGGAAACTGTACCTGTTAGACGTCTGGGCATGAGGAAGTGCTGCCCAGAGCAGGCCAGAGGAAGCCCTCCCTCGTCCAGCACCCTGCCTGCCTCCCACCAGCTGCTGCTGTTGAACTGGAGACTGGCACGCAGCCATGCCACAGGGCACCTCCCCCCCAATTCTCTGCATCCACCCACAGGCACAGGGGAGCTGCACCTGTTGAACTTCTGGGCATAGAAAAGTGCTGTCTAGGGCAAGCTAAAGGAAGCCCACCCCACCAGCTGCTGCCCTCTTCTGGAGGCCGGCAGGCAGACATTCAACAGAGACAACTTCCCCCCATTCAGAGGCTTTGCCAGTAGAACTGGAGCTGTTCCTGGAGACTCCCTCCTCCCTCAGCATGATCAACGCTGGCGCTCTGACTTCTGGGTGTCCAACTTATGGATGGCTGTGTTAGCACTTTTGCACAGGTGCAATATGTCCTAGTGGTGCTTTCATGCAGGCACAATAGCCCCGGGCCAGCAAAAGCTAGCTGTTTTGAGATCCATACCTTCCAGCTAATAGACTGACCTCTGTAATGGAACCGAAACATATGTTGGGGACTTGCTGTAATGTCACTTAGCCGGGAGGCTCTGTTAAGATCTCCAGCATTGCTGTCAGTATTTTCTCTGAGTTTGATGCTGATTCCTGGAGACTCCAGGCCCAAGCAGAGATTCATCACTCTGCAATGAAGGTGCTTTTAGAGAAACTGCAGGGCTGCACTCACTGCTGCCCCCATTCCTCATGGAAGTGTGTCCAAAACCAGAACGCAAAAAGGTTTCTCTCAAATCTTACTTCCTTCTCTGTCCCAGAGATTGCTAAAAGTGCGTTTTCAATGCATCGGACACAGAAGTGTCTTCACATCTTAAACACGAATAAAGCTTTACCCCACACCTGGTCGAACCCTGTCCTGGGGACCAGATCCAGGATTCAATGGAATCCTCCTGCACAGTGAGCTGACCTTTCTGTTCCACCTTGGCACCGTGCAAAGTTTCATTGTTCAGGGGACAGGGATGCTCTGGACAGTCGCATCTGCCAAAACATTCTGTCGTGCGGCCTTCTGAGATGCGGAGCAGATGACGCAACTGCCTAGAGCAGGGATGCCCAAACCCCGGCCCTGGGGCCACTTGCGGCCCTCAAGGACTCTCAATGCAGCCCTCAGGGAGCCCCCAGTCTCCAGTGAGCCTCTGGCCCTCTGGAGATTTGCTGGAGCCCACACAGGCCCGACGCAACTGCTCTTAGCATGAAGGCAACTGTTTGACCTATTGCCGGAGCTGTGGGATGAGGGCTCCTGCCACTGCTTTCAGTTTCACATCTGTGATGCAGCAGAGGCAGCAAAGGAAAGGCCAGTCTTGCTGCTTGCTGTTTCACATCTGTGATGCAGTAGCAGCAGCAAAGGAAAGACCAGCCTTGCTTTGTACAAGGCCTTTTATAGGCCTTGAGCTATTGCAAGACCTTCATTCATTCATATAAATTCATCTTTAATATATTCATTGATGTAAACTTATGTAAATTTATTCAAATTTTAAATGTAAATTCTTTTTTTCCCCTGGCCCCCAACACAGTGTCAGAGAGATGATGTGGCCCTCCTGCCAAAAACTTTGGACACCCCTGGCCCAGAGTTTCCCTATCCCCCTAATGAAGGGGACTTTGCATAGTGCTGAGGTGGAATGGAAAGTGGTCCAAATGGGGACCGTTTTTCCGTTGCACCAAACCTAGTGAGTTTGGCATCCTTGCTCTAGCCCACAGACGCTCATGCTGTAATAAGTGTTGTATTTTTAAACTGCTACATGACTGGTGTTGGCTGAGAGAGGCTACCATGGCTAACCCTTTTATTTTACTCAGCTCCTTAAAGACGAATGGCGTAATGTTCTAGTGGGAGAATGTGGCTTTCTATTCAGTTTGTGTTTGTGTTGCTTGGAAGTGGTTAGTCTGTACTGATTTTGGTTTGGAGAATTGTGTGCTTCCCTTTTCAAGGATCTGAATTTTTCCCATCTCCCTTTGTGAGTTTTGTCTTCCTGTAGTTGGAGTCCTGGGGTCGGTGTGTTATCACTCTCCTTCTCTCATTTTGGGAAGGGAGCATCTGAAAAGAAAGATTCTCTAATGCTGAGGTTGGGTGGTGTAGTGCAGTGGTCATGTAGTGCAGTGGTCTTCAATCCTTTTTGTGCCATGATCCCAACATATAAATAAAATAGGAGACTGGGGACCCCACTGTCAATTCATCCCCTCTCCCAGGACCCTATCCGCCCACCCCATCTCTGTTATCGCCCATTCTGTCCTTCCAGCACTGTTCACTGTAACCAAATACTCTTATTAGAGAGAATGGGAAAAGTCAGCATAAAGACCTGCACTAGTGAAAACTGTTTTAGCACAATTGCTAAGAAGCTGAGTAGGACTAGGACACAGTCTCCTGGTACAAGAGGGGGCACACCCTTTACCTGGTGGTGCTCTAGTCCAGTGGGCTTCACCCTTTTTCATTCCTGTAAGTTGTCAGGACCCCACAACTGAGATTTTGTGACCCCATTGGGGTCCGGACCCCAAGGTTGAAGAACGCTGGTATAGTGGAAAGACTGGTTGGATTTGTATTTATGCAGGGGATGGACAGAGTGGATAGGGAGATGCTCTTTACACTCTCACATAATACCAGAACCAGGGGACATCCACTAAAATTGAGTGTTGGGCGGGTTAGGACAGACAAAAGAAAATATTTCTTTACTCAGCGCGTGGTCGGTCTGTGGAACTCCTTGCCACAGGATGTGGTGCTGGCGTCTAGCCTAGACGCCTTTAAAAGGGGATTGGACGAGTTTCTGGAGGAAAAATCCATTATGGGGTACAAGCCATGATGTGTATGCGCAACCTCCTGATTTTAGAAATGGGTTAAGTCAGAATGCCAGATGTAGGGGAGAGCACCAGGATGAGGTATCTTGTTATCTGTTGTGCGCCCTGGGGCATTTGGTGGGCCGCTGTGAGATACAGGAAGCTGGACTAGATGGGCCTATGGCCTGATCCAGTGGGGCTGTTCTTATGTTCTTATGTTCTTATGTATTGGGAAGACCAGTGTTGAAATTCTTGTGCAGCCATGGAACTTGCTGTATGCGATGGAAAAAGGAAATAAGCAAGTGCAAAAATCTACTGTGGAATTCAGAAAAGAGGGTTGGGGGTTGGAGGTCAGGCTGCTAGAGCATGACAAAGGAGGAAGCAGCATGAGATGGGGAGCATGATGCTCCAAAGCACTACTGAGTTCTTGTGGTAGTACATTTTTATTTGCTCTTTACCATCCATAATAAAGCCATTGGATTGTCCAGGGTTTGGAGTGGTTTACCATCAGTGTCAGATTTCAGCCAGCTCTACCTCTCATTTCCATCTAGGACCCTGGAGGCTATGGATGTTCTGGACTGATTAGCTGTGAAGCTAATGGCTGTGGGTTGGTAAATGGAGATCTAATCCAAACAAGGCAGAAAACAAGACTATGAGTGAGTAGGAAAGCTGATTCTGGATGGGGTAGCATTGCTCTTGCATGGGCAGGTTCAGTCTAAGAGTGCTGCTGGGCCTGACTATGCGCTTGGAGGGTCAGGTGGCAGCTGCGGCCAGAAGCACGTTTTTGCATAACTTTGGTTGGTATGCTGGCTTCAGTCCTTCCTATGCGAAGCAGATCTGTCTGCATGAAACCATGCCTTAGTGGCCCCTGGCTACTCGTAAATTATTACAATGCAGTCTGGTTGGGGCTACCCTTGGAGGTAATCTGGAAGCTTTAACTAATTCAGGATGTGGCAAGCAGGTGTTTATGGGCACAGTGGTGGTAACATAATATACCTGTGCTTCATGATATGCACTGGTTCCAGGATATCCAAATTAAAGGTGTTGGTTATTACCTATCAAATCCAATATGGCTTAAGTTTAGGGTACTTGGATGCTCCCCTGCATGAAGCTGCATATCAGTGGCTCTGTTCCATCCCATTGCTTTCAGAGGTTTGGTTGGTAGGGATATGGGACAGGACTTTTTCAGTGGCAACCACCCCCCTGGTTTTGGAATTCCTTCTCCCATGAGGTCCAGTCAACCTCAATGCTATTTTCTATCAAGCGGGCAATTAAAACATTGCCATTTAGTTTTGCTCCCCCCCCCCCTGAGTTTTGTTGCTGGTCATTTACTTGTTTGCTGATGGTTTTCTGCCTTGTGATTGTATTGATTATGTTTATATTGTTGAAATTGTATTGGATTGTTTTATTGTGAATTTTAATCTGTGAGAAGCCTTGATGGTTCTTTGAGTGGAACCAATTGGCAGCCCAGAAATCTTTTTTAATAGTAATAAATATTTTTGCAACAGGCGCTTTTTTGTGTTTGTTTTTTGCACATAGGAGAAGCAGCATAATTTGGGCATTCACTTCCCATCCTCATTACTACTGAATGAATGCCAGTTGCCTGCCAAGGGAATAGTGGAGGGAGGCTGTTACTGGCATACTCTGCTTTGTGGACTGCTGGAATCATTTGGTTCCCACATGAGGATTGGGACACAGGACTTGATAGACCTTCAATCCGGTCCAGCAGGGTGGTTCTGGTATAAAATACAGTTATAGGGCTTAGCTGCTATCCCCAAAACTAGAGTTTTTAATACAAAAAGCATTTATAACAGATCAATCAACTCTTCCTGAGGTTTTACCTTCATCAAAGTGCTAAAGATGAGCAACTGAAATGCAATTTGAAGACATGAACTATCATTCCGGTTTGTGTGGGTAAATTGGGCAATGCCTGTGAACATCTGGTGACTTTTGATTTTTTTTTATTTTTCCCTTTAGTTGCCATTTGCACCAATCTAGTGGTCTAAGCAAGCGCAGCATCTCGTAGGTGGAACTGTGGGGAAAAAAGGACAAGGCCCCGTTGATGACTTGACCTTGATCCTGTGGCAGTACTCTGTTCTTCAGCGTGACACTGTTTAACCTAAATTGATTGACTGAGATCTTAAAGACCTTCCAGGATAACCTAAACCTTCATCTTGCATTCTCATGAAGCATTTTTAACTACAAATAGTTGGTCCCATGGAAAAGGACACAGTGAGTCCTAGACTGCCTCCACTAGCATTTAGAGTAGTAGAGATGAGATTTTGAGTTATATATAGCCCTTCTTCACTGATAGGTGTTTAACAATGAAGATTGACCTGGTAGCACATCTAAAATAGAGAGGAATGACATTAATTGAATTATAAATTGCTGTGCCTTGCTGGGGGGGGGGGGTCAGATTACTGTGTGCATCTCCATTTTCCCCACTTGTTCATCTTCCTCTCCACCCCAGCCAAGGCAGCAAAAAACCTTGAAGATCTATGAGGAAAATTCAGCCAGAAAATGAAGAAATTACATTGCAATACATCTTTCCATCTCCAATCTTTTTTTGGCTTTCCATCTTCCATCTTTTTTGGTTCCACTCAATCCTTGGAGCCAGACAAGTAATGTGAAATAGGCTAGAAGCTAGATGAGCAAAGGATAGAGGTGAATTTATGAGGTGCACAGTAGGTATAAGCTCTCCCTCTCTTGGTTACCAATACCATTGCAATATGGTATTTACTTAATTCATGTTTATCCTGTTTTTCGGCAAGGCTATTCAAAACAACAAATAAAGTTCACACAATTTATTTTCCTTTGCTCATTTTTCAGATGGCTTGTCCAAGATATCAAAGCAGTTTGCAAAACAAATTGACAAAGATAGTGATTATCAGTACACCTTACCACAACAATATCTATATGCGTTCAGATTGCAGTGCCATGGTAACTGGATTCAGATTTGGGAGGGCCTTGCCAAATATGTGCATTCTAGCTTCTTCAGAAGAAATGCAAATGCTGGAGCTGTACAGGTTTCTCTGAGAAAGGAATTCCATGTTGATCATCACCAAAAAGACCCTGTCTCTTGTGCCTGCCAATCAGATCTCTAATGATGATTGGACAGAGAGCAGAACCTCTGTGTCTGATCTTAGGTAGGTAGGCTGATACAGAATTATGGTGGTAGATCTTTATCAGTATCCTGTTATAGTACCTTTTGTTTAGCGGTGGATTCCTCTGTGTGGCTCAGAAGGCAAGCAAAGAAAAAATTCTCAATCTCATGGTGAGGATGTACAGTATATTTGAAAATTCATCTTTCTAGGCCTTTCTGTTGCAGTTTTTTCCCATCTTCCAGTCCTCCTTCTTTAACAGGTATGCAAAACCGTCCAAATTCCAGTCAGCAGAGCAAAATTACAGGGTAGTTCTCAGCCACCAGCCATCAATTGTCATGATAATCTTTGCGGAATGTATCACTGCAGGGAAAGAAATGGAACAGTTTTCTTGAGTCTCTGTGATTTTGCATTTGTTCTTAGAACTTGATTCTTAAAGGGGAAGTTGTTGATCACATGAAGACCTCTTCAAGTTTTGTTGAGAGGATGTTTTCCCCTTACCCCATGTAACAGCCCAGCCGTGGGGCTGGGGCTATGGGGCTATTTATATGGCTCAAATCTGAGCAACCCATGTAGGGCTCCAAGGCCCAGGAGTGGGGGTTAGGATATGGTGTGCATTGCCATCACCAATCCCACCCCTCCTTCCCAGGCCCAATCCTTCCCCCCAATCCACCCTTCTCCCCCCCCCCCCCACTGCCAGGTGGAAATCTACCTGCCCCGGCCAGCACACAGATAGGATCTGGTGCCTGTAGGCCAGCACACATCTTTGTGCCAGCATGGCTGGCTCTTAAGTTGGCTCTAATGTGCCTTATGGCACTTTTATGACACTCAAGAGCTGGCGCAAGGGGGCCTGCGCCAGCCCAAATGTAAGTCAGGATCGGGCTGCCTGTTGTTTAAAGTTCAGGCTATACTTTGTCTCTTGGCTCTATCAAGACTGCTGGCTAATGGCTTATTTCTTCTAAGTTCCTGGATTGGTAATGTCTGTATTAAATGGCCTGACATTAAGCTGCTTTTGTCCGATACAATACCCAGTAGGGATGGTGATTCTTTTTTCCTCCTCTGAGCACTCTGAAAGCTGGTAGGGATAAGCAAGCCTACAAGAATAGCACTGTCTCTCTTTTTAACTTGGATTAAAAAGCTAGTGTCCAACTCACAATTAGATTTTAAATCCTTTCAGTATCCTCCTAGTGCTGCAGTTTTCAAACTTTCCCAGAGTTTGAAACCTGCAGTAAGTCTTTGCGAGAGTGGGGGGGAAGGCAGCGGTGGCGGGTCAAAGGCAGCGACATGATCCCCAGGATCACGCCATTCAGGGATCTGCAGGGACTGGGGTGCAGGTCAGCAGCAGTGAAAGTGAGCGATTGCGCTCTGCCTCTGCAAAACTGGAAGTGGAGTGCAATTGCTCACTTTCACTGCTGCTGACATGGATAGCCCTGCAGAGGCTCGCGCAGGGCTCCCTACACCCAGGGACGGCTGCTGCGGAGACTGGTGGGTGCACCCCAGTTCCTGCAGCCCAACAGAAGTGAAAGTGGAGTGATCACGCTGTGCTTTGGGTTTAGCTGATGCGGGGTGTGATCACCCCACTTTCACTTAGGAAGCCTCAGAGAGCCCTGCAGACAGCCGCACAAAGCTCCCTGCACCCCCAGGAGGCTGCAGGAGGCTGTGCTGAGTGCAGCCAAGCCCCTGCAGCCCCTTGAGCAGTGATCTTGGCTCCTGGCTGCCCCACCCCTTAAGGGCAAAGAGGCCAGGGCCCACAAGCTAGGGCATCGTGATGCCCCAGTCTGAAAACCTCTGTCCTAGTGTGATAATGTGACTCTGAGTGAGGGCTCTCTTATTGAAAATGTACGCTCGGCATCTGAAATTGCACACTTATGCATGAGTACTCACACTTGTAATTCTGAGTGCCAACTTCTGATTGAGCTCAAATGCAGAACCTCTAATTCAAAACAGGTTTCTCCCCTCAGATTTTGGTATAGCATGCTCTGATGTTGAAATTCTGCATCCTGTTCTAGATGTTCAGGAGCCTGATTGCCGGAGTTCTCTAGAATTAGGGAGCTGCTTGTTGTGGGGAAAAGACCAAACTGCATGTTGGGCATTTCTTGGTTAGAATCTGCCCTCTGCCATGAATGCACCAAGGTAGCTTTAGGCAAGTCACTCTTTCAGCCTCAGACTTTTCTACCTGCAATATGGGGATAATAGCATTACTTCCTTTTAGAAAGTTACCTTCTTGACCTTTTGCAGTCCTCGCTTGAAGCACTTTGTGTGCTGAAAAAGAACTAAATCGGTGTTAATTAGGAATTTTTATCAAGGGAGCCTCATCAAATTTGTGGATGTCACCAAACTGGGAGTAGTAGTAAACACAATAGAAGACAGTAGAAGCCTTCAGGAAGAGCTAGACAAAATGGAATACTGGGCTGAAATGAATAAGAGGAAGTCCAACAGGGAACAGGGAACCGTAGCTTCCAAGTCACAAGAAGTTGTGGTTCCGCTTTACTCTGCACTGGTTAGACCTCACCTGGAATATTGTGTACAATTCTGGGCACCTCATTTTAAGAAAGATGCAGCCAAACTGGAGCAGTTTCAGAGGAGAGCGGCGAGGGTGATCAGGAGGCTGGAGGACAAGCCCTGCGAGGAAAGGTTGAGGGAACTGGGCATGTTCAGCCTGGAGAAGTGAAGGCTGAGAGGGGATATGATAGCTGCCTTCAAATACCTAAAGGGCTGTCCTATGGAAGAAGGGAATAATTTATTCTCAGCTGTCTCTGAAAGTAGAACCAGTGGGTACAAACTGCAAGAGAGGAAATTTCTACGGTCTCAGGGAAAAATTCCTGACAGTCAGTTCGATTCAGCAGATTCAGAAAGTTGGTGGACTCTTCCTCACTGGAGACATTCAGGCAGAGGCTCGACAAACACCTGTTGGAGATGCTCTAAGAGGATTTCCTGCCTGGCAGGGGATTGGACTAGATGACCTATAGGCCCCTTCCAACTCTATGATTCTGTGATCTCTGGCGTTCAAATTTTGATGGTTTAATAATGCACAAAGTATCTTCTTCAGAAATAGTGTCAATCAAACTTGCTTTGAATGCCCCTCCACTAAAAATCCAAGTGTATTGTAAAACGCACAGTGTATCAGATGTGAAAAAGAAATGGTGGAAGGCACTGAGTGGGTGTGTATGCAGTGTGTGTGTGCGTGCGCGTGCGCGCGATGCAGATATAGTATAGTTGCCTGCCTGCTGAGCAGTTTAAATGGTGTGACTTGCACTTTGCTCTCACTTGCACTTTGTTCTCCCCTGTTGTGGCATATTTTGCCACTGCAGGATTTGTGGCTAGGCAACCTTCAGGCATTCGGTCAACTTAAGGGGAAAAGTATTCTTTGGTGAATTGACTGGCCAAGGTTTTAAAGCATGAAAATTAGAACAACCAAGAATTGCACTGAGTTAAAAATCTACTGTTTTCTAGTGGTACTCAGAATTCAGTACTATACCTCCCAGTTGTTTTACTGAATGCCATGCTAGGCTGCTTGGAGACCCTCTGTTTCCCACAGGAAATCCAACACAGTTATGCATTTGTGCATTTATGCATTTGTGACTGGCACTGGGTGCTTTCTTTTGACTCCACATATCCTGATACCTGATGCCTCTGAGTATGCACAGAGTTCTGAAGTCTTTCAGGATAAAAAGGCTAATGCCAAAGGCTCCAAAGCATGTGCAAAGTGACTTTCCTTTGTGAAAGTGAAGTTTTTCTCTGGGAACTGTGGAATGTGATTTTATATGCCTTATCCTGCTCTGCTCTGCTCACCAAGGGTTTCAGCAGCTCCACGAATGCTATGTAGCCTGACAAGTGATTTTAGGTGCAGGCAGTCATTCAGCTGGGACGATGGTGGACGGAGAAAAGCTCAGGTCCTATTCTGGACTGTCTAGCCTAGAGGTGTCAAACTCATTTCATACAGAGGGCTGAATGGTATTCCTGGTGCCTGCTGAGGATCAGAAGTGACATCATGAAGCAGATGATGCTCTTCATTTTCGCATAGAAACTCATTATCCGAAAATGACAGAAGAGAACTTGTGCAAAACTTGCTCATGAGTTCAGGATATGAGAGAGCCCAATTATCACTCTGGGAGAGCCCAAGTATAATGGAGGGGAAATAAATTGCTTCCAGGGGCTACATTCGGCCTGTGGGCCTTACGTTTGACATCCCGGTCTACCCTCGCCAGTCAGAAATTGCATTCACAGGATGCTGCTGATCTCTTTTTCTTGAAATCAGTGGTTCCCAGGCTTTGCCCAAAGATAAAGAAATCACTGAGTTGTTGCGGGGCCGTTACAGAGGGTGGTGATTTGATGTTGGTGACAGTGACGGCTCTTCCAGGTTCTTGCTGCTGCCCCCACTTAAGGAAAAAAAAGAGGGTTTCGGGACTTACTCGTATGCAGTGTACCTGGGTTTGCAATATCTCCAGTCACTGCCGCAGACGAGCAAGTTCTGAAACCCTTTTTTTTAACTTAGTCAGCAGTAGTGCAAACCATGGAGTCGCCACTCCCCTTAAGGGGGAAAATGCTGTTTCCTGCTGCCTTGGGGAGTCGTGACCCCTCCCCCCCAGTTAGGAAATGCTGCTTTAAATGGACTTAGAATTTTCTGTTAATTGCTTTGGATCCAAAGATAGTCGCTTGTGTGTTCTTCTGCAAATTCTTATACAAGAGCTCATGAGGTGGTTTATTGTGTCATTTGGTGGCAGTTTTCACAATTCTGCTTACACAAGAGGGCCCATAGGTTCTTGCACAATTGAAACAACAATTTTGGATTTGGTGTCACTTTTCTTGTGCACCATTCTTGTGCAAGGTGTAAAGCAGCCCTTCTGTGAATGGAAGGCGCCTTTTGCACTCAGAGAGCACCTTTGGATCCAACGCATTTGCTATGGGGAATCTCTGGCTGCCTCAGGCTGTTCATGTGGCAAGCGCACCATCCATGAATATCTTTGGAATAAACCCTAAGTTTCATACTATAGCTTCCAATCGGCAGGCCCAAAATATACGTTTGAAATGATAGCTCTTACTTTCCCTTGTTTAAAATTAATTTATAGTTTGCTCTAAAAACTGTCCCAATACTGCACATTTTTCCTCCTTCCTCTAAGGGTTTAGTTCCAAAGCAGTGTCCTTAAACTACTTTTTAAAATTTAATGATCAGGCTAATAAAGGGGTATGGAGCTGGAAGTAGGAAATAGAACACTACCACCTGGTTCTCCTGCAGTCAGAACAAGCTGAGAGGCTTTAATGATTTGCTGATAGGACTACGTTATGTTGGATGCAAAAGGGAACAGGTCATTCTCTAGTGCTGTATAATGGGCTGGTGTACAGCAAGGCTCCTAGTCTCTTAAGTCCTGTGTGGAACTTGCAAGGGGAAGTGCAGACCCTGCTGTGTCTTTCCGGCCCCTTCTTGTGTTTCATCTTCCCATCTGATTGTCACAATTTCTGCAGCCTTGAAGAGAGCGACTGATCACACTGTCATGATTGTGTTCATGCTGAGATTCTGAGATGACTAACCCCATAACATGCTAACTTTATACCTTTTCTGGTGTGTTGACTTCTCTCCAAGCTGGCTGGGTCCACTGAAACATCTTGGGGCCTCTTGCTGCACCAGATAAGCCTGCTGAATATCTTCCAAATGATGTCAGAGCATCTGTGAGCCTGAGCTAATACAATTGCGTTTTTTCCCCTTTGTGTTGGTTACAATTGTGTCCCAAACTGGCTGGTTGAAACTTACTTTCTGTATGAAATTTTACCATTACTTTCCTAATACCTCTTGAAATGTATGCAGGCATCACCCGCTGTTTATTATGTTGAGTTTTCCCCTGCTGTTCCTTGAAGGAGTTCAGTGCAGTCTTCCCTCCCCTATTTTATGCTTACAACAATATTGTGATGTAGGTTAGGTAGAAAGAGAAGCAACCCAAGATTACCCAGTGGGCTTCATTGTATTGGCAACCTTCAGTCTCGAAAGACTATGGTATCGCGCTCTGAAAGGTGGTTCTGGCACAGCGTCTAGTGTGGCTGAAAAGGCCAATCCGGGAGTGACAATCCCTTCCACACCGGGAGCAAGTGCAGTCTGTCCCTGGTCTGTCTCCCTGGCTATGGGCCTTCCTTCTTTGCCTCTTAGCCTCAGACTGTTGGCAAAGTGTATCTTCAAAAGTGGGCTTCATAGCTGACTGGGAATTGAAGCTTGGGTTTTCCAGTCCTAGTCTGATGCTCTAAGCCAGGGGTGCCCAAACCCCGGCCCTGGGGCCACTTGTGGCCCTCGAGGACTCTCAATGCGGCCCCCAGGGAACCCCCAGTCTCCAGTGAGCCTTTGGCCCTTCGGAGGTTTGTTGGAGCCCACACTGGCTCAACACACCTGCTCTCAGCGTGAAGGCGACTGTTTGACCTCTCATGTGAGCTGTGGAATGAAGGCTCCCTGCACTGCTTGTTGTTTCAGGTCTGTGATGCAGTAGCAGCAGCAAAGGAAAGACCAGCCTTGCTTTGTGCAAGGCCTTTTATAGACCATGAGTTATTGCAAGACCTTATTCATTCATTCAAGTTCATCTTTAATATAGTCATTTATGTAAACTTATATAAATGTATTCAAATTTTCAATGTAAATTAATTCTTTTCCCCCGGCCCCCGACTCAGTGTCAGAGAGACGATGTGGCCCTCCTACCAAAAACTTTGGACACCCCTGCTCTAAGCCAGTGATTTTCAACCTTTTTCATCTCATGGCACACTGACGAGGTACTAAAATTGTCAAGGCACACCATCCTTTTTTTGGACAATTGACAAGGCACACCACGTTGTTGAGGCTTACATCTTCCCATGGCCCTACTAATAAATGACCCTCCACCACACCTGCAGACCATTCATGGCACATCAGTTGAAAATGGCTGCTCTAAGCAATATGCTACAATGCCTTTTTCTCATAGTACAAGCTGAGGCATGGCTACTCAGGAGTAAGTCCCATCGTGTTCAGTGGAACTTAACCCTAGGAAAGTGTGTATAAGGTTGCAGCTGTGATAGGGTGTTTATTTTATTTAAAAGATTTTTACCCTGCTTTTCCTGTGCTGGAGCAGATGCCCAAGGCAGCTATAGGGTATATGTGGTTTTAATGCTTTTAGCACGGTTTTTATCATATTGAAATATTGTTGTAAGCTGCATTGAGGGCCCTTAAGTGAGGTTGAAAGGCAGGGTATAAATCTCTTACATAAATAAAATATGTTCGAAACATAAATAGCAGCAGGATGAATTTTGAGGGTCTGAAGGTGTCTGTGGCAACTTGGGTTATGATCCTTGTGCAAACTGCAGAAAGGAATGAGTAATGGTGTGGCAGGGCAAGATCAGGAGCCATTGGTGAAGAGAAATGGCAGAAGAAGTTATGGGGAGAGCGGAAATAATTGTGGGAGCAGCTGTTGGTCTGCCTTGCGCTGTTGGCACCAAGATTTTGAAAAGTGCTGCTTTAAAGTAAACTGCCCTTATTGATGATCTTGGGCTCTCATCTCTAACTCCTGCATTCCTTCCTGAAAGTGCCACTATGATGTTTAATTTCTGTCCTGCAACCCAATCAGAGATGACTCTGGCCATAAAATTCCAGGCCTCGCATCTTGTAGATTAAGCAATGGATTTCTTACACAATTTACTTGATCAGTTGAGGCGAGTGGCCATTATTCAGCTGAATGGCATAATAAATTTGAGCAAATTTGGGTGATTAGGTTCCCGCCATACTTTGCTGGCAGCCCAGTAATTAATGGTCTTGTCAGCATTTCCATTATAACATCAATTTTTCAAGGGAGCTATAAATTAACTATAAAAAATCTAGCCCATGCAGAAATGCTGAGATTGAGGGCTGGGGTTGAATTTTTCTTCTGTGCTTGAGCCTTAGCATGCCTGGTTCTTCATTAACAACCAGGCTAGCCGCACACCCAGCATTTCATAGAGAGATTCACAGTTAGTCTTTTACCTCTAGTGAGAAAAATTGGTGACCAGCCAAGGCCCTGCTGCCATGGGCAGCGGTGATGGTGAAAGAGACTTGTGTGTAGCCATAATAGTGCTGTCTTGTGCTTATGCACAACTGTGCTATGACAGCTCCCAGTTATCGTTCTCTTTTCTAGCAAGAACCTCTTTAAGGTTAGAAAAGAGTTGTCATAGCGCTCTCTTGTCAAAAGACAAGACGGTGCTATGGCTGTTGCCTGCAGTTTTTGTAATATGGTTCTGATTAATGTTCTGCTATACAGTCAGTGTGGGTAATTCTCTTTCCAGCCTTAAGACTAGGGGTTCCTCCTAGAAGAAGGAAAGCTCAAGACAGTGAGCAGCTGCTGTTGCAACTGTGATCTGTTTCTGCTGTGCAGGTCTCACAGCAGCTGATCTCTGGCAGTTGCCTGTCATATAGCCAGTGCATTTATAATCAGGCGAACGTGAAAGGAATGTGTTTATTGTGGATCGTGAAAGCATAGGCAGAGCCCATCTGGAAGCAAACAAAAACTAGTATATTATGATCACCAAGGCCACTTTTAAAATATTGCATTTACCTTTACATGCAATTATTTATTCTGACACTGGAAGAAACATTTAACCTGTGACCACCTGTCTTCATATATGCTGCCCTGAGCTTCCTGAAGGATAAAAATCAAAATCAGTTTTGGGGGGATTGTCATCAAGAGGGATGTCACGTATATGTTGTTGTAATGAAAAGCAAAACGAAACAGGAAGGGATCAGACACTGTGCAGGTAAAATACGTGATGTGCAAGGCTGTTGATCAGAATGGAGTCCCACCTCTTCAGCCACAGGTGTGATAGTTGACTCCATCCCAATTAAGTCCATACAGATGAGCAATAATTCCAAGCTGAGCTAAACTATAAAGACTGACTAACTGTAGCACAGATGCTGCCTGGGAGGCTTCGGTGTTTGTATTTAAGAGTCTGTGCACTAATTTCAGTGCAGCAGTGACATTAATGACTGCAAATGAGCAATTGTGTTTTGTGATCAGCCAGTTAAGCCACCAGGCTCCGAAAGGCTTCTGAAAGGAGCCCTTATCAAGCTTTCAGAGGAGATGAGGGCCGGGACAATTCCCTGCCAGCAGCAGAGCCTATTTTAATTCCTCCAGCTGTGTGTTGTTTTCTTATTTCCGCTTGATGAAGAAATTAAACCATATTTTATCATTGCTAAAGTTGCTTTGGCGATAAGGTTTGTGCAGATGTTTGTGTCTGGGTTTAAGGCATATAGAAGTGATGTGGAGAAATCTCTGCATGTGCGCCAGACTGAGAATTGGCTTGAAGGACATTCAGCCCATTTTTATCTTCTGCCAATGTCATGGAGGGGGCAGAACCAGCAGGCATGACGCTCCTCCCCCTCTTTGTATTTATTGCTCACATGGGTGGAACATGAGAAAGGGCTTATGCTCTGTTTCTAGATATCTAGAAAGTTATCTTTTTAGATCTCTCTTATGCCTCCCTGGATGTGCTAAAATTATGTTATTAGTGTTCCCTGCGTTGGCTCGGTCATGTCGTGAGAATGGATGATGGCCGGATCCCAAAGGATCTCCTCTATGGAGAACTCGTGCAAGGAAAGCGCCCTACAGGTAGACCACAGCTGTGATACAAGGACATCTGCAAGAGGGATCTGAAGGCCTTAGGAGTGGACCTCAACAAGTGGGAAACCCTGGCCTCTGAGCAGCCCGCTTGGAGGCAGGCTGTGCAGCATGGCCTTTCCCAGTTTGAAGAGACACTTGGCCAACAGTCTGAGGCAAAGAGGCAAAGAAGGAAGGCCCACAGCCAGGGAGACAGACCAGGGACAGACTGCACTTGCTCCCGTAGTGAAAGGGATTGTCACTCCCGGATTGGCCTTTTCAGCCACACTAGACGCTGTGCCAGAACCACCTTTCAGAGCGCGATACCATAGTCTTTCGAGACTGAAGGTTGCCAACATGACTGTCTTCAGTTTCGTTCTTTTTAAAATATAAGGGAAGTACATGCTATTGAATTATGTTGAAGCGTTTTATTTATTTTTCACATTTTATACTGCCCTTCCTCCAGAGAACTCAGGGTGTTGTCCTCTCCTCCTTTGGTCCTTACAAAAACCACATGCGGTCAAGGTTATCCAGAAAGCTTCATGGCTGAGTGGGGATTTGGACCCAAGTCCAACTCCTGAACCACTACACCACCCTGGCTCTGTGTCAGGACCAGAACATATGGTGTTTTTAATGAATATATGGGCCCAGTGTTTTTCCCTTTGCTTATTTATAAATAGCGCTCAGTAGAGCATGTAAGTCCTGTGACAAATTGGGGGAAGGGGGGGGAGAATAGAAGGCTTAACACTTTGCACTACTCCCCTTCAATACCAATTGTGTGCCGTCATCCCCATGTGCAAGTTACAGTATCAAAAAAAAGCTTCAATAGGCTTTCAACAGAAGCTTTTTTTCCTCTGGAGGGAGTATGTCAAGGAGCACGGTCCAGACTGAAACTGCAGAGCAAAGCATTAATTCCCCATGTGTGGTTTTATTGTGGTTCACAGCCCCCACCCCACCATGCGCCATTTTTATTTTAAAAATTAAGGGAAAACGTCAGGCAAACATGTACATGTATTTTGGCCCTCAACAAGAAGTTTTCCTTAATCAGCATTTGGAAAGTTGTATCTAGTGCCAGCCACCTGCTCAACCAGAACTGAGGAAGGAGGGCGGGCAAAGGACTTGGATGTGAGTGGACATGGGCTGCGTTTTCTTCTCGCTCTGCTTAAATGCTCAGTGCCTCTTCAACGGCATGATCAAAAGGATGGTGGCGTCCAAATGCAGAAGACTTGGCATCCTCCACTGTTCGGTTCAAAGGTGATGGTACAATTGGCAGATCAAAGCAGAGAAGCAAAGGGACTTTGCTGGCCCGCTGTGAGATACAGGAAGCTGGACTAGATGGGCCTATGGCCTGATCCAGTGAGGCTGTTGTTATGTTCTTTTTGGGGGGCAGGAGGTCTGGTCTAGAGGGTTGAGCCTCCATTTGCCTGAAGATAGCATCCGAAGGTCACCAGTTTGAGGTCACTGGCACCGTGCGACTTTGAAGCAGCTGACAAGCTGAGCCGAGTTATTCCATCTGCTCTGAGTGTGGGAGGATGGAGGCCAGAATGTGCAGCCAGATCAAGAAAGGAACATCTGAATGTTGTGGTTTCTTGAAAGATAGAACCTTTCAAATTGTAAAAATCCCTACGGGGATTTAAATTGCCTGCCTATGTAAACCGCCTTGAATAAAGTCTAAGGAGAAATCTGAGGACCAAGAAAGGCAGTATAGAAATACCTGTATTATTATTTATTATTATTATTTCTTATGGACTGTGGTGGTCATGCAGGCCAGCTAATCTGGAAGAAGCACTGAATTCATTTTACCTGTTCACCTGCACTGAACAGGACATGGATGTTCAATTAGTGATTGAGATTCAGCTGTGTTTTAAACCAGCAGTCATTCTGAAGTCTGCTTTATAAAGTCTTAACTTGGAATCACCCTTGTTACTGAAAACTCTTTTGTGGTTGGATTCTAGTCATCCTGACAGTGAGTGACTTCTTAAATTCTGCAAATCAAATAGCTTGTTTGGTATCTGGATGTGTACACAACAAGGTCAGGTGACTTTTAAAGACTCATTTCCTTTCATGAAACTAAACTCGCAGGAGTGCGGTAGAATGTTCCCAGCTGTCTTTTCTTCCCTGCTCTCTGGGCTCCGCCATCTTGGTCAGGCTGAGATCACACTGTTTTCACAAGATCTTGTATGATTCTCATGAGATCTCAGAGTGCTGGGCCTGGTGCTGCCTTGAGAGGGTGCTGCGAAGACAGGCACTGTGACCATGGTATGTTTCAGAACCCCTGAATTAGGGCCCAATCCTACCCAATTTTCCAGTACCGGTGCAGCCACAATGCAGCCCCAAGGTAACGGAGCAAACATTCCCTTACCTTGAGGAAGCCTCTGTGACTGCCTCCCCACAGCAGGATGCAGCACCTGCCCCATTGGTGCGGCTGCATCAATGCTAGAAAGTTGGATAGGACTGGGGCCTTAGTCTGATATTCTAACCATGCTCTGCACTGCTCTGGCTTGTTCTTATTTGCATTGATATCTGTTCCTTCTCCTAACAGTTCTGAGCAGCACTTTCGGCTTCACAACAACCCTGTGAGATAGGTTAGTTTGAGAGAGAGTGACTTGCCTGCAGTGACTCAGTGATTCATAACAGGGTCGGGATTGAACCTGAGTTTCCCGAGCTATCACTCTGCCCATTGCACTGTCCCGCATTGTGTCTCCACTACTCTCCACTTGCTCTAGCAAGGTGGAAGTCTCTCTCTGTCTCTCCCCTGCCCCCCTCCCCACCCCTCCAGGAGTTACGATCCTGCTCTTTGGAGGTAAGGTAGGATAAGCAATGCATTAAATACGATCTCCAGGGCTGGGCTGCCACTCACTTGGAATCAATCCCTTTCAGGGTCAGGAATCGTCTACCCAATGAGATCCTACCAGTCTGCTCAATTACCATTTTCAAGCAGTTAAGGGTGTTTTTCCCCCTGCTATGACTCCTATAGCTGTGGAGCCAGATGATCTTAGCGTGCCATTGCTGCCTTTTAATTGTATGAGTTTTTAAACTGTATAATGATGATCAAGGCTTTTGGGAGCGGTGTGTGTGTTTTTAATGGCTTTTATGCTTTCGTCTTGCATTTCTGTTGTCTTATTCTGTAAGCTCCTTTGAGAGCCCTAGGGCTGAGAATTGGGGTGTAAAAAAAGAAAAAGATGAAAGAATCCAAACGTAAGCAAATTGTTTGGTAGCAGATTTTTGCAATAAGTCTTTGGGGAAGTCCTTTATTGGCTCTAACTAATTTTGATGATTGCGTAACCTGTAATTATCGGCACGCTTCAGTCTCTCTTGTCAGCATTAGCTCTGGAAAGAACTAACTTTTCTGCTCACCTCTGTGGGGTGGTAGCAGAATTGCTGAGAAATCAGATGATGAGCCTGGGAAATCTGCAATTGCAGCGCCCATCTCTCCTTATAAATAGTATCTGGAGGTGGGGTGGCAATCTGGGTTAGAATCATGACACTGGAGTAGAAAGGTCCCCCCCCCCAGAGCAGTTTGCCCATTTAATATCCTGTCCAGCATTGCAGTTCGCGCCTAGAAAAAGTAGAGATGCCCAACAATTTTTGTTAAGAGGGTAAAGAACAGCATTTCACTGGGAAAATGTCATGAAGGAAAGGGATAACTGCCTGATCCAGAATGATACCTAAATAAAGACAAGGGGTGTGTCCTTACATGAGAAGTTGGAGGTGATGGATGAATCCTTAAGTAAACTCCACTCCAGTGAAAGACTTGAGAACCATTGAGGAGGAGGGAGATTCAGACATGGGGAAGAATATTAAGGTCAATACTACATTTTCTCTGCTTTTTTCCACCTACTCCCTCCCCAGGCTAAAGGACATCGATCTGGCAGAGCTGTGGGATTCTGGGGTCCGTGTGAAAATGATTGCTGCCCCCATCAATCCATCAGACATCAATATGATTCAAGGTAACCTTGGTTTGCGTGCCAGCTCTTTCTTCCTGGTTCCCTGCAGTGTTCCTTCATTCCTGCCCCCGCTGTCAAATGAACAATTAGGCAAATAGATTGTCCAAGCGTAATGATAGACTCAGTGAGATCACATACACACACACAGGGCTTATAGAGCTGCCTTTTCCCTCTCACACCTCTTGAGTTGTACTCTGGGAATGCCGCTTTCTAAGGATCCCACCAAAAGCTGCTGCTTGTGTTTGGAAACTGTCGCTCTCTCTGTGACACAGCTGTCTCTGTGTGAAAAACATCATCACCTGAGAGTGCTAAAAAGTTCAGGTATTAATACATTAAATCTTTTGGTCTGCCAAATATGCCTAAGCAATGTGTACCAAGTGTATTCATTTGTGCTGTTTCACACGAGAAGCATCCTTGGGGATTATTGTGACCGCAGGAGACTGAGGCTGTAGGCGATGCACACTTGCTTTGGAATAAGCCAGACTGAACACTGAATGCTACGTTCAGAGTAAGTGTAACATGTTGCATACCACTGAGTCTCTGCTTTATAATTTTTTTTTACACGTGCACACACACATGCACACAGGGCATCTCAAGAAAATGTCCACACATTTTATAGAAACAGTTCCCAAACTTCTAACCCCTATGACCCACTTCATCTTCTGCAGTGGGTCATGGGGTCTGCTGCAACCTGGAAGTTACAAGGCAATATATGGGACGCGATGTGGCCAATGACGTAGGTGGCAAGCCGGTGTGACTTGGAAGCGGCTTCCACATCGCATCCCATATTGCCTCACAGGTTCTTGGTCATGGTGGGTCTCTGCCCACCAAAAATTGGGTCACGATGCACAGTTTGGGAAATGCTGCTTTATAATGTCAAACTATTATTCTTCAATTCATGCACATACTATAACACCAAAATTCACATACATAATGTATGGGATGAACCCAGAAGCAGTTGCTCCACGCAGTTAATTAGCTAGTTTAATGAATTATTAGACCAAGGGCTTGAAATGTTCCCCTTTGGCAATCTATATACTGCTAATGTTGACTAAGGGCCCAATCCTGAACAGTGCACACCAGCTTACTGCTGGCGCACACTGTCGCAAACATGCCATAAGGCACGTTTGCGAGCCTTTACCCTGGGCCTGAGCTAGGTGAGCACAGGCCTGCACTGGGCCAGCTCTGGCACTGGGCCCACATTACACCACCTGACAGTCACCCAGACCATCAGGTGAGTGAGAGTGTGGGGGAAGGTGGGGAGGAGGTGTTCTGGGGTGGGAGAGGGGAGGCATGGTGGGGGGGGCGGGACCAGCCAGCTCAAGAGCCACCGCAGAATCAAGTAGTCCCATTGCAGAGCTACTTTCCTTACTCTGGAGAAGGGGACAACAGTCCCCTTCTCTCGAGGAGCCTCTACAAGCTGCCCGGTTGTGCGTTGGATGCCGCAGTAGCCATTTTTGCATTGCAGCAGCCCTGCACTCCAGGCAGCTCAGGATTGGGCTGCCCGGGATCTTTGGGCATCCACCAACATGTTTTGCTGGGATGGTTCCACCCATCTCTTCCATGTTTCTCTTTGATGTTTGAGTGTTGCAGGTTTTTGACAATGAATAGAGTTCATTAAAAGTTGTGCACATTTTTGGGAGCCACCCTAAGTAAACAGTTGGTATTTGTGGGATTGCAAGGCGTTCCCGGTCACATTCTGGAGATCAGGTGAGGCCCTCCAGTATGGGTTTGGAACCCATGTCGAGTCAAATCCATAGGTTCTGAACCCATGAATATAGAGGGCCCCATATATAAATTTTTTTAAAATGTGAATTCTTTTAATTTTTGTGTGATTAATTCCCATGATGACAAAAGGGCAGCTTATAAAAAGTAACAGGAATCTTCTTCTGAATGGAAAAAAAATATCTGCAGCAAATCTAAGTATTGGCTTCAGCTCCAGAATTGCTCAGACACTTATGACTGAGCTCTGGTCCTTTGGCAGGCACCTATGCCATTCTTGCTGACTTGCCTGCTGTGGGTGGGAATGAAGGAGTCGGTCAGGTCATGGAAGTTGGGAGCCGCGTGACCTCTCTGAAGCCAGGTGACTTGGTGATCCCAGCAGATGCAGGACTTGGTGAGTTGGAGTTTGACTTCTTTTTTTTTAGAGAAAAAATTTAGCATTTTGATAAAGAAAAGGAACTAGGCTACGCAACAAGATAAGGGGGACTGGGAAAGAAAGCGCCCCCTCTCAAGGGCCAAAACTCATCTGATAGTATCACTCCCTGACTTGGAAACTTGCCTGGTGCCTGTAGTCTAGTCCGTAGCATAGCTATTGGGGGGGCGGTCGTGATAAGTATTGCAGGCACTGCAACACACTGTGTAAGCGGCCCCTTCTACTTGCCATCGGAGCCATTCTGGTGTTGCTGTTGGAGCCATTCTGGGAAGCGACAGCGTGCGGAAGGGGCTGCTTACACTGCGCCTTGTGGTGTCTGCAATACTTACTTACCCTGCCGCCCTCCCCCTGTAGCTATGCTACTGAGTCTAGCAACCCAGTCACAAAAGCTTCTGTCTGAAAATCTCTAACAAAGATTCAGCAACAACCTCCTGTTTTCATCCTTAAGCTAAGGATTGGGGCCCAGGAGGGAAGAATGAGTGGTGTTAAGTGGGTCATTGCGTCTTGAAATTGAGAGCAGCTTAGCCACCCTCTGACCTTCCAGCAAGTGTCATGGGGCAAATATTTTTGCCTTTTTGCCTATGGGGCAAATATCAACTAGGGAGAAGACAATTTATATTGGGGGGGAAAATGGATTTTAAAACTCCCTCCCCAGGCACTGTGCCCCCAGTTTGGAGGATCAGGTGCTGCCACTGCTTTTAGCTATTAGAAAAAGAGGAGGGGATCACTCACAGATCTCCGGTCATCTGGTCTTGTTTGGCCCTAAGGGGCCAAATGAATTGAATTGGAGTCTTCCCCAAGGAAACATTTTAATGTGCTCAAAACATCTTCTGCAAGAAATTGGCTTCTGTGCACCTTTTGTTCCTACATTTAGCATGAACGTAATAAGGACCCTGCTGGATCAAGTCAAAGGTCCATATCATGCAGCATCCCACTTTCCAGAGTGGCCAGTCAGATGCCCCTGGGAAGCCCAGAAGTGGGGCATGATGACACCAGCCCCCTTTTGCTCTTGTTTCTGAGCAACTGGTATTCAGAAAGATGCAGTCTCCGGTCTCTGAAGTGGCATACAGCCATCAGGACCATAGATTCGTCCTCCATGAATTTGTCTAGTCCTCTTTTAAAACCATCTAAGCTAATGGCCCATCACCACCTCTTGTGGCAATTAGTTCCATGCACTGAGGGAAGAAGTACTTCCTGTTGTCCATAATGTGTCTCTTGCGAATCGGTTTTATTGGATGAACCCTGGTTCTGCTATAATGAACTAAGAAGGAAAAAGTTATCTCTGTTCACTTCCTCTACACCAGCAGTCTTCAAACGGCGGCCTGCTGTGTGCAGGAAAAGCTGTACAGTTGTGGCACTTTCCATTCTGCGCCATAGCCGCCTTTCTTCTCACCTGATTGTTGCAGAGCCTCACGTTGGCCAGCCATTTCCAATGCCTGTTGCCCCAGGTGTCTCTGTGCCCTGATGTCCCAGGGGCAGTGACTGGCCAGCACAAGGCTGTCTGACTGTCAGGTGAGAAGGAAGGCAGCTGTGGCACAGAACAGAAAGCACTGTGCCCAGATGGCTTTTCCTGCACATCAGATTCGGCCCACAGGCCTTGGTTTAGAAGCCCTTACTCTACACCATAAGGAGTCTTCCCTCCTTTCCTCTCCTAAGAAACCAACTGCTGATGTTCTTTAAAGTGCATTATTTAGTACATGACATACAGACATAATGCATTGCCAAAAGGCAGGGAAGAAAATACTTCTATGGATGCCACCTCTAAGCATTGAGGAATCTTACTACCTTGGGCACTTCAATGTACTTCTTTAAGTACTTTTTATTTAAGCTGGAAACTTGTAACTTAAGTTGCCTCCTTCTGGGTGCCTGAATTGGACTTTTCTCACTCAAACCAGGAACGTGGCGAACGGAGGCAGTGTTCAGTGAAGAGTCTCTGCTAAAGATGCCATCTGACATCCCAGTGACTTGTGCTGCCACTTTGGGAGTCAACCCTTGCACAGCTTATCGGATGTTGTCTGACTTTGAGACCTTGAAGCCAGGTACGTAGCACAGATGTGCTCTCCTTTGTCCATAAACAATGGCTGGCCCTATCAGCAGTGCATCCTTGGCAAAGTTGAAGCCAGGTTGACTAGCTTGAAATTCCTATAGTACATATATAGTATAGTACAGTATAGCCTTCAGAATTGATGATAAACAGAATCAAGCAACTGTTACCCTGTACATGCCTGATCTAGTCTGATCTCGGAAGCTAAGTAGGGTCAGGCCTGGTTAGTACTTGGATGGGAGACCATCTGGGAATACCTGGTACCGTAGGCTTATACCATAGTCTTTCGAGACTGAAGGTTGCCAACCAGAATCAAGGGTTGGATTTTATTCTCAGCTCTTAATTAAAATGTGTAGACTCACTAATGACACCACAAGACTGAGAATGCGCAAGTAGTCACAGTTGGTTCCCAAGTCAGAACAGAGGCAAAAGGTTTCTGGTTATTTGGCTATACCTTTTGATTGAATACAGATATTTCAATGTGGTTTGTTTTATTGCATTCGGCATGAAATTCCATATTGTATGATAGATAACATGATGGTATTCAAAAATACCAAGATTTTCACAACTTTTTCTAATGACACCACTGAACCAGCCACAATTAGCTGGGTCTCCTGAGCTCAGCAAGTATCTTCCACCAGCGGAGGAAAGCATGGACTGTTTGAGAACCAGGGCTGCACCTTTCTGTTTGCAGGAGATTCTCTCATCCAAAACTCAGCCAACAGTGGAGTCGGGCAGGCTGTCATCCAGATTGCAGCAGCAAAGGGGATCAAAACAATAAACGTAGTCAGAGATCGGTGAGTTCACATGAAATTACTCTGTTCCTGGCTGGATCATCATCAAGAGAATTCAAATGCTGTTCCCTATCCCAGCCAGCTCCCTTTGCTCTTAACCAGTCTCCAGTGCTGGTTTTTTTGTTTTTTTAGATGCCAGCACTATTTTATAACCACCTTTTTAAAAAATGTATTTTACAGCCTAACCTTTTCCCTCTTGTATGCACTTTTTGGCTCAGCATCTTCTCTCCCACTTTAAATTGCTGGCACTCCATCCCCCTTGCTTGCTGCATGCATTGTATCAACTTTACACTGTAAGCGTATGAGTGGAAGCAATAGCTCTAAAGCAAAAGGCACACTCCCTTTGTTCTTGAATAATGCTCACCTGCATCATAGCAGGTATAATCGCGGAAGAGGCTTTGCTTCTATGAGAGAGAAAGTGGGGGATGCCTCTCTTGTTTGCCTCCTGCAGTTTTTCTGTATATTTTTAATACAAATTGCAAGCAGCTGTCTGATTCAGGGCACCTTTTTAGTCACTCACAAGGTGTTTTTTTAAATTAATCAGTTTGATTAAAAGTAAATTGGCACCCTAGTGGAGTATTACCAAACAGTTCCCAAAACATCTAGATCTCTCCTTATCCCCTGTGGCTTCAATTTTATTTTATTTTTTTGAAATTTTAATATCTGTTTTACATCCCAGCATCTTATTCTTGGATCACATCAGCCAAGGGTAGATGTGGAAGTACCTGATTGAATGGTATTTATCTGGGGAAAAGCAGCATGGATGTGGTTAGAATCCTGCTTCCAAAGCAAACTCCAATAGGTCATTTTTGAGATATCTACATAACTGACCCATGGTTTCCTCAGCAATTTATTCTGAGGAAGCTGCTTCAGTGGTTGAATAGCAGCTGGCAGAAGAGGATTTTTTCTATAATTGAATCGGGCAGAGACACGAGTCTGTAGGCTTGTCAGAACACACTTTCCCTACCTAATTGCTTGATTTCTCCCCCCTGTCCAGACCTGATCTCCAGGAGCTTGTAGACCGATTAAAGTCCCTTGGAGCAGACCACGTCGTCACTGAGGAGATGCTCAGAAAACCAGACGTGAAAGACTTGCTCAAGGTATAGGTGAGAATCACATTTCTGGGAACCAGTAACAGCAAGGGGAAACTGGGTTGCCTTTGTCAATCAGATTATCTGGTCAAGTCGCTGGTCTTAAGTTTACAGCTCCTTGTAGAAAGATGGAACAGGTAATGAGAAATGTCCTTGGCAGCTGCTGGAGTCAGTGCAGAAACCTAGACTGACAGCCAGCTCCTTGATTTAATCTGATTCATGACTCTGAGATCTTTTTAACAGAGAACACAAGATAGGTCCTCTGCTATGATCTCTGTGCTAAGAGGCAGTGTTCCCTCTAAGGTGTACAGCAGCATAGCCATGCACCTTCTAGCCAAGCTCAGCAACTTGGAAGTTTGGCAATGACATGATTATGTCCTTAGCAACCTTAGAACTCAAGCAGAACATTGCAGAGCTTTTCCTCTTGAGCAGCAGCTTGCAGAAGGGAACACAAGAAGTAACTTCTCTCTAACACTCCTTCTCCAGAACGTTCCTAAGCCCATGTTAGCCCTGAACGGCGTGGGAGGGAAAAGTGCGACTGAGTTGTTGCGTCATCTGCAGTAAGTTACACTCTTTGTCTGTTTCTCTAATGTGAACTGAGCATGGCTTGCTTGCTGACATTTCTGTTTAGAGGTGCAGGTTTGCAAAATCCTTTTATGCAGGGGCACTCCTTCTGGGGAAGAAACAAGGCTGATGAAAAATCCTACCGCAAATGTCAGATTTCTTCCCAGAGACAGAAGGTTCTAGCTCCTGGCAAATTTAGGGTCAGACTAGACATGATATAGAAGATTCATGAATCCTGTGTGTGAGAGAAAGTGAATATTTGTGTGTTCGTGTCAGTCACTGCAGGGGCAAGGAGTTGTGGTTTCCATTTGGAACTAGAAAATTCTACAAAACTTTTGTTCTAGAAAACTAGAACTATCAACTGCTTGGCCTCCTAATCTCACACTTGAGTCCTTCTGTAGGCATAAAGGAACCATGGTAACCTATGGAGGGATGTCAAAGCAACCTGTGACAGTCCCTGTGGTGAGTAGCAATGACATTTCAGATCTTAATAATAAATTTGTTGTGGATTTTCAGCTCCGTGGTTCTCAAACTACTTACCATTGCGACCCAATTTATTGTCCATGGCCCGCCATGACCAGGTGGCTGCAGGACAATATGGGGCACAAACTGGAAACCACTTCTGGGTTGCTTCAACCTGCGACCAGTGTCATTTGCTATATCACACCCCAGAATTCCAGGCAGCTTCTGCCACACATTCTGAAGTGCACACAGTATGACACAGCCAGTGCAGGTTGTGGGACAGCACAACCCGGAAGCAGCTTCCAGTAGCACCAGGCCTGCAACCCTCCAAAAATCAGGTTGCAATCCGCTGGTGCAGTAGCTTCTTTCTGCAACATTTTGTCTTCAGTCCTTGGGATTAGTTATTTTCTCCCCAGCAAAGTACACCGTTCTTAAATCGGCAGAAAAGAACCATTTGAACACCAGTTTCCATTGCGTCCAGTAAAAGCTATGACTTAAGCACCACTAAAATCAATGAGACTACATAAGTCATGACCAATATAACTTGCTGCTGGTATATGTTACATATTATATAACATAATTGCATGGAAAGTCATGACTAACTTACATAGTCCCATTAATTTCAATGATTAAGGGTGCGATCCCACTTTCCAGCACTGACATAAGGGCAATGCAGCTCCGAGGTCAGGGAACAAACATTCCCTTACTTTGAGGAGGCTTCTGTGAGTGCTATCCGACTGCAAGATGCAACACACGTCCCATTGGCACAGCTGTGCCAGCACTGGAAAGTTGGTTAGGATTTGGGCCTAAATTAGACTTCCTGGGTACAACTCATTGTAGTGCAAGACTTCCCATGAACTGTGATGAACTTCTCTACTTCTGCAGAGCGCCCTCATCTTTAAGGATGTGAAGCTTCGTGGCTTTTGGATGACCCAGTGGAAAAGAGACCATGCTCAGAGTAAGTGATAGTGCGTGCAGTGGAGTAAGAGAGCTGATGATCCCAGATCAACCTTTGATGCTTGTGAAGTGTCTGTCTGTTGCCAGGAATACTACGTGTATGAGCTTACTCTGAGTAAGACAATGATTGAAGGCCACTTGATCTCAGGTGGACTAGGGACTGCCTGCCCCAAAGGAGTTTGACTTCCTCTGGACATTTGGATCAGCAGGCTTGGGCTGGAAGATTGTTTTGCCTGACATTCCAGTCCTCCATCTGTAAAATGGGAACAATTGTTGATACATAGTAGCATCTCTATGGAGACCTTTCAAGAAGTTCTATATTTTGCAATCTTCTTTGACCATTGAGGGACTGAGATTGTGCTTATGGCCGCCTGTTCACAGCTCTTGTACTGCTTCTAAGTTGCTTTAAAAAAAACAGTTTAAACAAAATGATAAAATCCTGATGCGTTTCAAGTTGCTATATTCTATATTGAGATACCTTTAAGGGCGGTTATACGTATGCATGGGTCTTCACAAAATTGTTCTGAGAATTATGAATTTTGTTCAAGAAGCTGGGGTGGGGGGGTCTGCTGTGAATTCATCCACTGATCTTGTGCCTGAATGCACACAACCTCTGTCTGGCATGAGCTGCTGGATGTCCCCAAGTCCCTTCCTAAAACTTTTTGTGTGAGCCTCTCAGGGCAGAGACCTGCCTTCTCTACTGTAAAGCCCACGCAGGTGGATACCAGAGATTGAACCTTGGACCTTTGGCATGCCAAGCCTGTGCCCTGCCTCTGAGCTGCAGTCCCCAGACTCAGTATTTGCATTTTTTTTTCCTCAATTCCCCTGCCAGGGCTGGTTTAATCCAAGTTTGACAGTACCTGAAAAGGGGAACAGGTTTTACCGCATCCTGTTCTTTGCTTTCCACAGACAAGGAGGAACTTAGAAAAATGATTGAAGATCTGTGCAGTCTCATCCGCCAGGGGCAACTTACCGCTCCAGCCTGCCGAGAGGTCCCACTGGCAAATTACCAAGAAGCTTTGACGGCCTCCATGAAACCGTATATATCTGCTAAGCAGATCCTCCTCATGTGAAGCTGCTCTGATGGGGAAGCCACATGCAAATGGGTTCAGGTGGAGTTTGGACTCAGCTGGCTCGTCAGGGCTTCCTGGACTAGAGGATTGAATTTCTGCCTCCTGCACATAGCAGAGAAAGATGATTGGGTTGGGGAACTGAACAGATTACCCTGTGTAGACCATGAAAGAGACCAAGGCCCAGTAACAATGATGTTCTGGGAAATGAAAGCTGCACAAGTGACTTAAGTTTCTTGGTGAAAAGCGGGAACAGGGTGGGAGGCTGGGAGGCTGCCCAGGAATCCTGTACCTTAATGCAGAGGCTGTGGTAGCAAAAGCCACATTAGCCCTGCCATGCACAAACATTCAGAGTGCCTAGTATCAGCATTTGTGTCCAACTTTGCACACAGGGCTGTCTCACACATTGCACCAGACTTCCCTTCCCCCCCATAACAAACTTCCTTACTAACTTTTGTGCAATACACACACACGCACATACAGATTAGCCCTGCTGTCAAAACCTGTTTCTGCACACAGATTGTGTTGGATCAGGCTGCGAATATTCTCCCTCCTCTTGCTAGAGAACTGCTTTTTGATTTATTGATAGTTGAATCTACGAGAGAACCTAACCAATCTTTCTTTGCTTGTTCAACTTGAAGGCTGCTTCCCAGAATACAAGAGAGCTCTGACAAGTCATTCCTGTGCCATGTTCCAAAATAGATTTTCTTCCTCTAAAGTGTTACGCGTGTGGTGCGAAAATGCAAATTCCCTATTTTGAAATCATGAGAATAAAAGGCTAAACAGCGAACCATTGAAATGAGCACTTTTGGGACAAATATGAATTTATGCTCCAGTGCTTCATCTTGACCTCTTCTATAATGGTACATTGATTAGCAGATCATTTGTCCATGTGGTGCTCTAGTAAGATTGGCACCCACGAGACTTCCTCAGTTCACTTCCTGGCTGAGATTAACAGAGACATCACTTAGTTTGAGTTCTCTTTGATCACCACCCCTTTCAGATGTCCCAGAAGAGTATACTGCTTTAAAAGTAAAGGGAACCTCACATTCAGCTTGTTTCCCCCGCTCCCCAATATTTCTCTCCAGTATTCCTTAACAATCAGGCATAAAAACAAAAATGTGGAATGACAGGTACAAGTCTACATCTCCTGCAATAGGTGGTGACCAAGTTACATATTTGTTTTAAACAGTAGGGCACCCAATGCTGGCAGGTCTGCAGCTTTATGCAAGTCTTGCTGCTTCTAAGGGCGCAGTCTTAACCAACTTTCCTGCACTGGCCTAGCGCAATGCTGCCCCTAGGTAAGGTAACAAACATGCCCTTACCTTGAGGAGGCCCCCTTGACTGCCTCCTCACTGCAAGATGCAGCGCACAAGACATTGGCACAGCTATCTCAGTGCTGGAAAGTTGGTTAGGATTGGGCACTAAGTCACTCCCATGTCCACAGCATTCATGAGTCTGTCTAAGAATCAGCAGCATGATGCACACCACCATTTGTTGATGTGTTTAGATACAGGAGTGCCACTGACATGTTGTATGGGAAACAGTTCGGCAGAGATTCACTTGCTGGCTCTCTTACTGGCTGCTTCTCATGCACAGTACTGGTCAGAATCAGAGAGAGACAACCAAAGATCCAAGTGCTCAGTCCAGCCCACCCTGGCTTCCCCCCCCCCCGCCCCCCAGAGCAGTCAGCTTACAGGTGAGGTTTTTCTATAGACCTGCTCTGTTGGAAGCTGTACTGTCTGGAAGAGGGCTAATGGGCCAGACACTGCCTGCAGCCCTTCAGTCTTTGCTTCCTGATCCGTTCTATAATGCAAAGGGAAGAAGGGCTTTGATTCAGGTATTTATCTCATGATAGTTGTAAAGGAAATGAAGGCAAATTGTATCTGATTGCTAACCCATTGTTGCAGAACCGCATAATGGCCATTGAAATGCCAGTGATTTTGGTTTCCAATAAAATCTAGCTCCGATGATTGGTGATGGGGATTTTTGCTCGGCTTGTGGAATATGGCACCTTTGAAGCTGCCCAGTCGCACACTGTGTCCGTATCCGCCTCTAGTGTTTTTCCTTATTTTCTTTATAATAGTTTATAGAATGCTTTTGGATACTGATCTTGGGCACGATGAGAGTTTTAGTGTGCATGAATGAAATGCAAATGACCGTGTCACTCACTGATGAAATTCCTGCATGAACAAATTAGATGGTATGCAGTCCTGGAAACAGCAAAGATGTCAACCATGAATATTTTCCTAGAGCTTTTACTGGCTGAATTGGCTAAAAAAATTTCACTCATATTAGTGAGAGCCATTGTGGTTTTAGGGGCTAGTGCCAGCCTCCCAAGTTCAGATCCACATTCAGACCAAAGCTCACTGTGAAACTTCAGTCCAGTCACCATCTCTCGGCCTTTCTCCCCAAGGCTGTTATAAGGATAGGGGGAAAAGAACCACGTATGCCACCCTGAGCTCTTTGGAAGAAAAGCGGGGTGTAAATGGAACTAGTCAATTAAGTCTGCACAAATTTGCAGTAGGCAAGGCCAGATTCAGAGATTGGCCAGGTTGGGCACTGGCCAAAGGACCGTATGTTCCTGAGGGCTCGCCTGGTCAATCTCAACCCCCCTACCTTTAAAGTGGAGAACGGCAGCTTGATGCACTCTACTGAATCTGTCACTCTTGTTGCTGCCTTCAGAGCCTGATTGGCCAAGGGTGGGGAAACAAAGGATCAGCAGAAGACTTGAGTAGGATTCTCCTCCATCCCCTATCCCGTGAGGTTGCTCCCAGTGATCCTCTGGCTCTCTAGCCTGTGGGTCAGATCTGGCACCCTGCCTAATCCATCCCCTGCATAAACGAAGATTACTGTTCCACAGGGGAGCCTTTTTCTGTGCTGCTGATCTCCCTCAAACTGTGCTTCAGCCAGCCACTTCTGGGTTCTGTCGCCCCAGCAGGCTGTGCACCTGGATTTCTGGGCAAATGCAGCTGGCTGCAGTGCAGTTTGGGAAAGGCCAGCAGCAAGGTAGGCAGGCGCCCTGGTGGAATGGAATGCTCCGTTCACGATGGTGAAGTCTTTCCATGTGCACAGCGGTCTCCAGTTTGTAGACCATTGCTCTGGATGGAGAGAGTCTCTGAATAAGCCCCATATCTATGTGCCCTAATATCTGCCTAGCTGGCAATCAACCAGCCAGGTAAGTTATACACAGGAAGGGGGAAAGCAAGGGCAAGGCTTTGATGGTTCACATAAGGCCCTAGTGTTGCATGGCCTGTGGCCTGGTTTCACACCACAGTGAGCAGCAGAAGCCTCTTTGCATCTCATCCTCAGTCTGGCAGGAGGGAAGGCCTTTTCGAAGACAGCATTCACGATCTGCAGTTTTTTGTAAGAATTTATCTGCCTGATCAGGGGTACCTCTTATACAATCAAAATGTGTTTTAATAGATGAAAGATTTCAGGCCACTGTGCATTCTTGACCTCAGCATTCTCCAAATGAGAGTGCTTTTTAACTGCTAATCATGCATCACACAGCAATGGAAATGCAAATAGATGGCCCTGAGCTGTTAGAGGATAAGCATTTCCATTTTCATATTTATTTAACTGCAGTACAGGTGGGGCCTCGGTAACTGTGAGGGATCAGTTCTCAGAGCCCTGTGGATACCAAAAACTATGGATGCCAAAAAATGTCATTTCTAGTTTCCGGAGGAAAACCAGAAGTCACGTTTTTTGCCTCTGTGAGATACTATGAAGCCCACAGAGGCCATGGGTGGATATGGACAGCCTCTGCAGGCTTCAGAAAGCCCTGCAGAGGCGACTGGAGCATAGCTTTTGGAGGGTTCAGGTGCAGCCAAGTCTGGCCCAATGCAGATCCAGGGGGCCTGCGTTGAACCAGATCCACGGATGTAAAATTGCAGATAAACAGGCTCCATCTGTATTTGTATACTGCCTTTCTCATAGATTCAAAATGGTTTACATAGACAGGCTGACTGGAAGCCCCGTTTTCCCATGGGGTTTTTACAAGTGGTGTTAAATAAAATGTCTCATAGAACCTTCCATTTCTCCAGATGTTTAACTCCATGTGCAATCATGCATCCTGGCTCGCCAGTTCTTGTGCTTCCAAGCTTTTGCAGGCCACTGCAAATCAAACCTCAGATTGGTTCTCAAAATATTAATCCGTTTCTTGCCAGCCAACTCCTCCACATTCCTTCACCCTCCTCCCCAGAGATCTGCCAGTGACTTTGGTCTTCCATCCAAGGCAGCTGATCCTGCTTAGCTTGCACAAAGCAAGGCAGCAGCTCAACCTCTAGTCCACATCTCTTGTCCTATGGCCATTTCTTCTGAAAGTTTTGAAAGTGTTTTGTCTTTTCTGGAAGTCGTTGGTGAAACAGCCTCCTGCAAATTCAGCTGCAGTGCAGATGAGATGAAGTACTTGGCCATCAGCTGACCCAGGTTTCAACATGGGCTTAGAAAATGTTTCCCCTGTTAGAATTGTCAGTGAAGGCAAAATAGATCAGAAGTTCTCCACTGCAAATCATGAGGAAGAGGCCACTGGCTGAAGGAGAAGAGGAAAAAAAAATCAACGTGAAATAAATTGTCTGACCTAATCAATTTAGAGCCCAATCCTATCCAACTTTCCAGCTCCGGTGTAGCCACAATGCAGTCCCATGGTAAGGGAACACATGTTCCCAAACTTTGAGGAGGCCCCAGTGACTGCCCCTCCACCACAAGATGCAGCGTACACCCCACTGGCACAACTGCACCAGCACTGGAAAATTGGCTAGGATTGGGTCCTTAACCTACAATTTTAAATATGATTACTGCTAATTGTTTAGGGCAGTAGAGGGCAGGAGGTCTGGTCTAGAGGGTTGAGCCTCCATTTGCCTGAAGATAACATCCGAAGGTCACCAGTTCGAGGCCACGGGCACCGTGTGACCTTGAAGCAGCTGACAAGCTGAGCTGAGTTATTCCATCTGCTCTGAGCATGGGAGGATGGAGGCCAGAATGTGAAACCAGATCAGAAAGAAACACCTGAATGTTGTGGTTCTTGAAAGATAGAACCTTCTTTCAATTGTAAAAATCCCTACAGGGATTTAAATAGCCTGCCTATGTAAACCACCTTGAATAAAGTCTTGAATAAAGACCAAGAAAGGTGGTATATAAATACCTGTAGTATTATTATTATTATTATTATTATTATTATTATTATTATTATTATTATTGCTAAGTGTGAGCTGAAAGTTCTTGATCAAACTTTTTCGGCTTGAAAGGAAGGCTTGGAGTATGTGAAATCCACTATTTCTGCCCCTTTCTGGTCACCTGTTTGTAGTCCTAGAAACTGCACTGTCTTGTACAGCATTTATCTTTACTCCCAGCTCCCGGGGTAAGGCCAGGAAGCCTTGTGTTTGCTCTGATTTAACTTCGGCTATCATCACCGAGCCAAATCCGATTGGCTACATGATGTTGTCAGGACCAAATACTGTTAATAATAATGAAGCCAAATTGGAGCGAGAGGCAGGAAGCAATTGGCAAGACCCTCTTCCCTAAAAACAAGTTGCCAAAGGAGGGGAGGACTGTTTGCAAAGGGCAAGCATATTAGCAAAGTTGGGAGGCCACTTTGATTCTACTAATTATTACTGTATTGCTCACCTGTGGGTGATCCTATTCACTGCCAAGCCAAAGCTGCAATGCCATATGCACTTATCTGGGAGTAGGTCACTGAATTTCATGGGGGCATTTGAGTAGATAGGTAGGATTGCTCTGAAAGTGATTCCGATCAGATGGACTCGCAGTACTACAGCCATTGTGTCCATGCCTTCTAATGGAGCTCTGGCTGAGCATTCTGAATTTTCTGAATTAAAAAAAAAAAAAACTTACCAAGCGCCAGCCACCAGTGCCAAACCAGGGGCCATTCTTTCATCACTGTATAAAGAAAGATCATAAAAATGAGCTAGGACATTGCAATTGTGTTCCGATCTAACTCTTGCAAAGGATCATTGATGTGCAGCCACTCAGAGCATGCAGGAAGTAATTGTGATGACATCATCACACTACCACAATTACTTCTGAGTCAGGAGGAACGGCACAAGCCCCAGGAACACAACTGTCCTGTATTGGAGTTATTGGGGCAGCCCTGCATTGGGGCCAGTTCCTGCTTTAAGCATTAATGATGGGCTTTCTGGTAAGGGGCTCTTTGGTTCTACAATGAACCCTGCCCCTACAGCTATGATAAGAACGTCTTCAACCTCTAAGTCAGTGGTTCCCAAACTGACAGGTGGTTCCCTTGACATACTGGACCATTGGCCACGGCTCCTCATTACAACTACAATCCTATACATTGTATATGGTGGCAGGTATTTTGTGGCTCCCCAGGGAACCATGGCTCACAATTTGGAAACCACTCCTCTAAGGGCATAATCCTAACCCCTTATGTCAGTGCTTTCCAGCACTGGCATAGCAGTGCCAATGGGACATGTGCTGCATCCTACAGTTGGGTGTCACTCACGGAGGCCTCCTCAAAAGTAAGGGAATGTTTGTTCCCTTACCTCAGAGCTGCATTGCCCTGAAGTCAGTGCTGGAAAGAGCTGGGGTTAGGATTGTGCCCTAAGTGATTGGGCCCATTGTCCTCCTCTCTTCCAGTTTAAAGTTCTTAAATAAGAGGGTTGGGCTTCGTTCCTAGGTTTACCGCAACGATTTTCAACTGGTGTGCTGCAGGTGTGGGGCAGGGGTATTCATTAGTGGGGCTATTGGGGAATATGAGCCCCCCACCAGCAGCATGGTTTGCCTTTTCAATTGTCAAAAAATGGATCATGTGCCTTGAATAACTTAGCATCTGGTCAGCGTGCCATGAGATGAAAAAGATTGAAAATCACTAGTTTACAGGGACACTACAGTCTTGGGCTCCGGCTCTGTTCTGGTATGGCAAAGCCAATAACTCTGGCTCATTTGTCTGTCTGCGGGTCCATCTATCTCTTCTTCCTGCCATTCCTCATCCCTTGCCACATGCATTGTTTCTCATCAATCCTCGATAAATTTGCCTCTCTCCATTTTTTGGCCCATCCATCTCAATCGCGCCATGCAGAAGTTTGTCTCTCTCTTTTAAAATGGAGGCTCGGAGAAAGGAATGAGGGTGCGTTGCATCTGCAACAGGAGCAGCTGCTGTTTATCATGCAAAAGTCAACCCCCATAAATCACACACGAGTGTGCAGGGAGGCTGATAACAGTGACCCTAACAGAGAAGCGTGCGCAACCGTGGCTCAGAAACAGCCCCGGCCTTGCCACGAAAGCACGAAAGCACGTCTGTCTTCCCTGTTTAGCAAAATGGCTTTGTTTATGAGCACGCAATTAGTCTTTCAATAAACAACACCCCCCCCCCGCACCCCAGCGACCCAACAGGAGGGGCACTGCCGCTCTCGGGGTGGCAGGGAAGTGATGAGCCTCTTTCCACGCCATTAGCACCAGCAAGCTGCAGATGGCAATGCCTGTCTTGTGGAAGTTGCACGGCAAGAGAAATGAGTGCCTCTGCCTTGTTATCATTGCAGCCATGATAAGAGAGAACGAAAAGTGGTTCCACGTGGCACAGGAATTAATGGGTCAGAACAATAGCAGAGGTGGAGGCGGGGGAGGGGAAGAGGAAGCAGGCACAAAGCCCCCTTGCAAAAAGCCATTTAAAAATAACTTTCCCTCTCCCTTGATAATGTTCATATTTGCTTTAAAGCTGTTTCAGATTTGATCTGCTTGGATCATTAGGTTTGGGGGAGAGGCAGCTGTGGTGGGGAAGGAAGGCGAAGGGTTGGCTGCATCTCCTGGGTGGAATTCTCCAGCTCTCAAAAAACAATTCCCCAGCTGGCTTGCGCAGTTGTATGAACGAACAAACCACAGGGAAAACAGCCCCAAGTGCTTCTCGAGGGGTTATTCAAGAGTGTGTACTTATTTATTTTACTCTCTCTCTCTCTCTCTCTCTCTTTTGGTGGGCTCCCAAAGTGGCTTCAGATTAAAATCCATCACAAAGAGACAGTAGATGGGCCAGCCTTCAACCTGCTCCCAACACACTAACTATATTGGCAACCTTCAGTCTCGAAAGACTATGGTATCGCACTCTGAACACACTAACGGACATGCTTAAAGCAGGAAATGAGCCAGAAGTGGTTGAAGGCCCCAATCAGTGGCAACAATCTCGGATCCGGTGTGGGGATGCAGCCTGTGTGGAGCTTCTCTGCTGCTTTTGTGACGAAAATCTCTCCTCCTTTCCCTCTACATGGCTTAGGGCGCAATCCCAAACCACTTTCCAGCACCAGTATAAGGGCAATGTGGCTCCGAGGTAAGGGAATAAACTTTCCCCTACTTTGAGGAGGCCTCCGTGAGTGCCCCCTAACTGCAGGATGCAGCACATGCCCCATTGGTGGAATGGGGCCAGTGCTGGAAAGTTTGTTAGGATTTGGGCCTTATTTACTCAACCTTGGAACTCAACTGGAATCTCACCAGTGTTATAAATGCACTTTCTAGGCCCCTGCTTCGGCTGGCCCATCCATGAGGCCAACTGAAAGTGGTTGCCTCAGGTAGCAATTGGATGGAGGAACCATCTCTTCCTGTCTAGTTGCCTCCACTCCTTCTCCTTCTGCACTATGGACTAGCAAAAGAAGAAAGGGACAGAGAGGGAGAGAAGATGTGGAGGGGAAGAGGGTGCTGAGCTAGAGCATTGGAAAATGGGAAGAGCAGAGGCTGGCACATCATTGGGTAGAGGCAGCATTGGCCTGCCACCTCAAGTTAAATGACACAGGGCACAATCCTAACCCCTTCTGTCAGTGCTTTCCAGCACTGGCATAGAGGTGCCAATGGGTCATGTGCTGCATCCTGCAGTTGGGTGTCACTCACAGAGGCCTCCTCAAAGTAAGGGAATGTTTGCTCCCTTATCTCAGAGCTGCATTGCCCTTATGCCAATACTGGAAAGCACTGACATAAGGGGTTAGGATTGCGCCCTCAACCTCTGGCATCAGTAGGTCTTGGGCCAACCCTGATGGGAGGCCATACAGACAATGGCAGCTGGGTTACCAATAAGCCAATAACTAGTTTTCCACCTTTATCATGTCCCTCATGCTTGATGCTCAGCTCGCTTGAACTCACCAGCAAAGGTAATCAGCACATGGCCCAACGTGACAGTGATGGCGTAATCCCAGACCCATCGTCTCAGTAGCACACCGAAGAGGGGGCCACTGATGAAAAAGGTGATCTCTGTGGAGAGTACATTTGCTAGGGAAGCAGGAAAAGGAAGGAAAAACACAACATATGAAGCTGCCTTATCCCACATCAGAATACTGATCTATCTCGCTCAGTAGCGTCTGCATAGAGGGGATTTATCCAGCCCTACCTGGTGATCTAGGGATTGAACCTGGGACCTTCTGCATGCAAAGCACTTGATGCTACCACTGAGCTATGACTTTTCCCTGGTGCCTCTCCTGGCTGTAATGTGTAGTAGCAACAGCACTGTGTGGGTCACTTCTTAGACAACTGAATGAATTTACAGGGCTCAAAGTAGGTTCCTCGTTCCTAGTTCCTTTTGTTTAGTACCTGAATAAGGATTTGAATTATATAAGCCACTGCATCTTGCAGCGAGCAGCCAGCTATCCTAAAACATGCATCAATGTGATCATACATAGCTGATGCAGCCACTCGTCAGCCTGGGAAGGTAGCTCATCTGAGAGAAGGAAAACTCTGATCCCAAACCTCCACTGCCTTGTGGCTACATCCAGTTATGGAAAAGGCTTCAGGAGTCAACCTCGAGGCAAAATCCGGAGCCGGAGTCCCTGAGGCAGTTCATGGCTGAACACAGTCACGTTCTGGCAACTCCTGCAACGCCGCTGGAACCAACCGAATTGGCTTCTGCCTTTCCATTGGACCATTTCAGCAACATGGAGAGGGGGGATTTGCTGCATGGGTAACAGTCTATCCTTCATATCTACCTTACCCAGGCTTTGCGCACTGGAGAGGACACTCTGTTCCAGAACCACCATTCAGAGCGTGACACCATAGTCTTCTGAGACTGAAGGTTGTCAACCTGCTGCGTCTTGTGCAAGGGTCGGCTCATGCATGAGGCCAACTGAAATGGTCACAGCTAGCAGATTGTGGGGGGGGGGGCTCCCATCTCTGTCCACCTACTTGCCTCCCCTGGTTTCCAAGCAAAAAAGACTCAAACGTTGTAGCCCGTAAGGAAAGTACTCCAGCCCCAGGGACAGCCTATGACTTCTGAACACCTGAGGCAGCATGCCACATTCTGTCTCCTTTACCTGATGATGTGCCAGCCTGTGCTCCTCCCATTCTCTAATGTTCTAAAGCACTCTCCTCCTCTCCACATTACCCCTTCCTCTCTGTCTCCATCCTACTTTTCTAATCTAAGGAAGCAGAAGCAATGAAGGCAAGAAGACAGGCAGAGTTGGGTGCCCTCCACCAAACTGCCTGAGGAAACTACTTCAGTTGGCCTCATGGATGGGCCATCCTTGTCCATCCTCTCATCATTTTCGTGGCCCTCTTCGGCACCTTTCCCAGCTGGACAGTATCATTTTTGGGGTATCATGACTTTTGGTGACCATGATGGACTTTTCCTCTGGAAATGTGTCCAATCCCCTCTTGAAAGCATCTAGGCAAGATGCCATCACCACCTCCTGTGGCAAGGAGTTCCACCGATTAATCACATGCTGGGTAAAAAATCTGTGAGAAGGTTTCTCCCAAAATGTCACCTCACCCAGATAGTTGGGGTTTGAATACGCTGGTTCAGTTTTAAATTCAAAAGGGAGAAGCACGTCAAAGGGATGAAGCCTGGAAAAGAGGAGAGAAGACTTGATGCTAACAGAGAAGACTTGATGCTAGGGCCTGGTTGAATCTGTGCTTATAACTCTGTTTGAAAAAACAAAACACAATGAAACAGTACAAGTTGCCACACAAAATGCCAACACCCCTCTAGAAAGTTAGGATTCTGTTTACAAAGCCACTTTCAACTTCTGAAAAGAACCTTCTTGCTGGTTTGGATCAGTCCAGTCCAATGTTAAATTTCCAGGTGTAGTGAATAAGGGTAAACTAGACTGTTTCTTGGGGGTGGGAGGACTGTGATGGGTCTGCTCCTACTTGTCAAGCAAGTCGTAGAAGGTATTGTTGGGAGACAGAGGCTGCAATCCTAACCACACTTTCCAGAGAGTAAGCCCCATTGAACAAAATAGGGCTTACTTCTGAGTAGACCTGGTTAGGACTGTGCCCTAAGGCACAATCTCAGGGTCCAATCCTATCCAATTTTCTTGTGCTGGTGCAGCCATGCCAATAGAGCATTTATTGCATCCTGTGGTGGGGAGGCAGTGACAGGGGCCTCCTCAAGGTATGGGAACATTTGTTCCCGTACCTCAAGGCTGCATTGCGGCTATACTGCTGCTGGAAAGGTGGACAGGATAGGGCCCTTCGCCCCTTGCCTACGAGGATCTGCAGGGTTGCATCTTGTTCCCCATGCTTTTCAACGTGTATATGAAGCTGCTGGGAGATGTGCCCAGAGATCTGACATGTGGTGGAATCAGGACTGTTCTAGAGTCATGAATCAACATTCTTGAGCTGGAGAACCCTCAATATTCCAGGAACATGCTGTGAGGCATGTACGTTAACAGCACAAAGTTGAAACTAAATTAAAATAAATAGTCGGCTCTGTAATTAGCCATTGTGCTAGAACCAGGGTGGACAACACTCCTGGGCACAACTGTAGAGAGTACTAAATGGTTGCATAAGGTACTAACTGAGAAGGTTGAGGGTGACATCTGTGGTTCAAGATGAGCAGCCTCACCTGAATGCTCCGTAGCAAATGCTCCCGATCACGTAATACACAGTGTAGAAAATCAGTAGGCACAGCCCTATCTGAAGAATGATAGCCTGGAAATCAAAGCAGGAGAAAGAAAAAGCCACAAAGGATCAGCCCAAAGGTGGCCTCTGTTGCATTTTTATCCTTACATTCTGCTGAGGAAAGTTCAGTGTCTATGGCAGAGGAGAGCTACTGCTGGAAAATTAGATTTAGCGGCAGTCAAACTAGCCCAAGGGTGGACAAACATTGTGGCAGGAGGACCACATCTCTCTCTGACACTGTGTTGGGGCAGGGGCGGGGGGGGGGGAAGAATTAATTTACATTTCAAATTTGAATAAATGTACATAAGTGGGTCGCTCCACTTTCACTTTTAATGAGCTGGGGAGCCTTGCAGATGCTCACACAGGGCTCCCCATGCCCCAGGACGTCTGCTGCAGGGACTGGTGAATGCATCCCAGTCCCTGCAGCCCTCCCCCCCCGACCGCCACCAAGACTTACTGTGGTTCAAACTCTCCCTGAGAATTTGAAAACCGCTGACATAAGTTATTTGAGGCAATGGGGGGGGGTTTAAAATAATGCCCAGGGAAAAGCAGAAAATGAATGGAGACTATAAAACACCTTGCTCTAACTTGGCCCGCAGCTCACGTCTGGCGGTTGTGACCAGTAATCGCGAACCACCGTGGGCTCCAACAGTTTCCAAGGGGCCAGAGGCTCATTGGAGACTGGGGGCTCCCTGCAGGCTGAATTGGGGGTTCCAAAGGACTGCAAATGACCCATGGGCCAGGGTTTACCCACCCCTGCTTTACCCCACCTCTCTCCTCCTCTCCATTCTTCCTCTTCACTTCTGTCCCCCTCAGGGACGAGGAGTGGGGATGGAGCAGTGGCGGCTGGTGGGCATACAGACATGGGCACCCTGAGGTGACCGCCTCAGTCAACCTCATGGATGGGCCGGCCCTGTCTCCAGCCCCCTCTCCCTCTAGTTCAGGGGTGTCCAAAGTTTTTGGCAGGAGGGCCACATCATCTCTCTGACACTGTGTCGGGGGCCGGGGAAAAAAAGAATTAATTCACATTTAAAATTTGAATAAATTTACATAAGTTTACACAAATGAATATATTAAAGATGAACTTATATGAATGAATGAAGGTCTTGCAATAGCTCAAGGCCTATAAAAGGCCTTGTACAAAGCAAGGCTGGTCTTTCCTTTGCTGCTGCTACTGCATCACAGATGTGAAACAGCAAGCAGTGGAGGAAGCCCTCATCCACAGCTCACATGACAGGTCAAACAGTCGCCCTCACGCTGAGAGCAGTTGTGTTGGGCCAGTGTGGGCTCCAACAAATCTCCGGAGGGCCAGAGGCTCATTGGAGACTGGGGTATCCCTGAGGGCCACATTGAGAGGCCTCGAGGGCCGCATGTGGCCCCAGGGCCGGGGTTTGGGCACCCCTGGCCCAGCCAAATGCTGCCCTCCTTAGCTGGTCACAGGCCAGCCTCTGCTCCTGCCACTCCCTGATTGAAAATGGCAGATGGTGACAGAGGAAGCCTTGGGAGAGGGATGATTGGTTCTGACTCTCTAGCCCAGGGGTGTCCAAAGTTTTTGGCAACAGGGCCACATCATCTCTCTGACACTGCGCCAGGGGCCTGGGAAAGAAAGAATTAATTTACATTTAAAATTTGAATAAATTTACATAAGTTTACATAAATGAATATATTAAAGATGAACTTATATGAATGAATGAAGGTCTTGCAATAGCTCAAGGCCTATAAAAGGCCTTGCACAAAGCAAGGCTGGCCTTTCCTTTGCTGCCACTGCTGCATCACAGACACAAAACAGCAAGCAGTGGAGGAAGCCCTCATCCCACAGCTCACGAAAAAAGGTCAAACAGTTGCCTTCATGCTGAGAGCAGTTGTGTCAGGCCAGTGCGGGCTGCAACAAATCTCTGGAGGGCCAGAGGCTCATTGGAGACTGGGGGCTCCCTGAGGGCCACATTGAGAGGCCTCGAGGGCCGCATGTGACCCCAGGGCCGGGGTTTGGGCACCCCTGGGCTGGGCTATGCACTTGAGGTTTTGCATGTAGTAGGAAATCTGAAATACAATCCCTGGTAGGACTAGGGAAGGTTATGATACTGAAGTTGGTTTGCAGGTCCTTTTTCACCACAGAGACAAACAGCCCAATCCTAACTTATGCTGGAACAGGCAGGGCAACTGCCTGCACCATATACAGGGCAGGTTAGGAAGTGGCTGTGGCATGACTTGGAGTAAGGGAATATATATCCCCTTACCCCATGTCATGCACCAGCCACCCCTATGAGGCTACTGGGATCTGCGATAGTGAAATCGCTAATGCAAATCTGAGCAGCCTGGTATAATGCCAGGCTGGCCAGGAAGAGGGTCAGGATCCAGCTAAGTTGCTAAGACTGGTCCCACCCCCTTCCAGGCCCAGTCCGCCCACCGGTCTGCCTACTGGTACCCACCCAAAAATGATCAAAAACTGGGAGTGGTTTTCAATCATTATTTTTATTCAATCAGAGGCTTGGGGAGCCCTGCGGAGGCATCCATGTGCTTCCCGCACCCTCCAGAGGCCAGCACGGAAGCCCATAAGCTAAAAAAAAAAAAAAAAAAGCCCTTCTGACCCCAGCAGTGGTGCAGTTCTGGGGATCATGTCACTGCCATTGCTCCATCCTGCCCCTTAACCCATTTCTATCTGGCCCACATTTGGTCCCTTTTGTGTATATGCAATGTGGGGCAGACCAGAGAAGTGGTCTGGTCTTAAGTGACCAGAGAAGAATGCTCTGGGTTGTGACCCACCAGTTTGGGAACCACTGGTGTATAGGATTTTAATATTTCAGCATTCTGGCTGACACTCTAGTCCAGCACTCTTTTCTCCTCCACACTTCCTCTCTTACTTTTCAGATCCAGGAAGCAGAAGTGGCAGCTGGCACACTGCCAGCTAAGGGGGGAGGAGGGGAAGGCTGTATTTTGTGTTACAACCTTAAACACCAAGAGATCTTTGGTTAGCCTTGGAAATAATCCACTTCCTCTGCCCAGGATCATACAAGAGAATTGGCACATTTAGGCTCTGCAATCCCACTGCCAAACTGATAGGGAGCAGATGGTATGGCTGAATCCCTCCTTGACCTCCCAACCCTTCTGCAGCCATTTTCATATCCCGTTCCACTCCGGCACAGTCGAGGTTGCCCAGCACCAAACTTTACCTTGATGGCTGCGACCCTGCTGCCTTGATAGTCCATGGGTAGGTAAGGTAAGACTCATCGCGACAGAACAGGCTCTTTCACAGAGCACTGTTGGAATCTGACCTTGTGTCAGAGCAGGCGGAGAACTTAAGTCTTCTCTGGCAAGAGATTAAGAAATGAGCTGCAATGCTTGCTCAGCGGCCAAGATCAGGGAGAGTGGCAGAGGAAGAGGAGGAAGGGCAGGAGAGAGGACAGCCTGCTGCTTGCTTGCCTACCATGGATCGGTCAAAGAAAAGCAGCAAGCAAATCCATTTTGGTTTTGTGATTGTAGTGACTTTGTTACCTAGTGGCTACGGCTATAATCACAGTGTTCAACAAAATCCCTGACTTTTGGCTGCTGCAATCCTATCCATACTTACCTGGGAGTAACCTCTGTTGACTATAATGGAACTTATTCTGAGTAGACATGCATAGGCTTGGGCTGTTTGAGAGTTTTTCTGTTTTAAAAAAACAAACCCTGCTGTTTTTAGACTGCTGTGTCCTACAGATGTTAAGATATTCTTATCCTGCTTTTCTAGTCCAAAAGGCAGCTGGAAGTCCCTACAACATAAATAGAACAATATAGGTAATGAAAATAAAATCTGCATTTTCAACTAACAGGTGAGAGGATACAAATTTTACGACCTCTGAAGATGCTTTCCACAGCTGAAAGTGAAACTTTGGGACTAGATCCTCTAATGCAGTGATTTTTCAGCCTTTTTCATCTCAAGGCACAATGACAATGTGCTAAAATTGCCAAGGCACACCATTGGGTTTTTGACAATTGACAAGGCACACCATGCTGTTGGTGGGGGGTTCACATCCCCCAATGGCCCTACTAATAAGTGACCCTCCCCCAAGCTCCCGTGGCACACCTGCAGACCATTCGCAGCACACCAGTGTGCCACGGCGCAGTGGTTGAAAAATGGCTGCTATAATGTGTTTTAATCTGTGGCTTAAAGACTCGAGCAAAATGTTAAATTATGTTTTAAACTCATCCAGCTACAAAAGCCTCGGTATGTTTGAAAATAAAATTCAAAGAAAAATTTGAAATATAAATAACATTTTTTAAAAATAGAAGAAAAATAAGCAGATTGTCTCTGATACACACCATGTACATTTCATTGACATGCTCAAAAATGTTGACATGCATTTCAGTTTAGCTATTTGGGTACATTTGAAACATCAGGTCTATTTCTACCTGCCCCCCCCTTTTCTTTCTCTGTTATAAAGATTCCAACTTTCTCTTGAAATAAAACAGGCAACAAAGCTCCATTAGCTACAATAAGAGGAATCTATTTTCCTAACTGATATTTTTCAGGTTGTCCCCCCCCCCCCCCAAATACAGGAAATGACCCACAAAAGGCAAAGAACATCTAGGAGACCACAGCAATACACAGGCAACAAATCTGTTGGCTAAGCTACATTACCCAACGGCCACACAACATCAGTCAGAGGACTGGAGAATAAGAGACAAGCAATGATACCCATCAGCATCCCTGCAACAGTCATTAAGGACATATCATTACAAACGTTCCATTTCCCTGGGTAGTGAGAAGTTCCAGGGACAGTCCTAGAGAAGTGAATGAGCGAGCACTTAGAGCCAAATCCTATCCAACTTTCCAGCCCTGATGTAGCTGTGCCAATGGAGTGTGCATGGCCTTCCGTGGTGGGAGAGTAGTTATCGAGGCCTCCACAAGGTAAGGAAACATTTGTTACCTTGCCTCGGGTCTGCATTGCAGCTGCACCGGCTCTGGAAAGTTGAACAGGACTGGGGCCTTAGAAAGAGTGTCTCATCTCCTGTTATACTAGGTTTCTCTTACTTTGCTTCTTTTTGAACTCAGGACCCAATCCAATTCCAATTTTCCAGTGCGGTACAGCCATGCCAATGGGGCGTGCACTGCAGCCTGTGGTGGGTTACAGTCACAGGGGCCTCCTTAAGGTATGGGAACACTTGTTCTCTTATCTCAGGGCTGCATTGCTGTTCCACCAGTGCTGGAAAGGTGGATAGAACTGGGCCCTCAGTGATTCCAATTTATTGAGTTCTGTAGATTTTGTAAATGTATTGAGGTTTGTATGTTTACAAAACTCAGTTAAATATATATAGTTTTAAAAAACTTGTGTGTTCTTGTAATACTTTTATTTATGTCCTTACTTATTTATGATGCAGCTTTATTATCCTGCCTTTCCTGACTGGAGTCACCGCAAGGCGGCTAACAAGCCAATCAATCAGCACAATAAAAGGCATTCTAATCACAGCTGGGTTATAGCCAAAGAAAATGAATCCTGACCAAGCACCACTGGAATCAATGAGACAAGTTAATTTCATTAGAAATCAATGGGGCAAATTAGTTGTGACTGAGCACCAGGGAAATCAATGGGACAAGTTAGATGTGACTAAGCATCATTGAAATCAATGGGGCAAACTAGTTGTGACTCAGCACTATTGACATCAATAAGACAAGTTAGTTGTGACTAACAGGTCTCATTAATTTCAATGGGACTTATAGCCTGTCGAGGATTGGTGGGGTGCGTTGTGACAATGGATGCTGCCTTATAGTGAGTCATGGTTTCAGTCCAGAGGTGGCCAATCTGTGGCACACAGAAACTTCCTAAATGGCACACACAAAGTTGCCTGTCATGGTTGCGCAGGCCAATGTGGGGCTCCATGGCTGCAAGTGCATGGCACTTATCCCAGCACGTAGACCAGAAAGGGAGCGATAAGGCTCGGGATGGGGTGAAATTAGCCAAGCAGAGGTTCGGCAGATGATGCAGGCCATCGAAACCACCCGAGCGGGTCCAGAGAGGGCTAAAATAAGTTGGAGTGGCACTTTAAAGATTCTGTATATAACAAGTGGCATGTGATGTGCTGTGGGTTGGGCACCCCGTCTCAGTTCATTTAACTCAACATTGTTGGCACTCTCTAAGATTTCAGTGCATCTTCTGCATGCAGGACAGATGCTCTGCCTCTGACTTACGGCCCTTCCATATAGACAACCCTTACAAGAAGTGGAAAGCTTCATCTGTTGACTTTCCTCCTAGTACCCTCTTTTTAGAAAGACATTGAAAGAAATTGTATCAGTTTTTCCCCCATTGTGGCATAACTCTAACAGGGGGAGAGTGGCAGCACCAGCTGAATTTCCCCCTTAAGTCCCCCCCATACAAAGGACGATGCAATCCTATGCATACTTACAGCCAAATCCTATGCCTGTCTGCTCAGAAGTAAGTCCCATTATAGTCAATGGGGTTTACTCCCAGGTATGTGTGGATAGGATTGCAACCTAACAGCCCAATCCTCTCCAACTTTCCAACACTGGTGCAACACTGGTGCAACCACCATGCAGCCCCAAACCAAATGTTCCCAAACCTTAAAGAGGCCTCTGTGACTGCACCCCCAATGCAGGGCACCTATAAAACGGGAACTGATGCCTGCTAGTTAACAATAGGGACACTTCTCCAATCCCCATTGTGATGTGATCCTTAAGGGAACATTCAGGCCAATCTGTTGCCTTTGTTGTGTAAACAGACACTCCATGCCAGGCACAGGCTGGCTGCACAGGCCACTGGGGACTGACCGCCTGTTCTTTGCATCAAGAGCCTCTGTTGGGAAACAGACACTGTGGGAGATGTGATTAAGAGCATTTTAATTAAAGAGCATTAAGAGCATCTTTATTGTGCTTTGACCATCCTCATATATGCAGTCTGTCATTAAGTGAACAGTTGTTAAGCGGCACATGCATATATATATATATGTATACATAAGCAAAACATACTCCTCCTCCTCCTCAACTATTATTTATTAATAATAAGAACATTTATATAGTGTTTTTCAAAAAAATAGTTCACAAGGCAGGTTCCACAGCAAATTAATAAACACATGAGTTTAATTTATTTATTGAATACATGAATATAATTAATTAAACATGAGTTTAAATATGAGTTTAAAGTCATGTTTAACTCATTAAACATGGATTTAATTAAGAACCTTAATAATTGATAATTAAGAATTAATTAATAACATTAAGTATAAATTGATGAATGAATTCATTGATATAATAAATTAATAATTAATGAGAACAACTAAAATAAAAAGATTATAAAATAAAAATTATAACATTCTAAAATAAAGAGAAATAAAAATTGATTATAAATAATTAATTAATAAGAATAAACAAATAAAATATAAACAAATATGAATATTTATATAACACTTTCTTAAAAAGTGGTTCACAAGGCAGGTTCCTTGGCAAAATAATAAATCAATGCATGAGTTTAATTAAATATCATTAATAAGAAATTAAGAAGATTAATAATGAGTTAATAAAATGATAATTAGTTAAAAATGATTAAAATAAAATGATTATAAACTAAATTTATGAAATAAAAGAGAAAATAAATAAAAGGTAATTAAAAATAAGAAATTAATTATTTAAAAACATTAATAGGTATTAATTAATGAATAATTACTTAACTAATGAATAATTATTTTCATTAACTAATAATTGATAATAATTATTTTATTTATTAAGTATATTATTAATCAAATTATTAACTATTAATTAAAATAATTATTTTTATTTATTTAATAATCGTATTAACTACTATTAATTAAATATTATTTTAACTAATTAATAATTAATAATTAATTAATGATACTTGATTATTTTAATTATCATATTATTAATTAAGTAAAATGATTGATTCACTTAATATTAATAAATTAATTACTGAAAATTAATTAATTGATTGATTAATGTTTATTTTATTAACTAATAATGACTTAACAGTTAATGGTTAACTGAATCAGAAAGAGACCGTCAACGTGCAAGGACCGGTCGCCCGCCCACCTGCCTGCCTGTAGGGCGGCGAAGGGCTCCGGGCTGCAGCCCTGCCGGGGCGCGTCCCCTTTAAGCGCCGCTTCCGCCGCCGAGAGCGCACGCCCGGCTGCTTCGGGGGGGGGCTTCTGGCGACGCGCTGACGTCACCACGCACGCACGCAGGCCGGCGGGGTTGAGCCTGTCGGAGCCCCGCCCCTGCGTGAAGCGCGCGCAGTCGACGCCGCCGCCGCCAGTGTGTGGTCCGCGGCGCGGCGCGGCGCGGCCTGGCGCGGGGCCTGCGCGAGGGGCGGAGACATGCCGCGCGTCTACATCGGGCGCCTCAGCTACCAGGCCCGCGAGCGCGACGTCGAGCGCTTCTTCAAGGGCTACGGCAAGATCCTCGAGGTGGACCTCAAGAACGGGTGAGGGCCGCCCGCCTCCGCGCATGCGCGAGGAGGCCCCTGACAGGCACTGCGCGCGCCCTCGCTGCCGGCACGGCCCCAGCGCAGTCCTGGCCTGTCTGCGCGGAAGCGAGTCCCTAGCAGCCAGGGGGCTCTCGCAGGCACGTGTGGATGGCACGGCAGCCTCAGCACGCTCCTCAGATGGAAGTCCTGTTCTAGGCAATGGGGCCTGCTCTCGGGTAAGTGTGGACAGGACGGCAGCCTCAGCACACTCCTGCGCATGTCTACTCAGAAGTAAGTTCCGTTAGAGTCAATGGGGCCTACTCCCAGGTAAGTGTGAATAGCATGGCAGCCTCAGAGTACAATCCTATGCATGTCTACTCAGAGGTAAGTCCCATTAGTCAATGGGGCCTACTCCTGGGTAAGTGTGGATAGGATGGCAGCCTCAGCACACTCCTGAGCATGTCTACTCAGAAGTAAGTCCCATTAGAGTCAATGGGGCTTACTCCCAGGTAAGTGTGGATACCTTGGCAGCCTCAGAGCACAATCCTATGCATGTCTACTCAGAGGTAAGTCCCGTTAGAGTCAGTGGGGCTTACTCCCAGGTAAGTGTGGATAGGATGGTAGCTTCTGAGCCCAATCTATGCATGTCTGCTCAGAAGTAAGTCCCATGATAGTCAATGGGGCCTATTCCCAGGTAAGTGTGGATAGCATTGCAGCCTCACAATCCTATTATGTCTACTCAGAGGTAAGACCCATTAGAGTAATTGGGGATTACTCCCAGGTAAGTGTGGGTAGGATAGCAGCCTCAGCACACTCCTGAGCATGTCTACTCATAAGTTAGTCCCATCATATTCAGTGGGGCCTACTCCCAGGTAAGTGTGGATAGGATGGTAGCTTCTGAGCCGAATCTGTGCGTGTCTACTCACTAGTAAGTCCTATTGGAGTCAATGGGGCTTACTCCCAGGTAACTGTGGATAGGATGGCAGCTTCAGCTAACTCTTGAGCATGTCTACTCAGAAGTAAGTGCCATTAGAGTCAATGGTGCTTACTCCCAGGTAAGTGTGGATAGGATAGCAGCCTCAGAGCCCAATCTATGCATGAATACTTAGAAGTAAGTCCCATGATAAGTCAATGGGACTTATTCCCAGGAAAGTGTAGATAGGATTGAAACCTGTGTCTCTCAGCTCCACCTGCTCTGTGGTGGGGTGGGACTTGCACTACTGCCAAGGAGGGGAAGAGGAGGCTTGCACTACTGTGCAAGAGGTGTTGGGGGGCCAGAGAGCCAAAGTTTGAACTGGAGATAAGCTTTGGGGCACCTGCCATCTTAAACCTATTTGGTCCATTTGAATGGAAAGTAAGTAAAGCCCCGCTGAGTTCAGTGTAGGGGACTTGGCACTACTGTGCAAGAGATGTTGGGTCCCCAGCCTCCAAGGGAGCTTGAAGTCTCATTCCAGCACAAAGTTTGGGCTTGGCTGCAGAGAGAGAAGGAGGGGGGCTTGGCTTTACTGTGCAAGAGGTTTTTTTGGGGGGGGCAGCCTCCTAAGGAGCTGTAAGCCTTGCCCCACTCGTTTGAACTGGGTATAAGCTTGGGGAAGCTGCCATCTTAAATCTGTTTGGTCCATTTCACAGAACATGTTTGAATGGGAAGTATGTAAAACTCCACTGAGTTCAGTGCAGGGGACTAGGCACTACTGAGCAAGAAGTGTTGGAGGGTCCCAACCTCCCAAAGAACTGCAAGCCTCACCCCAACTCAAGGTTTGGGTTTGACATAAACTTTGGGGTTTCTACCCTTTTAAACCTGGTTGGTCCATTTTACAGAGCGCATTTAAATGGGAAGTAAGTAAAGCCCTACTGGGTTCAGTGCCGGAGGATTGGCACTACTATGCAAGAGGTGTTGGGGGGACCCACCCTTCCAAGGAGCTGCAAGCCTCACACCTTTGTAGTGTAGGTTTGGACTTGGCATAAGCTTGGGACACCTGCCATTTTACACCTGTTTGGTCCATTTCACACAGCACATTTAAATGAGGAATAAAGCCTCACTGAGTTCAGTGATTGGGTGACCAGGTACAAAAAAGGAGAGAAAGTTAAGCCCCATTGAGTTCAGTGATAGGGTGACCAGCTACATAGGGGGACAGAGTGCCTGTGCATTTAACCAGTGGTTCCCAAAAGGTCCGTCAGGACCCACTGGTGGGTTGTGACCCAATTTTTGGTGGGTTGCGAAGACCAGAACCAAGCCAGATGAAAGTACTGGTGATGGAAAAATCAGATTACTAATTGCTGAAGCTATTAAAAAATCCGATAGCTCCTAATTGCCTTGCGAAGAGCTCAGCTTCTGCAGTTTGCAAGGAACTCAAGGTCCGATCCTATCCAAAGTTCCAGTGCTGATGCAGCCATGCCAGTGGGTTGTACACTGCATTCTGTGATGTTGGGTCAATCATTGAGGCTTTCTTAAGGTATGGGAGCGTTTGTTCCCTTACCTCAGGGCTGTGTTGCGTCTACATTGATGCTGAGAAATTGGATAGGATAGGGCCCTCAGCTCCTGTAGTTTGCAAGCTTGTGTAAATATAGAGAGATGAAATGTTTGAACACTTTTTTCTGATATTACCTGTAAGTAGAAATATTTTTTCTAGTTCTTTTTTAAGACTTGTAAACCTTGGTGGGTCCCAATAGTGTGTCATTTCTAAAAGTGGGTCCCAGTGCTAAATGTTTGGGAACCACTGCCTTTAACCTTGGCATAGAAGAGGGAGTTTGGCAGGTTCAGTTTTTTAAACCTGCCCAAGTTCCCTCTTCTGTACAGTGGTTAAAAGTATAAGTGCTTTGTCCCCCTTTGTATCTGGTCACCCTACTCAGTGGTGCTTACTGGCAAATCACAGATTGATAATGCAATCCTGTGCGTGTTTTACCTGAGTTGGTTGACGTCATCACTTTATTCCTGATTTGCAATGCAATTGTGTACATGTTTGCCTGGAGATAAGCTCCAGTGACTCCCCAGGTAAGTGTGTGTCAGGCTGCAAACCTGCAGTGCAATTCAGTGCATGTTTATTTGGGAGTAAGTTCTATCACAGTGTTTCTCAACCAGTGAGGTGGTGTCTGGTGGTACACACGAGACCCCCAGACCGCACCACTTGGCAGCAAGACGAACAATGCAATGGATTACGGAGAAGTAGGATGCTCAACTTCATGGAGAAAGCTCCAGTGTGTGCTTTTTGCACCCTTGGAAAAGCCCTCACATGCACCTTTATTGCATCTGTACTCCTAATCCAAATATGACATCATTGCCAGTTACTTCCTATGGTGCTTCCAATAGGTGGAACATGCAAAGTGGTATGGCGGAGGACATACATTGAGAAATGTTGTGCTTTCGCGTTCATTTCTCTTAAACAAGTGTACGTCAGGCTACATAGTTGCAATAAGTCCTGCGTATGTTTACGCAGAAGCAAATTCTATTTGGTTAAGTATACATAGGATGAGACCTGCCATGTACTCATAGGTATGGTAACTCTGTGCAAGCATCAGATTGGAACCTCAGGAGAAGTACCTAGCTTTTCTCACAGAGGTTTTAAGGAGTTTGTGGAATTGATGCAAGCAAAGCATTTCTGCTGTAAGTAAACGTTTTGAAACTGCACATGGACAACCGGTTTTCCTGCTTAGAGTGGGATTGGGGACAAGGAAGAGGATGCCCTCCAGAGTCCATTGCAGTAGATAGTTGATGTAAGGCAATGGTTCCCAAACTATTTCAACTGGCGGCTCCCTTGACCTACTGGGCCATTGGCTCCCCATTAGGATTGCAGTCATACATTGGCAACAGGTTTTTTGCAAGGGCACCGCAGCTCCCCTGGTTGGTTTCCACGGCTCCCCAGAGAGCCACTGTTAAGCCAAATCTGCCCAATGTTACATCCACACAACAGGGATAAAGAGTATACACCTGTGGGCCGGGCAAAAATGGGTTAAGGAGTCTTCCAAATGATCACAGGCATTGCAGGACATGAATATTTAATCTCAATATGCTTATTGTTGCGCAGTTACTGTGATCTTCAAAACCTTATAGTAATTCTGCCATTGCCAGGAGACGAGTGCTGCAGGTTTAGAAGACCAATTTAGGTTTTGCCTCAAAAAGTGGAGAGGTCTCACATTGCTGTGAAGGACAGCATTGTAGTATGGGAAACATATTTCCTGGTAGAGGGGCACCTGAAATTTATACCTATGTGTGTGCAAGTCTGACGAAGTGAAAGAATCCTGCCTTTGATGTTGTTTCATATACTATTTGGGGTTGGATACTGAGGTAGCCAGGTGTACAGATGGCGCCAATTTATTCAGTGAGTTGAATCTCAAGTAGACTATGAAGAGCTCCAAACGGAGTTTCCCAAACTGGGTGAATGGACAGTAAAAGGATGATATAGTAGAGTAACTAAGGGGAGGGGGGGTAAGTTGCCCCAGGTACCACTCCTTGGGGGGGTGTCTCTTGGAGGTCGTCTGAGGCCTGGGAAGGCTGCGCTAAAACTGGAAGTGCCTTTTAACACCTCCAGAAGACCTTCCAAGGCCCAAGGAGGCTTCCCTGCACCTCGGACCACCCCCCACATACCCCAGGAGGAGTGTTTTGAGCATCAAGCCCCCAGGGAGTATTAATACCCGGACTGTGCTTACACCCAGGGAGTTTTAAGTATTTTGGGGGTCCTGGGTACTAGATCTCTTTGCTAGGCCTCTGGAATAATATTTGTAAAGCACAAGTTGATCCACACTGGACCACGTAATTCTTTACCCATTCTCATTGTTGGGATCTGAATTAGTAGTACTGTGTGACTTCCTGCTGGAGATTTTGGGATCATGAAAAGTTACTGAAAATTATCTGTATTGTCAGTTAAATTTTGTGCAGTGTGAAAAAAGGAATTAAGAAATTAAACACTAGGAATTGAAAAAGTGAAAGTAAAATGTCTCTTGCCATTTGAAATAATGTACTTTTCATAGGATGAGTTGGAATGTGCCTTAGGGATAATCTAGTCCAGTGGTTCCCAACATTTTGTGTACCCCCTGGCAGCTCATTTCCACAAATTGTACCCCTCATTATTAGCAAAAATTTTGTAATGAACAGAGTTGCTGTTATTTCAAATTTATATGTTTTCAACTACTGTCTGATAATATAGGAATTGAGGACCAGAAACCATCAGTTGCTGGGGCTTTTGCAGCCACCTAGCTTCCTTTCTTCCTGCCTTGCCAGCCCCACAAGCCATTCTAATACAGACCTGCTTTTTTCCACCATTATTCAATTCTTTTTCAAGTACCCCCATAGGTCCTGGCAAGTACCCCTGGGGGTGCACATACCAGGTTGGGAACCACTGATCTAGTCCAACACCTTGCTCAGTGCAGGCAGCTGTTACAACATCCCTGACAAGAGGCTGCCCATCCACTATTTGAAAGCACCATTGAGGGAATGCGCCCAACAGCACAAGGCAACTGTTGCAGTGCCAGGCAGCCAGTACAATTAGGAAATTCGTTCTCGTATCTGACCTAAATCTGTTTTCTTATAATATTTTTGTGACCTCATCTTGAAAGAATATCATAGTTCTGCAAAATACAGAAAAGGGCAATGATAAAGAGGCTGGAGCATTTTCTCTTGAAAGAAAAACCAAAGTATCTGGCATTTTATTTTAGAAAAATGATAACTGGGGTGGGGGGGAGGTTGAGACATCTTCAGATTATTAATTTGAAGGGTGCTATCTTTTTTCTCCTTACGTACATCTTAGACGGTCACTCATCACTTGAAAAGATGAGTCTAATGATCATGATAATGGAACTTCCACGTTCAGAATTGCTGCCATGTAATCTTTGATTACCAGATACTGAAGCCAAGCAGGGTGGCCATTACCTTGCCCTGCTTGTGAACTTCCAGAGGCAACTGTCTTGAAGCTGTTGGAAACAGAATATTTGCCTAAATCAGGTGTCTCTAAACTTTTAGGCCACATCAATTATCTGGCATGGTGTTGAGGGCTGGAAAAATAAATAAATTTTAAATATAAAATATAAATAAATACATTAGAAAGCCTCAGAAAGCCTACGACCTTCAGATAGCCCAAAAGCATCACTTCTGGTTTTTCAGGAAAACCAGGAAGTGATGTTTTTAGGCCCTTAGAAGGCATTCTGAGGGGAGGTGCATGGCTTCACCAGCCCTCAGAACACACTCCAGATGCAACTGGAGCACAGCTCTGGTCACATTTGGTTGAGCAAGCCAGAGGCTTGCAGGGGACCAGAGACGTGCTGCGGGCCAGATAGAGGCTTGTTGCAGGCCGCAGCTGGCTCCCAGGCCGGGGTTTGGAGACCCTGGCCTAGATAGACCTTGATCTTATTCAACAGTCCAATTCCTTTGTTACCTATTTATTGAGGAGCATGAGTTTGCAGCAAAGTGAAGATATAGAACGTAGACACTGAAAAGCTAGTTAAGCAATTTTGCTATCAGGTAGTCGTGCACTTTGAGCAGTAAGAATTATGGGTATATAGTTTGAGAACTCTGTAGCAGTTCTTGAACTATGCTTGGAACGGAAGTGGAATCATGTGAATGGAAAGTTTATGAATGGGTTATCTTCTGGAACAGAAAGTACAGTATCTTAACACATAAGTTTATTGTCAAACTTAAAGAGTAATTCTTCCATTGTAACAAAACAATCTGAAAGCAGTTATAAAACAAAGGACGGGAAAAACAAGTAGCACCAACAGTAACATAATTAAAGAAGCAACTAATCAACAAAAGTCACAAAAGACCAAAATGACGGGGAGATGGGGAACCATATGATCAAAAAGTTTTCAGGAAAACAGAAGATTTCTGTCCAGTGACTGGCCATGAAACTTAATGAAGATTCAGAAATTGACAGCTGTGGTGATATGGAAGCTACTCAGCCTCCCATGGCATTGAAAAATATTTTTTAAATTCTTGTTGGATTGAATATCTAGTAAATGTGGATCTGGGCCCTGGTGTGCCAGTTGCCCTTCCCTGGGCTAGGTGTGCATGTGTGTGGGAACCGGTTCTAAAATGCTGAGGATTTTCTTGGGATCAGGAAAGACCCTGTTGGATAGGTTTTGACTATGAATCTGGTTGCCATATTTGTGGTTGGGGAGGAATTTCCCTCAAAATGGCTGGTGACCGTAAGGGGTTAGTTTTGCCTGCATGACAAGATGTGGCAAAATTGCTTAAGCCACTAGATTGGGTGTCTACTGATGGGGGGGGGGGAAGCAGGATAAAAATGCATTAAATATTTGTTGTGTTTTACACTTTTTTTTTTTACACAATGCAGTTCCATTCCTTCTGTTCTCTTTTCTGTGGTTCCTATTGATCATGGCTAAATGCATTTTACTACATGGACTCATCTTTGTATTTTTGTATAGAGGAGTCCTGCCTTCGTGCTGGGAGTGCAAGATTAACTTCAGGACTTTTGAGCCCTTTATCAGTACTAAATAACCCAATTAAAATTATTTTCAGCTTTAATATACAAATAGGGAGTTATCTTCCATTTTGTGTGCATGAATTCCCTAGAACCATGGAAATGGTTTTTGTCAGCAAAGTATAGCATAGTATAGGTTTTTGTCAGCATAGTATAGTTCTGATGCTTTCATAAAGAGAAACGTCTTGTATTTTGGTTTTCTCAACGATAGTTTTGTTAGCTTTATTTAACTTTCAATCTTGTCTTCAAAATTTATTCTGGCTATGCTTACAGATGATTCAAAACTAAAAGAAAATTGTATGCTGCGGGAGATTTTTTCTTCCTTTTCCAGTTCCCCCAATCTCGGCTCCTAGTTTGCCTCCCTCCCGTCTTTGCTCAAAATTACTGGTTATCTGCTCAGTCTATAGGAGATTATTACGTCATTATTTTTGGACTGGATAAAACTAGTCATACTAGACCAGCTATTACCAAACTGTGAGTTGGGAACTACTGGTGGGTCATGACCCAATTTTTGGTGGGCCGCATAGCATGGAGCAGAGCCTCTAATGAAAACATAGGTGATGGAAAGATTAGATCAATGATTGCTCAAGCCCTGAGACTATTAACAAATTAGATAGCTGCTAATTGCCCTGCAAAGAGCTCCTGTAATTTGCAAGCATGTGTAATATTGGGAGATAAAAGTTTGAGTGTCTTTTTTGGATTATTTCTTGTAAATGATATGTATATATAATTTTTTTCTAGGGCTTTTTTGTCTTGTAAACATGGGTGGGTTCCAACAGAGCAATGGGGCAAGGAGAGGAGAAGGGGCTGGGAGAAGAGAATATACATAAGTTGTGTCCGCTGAGTCTGTGCAATCTTGCTTTGAGCACTCTTATAGCTAAACATTGAAACTAAGCATATTTACTTCATATAAGACTGATAGTGCAACCTTGTGCGTGTTTACTCAAAAGCAAGTCTTGCTATGTCCAGTGGGGCCTACTCACAGGTAAGTGTACAACAGGCTTCAAAGCTTTGGTTTATAAAGTTTTGACGGAAGGCTGTTGGTATTGAACACACTAACAATGAGGACACGGTTCTTTAGGTTTTTGCCCCAACAGAGTCCTTCCAGGATATACGAGAGGATCCATGATATCATCACAGAAAGATAATGCATTAATGTCCTGTACCTGTGTGAAAGGCCTGAACAAACTACTTGAAGCAAATGCTCATTTCAGTTGCTGAGAATATGAGTTCTTTTCTTTCCTAAAGCGAGTTACTGCCCAATCCTAACCAACTTTCCGGTGCTGATGCAGCCCTAAGTAAGGGAACAAACATTCACTGACCTTGAAAAAGCCTCTGTGCTCACTACCACCACAAGATTCAGCATACAACCCATTGGCAGGGCTGCGCTGGCTCTGGAAAGTTGGTTAGGATTGGGCTGTCAGTAAGCATAGTATAGAATGTATGAATGTGCTGCAGGTTAAATACTGTCAGGGCATCAAACTATCACAGCTTCTGCAAAACTGAAAGCATGAAGCAATTATTATTTGATATCCTGGCATGGTTCAGACAGTACAACAAATCACAGGTTGTTTTCAACCCTGCGCAGAAACAGCAGATGTTCCCAAAGAAAATGGTCCTAGCTCAGGCTTACTCTCTTCTCTACACAAAACCATGATTTAATCATGGTTTGTTGCTTCATCCGAATTGTGCCCTTGAATGTTTTATTTATAAACAATGTTGACTGTATTTTGTCCTTCAATCCCAAGGCAGTTTACAAAGTAACTCTTAGAACAATATTTAATCAACATTAAATTAATAGTCTATGTGACAGCCTAGGTCAGTGAAAGCAGAAGCCGCTGGCTGTTTAAGCCACAGGCTTGGTGTAAATTGCCCCTTGTGGAAAGTGGCCAAGACGGATGTTTATAGGAGGGTAGGGCTACAGATCTCAGAGTTGCCTCTGGCTCTTGCCTCTTTCTCCTCACAGGAGTTTCTAATGGCAGAGTCAGGCTATTGTTTGTAAATATACTTGCTGCTCTTTACTTCCCTTTTTGGAGGTAGTGCAGAAGTTCTGGCTTTGCTAGGTACCGTTAAAAGGTGCATAATGATTGAAATAATGAGTGCTTAGGTTTGTGAGGGGGCAATCTCTCACTTCTTAGAAATCTAATTTGGTTACTTATAGTAGCAAAATTTTGGGGTTTCCTTCAGCACTGGGCATACTCTCACTACCTGGTTAAAAATATATTTTGAGAATGTCTCAGGGCAGTTCTCCTGCGCGCTCTCCCCATTTGTGTGCCTTCAGTTTTCTCTGTCATATAGAATGTTTCCTAAAACTCACAGTTTGAAAAAAGCAAGGAAGCCAGCTGTATCTAAATAGAGATATATATGACAATTGGTAACTGAACCTTTTAGAATTCTTTGAAAAGGTCAACAGGCATGTGGATGTGGGAGAACCCGTGGACATTATATATCTGGACTTTCAGAAGGCGTTCAACACTGTCCCTCACCAAAGACTACTGAAAAAACTCCACAGTCAGGGAATTAGAGGGCAGGTCCTCTCTTGGATAGAGACCTGGTTGAAGACCAGGAAACAGAGAGTGGGTGTCAGCGGGCAATTTTTACAATGGAGAGAGGTGAAAAGCGGTGTGCCCCAAGGATCTGTCCTGGGACCGGTGCTTTTCAACCTCTTCATAAATGACCTGGAGACAGGGTTGAGCAGTGAAGTGGCTAAGTTTGCAGACGACACCAAACTTCCAAGTGGTGAAGACCAGAAGTGACTGTGAGGAGCTCCAGAAGGATCTCTCCAAACTGGCAGAATGGGCAGCAAAATGGCAGATGCGCTTCAATGTAAGTCATGCTTCAAGTGTAAAGTCATGCACACTGGGGCAAAAAATCAAAACTTCACATATAGGCTGATGGGTTCTGAGCTGTCTGTAACAGATCAGGACAGAGATCTTGGGGTGGTGGTGGACAGGTCGATGAAAGTGTCGACCCAATATGCGGTGGCAGTGAAGAAGGCCAATTCTATGCTTGGGATCATTAGAAAAGGTATTGAGAACAAAATGGCTAATATTATAATGCCGTTATACAAATGGATGGTAAAGCCATATCTGGAGTATTGCGTCCAGTTCTGGTCGCCACATCTCAAAAAGGATATAGTGGAAATGGAAAAGGTGCAAAAGAGAGCAACTAAGATGATTGCTGGTCTGGGGCACCGTCTACAGCGTTTGGGCCTCTTCAGCCTAGAAAGGAGATGCCTGAGGGGGGACTCAGCGTGTGGTTGGTCTGTGGAACTCCTTGCCACAGGATGTGGTGACAGCATCTGGCCTGGATGCCTTTAAAAGGGGATTGGACAAGTTTCTGGAGGAAAAATCCATTACGGGTTACAAGCCATGATGTGTATGTGCAACCTCCTGCTTTTTGAAATGGGCTATGTCAGAATGCCAGATGCAAGGGAGGGCACCAGGATGCAGGTCTCTTGTTATCTGGTGTGCTCCCTGGGGCATTTGGTGGGTCCCTGTGGGATACAGGAAGCTGGACTAGATGGGCCTATGGCCTGATCCAGTGGGGCTGTTCTTATGTTCTTAAAAAATGTAGAATTTTGAGTGTATGTGTTTTTTTTTTTTTTTTTGCCATATGGTTTCTTAGGATTTAAGGAAATGCTGTCGTCCCCAAATATGTTTACTTAAAAGTCTTCTTTGGTGGTATATTGACCTTTTATGTCCTAAGAAAATGGTTGGGTCACTGCCCTTTCTTCATACTAAAATATTGTTTCAGTTATAGTTGTAAACCACTCTTGTAGGTGGAAAGGTGGGGTATTAAAAAAAAATGTTAATGAATGTTTTGTCTCCAAGATGGATCAGTGTAAGTTACATGGGAGAGAGGTGCTTGCTGAAGCCACTGGCTCCCATTTTGCCAAGGGTGTCATGGTAAATGCTCCCTGTCACTGCCAACTGAAATTGCTGAGGTATCCGCCAACCTAATTGATTCTTGAGCTGCTTTTGTTTTCCCCTAGGTATGGCTTTGTTGAGTTTGATGATGTGCGTGATGCTGATGACGCTGTGTATGAGCTAAATGGCAAAGATCTTTGTGGGGAGCGTGTAATTGTTGAGCATGCCCGGGGCCCTCGACGCGACAGCAGTTACGGTTCTGGACGCAGTAAGCACTAACATACCGTTGTATTGGTGACTTTTTTCTTTCTATTTAAAACGTATTTTAAAAAGTAATTTAAAAGATGCAAAGTTTGACTACTGTAATTTCTATTAAAGTAATATTGTTTAGCTCTTAATTTGTATTCAACTTTTTAATGTAATTAACTAAATGAACTTTAATTTTCATTATTTTATTTTGTAAATATATGAATGGTTTATTTGCAATGTGATTGTTTAACATAGACTTAACAAAGACCTCAATGTTTCAATTAAGAGTCCTTTGAGGCTAAGATGACTGCCTGTTCCATTTGCTGACCTTGGGTTGCCTTTCCATGAGTGGCTCTTTGACCTTTGTGGCCCTTGGCTGACCCAAAAAGGAAGCCATGTGACGACCGCAACCTTTTCCCATTAGACCTGGGTGGTGAGGACCCCAAGGGTTAGAGACAGATGTGATTAATCTGAAATAGGTGCCTGAAAACCTTTATTCATGTCAAATATTCAGAAAACTTTAAATCAATGTAAGTAACATTAGTAACTGACTATAGTGATTTGGTTATTTTCTTTTTCAAAAATATTAATCTGTAATTAATTTAAATGTATTTGCATGTTCAATTTTAATAGTAAATATAAAATGTACAGTCTTGTAATTATCTGCTAATTTTCTAGACATATATATATCTTTATATCTATATGGCTATGTAGACCTTATTAATGTCTGATTCTGTAACATAATTTAAGCAAGGACAAATGATTTTTCTCTGTAAACCGCTTTGTGAACTTTTAGTTGAAAAGCGGTATATAAATACTACTAATAATAATAATAAAATGTAGTTCGGTCTAATGGGTGGGGGGAATTTTTAAATGTATTTACTGACATGTTGGGTAGACTAGTGTTTGTTTGTTTTCTGGGGGGTGTAGATTAACTTCCTGCCTCCATTACCTTAACTGAAGTATTGAATCTGCTTATCGCCTCCTAAAGGTGGATATGGTTATAGAAGAAGTGGAAGAGATAAGTACGGTCCTCCGACCCGTACTGAGTACAGATTGATCGTTGAAAATCTGTCAAGCCGTTGCAGTTGGCAGGATTTGAAGGTAAGCCACTCCTGTCTCCACCAGTGATGTTAAAGGTTGGGCAGCCCAATCCTGAGCTGCCCAGAGTTCCCGGACCCGGCGGCTCCACGGAGGGCTGCCGCCAGATCCTGCGCCTCCAGCGCTACCGCGAGAGGCTCTTCGGGAGAAGGGGATGTTCATCCCTTTCCCCCAAGTAAGGTAAGCAGCCCCACAATGGTGCTGTTCACTTTAGCGCTAAAGGTCGGTGCTAAAGTAAAGGCACTCGTGTAGGGCAAGCAGCCCTGCCCGAGCACCTTGGATCCTGCGGAGCTCGGATCCACCTCTCCCCCTCCCCCAACTTGCCTCCCACCTGTCCCCGTCCCCGTGCCTCCTGCCAGCCTCCCCCCTTCCCGGAATGCCTCCCTCACGCCCCCACCTCCCATTCCGCAGCCCGGTGGTCCAGGGGACTGCCGAGTCGCGGAACCTGGGCTCCCGCCACGCGCCTGCCCAGCTCAGGCTGGCGCTGGGCTAGCTCCAGTGGGAGCCCGGTGGTAAGTCCTGCAAACGTGCCATTGGCACGTTTGTGACTGAAGTCTGCACCGTGGACCTCAGGATCGGGCTCTAAAACTGTAAATTGTGTGATCTGAATGCTGGATCTTGCCCTGATAAGCAGTAAACCACCATTTCTTATTTCTCTTGGAATCCTTGTGCATGTAGTATGCAAAACACTATACTGAACTATACGAGTGATGCGTTCCCTGAGCAAAGCACTGATAGCCAGTGTGGCTTTTAACATGTGCTATAAATGTTTACTATTTTGAAAGCCTTACACTGTTAAATGAAAAGACAGTGTTTCTGAAGCAGTCCAGAAGCCCACCCTTAATCTCACGTATGGCTCAGGCTGTTGAAAAGCTGCTTAAGTAGCTCCTTCTTGCTAGACCGATGCTTCCCAAACTCCTGCTAGAGAGTTGGGAACACTGTGAGTTGTTGTGGGGGAGGGGGAAGGCAGCAGTTCGACCTCAGTATCGTCCTGTTGCTGGGGCGGGAGAGTATTTCTACTTACAGCCAGTGCTGCAGTCCTGAAGGAGTCTGGGGGTGCAGAGAGCCCTCCCCAGGGCTCCCATGCCTGCAGAAATCTTTTAAAAAGAAAGCAAAGCAGGCACTTCTGGTTTCATTGCCAAAATCGGTCGTGCCTGTTTTTTTTTAGACTTTTTCCCTGCACCCTGCAGATCCCCCTCCCCCAGGACTGCAGCACTGGTTGTAGGTAAGTAGAATTACCCCCTCCTGTTCCTGCCAGTAGCACAGTCCTGAGGATCGAGCTGCTGCCTTCCACCCTCCCCACCTCTTAAAGGGGCAGGGACAAGTGCTTCCCTGGCTAATGGGTCGTGACCCACCAGTGAACCACTGCTCTAGGCAGTTTGGTTTCTCAGAGGCCCTATAACAACAATTAGGAAAGGTAGACCATCTTAGCTGCAACAGCTGGGTGGTGGGCAATTCATGAGGGTTTTCTACAGGCCTTCCAGCAAGATGTGGTGTGTCATTGATAGAGCACAAAATAAGAAAGACGTGTCCTGCCAGAAGCACCTGCGTAAGGGAGCAGAACAATAACATTACAGCTGTGCATCCCTTTTTTATAAATGATCTATTGGTTCCAAAAATGTGCACATAGCTAGAATTAGCTATTCAGAGAGGAGCAGTGCTCTTTGCCTCTTGGTGCTCAACAGGAGTAGTGCTGCTTTGCCTACAAGAAAATGGATTGAGCGTTTTTTGATGAGATGATTGAAGGAGCTTCACCTTGTATTTGAAGTGTAAATTCACCTAAAATTAGTGGAGCGCACAAACACCTCCATTCTTGTGTATTGTAGCGCAAGTATTGCCACTTTCACTTTAGAGTTCACTGCGTATTTAGGTAATACAAAATCAGAAAGTTTTGGAGTGATGCAAATCATTCTACCAAGTTTGGGTACTGGTCACCATCAACTCTTACTGGGAGGCCCCCATATCCACGGATTCATTTAACTGCGGATCGGGTCTGGCTCCTCCCAGCGCGCACATCCCCTCTGGAACTGAGGGAAACTCTGCTCCCCTTGTCTTGGGGGGGGGTCTCTGAAAGCATAGGCTGGGGATGTCCCTGGAGGGCTTCCTCAGACCTCCTACTGCCTTGTAAAGCATTAAAAAATGGCACTTCCAGTTTCTCCGTGAAACCAGAAGTTGTGTGTTTTTAGATTTAGAGCTCAGTCTGAGCTCAGCAGATGCCAGGGACAGACGTCCCAGCCTATGCTGTGCTCAGAGAACCCTCCGGAGGCAAGGGAAGCAGAGTTCCCCTTGCTGGGGGGATTGTCTATATCAGTGGTTTCAGATATCTGTGGGGCTTCCAGAGCAGAACCCCTGCAGATAAGGGGATAGTTGGATGTAGGAATAGTAATGGTTTTACTGTTCAGAGATCGTATTTGCTTAATAACAACTGATATAAAATTGGTGATAAGAAAACTTGATGAATGAAAGCAGCATCAGTTTATTCAGAGGCAATGCTTTCCCCTTTCCTAGGATTATATGCGTCAGGCAGGTGAAGTGACATATGCTGACGCACACAAAGGGAGAAAGAATGAAGGTGTGATTGAGTTCAAATCCTATTCTGACATGAAAAGAGCCCTTGAAAAACTGGACGGGACAGAAGTAAATGGTAGAAAGATAAGGCTAGTAGAAGACCGGCCTGGATCCAGGCGCCGCCGCTCCTATTCCAGAAGTCGCACTCATTCAAGGTAGGATTATTGCACTCCTCAGAAGATCAGTACTTTGGTATAACTTGAAAACAATATAGTGCGCTCCCAGCGGCTGTCTGAGCAGAAATGGTGGAGCTCCACTAAACGGGTTGAGTTGGCGCCATGGAAATAGACATGGGTATTTCTTTTATCCTGGAGCTCTACTTGCCTACAGAGCTACAACCGCCATCTTTTTCAAGCCATGGGCTTAACTAGATCAGTGCATCTCAATCTTCGTTCATTTGTTAAAATGGGAATAATCTACTTCACTGGGATTTTGGCAATGCAGTAGTTTTTGTGAACTTGTGTTAAGGTATTTGTAAATGGGTTACAGTTGGGCAGGGTTTCTTAGCAAATCTGGTGTCCGTTAATCCAATATAACAGGATGCTAAGTAGTCCAGTTTTTTCTTCATTCATTGCTGAGTCTTTCCACTTGTGTTGTAGTCTCACTGAAATTGGACATTGGTGCGAGAAGCACTGAGGCTCAAACTTCAGTCTGTTCTCCAGTTTGTGTCTTGATGGTGTTAGAAATCCAAGTTGTGCTTATTGTAAATGTTAATAACTAGTGATGAATCCACCTAGGTGTTTTTCCCCCGAAAAGCTTTGTTTCTGGCTCTCTTTTCTTACTGCTCTGTTTGATCCCATGCCAAGAGCAAGAGGGAACATTACAAGCTGAACTCTTTCCCCCCCCCCCTTTCTTGTGCTCGGGGAGGCTTTAGCAATTGAGAAGCCTAGTTTGGCAACATTTGAGAACTCTTGGCCTGCTTTCCACAGTGTTGTAGTGCAGTACAAAGCAGGTGCATTAAATTTTTTTTGGCTGACTAGTGGTGACAAGGCAAAGCAGGCAGCCTATTAAATCTTCTTACCTGGCATAGAATAGTGACAGAAGGCTTTGTACCCTTGTAGTTTGTGGTATCATGACCGGATAAAAGTGGAGTAACCCTTTTTGCATCTCCATCCTCCTTCCCCAAGGTCCCTGAGGTCCCACTCACGTCCTCTTCGCTTAATTTGCTTGCATCTCTGCCAATAACTTTTGGTTTAGCTTAACCCTGAGGATAGTGTAGGAATCTTTTACAGGAATCTTGCTGTGCAAGATACACATTGTGTGTGGCACAGTGTAAGAATACCTGTTTTCTTGTTGAGCTCTTTTGGAAATGCAAACAGAACTGTCCATGGGGTCCTACCTGGAAAAAGGTCTTTGGCATCAGCTTACATTTATTGTTGAAATATTTTTAGTTTTGTGTGTGTGTATTTTCAGTTCAAAAAGCATGTACTATGCTGTGCTCAGGAATTGTCATGAACACAGAGAGACTTGAATTGTAATATATTATTTTTCCTTTCAGGTCTCGCTCTCGGAGCAGACACTCTCGCAAAAGCAAGAGTCGTAGTGGCAGTAGTAAGAGCAGCCATTCAAAGAGCCGATCACGATCCAGGTACTGTGAATTAGCAATGGCTTAATGCAGCGATTCTCAAACTTTTTGCCACCATGGCCCACATTCTTGGTTGCATTGAGCCCCAGAATGCCTTGTGGTTTCCAGGTTGCTCCCTAGAATGCAGGGCCGCAAAGAGTTCTAGGGTGGAATGTGGCCATGAAATGGGTCACATGCAGGCGCTACCCTGAAGTGCGACTTGGCTCAGAATGCCTAATGATCAGCCATGCCTTGCAGCTTCTGGGCATCTCCAGCCCTGCCGCCCACTCTTGGGTCACAACCCACAGTTTGAGAACCTCTGGCTTAATGTATTCGCCCCTTTTGGATATTTGTGGAAGGGTATGATCGGGGAATGTTAACCCAAACAAGCAAGTTTTGATAGATGCTAAGCTGCACAATCTTGGTTCTCTGAATTTACAGTGAATTTTGAGGGCCCGCTTCTGTTTATTGCAGAATAAGTTTGCTGATTATAGTAATCTAACATTGACGTATACAAATTCAGACTTCCTGAGGTTCAGGGTTGGGGGTTTCCTGTTTTGCTTTATTAATTCCACTCTTGGAGCAGGCATTTGGTTTCTGCAAACAGATCAAGACATTAAGACACAGTGAGGGTTCAAATGGATTGTGTAAGATGAGCCAGGATGGTATAGTGGTTTGGGAGTTGGATTTAGACCTGGAAGAGCCAGGTTCAAATCCCTGTTCAGCCATGAATCTTCCTGGGTTACCTTGGGTCAGTTGATCTCTCAGCCTAACCTACCTCACAAGGTAGTTGTGAGGACAAAAGGAGGGAAGGAACCATGCACACTATCCTGAGCTCCATGGAGGAAAGGTGGTGTGAAAAATAATATTAAATTAAAAATATAATTTATTCAAATACCTCTTCAAATACCTAAAGGACTGTGGTATGGAAGAAGGGAATAATATATTCTCAGCTGTCTCTGAAAGTAGAACTAGAACCAGTGGGTACACACTGCAAGGAAGGAAATTTTGATTAGACACCAGGAAAAAAATTCCTGACGATCAGGGCCGTTCAGCAGTGGAACAGATTGCCGAGAGAGGTGGTGGACTCTCCCTCACTGGAGATCTTCAAGCAGAGGCTCGGCAAGCACCTGTTGGAGATGCTCTAAGAGGATTTCCTGCCTAAGGCAGGGGGTTGGACTAAATGACCTATTAGGCCCCTTCCATGGTTCTATACATGATTCTTCCATGATTCAATACAATAAAATTGTATTGAAATCCTGACCCAATTATTATTACTCTCATTAGCATCCAAACCAATTTAAACAAATCTGTTGCTTTCATATTTCTGGCCCCTTCTTGTATTTCACCAGCTTGTTAGCACTTAAATCTTCTGCCAGACCTTCTGCTTGCTCTGCATTACCACACACTTCTGTGCTTTATCAGCTAGATAGGCTTGGTTTACATTTCTGAAGGAGAAGGAGATAAAAAACATGAAAAGTTTCATCTCCTTTTAAGACAGTCAGTATAAGGAGAGAACATATTGAGCCCATGGAGCAAAACTGACCGAAACAATCTGTAGTGTCAATAGGTGAGGCTTATAATTGCTGGTTTGAAATGAACAATCTGTTGCATGATAGAAGCAGGTGTTCCATATTACTGATACTTGCGAGGTGGTTTTTTAGCCCCTGTGTCACTTGTGCTTTTCAGGTCTGGATCCCACTCCAGAAGCAAGAGCCGCAGTCGAAGCAAAAGTCGTAGCAGGGGTCACAAAGAGAAAAGCAGGAGTCCAAGTAAAGATGACAAAAGCAGGAGCCGCAGCAGAAGTGCGGAGAAATCCCAAAGCAAAGAGAAGCCGGAGGTTGTGGTTCAAAATGATGATGATGAGCAAGCAAAGAGCAGAAGTCCCAGCAAGGAAAAGAGTAAGAGTAAAAGCAGGAGCAGGAGTGTTAGTAAAGAGAGAGCAGAAGAAGAGGAGGCGGGGAGCGTGAGGGAGAGTAGGAGTAAGGAGAGAGAGAAGAGTGTTAGCAAGACCAGGAGCAGGAGCAAAGAAAGGAGCAGGAGCAGGAGCCATAGCAAGAGCAAGGACAAGAGGAAAGGCAGGAAGCGGAGCAGGGATGGCAGTAGGAGCAGGAGCAGGAGTCACAGCAGGAGTGAAAGGAGCAAGAGGCGGAGCAAGCGAGAGAGCAAGTCTAGTAGCAAGAAGAAAAAGAGAGAAGACCAAGAACGATCCAGGTCTAGGTCCAGGTCTCAGTCCAAGGAGAAGGAGCATATAAAAGCAGAATCTGACAAAAAGGAAGCCAAAAGTGAGGGTGAGGAAATGGACACTAGTCGTAAATCCCGGTCAAGGTCAAATTCCAAGTCTAAACAAAATGTCAAATCAGAATCTCGCTCCAGATCTAAATCGGTTTCAAAAACAAGATCCCAGTCCAAATCTAGATCAAGGTCTGCCACTAGATCGCATTCCCGATCTAGATCAAGGTCTCGTTCCAGGTCCTAAACTTGCTGCAACCACACTTAGAGCTCTATGAGAAGTCTTTTTGTACATGTTTGGTAGTTGTAGCACAAGTGATTGGAGTAGAACACATGTCACTGCTGTACATTTTTAATACTTCCCCAATGGTGTGTCTGTAATTGTTCGGTCCAGTGCTCCCTCTCTGTAGCACATTCTGATGCAAGAGGTTGAGAGCCTCATTCAAACACCCTGCGTCATCCTGTGTTTCCAGAATAGCCACAGAGAAGGAGCACTGGATTTTGATGGGCTTCTAAGATTGGAATGATGACTCCTAGGTAGGTATGGTAACTTCAACAATTTGCCCTTAAATTGATGCCCTTTGATGTATGCCATTTAGTGAAAAGTGCAAAGTCTTAAATTTCATATTACTTTTTTGTTTCATATTTTGGACTTGCAGAGTTTGTGAATAGCACAGTCAGGAAAATAGATACCTACAGTAAACCATAGGAAGGGACAAAAAAAAGTAGAGTTCCACATTCTGGTATTGTGACAATATCCTTGTTTTATATTTTTTTATTTTTCCCCGTCTTGCAAAGTACAGTGGACCCCTGTTTCCATTAAATTTGAATAAAAGACTATTTTTGCTTGACAGTGTCTTGTGATGGTTTTCATTTAAGCCAATGGTCATGTAAAGAAATGCTTTGAGTCGCAAAAGCTTTTTGAGAAAAATCACAGCATAAGAATTTCTTGATGGTCACATAGTCCAACTTTTTGTTGTCAGGCAGAATTGGCATCAAACAATAGTATCCCAGCAGATAACTCCTGTTATCCAGCAGGTGCTGACAAGGTGCATGTGCAATTCAGCTTTTCATCAAAACAAAGCAAACATCTGTGGGCCGAAAGAGGGTTATAAGAGCAATTATTGCAGCACTTATAAAAGGGTGCTTGGCTTAAAGTCTGTGGACAGCTTCTATGCATACACTCTCATCAGAATAAGCAATGGCATTTCTTGGCCACATCGATATAGTCACTGTGAAAGGAAGAGTGTTGAACACAGTCCCCAAAACACATGAGAGATTGAAATGAATCTTAAGAGTATCTGCCATTTCCTTTTATCAATGTGTTGAGTGTTCCTGATACATGAGTGTGTGGATAAATTTCAACTCTAGTAATGGTACTTTCAGGAAATGGACTCTTCTTACACACAGGTGGTGGTTAGCAGTCTTTAGCTCTTTTTTTATTTGAGCAGATATTGATAATCAGGGTGCCAGGGCAGAAACTCTTCCCTCCTTGAAATAAAAGGGAGTCATTATAAGTTGGGCTCAATATATGTCTTGCACTGATGCCTCTTTCCATTGATCTCTTGCAAACAACCACCTTGGAAAGAAGACTTCTGTGAAACTCCCACAGGCTTGCATACTACATTATGAATGCAAACTGGCCCAAATAAGAAAACATATTGATTAAAAATTGTAACCTCCTGTCCTGCTACAGCAGTTCTGGTGCAACCCAATTCTGAGCTTCCCTAGTGTCCAGGGCTACAGCAGCGTCAAAATGGTGACTGCTAGATCCAATGGGGCAGGGAAGCAGCACCATGTCTCCTCGGGGTAACTTACCACCAGGAGTTCTTGGCACCCTGTCCCCTCCCCCGCACCATGGCCCATAGGAGTGGGCTATAAAGCCATTAACAAAGTGGGGAAAATTTCAAAAGCGCATAAAAGGCCAAAGAAAAGAACCAAGCATAAACCACAGAATTTAGAAGATTTCCTGGAGCTGAAAAGATGTTTGCACATCCCTGCCCAGTAAGTGCATGAGGGACTTCCTTGGGATTTGTGTTCTCCTTCTTCCACAGGACTTAAACCTTTTTTGCCCAACGTTGCATATACGCAACAGGGATCAAATATGTACATCTGTGAGCTGGGCAGAAAGGTAATCAGCTGTGATACTTGTGGCCTTCTTTGCAAAATGTGACTTTGTAGTAAGTGGAAAGCCTCTCATTACAAATGAAAAGCATTTTGGCATTTCTCCCATCTGGCCCCAGTCTGTCCCCAGCTGTTTCCAGACAACTAGCTCTGGAGCTTGGTGGGCTCGCTGACAGCATATTAGGACTAAGAGATCTAATTCCTCACTCAGCTATAAATGGGTGACCTTAAGCCACTGTCTCAGCTTAACTCCAGGCATGTGAGGATAAAATGGGGGAAGGAGGTCCTGGGCTTCCTTGTATCCTAACTTGAAGGGAGGGAGGAGAAAAGGAGTAATAAGGGGGAGGAGGTCCTGGGCTTGTCAAAGGCATCTAGCTGAACACAGTTATGGAATGCTAGTTTAGATAGTCCATTGGTCTGTTCTTAGATGAAACTTCAGAAAGAAGGATTGTGTGTGAAAGCTCCTCTCTACACGTGAAAGATGGGAGAATGATAGAGGAAAGCTGAGCAATGATTTATTTGCAGAACTTGATGGAGCAGAACTTTTTGACAGTCCGCTTTCAGTGTTCTACTCAGCAACCCGGGAAGCATATGCGCAAACAATATTTAATCATTTTGGTGGAACTGCAGTACAGTAAGTCACTGCCAAATCTCCGTTCCACTCTAGAAGGCCTTGCCCAGTCTCCCCAATTCCTGATCTCTGGGTAAAGAAGCCAAGGCGGAAAGCACTGCTTGGGAGTGGGGAAGCACCATCTTAAAAGTATAAATTAGCCTGCAATATAAAATGAAAGCAGCAAACAGCACACAGAGAGGCAAGAAGTGGAAACAGGCTTCTTGGAAAATGTCTCTGAAAGCTGCTTGCTCAGCGCAGTTTTGGAAGCTGACCCGCTTTACAGAGCTGTAATAGAAGCAAACAGAATTTTAATCTGTTTGCAAAACCTCCTTGGATGTATCTTTCTTTGGTGCTCAGGCACTTTCTGAGTTTAGGGACCTCAGCATTAGGATTGGCCACATCCTGCTGTGTGTGATATAAAAACAGTTCCGCAGCAGGTGGTGGAAATAAAGCCAGTTACGTTACAAACCCATCCAGACCTTGATTTGTGCCCAGGGTCAAGTCTGCAGAGCTGGCCCAAGACCTGCTGAAACTGGAGGGATTGCCCTGCCACCACTTCTTCCTGGGTTTGAAAATGGAGACAAAATGGGAAATTATGGAACAGAGAAGAGAGGTTGGCATCGCTAATCATTTGGCACCAGGGCTGGGGGTTGACTGCAAACACTGCACTACATACCACTGAGCATGGGGAACAGCACCGCTCCAGGTGCTGCTGAGGATTGGACCGGGCCTGTGACATCATTATTTAATATTTATTGTAATGGATGTTTAACAGATCATCCATCTGCTGTCCACCTGTATTGTCTCTGTGCTTAACCTGTTACATTTATTAAAGCAGGAATCAAGTTCTTGAGAACAGCAGCTCAGTGACCAAACATGGATCTCTGTATCACCATCATCATCATTATTATTTTGAGATGTGTGGTGAAAAGAGGGAGGGTCAGTCAACTGTGCTGTCCACTATGCAACAGTGTGGATGAGACAGAGTGCAATGCAACAATCACAAAACAATTTATGGTGGGGTGGAAGGAACTTTGCAAATATCACAGGTGGGGGGCAGACAGGAGAAGGACCACTGATGGGTGCTGCAAGAAGCATGTGTAGGAATGCCCTTAGACCAGTGATTTTCAACCTTTTTCATCTCATGGCACACTGACAAGGCACTAAAATTGCCAAGGCACACCATCACGTTTTTCACAATTGGCAAGGCACACCATGCTGCCTGTGGGGGGCTGACATGCCCCGTTGGTCCTGCTAATGAATGACCTTTCCCCCAAACTCCTGTGGACCACTCGTGGCACACCAGTGTGCCAAGGCACAGTGGTTGAAAATGGCTGCCTTAGACTTTCGATGAGGCCACTTGAAACAGACTTCTCGGTGCACAACGGTGAGACAAACTTTCAGTAGTGGGTTTCTGGGAACAGTTGCAAGAGACGCTGTGGCAGCTCAATGAGTTTGACTTCAGCTGTTTAAAAACAGATGCTTTTGATGGGAGAAAAAAGACCCAATAATGATGATACATTTGACAGGAATATTGTGAAAAGGCTGGTCTGGTGCCTCCCTGATAATCCCCTGAATATGTGCCCTTCGCATTAACAGAATGTTTAATCTCTGCAAAAGAGGGAGATGGGGGGGGGGAAGGTAATGCTTCCATAAGACCTGCCTAAACGCTCTATCGAAGTGTATTTAAAGGGTCCCAACCTTTCTGCCTTTTATGCCATTCAGATCGTTGCTTTCTTCCTGCACCACAAAGAAGCAAAATAAAGGAAGGTATTAGCAGCCCAAATCTCCAAGCAGGATTTAAGCACATAAAAAGGCTTCCTTTCTGTTTAAAGATTCCACAGACATATATATATATATATACACGTATATTAAAAGGCACAACAATCAGTGTTTCCCCTCTTTGCTGGGCTGCTTCTGCAATCGGCTGTAAAGCCATTCAAAGAATCCTTTCTCTCTCCCCCCCCCTTCCTCCCCACTCAGGGCTCCCCTACAGGCTTGGGTTCCTGGCAGTGTTTATCTTCAGTCCCATGCCTTGCACACAACTTTGTTCTGTTCCTGCGTTGTATTGAAATTATTTCAAAAACGAAAATAATCCCTTTGTTGCCTGAAGCTTCAGGCTAGCAGGCTTAATCCTGGTCAAATAAAACAACTAGCCCCGCATACAACTTTCAGGGCTTGTCTGCCCATCTGCCTTCATCCTCCACTGCAGAACTCGTTAAGCAGAACCCATGCAGGGCTTTCCTTCATATTTTCCCTCCTTTGAACGTTAGGATGTTTGGCTCCATAGTTTTCAAACTCAGCTACAGCGTTACCCCCATCAGCCATGTCTGGTGCTTTTTTGCCAGCCTGCAACTGGCTCCATGAATTGATCTGTATGTTTGACTCAATGAGCAATGCAATCTCTCTTCTAAGGCCGGTATTAGTCGTTCTATGTGCAAGGCCTCCTAGAGCAGCCATTTTCAACCACTGTGCCATGGCACACTGGTGTGCCGCGGGAATTTGGGAGAGGGTCATTTATCAATAGGACCATTGGGGGATGTGAGCCCCCATTGACAGCCCAGTGTGCCTTGTCAATTGTCAAAAAGCTGATGGTGTGCCTTGACCATTTTAGTGCCTTGCCAGTGTGCCGCAAGATGAAAAAGATTGAAAATCACTGTCCTAGAGGAATTTGATCAGAGGGTGCACGTTGATCAGAGGGGAGAGGGGTGATGTGGTGGGGAGGGGGTGACAGCTGGAAAAGTCTTTGGAGCCCAGGTCTACCTGCCCACAACATGTCAGCAGCTAGATAACAGTAATATGGAAAAACTGGACACACTCCTACATCTCTCTAAAATTGTTTAAATATAGAATATCATTGCAGAAAATTGGCAGCAGTGTAGTTAGGCTCACACTAGAACGGAAAGTGCCCTGTGGGTACCCAAACCGCAGCAGCTGAACCACAGCTGTATCCCTGAGCTCCTATACACTGTGTTATGCTAAGTGGATCCACAAACCAAAGAACTACTGGAGTAGGCCAGTTTCCTCCAAGATTTGGCACTGTGTTAAGGAGGGTCATGTATACATTTTTTGGCCCAGCTTGGGGCAGCAGCCACTGCCACACACCTGCAGTAGTGCCCCAGCGCGCACACACACACACACACACACACATCCTATAGGCCGCAAGTCTGGGTGAGATTGGAAAACCCAAAATTTCTGAACCCCTGGCTCCTAAGCCCCTGGGCCCAGGAACAAATTACCCTCTTTACCCCGTCATGAGCCCTGTCTACATGATAGAACGGTGAGACAAGTTTTCAAGATTGCGGCCCCAATTCAGAGATTCGAATGTGTGTGTGGGTGTGGTGCTGGTTTTTTTTTTTTTTTTAAACTGGTGCTTCAGTATAGCAAGGTGGTGGGTTATGGCAGGGCAAATTAATAGTTGAATACATTTTTATGCCTTATAGCCACCATTCATTTGTCCATTTCACCCAGTACTGTCTATTTCAACCAGTGGTGACCAGGAACTCATGGTGTCTGAGGTGGTATGACAAATGCTGCCACCTTACCCAGAGGCTCACCAGTCACAGTTGCCACTCCCTAAATTGAAAAAAGAAGAGGGGAAGACGGAGGAAGAGGAAGTCTGGAGAAGAGTAGTGGGTTACAGTATCAACTAGAATGTAATTAGGGCATAGTCTAACCACAGTCCGATCTGTACTTAATTTCTGTGCATTTCACGCACAGAAATGCCTGTTTAGGTATTTCAGGTTCACTATACTCAATAGGAGTCACTCCCAGGTGTGTAGGATTATAGCCTTAGGACCTGATCCTATCCAACTTTCTTGCTCTGATGCATCCACAATGCTGCTCCAAGGTAAGGGAACAAACATTTCCGTACTCTGAGGCTTCCATGATGGCCCCCAACCACCACAGGATGCAGCACAACCCTTTTGGCTCAACTGCATCAGCACTGGAAAGATGGATAGGATTGGGCCCTTAGTGATATGATAATTGGGTACAGTGGTTCTCAAACTGTGGGTCACAACCCACAAGGGAGTCATGACCTGATTTTTGGTGGGTCGTGGAAAACCACCCAAGCTCTGCCAAGCTTTGAGGTTGCTGCGACTTCACATTATTTTTTCCATGAAAAGCCTACCTCCAGAGTGCGCTTTTGTCAGCAAATGTGTTTTATCAGCGAGCACATGGAACAACTTGGCCCAGAGTGGGCCAAATCGTGTTGCGTTCTCACTGATGAAAACACACTTCAGAGGCAGTCATTTTGCTTTAAAAAATGTGAAAGCCTGGCAACCAGGAGGTTTCGGTGGTGATGTGATGATGTCATCATGTCACTGCTAAAACTTCTGGGTTGCCAAGCTCTATGATTAAGGTGGGTCATGGGTCTAAAAGACTGAAAACCACTGGAATAGTAGAACTTTGTAGCTATGCAATGCTTTCGAAAGAACTGCAAGAGTATTTCTACCTCACCTAAAGTATTGTGTTCAAATCTGGGCACCCCACTTTAATAAAGATGCAGCCAAACTGGAGCAGGTTCAGAGGAGAGCCACAAGGGTGATCGGGAGGCTGGAGGACAAGCCCTGCGAGGAAAGGTTGAGGGAACGTTCAGCCTGGAGAAGAGAAGGCTGAGAGGGGATATGATAGCTGTCTTCCAATACCTAAAGGGCTGTCCTATGGAAGAAGGGAATAATTTATTCTCAGCTATCTCTCAAAGTAGAACTAGAACCAGTGGGTACAAACTGCAAGGGAGGAGATTCCAATGAGACAGCAGGAAAAAATTCCTGGCGGTCAAGGGCGGTTCAGCAGTGGAACAGATTGCCAAGAGAGGTGGTGGACTCTCCCTCACTGGAGACATTCAAGCAGAGGCTCGACAAGCCCCTGTTGGAGATGCTCTACGGCAGTGGTTCTCAAACTTTGAGGTAGCTTTACTCCCTCAGTAAGTTCTTGCTGGGGAGGGGCTAGGATCGCATCGCCAAGGGGGGCGAGGGGGTGCTTTGCACTTACTTTCAGAAGGCAGGGCTGCAGCAGGCTGCAGGAGGTGCGCGGAGCCCTGCGCAGCCCTGCACAGAGCTCCCCAAGGCTTGGAACGTTCACTAAAAGCAGGCGCAAACCACCTCCTGCAAAATGGAAGTGCTTTGTGCCTGCTTTTCGTGAAAATTCTAAGCCTTGAGGAGCGCTGTGCGGGGCTGCGCAGGGCTCCCCGCACCTCCTGCAGCCTGCTGCAGCCCTGCCTTCTGAAAGTAAGTGCAAAGCACCCCCCTTAGCCTCCCCTTCCTTTGCCCCTTAAAGGGTCGGGGGAAGCGTTATATAAACTGGTGGGTCTCGACCCACCAGTTTGAGAACCACTGCTCTAACGATTTCCTGCCTAGGGTAGGGGTTTGGACTAGATGACCTATTAGACCCCTTCCAACTCTATGATTCTATAAACACAAGTACCTGTTGGAGATACTGGATGAGCAAGGATGTTTGAAAGATTCAGCCCCTTCCACCACTACTATTTCACAGTAAATCAGGGAGCCCTAGAAGACAGATTGGGATCCTCTGTTGGATCTCTGAGTAATCTGCAATTTATCAGCAAGGATTTCTAACCTCCAGTTGTTTGAGAGCAACAACAGAAAGGGTTCCTCTCCCTTAATTAGACTGAAGTGAAGGAAACTTGGGGGGGGGGGGGAACAGACCAAGAATACATTTTCGGTGAAAGTGAAGGCTAGCTCAGTTCTGCTTCAATACTAAAAATGCATTCCTGAGTCATTCTCCTTCTTAATCCTAACAGCCCAATCCTATTCAACTGGACAGCACTGATGCAGCCACAATACAGCCCTGAGATAAGGGGACAAGATAAGGCCTCCATGACTGCCTCCCCACAGCTAGATGCAGTTGGCATTAGGCCCTAAGTCCTCCAAGGCCCAAATCCTAACCAACTTTCCAGCACTGTGCCTATGGGGCATGCACAGCATCCTGTGGGGAGGGTAGTCCTGTGGGGAGGGCATGCACAGCATCCTGTGGGGAGACCTCCTCAAGGTAATGGAATGTTTGTTCTCTTACCTTAGAGCTGCATTGCCCTTACCCCGGTGTGGGAAAGTTGGTTAGGATTGTGCCCTGAGTCACTATTTTGCACCTGGCTCTGGTTGGTGGACCTTGGACAGGGCTGGCCCATCCATGAGGTCAAATGAGGCTGGGCAGTGGACTGGCAGAGGGTAAGTACTGTACTGCCAGCCAGCAGCCGCCCACCCACTTCTCCTCCTACCTGGATTTTAAGGTGAAGTGTGAAAGGAGATCTTGGTCCTTTCCAGTTGATCTTGGGCCATCTGTCCTGACTTCAGGATTCTAGTCAAAAATAAAGCAGACCTTGCAGGCCTGACAGCTACCTATCCTTGCTTTGTGAACTATCTCCATGAATCAGATTGATACAAACCCTCCTGTGAGTGTTTCTCTTATTAAGTCTAAGTGCAGAAAGACATGGAATAGGTCACCACTCCGAGGGAACGTGGTCTCCCCAGTGCCTCTAGGAGAGCAAGAACCTTGGAAGAAATGTGCACCTGCTTGTTTATGTAGTCCAAATCCCCAACCTATAAACAGTTTGTGATAAGAATTTAACAGCTTATATATAGACAGCGGCAAAGCACACACCTTATCTCTTGGCTTTAAAAATCCCTCTTTGAAAAATATTGCTTGAGAATGTACTTTCTTGATAGGGCAGAAAGGTACAGAAGTGCTGCTGTGGCCACATATAAAAGGATTCTCTCCCCCTCTCCCCTTGGCAAAGCAGAGCAAATCTGGAAGGGGAAAAAAAGCAGGGGAAAAAAAACAAAAACAGAAAGAATAAAGCCCAGCACGATAATTTCACTTGTATATCTACCTATTGGTTAACTCATCTGCATTTAAAAGACTCTATGAATATGTATTTTGTGCACCCTGAACCTTCAAAAGCATCAGGTAATACTTTGCTGGGGATTTATTTAAAATGGACATACTTTGGTGTGTTGGAAAAAGCTGTTTGGCTTGGTTTGCACATCAGGCTGGTTTGAAATATCGCAGTATGGGGGAAGCAAGTGGCTGTAGTGTTGACACCAGTTTTAATCCATGACCTTGGGCAAACGGCTAGAGGGAATATTTTCAAACGACCACAGCATGGTTCTGATCTTTCGCCAGGGCGCTTTCATTCTATAGAACATCTGAAAGTTAAACCATGTCTGGTTATTGTTCCAGTGACGAAAACACCTAGGGCCCAATCCTATCCAACTTTCCAGCACCGATGCAGCCAAGCCAACAGGGTGTGTGCTGCGTGCTGCAGAGGGGGAGCACTCATGGAGGCCTCCTCAAGGCTTACCTTGGGGTTACATTTTGAGTGCATCAGCGATGGAAAGTTGGGCAGGATTGGGCCCCCAGACAACTAGAACCACAATCTGTGACCCATTTTGCCTGGAGTAGGTCTGCATTGCTCTCATAAAGAGGGACACCAACAAGACTACAGTAAAGATGTTTATGGAGTGACAGTCCCAGTGACTGAGGCAAATCCCAAATACCATTGTCCATCCTTGCACAGCATCAGTATCACCCTGCACACCCAGCAGGGTAACACCTACCACCCCCGTCAATCCTCCTCCCCCCACTCCCTAGATTTAAAACTTTTCAAACTCACTACTCTCCTTTCTTCCACGCTTTCTCCTCTGCACCATTCCCCCCCCCTTTTTTTTGAATCCAGAGAGGAGAATGAGGAGGAAGAGTGGAGGTAAGTATCACATTCCAATAAGAAATCTCATTTTGGCTCTGCTGTTGGAACGGATCTACCCCCTAACTGAGGGGCTCCAACTCAGTGGCATCAGAACTCTCCACCACTGCCATTTTTCAAGGGCGATATCACCCGGTCAACAGCATGAGACTAAAAGTTCATTGCAAAATTGTATGAACTGCCTTGCATTTGGGCAGACATCAGACAGATTTCATGGCAAAGAAGTGAACCTGCCAGGGGTATAATTGCCCCAGTTTGTTGGATCTAACAGGATGATGGTGCATGGAATTAAATCATATGAAACTATATTCTCTTTAATATCTTCATCAGTGACTTGGATGAGGGGATACAAGGGAGCCTCATCAAATTTGCAGATGACACCAAACTGGGAGGAGTAGCAAAGACAATAGAAGACAGTAGAAGCCTTCAGGAAGACCTGGACAAAATGGAATACTGGGCTGAAATGAATAAGGTGACGTGAACAGGGATAAATGCAAAGTTCTGCACTTGGGCAAAAACAACCAAAGATGCATGTATAAAATGGGAGACACATGGTTTGGCAGCACTACATGTGAGCGGGATCTTGGAGTTGCAGTGGATCACAGGTTGAACATGAGTCAGCAGTGTGATGTGGCTGCAAGGAAGGCAAATGCAATTTCTGTAAATGCATTAACAGAACTAAGCTTCCAAGTCACAAGAAGCTGTGGTTCTGCTTTACTCTGCATTGGTCAGAACTCACCTGGAGTACTGTGTCCAGTTCTGGGCACCCCACTGGAAGAAAGATGCAGGAGAAGAGAAGGCTGAGAGGGGATATGATAGCTGTCTTCAAATACCTAAAGGGCTGTCCTATGGAAGAAGGGAATAATTTATTCTCAGCTGTCTCTGAAAGTAGAACTAGAACCAGTGGGTACAAACTGCAAGGGAGGAGATTTCAATGAGACACAGGAAAAAATTCCTGACGGTCAGGGCGGTTCGGCAGTGGAACAGATTGCCGAAAAAGGTGGTGGACTCTCCCTCACTGGAGACATTCAGGCAGAGGCTCGACAAACACCTGTTGGAGATGCTCTAAGAGGATTTCCTGCCTAAGGCTTGGGGTTGGACTAGATGACCTATTGGGCCCCTTCCATGATTCTATGATATTAAATAAATAAATGTAAATATATGCACCGCCCTCTCTGTATATACTGTAGTATATAAAATGTATACATGCATATATAAAATATGTGTGTATATATAACATATGTCTCAGTGTGTGCTTTAAAAATACAAACCACTGACATATTCAAAGTGCTAACATCAAATCATCATGCAGATTAGCAAAAGATGTGCTTGTTTCTGGTGAATTTTAATAGCAGGTTTTAAAAGTATCTCATTCTCGCAATCAAGACTATTTTTATGTGTCCTTCAAGTGAACCATTTAACTTCTCACTTATAATCTTCTTTGGATCCCATTTCATTTAAATTGTCACAGCTTCAGGCCTACTTGCGATATTTTTCCCCCCTCAGTGCATTATATGTCTCTTACAAGTTGGGGTAGGGGAAATTATTTTATTTTTTTCAAAAGCACTGTTATTGTTTTAACTTTCAACCGTAACCGACGAATAAAACATTTGCAATTATGGAGGTGAACAATTTGAACTGGAAAGATAACAAACACACGGCACATTAAAAGTGGCAATCATGGCAGTGTGTTAGACTTTGGAAATCAGAAACACTGTGCCATATGCACAAAAGCTCTGAGTGAAAGTTTTGGGGGAGGGAATTGAGTCTGGATAAAATACTTAATCCAAATCACCTGCTTCGCAATCACGTAATTATGCAGGGGATGGACAGAGTGGATAGGGAGATGCTCTTTACACTCTCACATAATACCAGAACCAGGGGACATCCACTAAAATTGAGTGTTGGGCGGGTTAGGACAGACAAAAGAAAATATTTCTTTACTCAGCATGTGGTCGGTCTGTGGAACTCCTTGCCACAGGATGTGGTGCTGGCGTCTACCCTAGACGCCTTTAAAAGGGGATTGGACAAGTTTCTGGAGGAAAATCCATTATGGGGTACAAGCCATGATGTGTATGCGCAACCTCCTGATTTTAGAAATGGGTTATGTCAGAATGCCAGATGCAAGGGAGGGCACCAGGATGAGGTCTCTTGTTATCTGGTGTGCTCCCTGGGGCATTTGGTGTGCAGCTGTGAGATACAGGAAACTGGACTAGATGGGCCTATGGCCTGATCCAGTGGGGCTGTTCTTATGTTCTTACGTATGTTGAATTATATCTGGTCTTACCCTTAAGAAAGCGTCTAACCCAGCCATTTTCAACCACTCTGCCGTGGCACACTGGTGTGCAGCAAATGGTCCCCAGGTATGCCGCGGGAATTTGGGAGAGGGTAATTTATCAATTAGGACCATTGGGGGATGTGAGCCCCCACTGACAGCACAGTGTGCCTTGTCAATTGTCAAAAAGCTGATGGTGTGTCTTGACCATTTGAGTACCTTGCCAGTGTGCCGCAAGATGAAAAAGGTTGAAAATCACCGGTCTAACTCTTAAGAAAGCATGTCCGTACTTCCAAGTTGGGAAGAGGTGATAGAATGCTGCTCAGCATGCAGAAAGTCCCCAGTTTAATTTCTGGTACCTCCAGGTAGGGCTGGGAAGGACCCCTGTCTGGAAGCCTGGAGAGCTGCCGCCAGCTAGTCAGTGTGGAGAATGCAAAACTGGATCAATCAATGGTCTGACTTGCTATAAGGCAGCTCCATATAGGGGTGGCATGAAGGTTGGTCAGGCTGGACACTGGCTAAGAGCCCATACTCATCAGAGCGCCCACCTGCATAGGCTGAACCTGGAACCCCCAATACTGGCGGCAGGTGGAGGCACCAGTGCAGCACTTTGCCCCAAGACCACTTGCAACCTGGCATTAGTTAGTACTGGCTTCATATATTCAAGTCCAGTTCTCCATCCAAGGAGCACAACTATCATAGACTTGATAGAATATGGGCAGTAGTGGCAGGTCCTGTGCTGAGCCCCCATGGCACTTCCTGCCCACCCCTGATTAAGCACTACTGTTGTCACTGCTAGTAAGTGTGCAGGGGTGGCACAAGCCTGGTGGACTGTCTGATGGACTCTTGACCTGTGCCCTACATGGCCTATCCCTGATGAATGTGTGGGTTGCCATATGACATAATCTACAACAGCAGACATTGCACAGTCAGAGATACTAGGAAAATAAAATACATATTTTTTTTGGTCCCTGTGTTCAAAACCCAAGTTTTTAAAGTTATTGCAAAGAATATTTATGTACCACTTTTCAACCAAAAGGTTCCCAGAGTGGTGTTCAGAGAAAATTAAATAGCTAAATGGCTCCCTGTCCCAAAAGGGCTATCTAAAAAGACTAAGAACATAAGAACAAAAGAACAGCCCCACTGGATCAGGCCATAGGCCCATCTAGTCCAGCTTCCTGTATCTCACAGCGGCCCACCAAATGCCCCAGGGAGCACACCAGATAACAAGAGACCTCATCCTGGTGCCCTCCCTTGCATCTGGCATTCTGACATAACCCATTTCTAAAATCAGGAGGTTGCGCATACACATCATGGCTTGTAACCAGTAATGGATTTTTCTCCAGAAACTTGTCCAATCCCCTTTTAAAGGCGTCTAGGGTAGACGCCAGCACCACATCCTGTGGCAAGGAGTTCCACAGACCGACCACACGCTGAGTAAAGAAATATTTTCTTTTGTCTGTCCTAACCCGCCCAACACTCAATTTTAGTAGATGTCCCCTGGTTCTGGTATTATGTGAACAACAACACCATTAAAATCTGGTGCTCATTTCAGCAACCAAGGCTACAACCCTATGAATACTTTCCTGAGAATGGGTCCCACTGAACATAGTAGGACTTATTTTCAGGTAGTCCTGCATAGGATTGGGTTGAAAGACCTGCACTGACTTACTGCCCAGTCCTGAGCTGCCCAGGGCGCCCAGCCTTGGCGGCACCAAGAACAGCTTCTGCCAGATCCTGCGCACCCCAGGCTACCGTGGGAGGTGCCTCTGGAGAAGGGGACTTTCGTCCCCTTCCCACGGGTAAGGTAAGCAGCCCTGCAATGGGGCTACTCACTTTACTGTTGACCAAAAGGTTGGCGGTAAAGTAAAGGTGATCATGTAGGGTGCCAAGCCCACCAGGAGCGCCTTGGATCCTGCAGAGCGGAGCTCCACGGACCCGCCTCCCTCCCTCCCCGGGCACACCTCCAGCCCGCTCCCCTCCTCGCGTCACGCCTCCCCCCGCCCTCTCTCTGCCCTCTGCCAGCCTCTCCCCTCCCCAGAATGCCTTCTCCCCGCCCCTGTCTCTGTTTACTGTGCTGCGGCTCGGTGGTGTGGGAGACCACCAAGCCACAGAGGCTGGGCGACCGCCCCGCGCTAGCCCAGCATCAGCTGGCACTGGGCTAGCAGGAGCGGGAGCGAAGCGGTGAGGCGACAGTTTGCTGTGGCCCGGAGCTCAGGATTGGGCTCAAAAGACATTGCTACAAGAACCAAGGAAGGACACAATAAGTAGGATTATGTCATGAAATGTAATTATTTTTCTGCTTTTGCATTGTGAACAGCCACAAGATGTCTTTTTAAAAAAATGGTATATCAATATTTTACACTGACATTAAATAAAAGTTGTTGGCAGGCTGAGAAGGCATGGGTTTTGAGAGTCAGGCCAACGTCTCAGCTTTGTCAGGGCCCAATCCTATCCAGTTTTCCAATGCCAGTGCAGCCGTGCCAATGGGGCATGCACTGCATTCTGTGGTGGAGGGACAGTCGCAGAGGCGTCACCTTGGGGCTGCATTACGGCAGCACTTGTGCTGGAAAGGATTAGATAGGATTGAGCCCTCAGTCTGTTGCAACAATGTGTTTATTGGTTGATTGATCTCGTATGTATTGGTTTGTTGACTGATTTCGTGTTTATTGGTTGATTGATTGATCTGGTGTTTCTTGGTTGATTGATTTGGTGTTTATTGGTTGATTGATATGGTATGTATTGGTATGTTGACTGATTTGGTGTTTATTGGTTGATTGATCTGGTATGTATTGGTATGTTGACTGATTTGCTGTTTTTTGGTTGATTGATCTGGTGTGTATTGGTTTGTTGACTGATTGGTGTTTATTGGTTGATTGATTGATCTGGTGTTTACTGGTTTGTTGACTGATTTGCTGTTTATTGGTTGATTGATCTGGTGTGTATTGGTTTGTTGACTGATTGGTGTTTATTGGTTGATTGATTGATCTGGTGTGTATTGGTTTGTTGACTGATTGGTGTTTATTGGTTGATTGATTGATCTGGTATGTATTGGTTTGTTGGCTGATTTGGTGTTTATTGGTTGATTGATTGATTTGCTGCTGACTAATGGATGTGGCGTTGATTGGTCGACGGCTTGATTGCCAGTTAGCGTCGCGCTGCGCTCACCGGACTCCCCCCACCCTCTCTGCGAGTGAGGCCGAACTCGCCTCAGGACGTGGAAGCCGCGTTCCCGCCAAAAGACAGGCCCCGCCCCTTCCCTCGAACCCTCCAATGCGCGCGCGGAACTCCTCCCCCGCCCCTTCTCCCCCCCCACTCACACTGGATGGCCGGAACGGGGCGCGCGCCCCAGCGATCCCCGCGCACGCGCTGTGGGCGGCTGGCTTTCTAACCCCCCCCTTCCAAATTAAAAAACAAACAAACAAACTCGGGTGCGCGCGCCTCAGAAGAGCCGTTGGGGGAGCGGAACGGACGGCGCGCGAGGAGGAGGTGAGTGGGGGAGGGGCGCGCGCTGTGGGGCGCCCCCCCAAAGGGGGTCCGAAGCTGTCCCAGCCCCCCGCAGGCGCGCGCTGCTCAGACCGTTAGGCTTGGCTTCCCTCCGCCATCTTGTGGCGGGGGCACTCCTTCCTCTGCGCCCCTCGGGGCGGCAGTCGGCCCTCGCTCGCCTCCCCAGGAGCCCGGCTGGCTGGCTGGCTGAGGAGTTGGGGAGCAGGGCGCAAGTTTCACTCACACGGTGGCTGCACACCCAAGCCTCCCATCTAGACACGCTTGTTTGTACACGCGCGTGTCTACACGCACACACGCAGAGTAGATACTGCACACGGATAAACTTCCTGTCCATACACACAAACGCTCTCTTTGGTACACACACATTTTCCATCAACACACACAGTTTACACACATAGACTTCCTGTCCATTCACACACACACACTTTGTATATGCAGGTACACACAGATTTCCCATCAACACACACACACTGGTGCACACAAATTTCTCAACACACACACACACACACTTATATACACAAACTTCCTGTCCATGCACATGCACACTCTCTCTGGTACACACACATTTCCCATCAACACACACACTCTCTCTGGTACACACAAATTTCTCAGCGCACACACATATATACATAAACTTCCTGTCCATACACAAACACACACACTCTCTCTCTGGTACACACACATTTCCCATCAACACACACTCTCTCTCTGGTACACACACATTTCCCATCAACACACACTCTCTCTCTGGTACACACACATTTCCCATCAACACACACACTCTCTCTGGTACACACACATTTCTCAACACGCACACACTTATGTACACATAAACTTCCTGTCCATCCACACGCACACTCTCTCTCTCTCTGGTACACACAAATTTCCCATCAGTACACACACACGCACTGCATACACATAAACTTCCTGTCTATCCACACGTGTGCGTGCGCACACACACACACTTTGTATATACAGGTGCACACAAATTTCCCATCAACTCACATGCACACACACGCATGCTAAATACACATATAAACTTTCCATCCATCCGCACACATATATACATACACACTCTCTGTATATGCAGATACAGTACACACAAATTTCCTATCCCCCCACACATATATAGATGTATAGACTTCCCATATATGTGTACATGTGAGTGTGTGTATGCTTTTCTTCTTGAAACTTTTCATATGTGTATGTGTAATATAATATATATGGCTTTCTCATCAAATGAGGCAATATATTCACATGTGTGGGCCTATGTGTATTTTAAATATACACTGGCTTCCCAAGTTACAGGTGGCTGCTGGCACTTTCACAGTGCTACAGTGCAACTTTTTGTGGTGCTATTACACAGGAATGATAGCATTGGGATTGCAAGAGCTGGAAGTTTCAAGCTATATACATGTTTCTACTTCCATATAGACCTCGAGTATAGAACCAGTACATACGTAGGGGTCTTAGTGTATGTGTATTATAAAGAAAAATCTTGCCATCCTGCTCAGAACTCCCGTGTGTGTGTGTGTGTGTGTGTGTGTGTGTGTTTGTGTGTGTAGCTTCTTATGTGCATATACACGCATACAGGAACTTCTTTTTTTTTTTTTTTAAAGATTGCAGGTTTTTACATATGGCCATATATTTATGTCTGTATATTATATAAAGTTTGCCATCTTTCTTAGGCTTCTCGTGTGTGTACAAATATATTACTAAAATATATAATTTCCCATCCTCCTTGAGCTTCCAATCACAGTTCTTGAGAAAAGTTGCATATATGAACTTTTTAGATGATTTTGTTTTTATTCCGCCTTTCTTCTTCCACAAAGGCCTTAAGGGTGACTAACAACAGCTATAAAACAATTTATGAAATGGAGAATCAGGTCATTAAAATCATCCTGTAAAAAATACAAACCAATCATTATAAATAATTTCCCTCATGTAGATTTTTTTTTTTTAATTTTGGGTGTGTGAGACTATTTCTTCTTTCCTTCCCCACCAGTCTCTGTGTTAAAAGATCTATAATCTTTTGGGAAGGCAGAGACACACACTCTGTCCTTTGGCATCTTAAGAACTGACACGTTCATTTGTGGCCAAAGGTTTTTGTGGAGCGCAGTGTGTATCTATCCTCAGCTGGCCCTAAGAAGAAAAAAAATGTTAAGGAGAGCTGCTGCAGTATATTAGCTAACTGCAGTCCTGTGCATGTTCACTCAGAAGTCACATTGAGAATAATGGACTTACTCCCAAGTAAGTGTGGATAGGATTGCAATAAGAACTGTGGATTAGCTTCTGCTATGTGATTTCAAGCGAACAACTCCAGCTGAGCTTGACATAACCTCAAGCCTCAATCTGCAGCATGGGAATAAAGTAATATTGTCATACAGGGTTGTTGTAAGGATTGCATTCAAAACAGTACATTTGAAGTGATTTGCATGCTCTTCATGCATGTAGAAAAAGTGCTACACAAATGCTAGCCATTATCACAAAACTGAAATGCAATAATTGGAGCTATTTGTATGCAAAACTCAGATGCAATCAAGAATATCACAGGCAACCAAGGGTCTTGTCACACATTAAAATCATATTTATTGTGACTTTTTTTAAGGACTGGACTTTGCCTCATCAGATGCATGAAGTATTGACCTTGTTGGGCAGATAGAGAAGTATTCAGTGCAATTCTTTGTAGTTTATTCAGGTGTAAGGTCCACTGTGTTTCATGCTGCTTATTCCCTGGTAAATATATAGAATTGCAGTTGTATATACAAACACGCATGTGTATAAGTTAAAAAAAATTGTCAGTATTTAAACCCAAAAGGCCAGATCACAAGATCCACTGGTGCGGAAAGTCAGTAAGATTGGGCTGTAACAGAGCAGGCCTATGCATGTCTACTCAGAAGTGTATATCATTGTGTTCAGTGGGATTTACTTCCAGGTAACTATGCATTCCTATGCACCACTGGTTCCCAACCTGTGGTACACAGACCACAGGTGGCCCTCAAGACCCTAAGAAGTGGTCTGCAAAGTCTCAGGGAGGAAAATAAAGATGATCTTTTATCAGTTTCACCTGAAGTGTCAGCTATGGGTCTATTCTTTGCAGTCTCAGATAGTCTGTTGAGGGAGCACTTGCTCGGGAGACACTTTCCCATGGATCATCAGAGAAGGTGGACTATGGACTGCCTATAGCCGCAGTCGGCAACAAACGTAGCAACCCTCAAATCTTCTCTGTAAATAATATATCTAGTAAATCTTCTCTAATTATTTCAAATTCAATTGTATTTTTTCTGTACTGAGATGGGGGGGTTGCATGTGGTCCATGCTGATTCAAATTTTTGCATCAGTGGTCTGCAGCTCTGAAAGGTTGGGAACCACTGCTATAAGCCTTTCCTGGGAGTAAGCCCTTTTGAACACAGTGAGGCTTACTTCTGAGTACATGTGCATAAGATTGCACTGTTAGAGCCACATTTCATCTGAGAGTAGAAAAATGGAATGCTTCAAAGGTACAAATAATAAATGATCAGGAATATGCCTGGAACCTAATGAGGGCGGTTTTGCCAGGTAATTACTAGTATACTGGGAAAAGGTATATATGGGTCAGCTTTAGCAATCATAATTTTGTTAAAGAAGAGTCATTTTTCCATAGAAATCGATATGAGTCTTTGTTTTTGATATGAGGTGTGAGTGGGTAGAAATCTGATACACGTTTTGGCATCTCTGAACTAAGTAGACTGCAAGTGTTTGCCACTAAAATATGCTTCTTGCAAAACATAACTCTCCATAAATCAAGATGGCGAAACTGGTCCCTGTATTTGGAGCTGTATAGAACTCCAGTATAAATTCTTGTCAGACTGCAAATTGCTTCTCATTTGCTCTGATTAGCATGAATCTCTATTGCTTTATGAATGATATTACCTTTTATTGCTACAGCATGGCAGTGTAAATGTTAATGGAATGAATGGTAATGTACAGGAAAGTGCATTACAATCAGTTGCTCCTCTGAACAATAAACATGAATCCTGGTGTTATACCTTCTGTTCTTAAATGGATAGCTATGGGGTATAAATATTTTAAACAAGTAAATGAACATTCTGCACCCCACACAAGCTCTTAACTTGTTGCCATTATCCCTTTACACTGCCTTTTTTTTTTAAAGGTACTATAATGTCCAGACATTTTACACATTTTTCAAAGAGGTGAAATGTGGGAAGTGTCAAGGCAGGACATTGGCTTGCAGGGCTTTGAAGTAGGACTTCAAGGCACCCTTTAGCAGCTCAGCCTTCATTGATTGATGAATTGCTTGAAGCCCTCATGAGTTATGGGGTCCTGTGAGGACCTTATTGACTATTCAGGTCACTCGATCATCCCAAAGTGGAGGTATCAGTATGCCTGCTGGCTATCAGCAAGTGGTAATGCTTTGGAATAGAACAGATAAAGCCGGTAGTTCCCTCTTCCTGCAAACTGCGCTGGTAGTAAATGGATTATAAGATTTGGAGCGCAATCCTAATTAACTTTCCAGTGCTGGCATAGTTGTGCCAGTGGGGCATGCACAGCCTGCATCCTGCAGTTGGGGGGCAGTCAGAGCGCCCTCCTCAAGGTAAGGCAATGCATTGCATTGCATTGCCCTTACCTTAATGCTGGAAAGTTGGTTAGGATTGCACCCTTAGGCTTTGTTGCTCATGTTCCTTGTTTGAGACCCTGAAACCTGACTGAAAATTTAGTATTAACTTTTAGTTTTTTTGGCAGGCAAGAATTCTGGTGTTGAAAACTAGATATTGGTATTGTAAACTTTAATATAGAACTGCTATCCCAGAGTCTCTGTAAGGCTAATTATCTGTGGGGGGTTTTTGGGTGGGGTTTTTGTTTGTTTTAAGATACAGGCATACCTTGCACTTTCATCTGATTAAGGACCAGAGCACAGACGAAAGTAAAAAAAAGAAAAAGATGAATGTCAAAGCATAGCCTTATTTAGCCTGCAAATTTATTTTAGCCAATGAAAAATGTAAATAACTAACAATATAACACATGTGAAACCTAGATAAACAGAAATAAAAGAACAATAAATATAAGAATGTTGACAAACATCATGAAAGGTGGGATGAAAGAGGAAAGGATGTGAGCGAAATTTGAAATGTAGTTATAATTGAAAGTTGTTGAAAGAGCAGAGTGATGAAAATCAAGGTATGACTGTATATAAAGCTGCTTCATATGTCTTCTGAAGTGTGCTCTAATTGGCTTTCTCTGCCAAACTTGGCAGACATGCCAGATCTTTTGGAAAAGAGGTTTTTCAGATGGATGGTTATACCATATAACTTGGAGTCTTGGCATCCAGTATAGAACAAATGATTTTGAGTTTACAGTAATGGAAGAAAACTAATAATGAGCTTAAGTGGATTGAAGATTTTACAGTCAGTTCCCACTGCTTGCAAATTCATGACTCGCAAATTCACACGCAACAGGATTGACACCTACCTCGCTACTTATGAGGTGTCTCGCTACACGCAGTCCCTGCAACCTTCAGGATGTTGGCTGTAGGTAACTTCAAAGTTGTGCCTATGACCAGCGCAGGCCCATTTAAACTGACCAGCAGAAGCTTCAGAAGTTTCTTCCAGCCAATTTAAAAGGGTCCACTCTGGTCGCATGCACCATTCTGAAAGTGCCTGTAGCCTCCGGAAGGTCTCTGCTGGATTAAGGAAACTAATCCAGTAGATAGAGGGTTGAGGAAACCAGTAGAGACCTTCCAGAGGCAGCAGGGACCTTCAGAGTGGCACCCGTGACCAGCGTGCAGCTATTTGAAATGCGGAGCCTTTCACTATGGGGAGGGTGAAATTGACTAAGGCAGCAATCATATCCACACTTTCCTAGGAGTAAGTCCCATTGACTACAATGGGACTTACTTCTGAGTAGACATGCAAAGGATTGGGCTCTCAATCAATTGACTAAAGCAGGGGGAGGAGCAAAGTTAGCCAGTGCATTTTCTCCAAAGTGTGCTGGCTAATGTGTCTCCCCCCACATACTTTAGGCTAGGGGTGCCCAAACCCTGGCCCTAGGGCCACTTGCGGCCCTCGAGGCCTCTTAATGCGGCCCTCAGGGAGCCCCCAGTCTCCAATGAGCCTCTGGCCCTCTAGAGATTTGTTGGAGCCCGCACTGGCCTCAGCCAGTGCAACTGCTCTCAGCCTGAGGGCAACTGTTTGACCTCTTGCATGAGCTGTGGGATGAGGGTTTCCTCCACTGCTTACTGTTTCATGTCTGTGATACAGTAGCAGCAGCAAAGGAAAGGCCAACCTTGCTTTGTGCAAGGCTTTTTATAGGCCTTAAGCTATTTCAAGACCTTCATTCACTCATATAAGTTCATCTTAATATATTCATTTATGTAAACTTATGTAAATTTATTCAAATTTTCAATGTAAATTAATTCCCCCCCCCCCCGCCCCAGACACAGTGTCAGAGAGATGATGTGGCCTTCTTGCCAAAAACTTTGGACACCCCTGCTTTAGGCAACTCAAATGATTTCGTGAATTTCACCTCTTAGTCACTAATTTCACCCTCCCCATGGTGAAGGCTTGGCATATCAAAGGGCTCCACCCTGGTCACAGGTGCTACTTTGAAGTCCCTGCAGCCCTGAGAAAGTCTCTGCTGGATTGAGGAAGCCAGCAGAGATAATTTGCAGGTACCTTCAAAGTGGCTCCTGCAACCAGCATAGGTCCATTTAAAATGGCTAGGAGAAGCTTCAGAAGCTTCCACTGGCCATTTAAAGCACTCCATGTTGGACCTGTTGCACCTAATCTCATTTATCCCATAGGATCAATGGTTCAGTACTTGCTAATTCACTATCCACTAGATTTTCTTGGAACTTAATCCTAGTAGATAGTGAGAACTAATTTATGTTACTGAATAAGTTTGAGGAAATGAGAAAATGTGGTATTAAAATCTGTCTTCACATATAGTTTGAAGTGTAATAGAGACTGAGTTTGATACACCTAACATGCTTTATGTCAGAAGACTTTCAAACATGCCTGATTTTGCATAGAATTGCAGCCTTAAATTCCTGTTTTCTAGAAGAACACAGAGTAATTTATGTTTCTAACTTGCCTTCCATGTTAAACTCTTCTATATCCAACATACATTGCCAAACAAATGTTATCCTTTAACCTTTACATTTTGATAAAGTAGCTTAAAAAAGTTTAGTATGTGAAGAGTATTTTTTAAAATAGTTTCAGCATTTCAAATACGTTGGTATTTAAAGTCAAGGGCAGAGAAATTTCTATGCCGTAATTAGGCATACTTCTATCTCTACATGTCCTCTGTAGATTTACAACTTAACCACACTGCAATGGGCATTAAAGCAAACTGCCTCCTACATCAGTGTTTATATACTTCTCAGACTTGAACCTTAAAACTCCCAAACTTGTTCCCATTTCTGTTTTAACCATCAGCTATTTGTGAAGTTCTTAACTGTCAACCAACTGCCTTGGAATTTCCAACTCCTTTCTCCTGTTAGTTCACCCTCCAGAATGTAGTGACTGAAGCATTATTATAGTCTAGGCTGATTAACCAATTATTTATCTTTCATCTATGGCTAATTTGCATCACAAAAGTCTTTGGTCTGTGATGAAGTGTTAATCTCTAAAAGGAGTGGCAGGTTTTGTAAAGATGTTTTCATAAATTGAGCTAAGTAAGTGTGTCTGTTGAGGTCTAGATTTTTTTGAATGCTAGGTTATGCAGCAGGAACATATTTCCCCGTATCTGCTGGTAATATGTTTGTTCCTGCTGCTACCAAGGATACCCAAAACCTTGGATAGCAGCAAACCTTAAATTTACTGCTTCTTTTTTTCACCTGCTTGTTAGTGCTTTCCCTCCAAATTGCTGCCTTGGAGGGAAAGCACTTGTGCGAAGAGGAAGCTGTTTGGAGGGCTGCAAATGGGCAAACAAAACAAAAACAGATAAGTTTTGGGGAAAATTAGGGAACTGTGGTTACCTGAAACTTTGGAAACCAAGTCCACAGATACAGGTGAAGGGGAGGAGATTGTTCATATTGAAAGGTTTTGTTTTATAATGAAACAGTAATGCTGACCAATACTAAGTGCCTGATGCATCATGAAAATACAGGATAGCCTTTCGCATTTAGAATTGTGATAAGTTTTGCATTTGTAGCTAAATTAATGTCTTTCATAATTGGGCAAAATATCCCTGAAAGCAATAATTATATTCTGTAATCTGCCCAACTCAAGGAAGCTATCAAAGCTTTGTTACATTGCTACAGCAATGCAGTAGCAAGATGGTCACTTGCTGTGAGATCTAAAAACGTCAAGAATTTTTGCCAAATTATATCAGGCTGTTTCCATAAAAACTTAACTGGTTTTTTCAGTAATTCCCGCAAAAATGTTGGAAGCACATTTTAAATCAATTTTCTTTGATGAATTTAAGCGTATCTCCATAGTTAATATATCACTTCCGTCAGATCTTCCAGATTGACCTGCAGACTCAGTGGACGAAGTTGTTTCACTCATTAACCAGTTAAAACGGGGCAAAGCATCGGGACCAGATTCAATTCTGACTGATACTTATAAAGAAGCACCAGAGTGGTAGGCCCCAATAACTGCAGAACTATTTATTAGAATTGATAAATTTGGGGTATTTCCAGACACATGGACCAGATTTATCTTGGTTCCTATCTTCAAAAAAGGTGATAAGAAACTCCCTTCCAGTTAAAGGCGATCAGCTTTTTAGACCCCGCAGGGAAAATATATGCCTCCCATCTACTGAAGAAACTTTCGGCCTGGATTTCTGACCATAACATCATAGGCCTAGAGCAGGGGTGTCCAAAGTTTTTGGCAGGAGGGCCACATCATCTCTCTGACACTGTGTCAGGGGCCGGGGAAAGAAATAATTAATTTACATTTTAAATTTGAATAAATTTACATAAGTTTACATAAATGAATATATTAAAGATGAACTTATATGAATGAATGAAGGTCTTGCAATAGCTCAAGGCCTTTAAAAGGCCTTGCACAAAGCAAGGCTGGCCTTTCCTTTGCTGCTGCAGCTGCATCACAGACATGAAACAGCAAGCAGTGGAGGAAGCCCTCATCTCACAGTTCACACAAAGAGGTCAAACAGTTGGCCTCACGGTGAGAGCAGTTGTGTCGGGCCAGTGCGGGCTGCAGCAAATCTCTGGAGGGCCAGAGCTCATTGGAGACTGGGGTCTCCCTGAGGGCCACATTGAGAGGCCTCGAGGGCCGCATGTGGCCCCAGGGCCGGGGTTTGGGCACCCCTGGCCTAGAGCAAGCAGGTTTTAGGCCAAACAAGTCCGCAGTTGATCAGCGTGCGGTATTATCCCATCTAATTTCCAAACAAAGGATTCAAAATAAATCTCAACTTTATGTGGCCTTTTTAGATTTAAAGTCGGCCTTTGACTCCATAGACAGAGACTGTGGGAAAAACTTTGGAAGATGGGATTGGACAAAAGGCTACTAATATTAATTTGTGCCCTTCATTTAAATACTTCATGCCAAATGAAATTATCCCAGAGAGGTGGCCTTTCGACCCCAATTCCAGTCAACAAGGGTGTCAAACAGGGGTGCGTTGTTGCACCCACCTTGTTTAATCTCTTTGTCAACGATCTGGCTCTCTTTTTAGCTAACTTTGATATGTATTGTCCCCAAGTAGGTTCAGTGGATATCCCTTTACTTTTGTGTGCTGATGACATGGCCCTGGTATCACTAACTAAAATAGGACTACGAAGACTGGTTAACACCTGCATAGAATATTTGACCAATAACGCCCTGCAGCTAAATTATGAAAAATCCAAGATTGTGGTATTTGGGCACTCTTGGAAACCACTGTCTTGGTTTTTCAATGGAAAATCAATACAGCTTGTTAAGGAATTCCAGTATCTTGGTCTCCGGTTTCACTACTGGCACTCCTGGTCTTCCCATCATTTTACTATAATTAATTCATCTAAACTAGTTGTTCAGGCTGTTATTATTAATTAATAAATATAATTAATTATTATACTATAATTAATTCAACTAAACTAGTTTTTCAGGCGCGCAGGGATCTGGGCGCGGGGCTGGGACCCGGCAGTTAAGCCGGATCCTAGCCCCCGTCCCCGTGGAGAATGAAGCGGCTTCAAGCCGCTCGGCTCTCCTTGGACTTGCACTACTTCCAGAGGTGGCGCAGATCCAAGGAGACCCATTGGGGCCAGCAGACCTTACCCTGGGAGAATAAAGAGAATAAACCCCTCTGAGTCTGCATGACTTCTGAAGACACAATGACACAGAATGCTTCTGAAAAGTGCTCAGATTTGGGCTATGTTCAGGGGTGAGAACGCTGTAGCAGGGACAGCCATTATGAGCACACCCTTGCAGTTTGAATCTTGTGTGCAAATGGTATCCTTAAAAAGATGCCTTTGATCTTTAAAGTGAATGGGATTTACAGAGGAAGAAGATGCAATCTCTGTATTAGAATGTAACTTTTATACATTAATATAAATTTATTTCATTGAACGAGTGTAGGTGTTGGACTATTGATATGATTTGCTCTCGTGACGTATTATGGGGGGAGTGAGCTGTCATGTTCTGCATTTTCTAATGCAGGGGTCTCCAAACTTTTTTGGCCAGAGGGCCACATCAAATATCTGGCATAGTGTGGAGGGCCGGAAAAGAAATTTCAATATAAAATATCAATAAATAAATTTGAGATGGAATTTAGATGAGTGAATAAATGAATGAATGGGCTCATTCATTCAACCTCTGTGGCCCTCAGAACACCCTCCAGACACAATCAGTTCTGGTCATGTTCAGTTGAGTGGACCAGAGTCTTTCAGGGGGCAAGAGGTTGACCGCAGGCCGGAAAGATGTTTGCTGTGGGCCTCATCTGGCCCCCGGGCCGGGGTTTGGAGACCCCTGATCTAAAGTAAAGTGTTGGAAAAACCTTCATGCACCTCTGCACATAGAACACTTTGCAGCAGTCTAGTCTTGAGGTGATAGAAATATGAATGATGGCTTCCAGATCCTTATTTGATGGAAATGGCTGTCACCTTCTTTACATGTGGAGTTGTTAGGAAATACCCTCTTGTGACCCAAGAGCATCCAAGTTTGCAAGAACCGAGTGGAAAGGAAGAACTGGATACTACTGTCTATGATGGGAATCCTATGCTTACCCTTCTTGCAAGGCGTATGGCCTGTCAGTGCATCATTACTTCTGTCTTAGCATTCTTTTGAATGACACTGTGTCATTCCTAACACTGTGTTAGGTAGTTACTCAAGTACAGTTTTCAAGAGTAAATCAAGCCAAGGTCTTTATAATATGTAATTAAGTTGATACGTTAATTTAAAGAAATTTTTGTTAATTCAACTAATACCATAAACTGGTCACTCTTTTTTACTTTTATACTGTACCTAAGCTGAAATGATTGTGAATAGAAGGCCATAATGCTTGTATGAAGCATTTCTTAATGGCGGATTACTTTGTTCCCTCTGTTAGCATGCCTTTCCCACTAACACTCATAATATTTTCATATTGTAGAGCTGTGCTTTTCCTTTGGAGCTGATTCTCACAATCACCTGTGTTGTGGCAATTGTGTACAAAGTACTGTAGTAACATCTACATAATTCTGTATGCCTTGGCTTTTTGCATGAAATTCCAAATGCTTGAAAAATCCCACTTATATCTATGTGCAGAAACTCTGTGGTTATAGGGTCCTGCACATGGGTTTGGTTTTCAAACACAAGGACCTTTTTATGTAACACCAAAGATCAGGAGAGAGATCTTGGGGTGGTGGTGGACAGGTCGATGAAAGTGTCGACCCAATGTGCGGCGGCAGTGAAGAAGGCCAATTCTATGCTTGGGATCATTAGGAAGGGTATTGAGAACAAAACGGTTAGTATTATAATGCCGTTGTACAAATCGATGGTAAGGCCACACCTGGAGTATTGTGTCCAGTTCTGGTCGCCGCATCTCAAAAAAGACATAGTGGAAATGGAAAAGGTGCAAAAGAGAGCGACTAAGATGATTACGGGGCTGGGGCACCTTCCTTATGAGGAAAGGCTACGGCGTTTGGGCCTCTTCAGCCTAGAAAAGAGACGCTTGAGGGGGGACATGATTGAGACATACAAAATTATGCAGGGGATGGACAGAGTGGATAGGGAGATGCTCTTTACACTCTCACATAATACCAGAACCAGGGGACATCCACTAAAATTGAGTGTTGGGCGGGTTAGGACGGACAAAAGAAAATATTTCTTTACTCAGCGCGTGGTCGGTCTGTGGAACTCCTTGCCACAGGATGTGGTGCTGGCGTCTAGCCTAGACGCCTTTAAAAGGGGATTGGACGAGTTTCTGGAGGAAAAATCCATTATGGGGTACAAGCCATGATGTGTATGCGCAACCTCCTGATTTTAGGAATGGGTTAAGTCAGAATGCCAGATGTAGGGGAGAGCACCAGGATGAGGTCTCTTGTTATCTGGTGTGCTCCCTGGGGCATTTGGTGGGCCGCTGTGAGATACAGGAAGCTGGACTAGATGGGCCTATGGCCTGATCCAGTGGGGCTGTTCTTATGTTCTTATGTTCTTATGACTATGAATAAATATTTTAGATGTTTTATTTTCACAGTGTAAATAAGGTTGTTGTGATGTGCTGGCTTCCTAATAGCGAAATGTGAACATTAGATGCACTAGAATTAGGCTCTTCCTGCTACTCTGAGCTGTGCCTTTCTTGCCTACTTGCATAGTTTTGACACACCCCCCCCCGAACCCGCCATGCCTCCATGGTCATACCCTGCTAAGACTATACCACAGAATAATCAACTTTTCAAGTCCAGCCATAATATGTTATGTGCCACTGAATGGATGTTTTGTGCTGTTAACTTTGAAGGGAAACATACAAATGTAAGTTTGTAAACGCTTTCTAAAATACTTCTAAAATGCTTTCTTTTAATGTGATGTGTTTAAATGGTTATGCTGCTGCTGCTTGATTCCTGGTGCTAGCTTTTCTGTGGGAATTTTTTTTAAACTGACTCTAGGGCTGCAATCCTATATGCACTTACCTGGAAGTAAATCCCATTGAGTGCAACAGGACTTCTGAGTAGACATGCCTAGGATTGCACTGCAGTCTTTCAATACATAGCATTGCTGCTGTAAATTAAAAACATGACTTCACTTGTCACCTGCTAAGCCATAGAAGAAATATATAGACCAGAGTAATCTCACTTTGAGTTATACGTGACTAGCCATGTTTAATGAGAGTCCTCAGGTTTACCTTGTTCAATAACTTGTCACGCAGTTGAACTTGAAGTGAGGTATGGCATCCTAGTTGCACACCTGATGAGCAGAGACAAAACCTGCTAATAGAAGGCAAAGCTTTGTTAGGAAAAGGAAAGATGCAATGGGACAAGGCAAATGACCAATAAAATGACACACCCAAGAAAGTCTGTAGTTTTCCAAAGTGATGAAATGGCATATGGAAATTGTACTCCCAAACAATATAGTTTGAGTTCACGCATGGCTGATATAACTGACAACTAGATACATAGATAAAATGAAACATCTAAGTAGGACTACCTAAATAATTGCATGACTGTACGTGCTTGGCAGTGTTTGACTGCAGTTTGATGAACAATCATGACATGTCCTTAGCTAGAAATGATAAAACTTGTAGACCAGAGTTTTGATTGATAAATTCCAATGTACACAAACCCCTTCCCCCTCTTCCTGCCACCTCGCTCCTTTAATCATTAGACTATGAGAGAATCCATCTTCTCCCCTGTCTCTTTGTCCCCCTTTTCCCATCTACGATGCATTCTCTTGGTGGACATAATTTGTCTCTTTGTCTGCTTCCATCTTCAGGCTTGCATAAGCTGTTTGTCAGTATCTTTCACGTGGCCCTCTCTGTCTCTCTTACTATCTGCTTGTCTGTTGTGCTGCCTCTTCCTTGTGTCTCTCTGCAATCAGTTGTTGTCTCCTCCTTTCAGGCTGAAACCTGTACTGTTTATGGTGAGGCTTACAGCCCAATCCTATCGCTGGGCAAGGCCGGCCTCCTGTGTGCTGTTTTGTGAGTACAGACTTGAGAATCTGTGTCTTGGCTTTGCAGCCTCACATGGAGGATAGGATCTGGCTGGTCCCACTTCCCTGCCAGACCCTCCCCCCCGCTGCTGAATACCTCTCCCCAACTCAAAAGACCGCACCATTGCCCAGAGCTCTTACCTTCCTCTGGATTGCGTCCTTCTGGCCCTGGACCCAGCACCAACTGATGCTGGCCCAGCTCCAGTGCTCTGTCCTCCAAAAGTGCCATAAATGTGCATTATGGCACATTTACCACACTCGACACAAGCTCAGCACTGGAGCTAAGGGCCTTTACGATTGGGCCCTTATACAGTAACTAAACACCTGCTTTGTTAGAGCACACAATAGCTGCAGGGCTTTAATACAGAAGTTGTGTTGTAGTCCCTGTACTGATGTATAAGAGGCATCTTACAGAAATTCACCTGAAATTTGTCCATATTGGTTCAAAACAGTTTTTCTGAAGTTCTTCGGATATGAAGAAAAAAATTAAATTTATTTGGAGAAAGAATATTTATGTGGAAGTAAGAATACTCCTGTTTTCTTTAAGATTTTACTAATTTTTCAAGCCACAACCTGGTGTGATTTTTTGCTGTCTATTTTGCAGTCTGAAACTAAGTGAACTGCCCATGCCATGATGCAAAAATGGCAGCTGCTGTATCCAGCGCAGGCAGCAAGGCTGCTGGAGGTCTCCCTGAGGTAAAGGAACTTTTGCCCCCTTGCCCCAGGGTAAGTTCTAGCAACTGCTGTGGGACTACTCAGTCCTGCACCAGCAAAATTGCTGACACAAGAATATGCAGCCCTATGTCAGTAGACATAGGAGGGGAAGGATAGATCCGGCAAGGGCCTCTGCTGTCAAACCCTCCCCCCCCCCGCGGCGTAGTCCATCTGCCTCTTGCCACCCTCCCCATTTGCCTCTTTCCCACTCCCCACCCCAGAATGCCTTTCTGAGTCCAGGTGGGGAACTTACTGCCACACGCGCCCAGTGCCTCTCTGACCGGCGCAAAAGGCCAGCGCAATATTAATAAAAAAGAATGCAATATTATTATAACATTCCTTATCATATATTTTACTAGATTTTTTTAGTGGATTCATAGAAGCTAGTTATTGAGAATACTTAATTTTTTATCTAGTTCTTTTCTTTGCGGCTATGCGGTTATTTTATGCAATTTACCTGCTAGCGCATTGCCTATTGTAGTTTTAAATTGCATCTATAGGTTAAATTAACACTTTCATACTCCAAGAAGGGCTTTGAAATTATTTTAGATTAAGAGTTAATTTTTAGAACTAATAGGAAAAAACTTGTAGGTGTTACTCTGTCTCAGGGCCTAGGAAGGGGGGGGGTAAAGGGAATAATTTGTACCTGGGTCCAAGGTCAGAAAGGGGACCCAGGAGCCAAAGGAGGGGGCCCAGAAATTTTCTGCAGTCTTCCATTTTCCAATCTCACCCAGACTCACTGTCCACCCAGGATGCTGGAGGCATTATTGTGGGCACATGGCAGCGACTGCTGCCACAAGCGATACACACCACGCCCAGGAATGCATACATTACTTTACAGTGTCACATCTGGGAGCAAACGGACCTGCTATAGTGGCTATTTGGCTTGTGGATCCGCTTACCATGAAGGAGTGTTGAGGAGCTCAGCAACACAACTGCTGCAAAAGTCAGTTTTGGTGTACACAGGACACTTTCCATTCTAGTGTGTGCCTAAATACAATGATAGTAATCTCCTGCAATGATTTTCTGTATTTGAAAGTTTTTAGAGAGACTTAGGAGTGTGTTTGGTTTTCTGTATTTACTGTATCTAGCTACCAGTGCTAGGCAGGCAGGTAGACCTGAGCTCTGCATTGGGTAGACAGGTAGACCTGGGCTCCAAAGTTTATTCCAACTGTTACCACTTTCCCCCTGCCAATTGTGCCCCCATTCTGCCCACCCTCCCACTCTCACCCCTTCCCACTTCAGGAAGGGGCCCAAAAGAAACTTTGTACCCCCAGATAAAATTCCTCTCAGAGGTCCTGCTCTGTCTTACTGTCTCCTTCCCCTTGTCATCGAAAGTGGGGAATTATTTGTTAATTCAAGTATTTGTGCACCACATTTCAACTGACTTGCAATAAGTAAACATCAAAAACTGTCACAGCAGAAGAAAGTAATTTCACAACTCTTATTAAATGAGCCCACAGTCATTCCCAAAAGGTCTGGTCTTGACTAGATGCTGGAAAAACACACATTGAGGCCTAGCCTTGTGAACCTCTTCCATAGTTCCACAGTAGCTGCAATAAGACCCAGTCTCTTCTTGCAATTTGCTGTACCTCTTATGACAGGGCAGTGTCAACAGGGCCTCTGTTTTTGAATGGAAAAAGAGTATGCCATGACTACAGTGGGATCTGAGGGTTGTCAGGTAGGAGTTCAGACTGCCACCAAACTTCTGCCAAAGAAGTGAACCACAAAAAATTCATCCAGATGAGCAAGGGCGTCCCTTAACAGCAAAGGGTCAAAGTCATCCATGCGTTATTGCAAGAATACAGCCCCTTTCAAGTCCTCAGGGTTGCCTGCTGGTCTGAACAACATGTTGTTGTTAAACTGCCTTCTACTTGCCCTTCTCTCACTGATGTCACTGATGAGAGGCAGGTCTGATGTTATATTGTTTTTGTTTTGACCAATATCCTGTCAGAGTTTAGATATTCTCAGAAAAAGGATACATTAATTGAGAGTTCTTAGAGTCTTCAGCAAAATTGTTGGGCAAATGCTTTCTTGGTGAGATTCTGAAAGAACAGTGATTTAAATTAATAAAAGAATGAGGGTAAGTTGAGCAAAATTTATTATGCACAATTAATGCTTAAAATTCTTGCTTTTCAGATGACACCGCAGGCGAGTCTAGAGCAGGCTGATTTGATTGAAATCAAGGCAATTTATCAGACTTAATCACTAACAAAAATGTTGTATCTTACTTATGTAATTGAAAGTAAAATAAACACTGAACCATAGTTCAGTTCCAGAACTGTATGCTTTGCACATTTAAGATCGCAGGTTCAGTCCTGGCATCTCTGATGACAGAAGTGTTGACAGCAAGGGTGGGAAGAAGCCCTGCCCGAAAACAAAAAAGGGTTAAAAATTTCAGGGAACATTGTAAAGCGAACCCAAAATAAGATTAGACTGTCACTCTTACCATCTTGCATTTTATTTTTAAAAAAAATTATATTCAAATTAACTTGTAGCCATTAACCTTTGGCATATATAACCTTAACCTTTGGTATATAACCTTAACCTTATATTCAAATTAACCTTTAAGTAAGCTATTTATGTGGTTTGTCCTTAGTCGATCAATGAATACCTTTCCTTAGCTGGTATACAAACATAGTTTTAACATTATACAAAAACATGGGCATAACCATGAAAAGAATTCACAGGCCAGAACCAACCAAGTGGGCTGAATACGTGATCCTGTAGAAATCTAAGATGGTTCTCCTGCACCCAGGACTAAAGCTCAACATCTGTGATGGCTTTCCTGGACACCAGTATCACACCATGGTGATATTGTACCTAACTTGTGCTATATTTATAATGCCTGACCTCAAAAAATAGATATTCCTACAGCTCTTTCTTTATTTTGAAAAGCAGTCACCAATGTTGAGACTAGAGCGGCAGCACTGGGCAGTACAGGTTTGGGCTGCCCCTCAATGTGTTTGCTTTAGATCATTTCAATCAAGGCAAATCCTGATTTGCTACTGAGTGTACACTCAGCTGGGAGCCATATTCAGTTATTGCTCGCTTGCTGACTTGTGTCTCTTTTTTATATACATGTTTGCAGAAAGAACAAACTTGGTATAACTGAAATATTAAAAATCCAGTTCAGATTTTTGAAAATGGATTAATACTTTTTTTTATTAATCTAGTATTTATCTAGAGTGGCATTTTGAAGCATGTTCATCAGTGATTGACTGTTGTTAATAGTTAACAATGAAAAACTGGATTTGAGTAACAAAGTTTGGTAAAAATTTGTTTGCATTTTTGCATGCTATTAGAACACCTATCTGCAAATACTTGTTAAAATAGCAAATGAATAGCAAATAAACTGGTCAGTTAACCCAGGATGAAATATAAACATAAGTACAAAGTTACTGTTCTGTCGTTATAGATCAGGGGTGTCCAAACTTTTTGGCAGGAGGGCCACATCGTCTCTCTGACACTGTGTTGGGGGCTGGGGGAAAAAGAATTAATTTACATTTCAAATTTGAATAAATTTACATGAATATATTAGAGATGGTACTTATAGGAATGAATGAAGATCTTGCAATAGCTCAAGGCCTATAAAAGGCCTTGCACAAAGCAAGACCAACCTTTCCTTTGCTGCTGCTGCTGCTGCATCACAGATGTGAAACAGCAAGCAGTGGAATGAACTCTCGTCCCACAGCCCACGTGAGAGTTGCCCTTTCACTGAGAGCAATTGCATCGGGCCAGCACGGGCTCCAGCAAGTCTCTGGAGGGCCAGAGGCTCATTGGAGACTGGGGGCTCCCTGTGGGCCGGATTGGGAGTCCCCGAGGGCCACAAGTGGCCCCTGGGCCAGGGTTTGGGCACCCCTGTTATAGATGACATAAATGTAAGCTGTGACATATAAAATACCCTGAAAGAGCAGCAGGGTGGTGCCTTTACAAACTCAGAGCAACTATCCTTGTGCTGGAATCTTTAGAACTATCTAGTGAAGTAGGGTTTATTTTATGGAGGCATTGAGATATATTCATGTGGCCTTGGTCAAAGATTGCTGGACACCCAGCTTTGTTTTGTTTTTTCTATAACTATAGTGAATCTCTTACTTAATTGCAGTAAATTCACATCTCAAACTGAGATGCAAAACAAAGATGCAAACAAAGCCCCTAATATAGCAATAGATCATTTCATGAAGATGAAAGAAAAAAAATGGTACAGCGACTACTCTGTGTGCCTTTTAAAATGGAAAACTGAAAGAAACCACATTTGCAGCCTCAGGGTGGACAGGAAGTTAATGTTCACTGTCCCTTCTTGCTTGTCCCTTCCTGCTTGCTTGTCTGTTAAAGCAAGAAGTATATAGTAATTGCAAGGGGCTATGTGCCTGCTTGCTTGGTTAAAGCAAGAGCCATTTTGCACAACTGTTATAAACAAAGCTAATGGGCCTTTATAAACAAAGGTAACGGGTAACAAAGGGGGACCGTGGGGAACTGCGGATAAGCGGATCCAAGGACTGGATCTGTGGATACCAGTCCTACCTGTATTTTTCTGACCAGATTAGTGTGATGTACAGCCCATCCTATGTGTGTCTACCCAGAATACCCATTATAGTCAATGGGGCTTACTCTCAGGTGAGTGGGTAGGATTGCAGTCAGTCAAGAAAAACATGAAGAAAATTTTTCTTTGCAGAGGTGATTATTTTTTCCCCATCTGTTCTGTTCATTATAATATGAGGATTGATATGAATGTAATGCCTCCTATTTTTCTCAAAAAGTTTAATTGCTAAAATTATGACGTTTACACGAAATATTCCTGATCTTTCATAAACATCCTGTTATTTTTCAGCATAGTCGCCATCATTTTCTATGCACTTGCACAATCTGAATGAGATGCTACATTCCAACCCCATAAAATTCCTTGTTGCAGTTCATCATCCCAAACACTGTTTCAGCTCACTGTTGCCCGCAGAATGGCAAACATGGAGTGCATCCTTCAAGGTGCCAAAAAAATGATAATCGAAAGGTGCCAGATCTCAGCTATAAGGAGAGTGAGGAGGAACAGTTCATCCTAGTCTTGCAGTTGCTTCCTTTGCATACAAACCAGTGTGATGTGCATTTTTTTTTCTGTCAGGTCAAACCCTACAAAGGCAAACTTTCAACTTTTTTAGCGTTTCCACAAATTACTCTGAGTTAATCGTGGCGCCTGTCTCCATTTTTGGAGTGCCGTAGTGCCTTTCTCCATTTTTTTTAGGTCAGAGTAGGATTCTTTTAACTGTGTTTTTACTTTTTTATTGTCTTTTTACTTTTTTGTACCTGTCCTTTTGTAAGCCATCTTTAGTCCACTTGGGAGGAAAGGCAGAGTATAAATGCCATGAATGAATGAATGAAGTCTACAAGCATTACACCATCTTTGTCCCAGAACACTATCGTCAAGACTTTACCCACAATAGGCACTCTTTTGAATTTCTTTTTGCGCGGAGAAGTCTTGTGGTGCTATTCCATCGACTATCTCTTCATGTCAGGGTCATAATGATCCAGGTCTCATCGCCTGTTACAATGTGTGACAGAAAAATCTCCCCCTAATTTTCATAGTATTCCAGAAGCTACTCTGACGCTTGTCAACAATGTCTTGAACCATCTCACCCAGTGGCATAGGTAGAGGGGGTGCAAAGCACAAAATTTTGCTGGGAGCCTCACTGCAGTCTGCAAGCGGCCCTTCTGGAGCCATTCCAGGTGGGGGGAGCAAAGCGGAGGTGTATGCTTTCCACCCCCTCTAGCTGCACAGCTGGTCTCATCCAAAGTCTCACTGTACTGAAGTCAATGGTGTTGTTGCCTTATACATTTTGGAGTCGAGTATGGATCTGAATTGGATGAATTTCTTCAGTGGTGAGGAATTCAATCATTACCCTTTGCTTTATACAAGTATCTGAAACATCCATTGTTTTGAACTACTTGTGTGCCACACACACTACCACTCTGTATGGTGAAACTAACCACATCTATTGATCACCTAGTCAAACTCACAATATTATGCAGTGCCAGATTCGTAATTTTAAAAATAAGAGGCATTTTTTGTTCTAACCGTCATATGTAAGTTATATTACCTGAACATTCAGTTATTTTCCTGCAAATACCTATATAATTATTATATAGTAATTTAAGAAGGGTTTGTATTGCATTATATTTTGAAGGCACGAAACAGCTATTAGGCCATTAGCAGTGTGGGAGGTTAATAGAAAGATAGCTGGAAATCCTGTTTATTTCCCGTAAATTAAAGCTAGGTTCATGATGTATAAAATTGACAGTAGTGCAAACTTGAAGAACTGCCTCTTTTGTTCATACAAGAATATAAAGTATAGAACAGTATTCCCAATCAACTCTGATTGGCAGCAGTTTCGTACTGTTGAAGTATTTTACTTGAACCAAAGTTGTGGACATGCTTCACTCTTGCATTTGCAATAAGAGTATTGGGGCGTAATCCTAACCCACTTTACAACACTGACATAAGAACAATGCAATTCCGAGATAAAAGAACAAGCATTGCCTTACCCTGAGGAGCCCTCCGTGACTGCCCCCCCCCAACTGCAGGATGCAGCACATTCCACACTGGCACAGCTATGCCAGTGCTGGAAAGGTGGTTAGAATTGCGCCCTCTCTATGAATTATCCTAGAATTCTCCTCCCTATGTTCTTGTGCCAGCCTTTCTGAGTGTGCCTCCTGATCTGGTGGCTACTTCCTGAGCAGAGACTCATTCAGATACACCACAGGGAACCACCTCTGTGGGTGGATCATTCTGTTGCATCTTTACATTAGGAGTGAAGGACTGATGCAATCACACTCAATTCAGAGATGTGTTTGAATTACCTTCGCTCAGAGGAGGCTGCCTAGAAGGTCTTAAGACCAGAGCAGTGGATGTAATTCAATTTATCAGATGCATAGTGAGAGTCTTCTCTATGGAGAAGCATTTTGGTCCACAAGAGCTTTTAATTTGTTAAAGTATTTCTCATGGCACACATTTTGAAAATTACTGACATAAATACAGAATTTGCCATATGCTGGGTTAGACCAGTGGTTCATCTACTCTAACACTGCCCACCCTGACTTGCAGTTATTTTCCAGTCTCTCAAGTATAGATACTAGCAGGCTTTTTCAGGCCTGTTACATATAATCTTTTAAACTGGTCGCACCAGGAACCTCCAATGTGCAAAGCCTATGATTTACTATCAAGTCATGGTTCCTCTCTAAACATTTGAGATATACAAGCTTTTCCACCTACAATAAGAACTGTTGCTCTTTGCTGAGGGAACCAGGCTCCCAAATGCTCATGCCCTTAGTGACAATGAAATCATAAAAATGCCTCCTTTAATATTTGTAATATCAGTATGAAGATGTGACTTGTTGGAGGTTGACACTTTTTCATCTTAGGCCTTTCCTTCTAAAAGCACCTCTTAAATAGTTCGTGAAATGTAAACGACTGGCCTGTTGATTCTGTGCCTTTTTTTTGTTTTGTTTTCAAGCCTAGTTTTGTTTCTTAAAATTAAAAAAACAAAGGCTAACCTGAAAGATGGAACAGAATCTCTCGGAGAAAAAAACCACCATCGCCCAGACTGCAGACTTCGATGTAATGGGTGCCTTAGACTGGAAAGACGGCATTGCCACCTTGCCGGGTAGCAACATACAAGTAAGGAAAAAAAACCCAGGGATAGGGTAAACAAAGTTCCTAACTTAGCAACATATTAAGTTACCAAATGTTCTTTTGTCAGAGTAGAGAAAAGGCTAGCTATGAAATGTGTTGCCCTGTGACATGAATTGCAGCTGTGGTGACAAAAGCAAATGAAGATGGTGTCACCAAATGGAAAAAAGTATTTTGTTGAGCTTTCTGGATGCCTGCTGACTTAACTGTTTGTTCTTTCCTGCTGCACAGTTAATCTGGAATTTCTGGATTCCAGAAGATGGCCACTAAAAAGTGGCATACACTTTTTAATGTGTTAGAACAGTCTAGTTTCGTATATTTGCAGCCATACAAGTACACAATGCTACAGAGAGGAATCCCACTAAAAGTAATTTGTGAGACAGAGGAAGACTGTCAAGTGTGTCCATAACCTTGAGCTCTCAGGTGCACTGCAGAGCAATGATTGTGTTAACCTGCGGCAGCAAAGAAACAAAATAAAGCATTATACTATTTTTTCCTTTGTGTCTGTTGGCCCTGCTGGATCCCAGGCCCCTACTAAGGTATAACCTAATTATCCACTGATTTTTCACCCCATGGTTTTATCTCAACGTGATGAGAAGGGCCCTTTAAATTAAAGGAAAAACATCCCTTTACTCAGCCTTGCTTACCATTGTAATGCCAGAAAGTGGCAGCAGGTAGACAGGCAATCAATCAAACTCTCTCCAGGGGCTTAGAACAGCTTAGTTTCTGTTCACTCTGAGGCAAGCGACCTCTTCTTTCCCCCTGGAGCATGCGAAAGAATGCAAAGTAGAAATGATTATCACCTCCGCTTTGCATTTTGTGCTCTTTTGCATGCTCAGGGGGAAGGAGGGGGTTACTTGCCTCAGAGTGAACTGAAACTAAGCTGTTGATGGATTGATTGCCTGCCTGCTGCTGCTCTCCCGTATTACAATGGTAAGCAAGGCTATTAAACCACTGAGTGAAGGGAGGTTGTTTTTTAAATATTAATTTTATTTAACGCAATTTTTGACTTTCATGGGGTTCTGGGAACAGAACCCCTGTGGATATGTTTCCTTATGGATTTCTGCTCTGATATGTAGGAAGATGCTTGGCAGTCAGGAGCAGTTACATTAGAAAGGAGATAGAAACAGTCTGTTAAAGTTTGGGTTGGTGAGGGAAACTGACTTGAAACTTGATACCATGTGTGCACCACCTCATGGGAAGCAAAATTCCACCTATTGGCATGAGAGTAGACTTCAGCTTTGCAGTTTATCTCCATCTAACCTGAAATCCTTCTCATTAAAAACGGTTTCTTGGGGCACCTGTACTTATATTCAAACTTTCTCCTTTGACTTGTGTAGCATAGTGCCTGATCTAAAAATCAGGATTCAAGTCTCTGGTTCAGATTTTGCCTGTGTTAGGAACTCACTTGGTGGCCTTAAGCAAGGAGTTCCCTTTCAGTCTCTGCTCTCCCCCCCACCTACAATATGGGTATTGTAATACTTACCTTATAGGGCTGTTGTGAGGATTGCAAGAGTGTAATACATGTAAAGAACTTTGAATGCTCAAAATTCTATACGAATGTACAGGTATCATTTATTATTAGAGTGTAGTCTGATTTGCACCTGTTAATGTGATCTTCGGATATTTATTTATTAACATATATTCACCACTTTTAAAAATGTCACAGTGCTAGCCAATATTACTTAATAATGATATGAAAAAGGTTAAATCTGAGTCAAAGGTCCCAGTGCAAAAGATTGTATCCTAAAGTTTCTTTCATCCTGAAGAAGAAACTTCTGCAAGGATTCCTTCCAGCTTTGGATAAAACCTGCAGCTCTGGAGGTTAGGTAATAAATATCAGCCCAATACTGAGCTTCCTGGGGTGCCCAGGCTCGAGAACGGCTGCCCCAGATCCTTCACGCCCCGGGCTACCGCGCGGGACGCCTTGGGAGAAGGGGATTTTCATCCCCTTCCCCCAGGTAAGGTAAGCAACCCCGCAATGGAGCTACTCACTTTACCACTGACCAAAAGGTCGGCGGTAAGGTAAAGGCGCTTGTGTAGGGCGCAGAGCCCTCCATGAGCGCCCTGGATCCTGCGGAGCTCCGCTGACCCACCTCCCACCCTCCCCCAGGCGCGCCTCCCTCCTGCCCTCTCTTCGCCCCCCGCTGGCCTCTCCCCTCCCCAAAACGCCTGCTCCCCCTCCCCGCTTACGGTGCTGCGGCTCAGTGGTCCAGGAGACCACTGAGCCACGGAGACTGGGTGACCGCCCCATGCTAGCCCAGTACCAGCTAGCACAGGCGGGAGTCTGGTGGTGAGGCTCGCAAACGTGCCTTATGGCACATTTGTGACAGTGCTCGGCGGCATGAAGGTGTGCCGCCGAGCACAGGATTGGACTCTAAGTTGCATCATCAGTAGAACTGTTTTGTCTTTCCTGTGATCTCCTTACCCTATTTCTTTGTTTTGAAATATGGAACAGTACTTAGTCAAGAGGGTGTGATCTAAAAAAAATGCTTGAAATTCCGTACCCTGAATATTTCGTCACCGCTATGGATTTCTGCCTATATTTAATATTCTCTTATCTTTAATGGCACATATCTGCACCAAGCAGTTACAGATACTGTAACATTTGCATGGGAACCCTTTGTTTTTGTGTTTATAAGGAATATTTCACAAATATACTATATATCCCTTTCTGTTGTGAAAAGACAAAACCTAGTTGTAACAGTAGGTTTGCTGGCTTGCAGTTTTGCTCTCGAAGTAAAAACATTGCTGTGTTCTGGGATTTGTAAGTCTGGACCAAGTTTATTACAAACAAGTAATACTGTAATATTTAGTATTTTTTGAGTATTTAGAAGTGCTTAAGTGCAAACCAAAAGCCCCCTTACTTTTCAGGGATCTTTCATACTTCTGACCTCTGAACATTTGTCTTTTAAAAATATTGTTCTGCTCTCGGTAACTGATGTGACTCCACGTGTTGAGATGTTCATGTATCAGGATATGTTGTGGGCACCATCTAGTTAAAGTGAAACACTTTTGATTTGTCCTGTCCTTTTGAAGTCCTGTTGATTTCAAGAGTTAGGCATGTGGTTGCTTCTCTTAAGTTGAACTCAGAGGAGCAATCCTTTGCTTGTCTGCTAAGAAGTAAGCCCCATTGTGTTCAGTGGGGCTTATTCCCAAGACTGTATAGGATTGCAGACTTAAAAGTATTTCATTTTTACTGGATTGTGCCCTCTTTGTTGAGAGGGGATGAAGCCTAGTGGTTTGGCAAATTGTGACAGGCGTTGGTTAAATATTACTGAGGGACAAGAAGAAACATAAAATGGATAATTTAACGGATATGCCTGCTAATAACACCATGTACAGGCATAACCTAATTATCCATGGATTTTTTTACCTGTGGTTTTATCTCAACGTGATGAGAAGGGCCCTTTAAAATAAAGGAAAAATTGTTTAACAATAGCCACGTTAATGCAAGAGAGGGCAGCTGGCTGACAATTCATCAATCACTCTCTCCAGACACTTCGAACAGCTTCACTCCCAGGCAAGTGACCCCTCCCTTCCACCTGAGCACGTGAAAGAATTCAAGTCATTATCACCTCCTCCATTCTTTTCCTGCGCTGGACTCCTAGGGAAGGGGGGGGGTCGCTGCCTTGGAATGAAGCCTTTCTAAGTGCCTGGAGAGAGACTGATTGCCTCTGTGTGCCTTACAAAAGGTCAGCAAGGCTGTTTTTAAATCACTGAGCAAAAGGACATTGTTTTTTAAATGAATTTGCTTTAATGCGATTTATTCCATCCACGTGATTTCTTGGAACAGAACCCATGCGAATAACCCATGTGAATAAGATTCAACCTGTAGGTTACTCATAATCAAAGAATGCTTCATATCTTGATTTGTGCATAGGCACTATCATTCTTAGATTGCCACTGGATGTACTCCTCGAGAGGATGCTGTTGTAGAGATTAAGGAATGTACCAGGAAAGCCACTTTGGCTTGGACTGCTAAAGCCTTCCTTCAGGATACCAGATGTTTGCAATCATGGTTTCCTCTTTCAGGATTTTGATTTCAAGCATTTGGCACTACACAGGTGTGTTTGCTGCCACTCAGAGTCCTACAAGTCTCTACAACTAAAAGGTCTCTAAGCACATATGTAGTAATATCACTTTTGTCTCAGTTCCATAGGTCTGATTCATATTAGACCAATGGCAGCTTCTTGTGTGAACGCTGAAATATTATTATTGTTATTGTTATTGTTATTATTATTATTATTATTATTATTATTATCAATAACAACCGTAGTTACGTCAGTAGGTACGAATTATGTCAGTACGCTTTTTAAATCTCTGCCCATGTACTGGCAGTAGGTCAGCCACAGTAGTTGACACTGTGTTTAATGCAGTGCTCCTTGTCGATATTAGCATTTTAGCTTTGTTTTGTTGTTGAATGTTACACACAGCCATTCTTCCTTCTGAAACATGTTGGCAGCTCTTTGGTTGCATGTTTACTTCGCTTTTTTCCCCCTCTGCAGTTTCGCTTAAGTGAATTTGGAACATTGGAAATCATTTCCGAAGTTGAAGCAAGAGATGCCAAAACCCTCTCTGGCTCCTCAGTAAATGCCAGTTCAGCCACCCTCCACTCGTCTACCCTTTCTGCTTCCAACGCCATAACTGCCTGTGATCCCAAAGGTGAGCCTTGGACTGAGGGACAGAATGTGTGATAGAGAAAGAGTATGATGCTGAGTTAGGGGGGAAAAACCCTACACTCCTGGTATTATTATCAGCATTCTGTAAAGACAGTTGTTACCTCCAATCTTAACAGCTTTTCTCTGTTCCGCACATTATATGTATATTAAGACAGCCTGTTCAAGGGATGCATTTGTTTGGACAAGATAATCATCTGCCTATCCACTCACAGAATCAGCATGCAAAATGCCTATATTTTACTTTTATGTGGATCACCACGAGTACTGTTTTTTTTTTTCTACAGTAAGGTAACTAACATGGCAGTTGTATGCATATACAAGGGAGCTCTACTGAATTCAGGAGAGCTTACTCCTGAATAAGTGTGCATGTTCCCAGGAGTAAGCCCTGTTGAGCAGGGTAGGACTTACTTCTGAGTAAATATGCATAGGATTGCACTGTAACTAATTCTGTTTGTAAACTATGTTACATGCTCATCTTATCATTGCTCAAGGAGCTCAAGATGTTCATAGTCTTGTAGTCCTAAAAGAGGTTCTAGCCTCTTGGCAACCCTATGAAGTAGTGAGTCTAATTCTGTCCTTGGCTAGCAAAGAGCATGCAGTGCCGCTGATGCAGCCTTTGCTGCATGCTGCGGGTCTTCTAGGGAGCAGACAACCTGGGAGAGGTAAATAAAGACATTTTTTCCTTAACTTCCTGTAGACCACCTGATCCCCAATGAATCTCTTCAGACCTATGTTAGCTCTTTGGCTGGCATAAGTCTGCAGAGCCTCTGGGAGTGTGTCCAGGCCTCTGAGGTTATTGGGAATTGAAGAGAAGGGGTTGCTAACTGGAGCCTTGAAGGATTTCTCCACAATTAGAATATCACAGAGCCTTTGGACATGTGTAACTTTGGCCTGAATGACATGGCACAGTCTTTAAATATTGGGTGATTAATGCCCCTGCAGGTCATGAAGTTAGGAATTCGTTAAAAGTGCTGAGAGAACCTAGACATAAAATTTACTTTCATTTGTATTCCTCACAGCCAATCATCTCTTTTCCAGAGTCTAAAGGCAGCAACGTTCCCAGATCTGAGTTGCAAACCTGTGAAAAGACCAGGTGCTTTGGGCCAATGGACAGCTTTGAGAATTCCCATCAGGAGCATAAAGACAGGTGACATCTCTGCTCATCTTTATTATGGTTTCTGTAAACTTCAGGTGTGTGTTTCACTGCACTTCAAATGTGAATGAACACATGAAGATGTCATATTAGCATCTTATATTATAAGCCATCAGGAGCACAAGGGGCATCTGGAAAGATCTATATTTATCTTTTTATATTAAAAGAGCAAATATTAGTACAGATGGTGTAGCTCACACTCTCTGTGGAAGGAACACTTTTTCTCTTTTTGGGGGGGGGGGGGTCTGAATTTCCGGTTATTCAAGTATTTCAGTTGTTTAAACTAGATGTTCCCAAATTCTCCGGGAGACTTTGGGACTTTGTAAGTCTGTGGAGAAGGGAGCAGTGACAGCACTTCCACAATTGTACCACCGCTGCACAAAAAGGGTTTTTTTCCCACTTACCAGAGGTCGCTTCGAGCCTCCCCCCACCTCAAATGTGAAACTGGAAGTGGATTGCAATCACATTTTGGAGCAGTTCTGAGGCATGGAGGGGCCACAGGCTCCCCATATCTTCTGGAGGGCCAGAGCAACCCCTGGTAAGTAAAAAACCCTTTTTGCACAGCAGTGGCATGATTGCAGGAATGCCATTGCTGCAGTTGCAACGTGCCCCTTAAGACTAGTGAATGGGGTGTCACGACTCCCTGGTTTGGGAACTGCTGGTTTAAACATGATACACAAGCCCACACACGTTTTGTTGTAGAAACAGTTAGACCTATCCTTGGACAAATTTGGTGTGCTGAATCCAAAAATGTCATTGGTTTTGCCTGATTGGCTCCAGTTTGGGTGGCACGGCATAGTCACTTTATATGCTGATTCAGGTAGCTTTCTCATGAGAATGATATGGTGTCAGCTTTCTCACTAGGAAGCTGCTTGAAACCACATATAAACCACGCTATGTCGTACCCCCAAAACTAGAGCCAATCAGGCGATGCCATTTTTGGATTCAGCACCACAAAAGTATCCTAAATTCATCCTTGGTGACTTTAAAAAAGTTTTTTTTTTGGGGGGGGGGGGGGTTGGCCTACGTTTAGAATAACATAGACCTAGCCCCCCTCAAAAAAAACACTTGTTTAAAGTCACCAGGAATGTTTGAATGAATTTAGGCTGAAAAAAGTTTCATTAACTTCAGCAACTTCTGACTTCACCTATTTGTATTGCCACCTCAGATATTTGCCACAATGAGGCTAAGAGGCAAAGAAGGAAGGCCCATAGCCAGGGAGACAGGCCAGGGACAGACTGCACTTGCTCCCAGTGTGGAAGGGATTGTCACTCCCGAATCGGCCTTTTCAGCCACACTAGACGCTGTTCCAGAACCACCTTTCAGAGCGCGATACCATAGTCTTTCGAGACTGAAGGTTGCCAACTATTTCATAGTCCAAATTTTGATTTATAGTGAATGTTGAAACATTGAGGTAATCCATAAAAATGGATAGGGAAAAATAGCAAACTGAAGGAATTCAGTATAGAAATGAAGGCTTTTCACTCAAATGGGGAGGATGTCTTCCTGTTCACTTCACAAGACCCTTTTCCTGACATCTGGTCTTGGCAGAAGAATGAGTAATCTTTCAGTTTCTTTGTGAAAACACAAAAGAAAACCAGCTATCAAATAGGATGTGACAGGAAAGAAATTGGACTTGTAGGTTGTACATCTGAAGTGTAAGAAGGGCATGTTGTATTACAAGAAATGTAATAGAGTTTTTTTAAGGGGAACTGAAAAAGCAGACCTGACTCTTTCAGTAGCTTATGTATGTTGAATGGAAATGCAAATGTTCTTTAAACTTTGCAATGCATATTTTTGTATTTCCAGTTTGAAATATGCTCCCTCCAGTTCATGGGAAGTTTTAGGCACAGCTTCAAGGAAACTTGCATTTCTGTGAGGTTGACCTGGGCATCAAGTACATTCTTGTATATGATTTTGGTGTCTATTAATTGCTAATTAGTGAGTCTATTAAACCAGCTATTTTGAGATGAACTGCCACAGGGATCACCTGAGGGGCACTTGTGCTTCCATTGTGTGTGCCAATCCAGCTCATAAGGTCAGGTAAAGAGTTTCTTCCTGCCATCCTACCTGCTGTTGGCATCCTTCAGTCTCGGAAGACTATGGTGTCACGCTCTGAATGGTGGTTCTGGAACAGAGTGTCCTCTCCAGTGCGTGAAGCCTGGGTAAAGTAGGTATGGAGGATAGGCTGTTTACCCATGCAGCAAATCCCCCCTCTCCACGTCGCTGAAATGGTCCAATGGAAAGGCAGAGGCCAATACGGTTGGTTCCAGCGGCATCGCAGGAGTTGCCAGAACGTGACTGTGTTCAGCCATGAACTGCCTCAGGGACTCCGTCTCCGGATTTTGCCTCGAGGTTGACTTCTGAAGCCTTTTCCACAACTGGATGTAGCCACAAGGCAGTGGAGGTTTGGGATCAGAGTTTTCCTTCTTTCAGATGAGCTGCCTTCCCAGGCTGCCGAGTCCCATCTACCCGGTGGCTGTTTAGTCGCCTCTTACGACAAGTACAGCCAAACTGAGGGCCTGTTCTTATCCCCCAGCCCTCAGGGGTACATCCTACCTATTAAAAAACAATTAAGATTTTTCATATGTATGCCTGCAGGTATTTAAAGTATTCATTCCCCACCTTTCTGTTCTTCAGGATTCTCAGTGTGGCTTCACAAGAAAAATAAATTCCAATTAAAGTGTAGTAGAACAGCAATATCATTGAAGGAGCAGTACCAAAAGCAGCCCATCAAAACCATACAGAGAATAAGTCAACTCATTATCCCAAATGCCCATTTAAATGATAAGATCTTAACCTACCATCTAACTCTATTAATGAGAGAGTAGGGAAAGTCTCCTTGTGAAAGAAGTTCCAGGAATTGGGCTTCGCTACAGGAAAACCCAGTGTTGCTTAGCCAGTGTAGATTGTATGGAGGGGTGGATGCAGACTGCGGCCTCAGAAGAAGAGGCTTATGACATCCATATAACTGAAAGCATTCCTTAAGATTTTGTTTGGCCATCTGTACCAGGGCTTATACCATCTCTACCAGGGCTCTCCAAACCTCAGCCCTCTGGCCCAATCCAGGGTTTGGAAAAAGCCTCCCCCCCCCTGCAGCGCCACAACAGAATGGTAAGCGCCACTCGGGACAGGGAAGGCTTTTTTGGGACACAGTTGTTTCCAGGTTGAAGAGCACAGATCTATCCCACACTACCCATCATAGGCTCAGAGGTAAACTTCTTACAACCTCACATGTATGCTTCACTTTGTACTTTGGGAGCCAGGGAACTTGTGTAGTTAGAGTGTTGGAGACAAATATTTAAATCTTCCCTTAACCTTGAGTTCATCAGGTGATCTTGGGCCAGTCTCTCTGTCTCACAGAATTGTTGCAGGAATAGAATGGATTATGCTGTGTGGGCAATCCTGTGCCCCTTGTGGGAATAAATCTAAAACAGGTATCCCACTTTTTGATTGTCCACTTTTTGGTTATCTGCACTTTCAGTGCTTTCTTTTCATTCTTGCAACACGTGCCTTGCTCTTTCAACTTATTTTCCTCAATTGACTCAGTGGATTCAACCAACCTTGGTTGACTTAAGCTATCCAATGTGATGCAAGTCCATTTTGGGCAGAGGGGAGAAAAAACAGGCGGCGTCATGCCACATCTGCCACCTCACCGAAATCCCTTCCTGAGGAGCAAGGATGGAAGCCATGTTGGTGGCTGTGTTGCTAATAGATCTGTCCAGCCCCATTGCACTTGCTGGTGGAAAAGGCAGCCAGAGTGAGGGGCTGCCTTTCCAAGAGCTCAAGTACTGCCATAACCGACAGATTCAGTATCCTTTTTTCCTCTGCAGCAAAGTGCCTTGTCAGTGTTCCCAATCCCTATGCTTCACTCCAGGCACATCATGGAGAGGTGATTGTGCTGGAATTTGCAAGGCAGCAAAGCACTTCTGGCCAGCAAAATCTTGAGCCCTTGCCCCAGATTTTCAGTTCAACACCTCAGTAGGTGCTCCTCCCAGCGGGAAGGGGTTGCGTCTGGGAAGTTGGCTATGAGCAGTTACTCCCCTACCCTAACTCATGGGGGGGGGGAGCAGAAACTAAACTACTGCTTTTTTTAATAAAAGGGACTGGAGGGCCAACTATACTATAGAGTTTGTTAGTTACTCTGTTTTACATTTGTTAGCTAAACATAGACTGGGTTCTGTTTTTCTACGATTTCTGGCTTTTTCTGCTTTTTGACAGTGCTCCAGTTCCTAACCTGTTGAATTAGCAGGGAAGACCTGTAACAATAATTTATTTTAAGCTGTGTCTCTTGGTAGAGCCTCTAAGGACATCCCAGCTGACTGTGGAAACCGGACAGGTAGCAGCCAGGTTTATGAAACTGACAGATCCTCCAAGCGGCTCCGAAGGAAGAGAAAGCTGCTTTTGGATTCTGATGATGAGGAAGAAAATGCAGATGAGGAGGAGGTAATGGAGCACACTTTGTTTAGATAAAATTTTACCCAAGAGGCTACATTTTCTCTCTGCAGATAATTGCTACTAACCATGTACATTTTGTCCTTGTGAAATTTTTCATTCAGAAATGTTCCCACATAGAAAGTTTAGAGAAGTGATTTGGAGAGTAACTACTAAATGAATAGTTAGGTATTTTAAGTTGCTTGTCCATTAGAGTCTGCTGTTGTTCTAGTGATATTAGGAAGGGTTGCTTAATGTAAAGCAAGTCCATTAAAAATATGGTGGTCTCCTTGCCTTTATAGAAATGTAATCAGTGAGGAAGCTAACAATAATGTCAGTATATTTTCATTTACAATGTTTAAACATATCTGTGTCTAGGAAAAGAATAAATTGAATTTGAAAAACCGCAGAAATGCTAAACCAGTTAAGCAAGGTAAGCCGAGAATCTGCTTTTTTACTACTGAATGTTGAACAGCTGTGTAAGTTTTGTAACCAAGAAAGTTGGGACAAGAGAACATAAAATATATCCCAAATAATAAAGTTAATTGTTATGAATAACATCCTAACAATTTTGCATTTGTCATTTGCAGCCTGTCAAATGTATTATTAAAGTGCCCTTTCCTCTGGCTTTAGCAGACTAGGGCATCTCTTAGGAATGGCTAAATATGATAAATGCAATTAAAATAAACGGTGGCAAGTTGCTTTTACAAACTGTGAGGATAAGACTGGAAATTTTTTTTTGGCATTTAGGCATAATCTTAAATTAGATCATTATATCTTCAAATTCTGTTGTTTTTTTTTTCCTTTCTAATTATTCTTTGATTTCCTATACTGAAACCAGAATCCTGAGCCTTTTATTCTCCATGAGAGAATGATGGCTTTGCCATTTTGTTTCTTTTGGATTTGCTCTTAAGCTGCTAGTATTTGCCCTCTTGTCCAGTTCTCCAAATATTTTGAAAGAGTCACAGAGCTTGTTGTTTTGTCTTGGGCAGCCAGGTTCTGTTGTATCAGTGCACCAGTTTCAGTTATTGAGAAGCATAAAAACACGTGTGCATTCAAAAGGCAGAGACAAATCTACGCATCCAAAATTATTCTTGGGTTTTATTAGGTTGTCTTAATTTTTTTTTTTTGGTAGCATTAATTCAGTAACTTGCTTGCACATATCCACAGACAAGTCCTTCATAATAACTCGACAAAGAACAGTTCTATGTTTGAATTAGCACAAAGAGAAGGACTTGTGTGTGGATGTACATGTGAACTGTTGAACATATGTTACCATCTTCCCTTAATTCTTGAGGAGCTAAACCAAGAAGGAAAAGCATCTACTTCTAAATCAGAACCAGAAAACACAGCATACATGCGGCAAGTAGAAATGGTGATTGTGTGTGAATACGAGAGAGACCCCCCCCTGCTCAACATCATGCCCTCAAGAAACATAAAATTTTTCCATTCTGTGTTTGATTACTCAGTTATTCCTGGAAAGAAGTATGTGTGGAACTGGATTTCATACTTGGAAGAAGAACGGATGCCAGCTGCTCCACTGAAACTATTCAAAGAGGTTGGCAGCTTAGCTTCTTGGGTATTTCCTTTTGTTTTGGATGCAGCATTAAAGAATGTTGAAGTACTTTGTGCCATCCTGGCACCAGAGTTTGAGACGAATAAGAAAAGACATGAGAGCCAGTGTAATAGCACACGCTACAATGTTGAGAGTAGAACCTGGGGCACCTTCCTTATGAGGAAAGGCTACGGCATTTGGGCCTCTTCAGCCTAGAAAAGAGACGCTTGAGGGGGGACATGATTGAGACATACAAAATTATGCAGGGAATGGACAGAGTAGATAGGGAGATGCTCTTTACACTCTCACATAATACCAGAACCAGGGGACATCCACTAAAATTGAGTGTTGGGCGGGTTAGGACAGACAAAAGAAAATATTTCTTTACTCAGCGTGTGGTCGGTCTGTGGAACTCCTTGCCACAGGATGTGGTGCTGGCGTCTAGCCTAGACGCCTTTAAAAGGGGTTTGGACAAGTTTCTGGAGGAAAAATCCATTATGGGGTACAAGCCATGATGTGTATGCGCAACCTCCTGATTTTAGAAATGGGTTATGTCAGAATGCCAGATGTAGGGGAGGGCACCAGGATGAGGTCTCTTGTTATCTGGTGTGCTCCCTGGGGCATTTGGTGGGCCGCTGCGAGATACAGGAAGCTGGACTAGATGGGCCTATGGCCTGATCCAGTGGGGCTGTTCTTATGTTCTTATGTTCTTATGTCACTATTCCAAAACTGGCCTAGAGATCCTGCACCTGGAATAGCTCAGCTGCATGAAGGAGCAAGAGAGGTTAGGCTTCTTGTGCTATGGGGCTGCTACACCACAGCAGGTAGGGCTGTGCGTTTTACCATAGTACTAAAGAAACTTCAGGTGATGGGTTTAGCAAATCTGAAACTTGAGCAGTGGTCATTTGAAGGTTTCACATGTGTGCATCTTTGATGGTATTTTTACATTGGTGAGCCAATGTCAGGGATTGCTTTTTTCAGTTATGTGCTTGCATGAGAGCCTGATTGCCAGAAATTTTCATTGCATGGTGACATAGCAAGATAGCCTTTTCATCTTCTCATGAATAAAAAGAAAAATGCCAGGACAGATTTTTAATCATGCCCCACATCTGCCTGTAGTTGTCTCTGGAAGAATGTAGCAGAACCCTTTGCTGCTTTAACTTGTACAGGCATGCTCCCTTATCCACAGGGGTTCCATTCTAGAATAACCCTCTCCCCTGTGGATAACTGAAATCATGGATATGGGCGAATGCCTGTCCCCTCAGTCGCAGGCCCCCCCCGAAGGTGAGGGAAGCTTCAAGTGAATACAGAGGGGTCCCCATATCCACAGATCCCAAATCTGTGGATTCATTTATCTGCGAATCAGATCCGTGCCCACCCAGCACGCACACCCCCTGTGCGCACCACCTCCTGGGGGGCTTCCCTGGGCGCCCCTATATTCACTCTGCAGCAGAATTAGGTGAATCCACTCCTTTCCTCACTCACTACAGAGTGAACTAGAAGCAGAGCTGTTACATCAAGGCATTGCTTCCAAAAACAGTCTGGTGCTGCTGCAAGAGATGAATAGTTGTGACAGTAGATACTGTCCTTGCAAGAGCAAGGTAGAATGAATCTCCAGCATCTATATTGGCCATCGAGGATGGAGCCAGTATTGACAAAGCAAGCTCGATTATGCATGTTCCTTTGTCAAGAGGATAATGTGTGAACCAACCCCAAGAGGCAGTTTAATCCTTGTATTTCTTTTTGTCCTCAACCCTTGTTTTAATTTGTGTCCAAGTATATGAAATTGCTCGGCACTGCTAGTATTGTATCTTCTCCAGTGACTGTGTAAAGATAGTTTTAGCCTGGCTAATTAGTGTAGTGCTGAAATTAATTGGGTCCTTGACTTTTAGCATGTTGTAGATTATTTTATTATAAAAAGTAATCATTACAAGTGAGAGTACAAGTAGCAACAAAATGTCATCCTAAAAATGTGCAGGAAGCCAGTCTTAGAGAGTGTGATTATGGTACCCATCCTGTCTGATTCTGAATTCCCTCTAATTACCACTGACATCATGGCGGGAACAGGGAATGGCAACCATCAGTACTATGAAGGCTTTCAAGTGAAATGGTTGTATCGGTTTGTCACTGTCAATGGTATGCTTTGCTCAGTTCCACCTGTTAGAGGAGGTTCTATAAAGGCAGGTCTGTTTCAGGAATGTTTTTTCTGCCATACCTGGAGATGCTGAGATTGGACCTTGGATCTTCTGCATGCAAAGGCATTGCTGTTCCGCTTGAGCTATGGCCTCTCTCTAAAGAGCTTAGAGTTGGGCTATGTTAAGGAGTTTGTTTAATGTGCAAATTCAAAGCAAGTTTCCCTGTCAGATGCTTTAAAAAGTCAAAACACTAAAGTTCTGATCCATTGTTTATAACAGAGTTCTCCAAACTTTTTGACCAGAGGGCCACATCAAATATCTGCTATGGTGTTGAGGACCAGAAAAAAAAATTTAAATATAAAATTTAAATAAATAAATTAGAGGTGGAACTTAGATGAGTGAATAAATGAATGAATGGGCTCAATCATTTAACCTCTCCGGCCCTCAGAACACCCTCCAGATGCAACCAGAGCACAGCTCTGGTTGTGTTCAGTTGTGGGCCTGAGGCTTTCAGGGTAAAAGAGGCTTGCCACAGGCTGTATCTGGCCCCCGGGCCGGGGTTTGAGATCCCTGGTTTATAACCTAAACCTATTATTTGAGCTTCCATATGTGCAAAAGGCTTAAAGCTGTATGGTTTCATTTTTCATCTTCTCAGGTAGCTTCTTGTTGCCTTCTATCTCCATGGTGTAGTAGCCACTGGAGCCATAACTATGGTTTGTCTTCAGGAATGACCCCAACTCATATTAACACAAAATCCCTGCTTTGTAAGTCCATTTTAGGCTATGGTTTCTGATACTGGTTTGTTAGCCAACTTTAAACCATGGTTGGTCAATTCAAACATAATACCAAAGCTTACTTAAATTTCCTTAGCCGTGGTTTAGTCATGGTGTCCAAACAAGACCAGAGTCTTCAAATGAATATGCTTGAGGCTGAAATTCGGTTTAGGATCTTTTTAGCCTTGCTTTTTATTGGTACACTACTTCTTGATATTTAGCAGATTAAGGGCGCAAACCTAACTGCGCCTTATGCCGGCCCAGGTCCCTTGGGCTGGCATAGGAGGGTTGCAAAACGTGCTGTTAAGGACGTTTGCGCCTTCGTGGGAGGAAGCCACGTTGGCCGGCAGAAGCTTCTGCGGTGGCTTCCTCGCCACCACTTGTGTCAGCGCGTCCATGCCGACACAAGCAGCAACGGTAGGCGTGGGGGGTGGGGAGGAGGCAGGAGGGGGCGTTTCTGGGTGGGGGGAGGGCAGGCGATGGGTGGCCCCGGGGGTGGGCGGGGAGCTGGGGGCGGGGCTTGAACCTGGCAGTTATGCTGGATCCCAACCCCCGTCCCCACGGAAAACAGAGCGGCTTGAAGCAGCTCCACTCTCCTCGGACTTGTACTACCTCCAGAGGTGGCGCAGGTCTGAGGAGTCTCATTGGGGTGAGCTGCCCTACCCCTGGCTGAGTCGCTGCAGCCAACAAACCTGCGTTGGATGCAGCGCAAGCCTCCTGGCTTGCCTGCTCCAGCGCAGGTTTGGTTTGCACCCTAAGAATAATGCCTGAAGTGATCTTCATTATTGAAAAGGGAACTGCTTGGTAATAATGCAGACAATGCATCATTATCTTTTTCCCCTCCCCTTGAGTAACTTGCAACAAGGGATTTTTTGTTAAAGTGTACAGTGACATTTGCTCTCTCTCTCTCTCTTTTTTTTTCCCCTGCAGTCTCAGTCCTTTCCACAAAACAAAAATGGATTTAAAGTTGGAATGAAATTAGAGGGCCTGGATCCTGATCATCCATCTTTATTTTGTGTCCTTTCTGTTGCTGAGGTATTTGCCTGTGTTTGTAATATAATCAACAGTATTTGGAGATTCACAAGTTTTCTGCAATAGGGGCAATAAATAACAGGAAGGTAGTGGGGGAAATATAAGGCACGCCCCTGAATCAATAAGTTAAAGCCATGTCTCAAGACAGTACCACATTTCCATTTAATTGAAAAAAATCTTATGTCTACGGAACACTTGTTGAAAAACATTTGTATAGCTCTATTTTAATCAAACACGTCAATGATATAGGAAGATGAAAAACTGTTGCTGGGTGAGGCAACCATCTGGACAATCTTTAATTTGCTTTTTATAGAATTCTTTCTTGGATGTGTATCAAAGTTAATTTTTGTGATGAATCCTGTACAAGCAGTCAGGCGTTACATCTAGTTAAAGCAGAATTGGGTAACTGTGTCACTGCTGGAAAACTCTGTATAGGCAGGAATTCCTCTAAGAAAGTAAGTCAATTTTTTGAGTGCAGATTTCAAAATAAAAGGCTCCCAAGGGGGATAAAGAAGGAGAAAGCTGAATTGTTTCATGTTTGCAGGTGCAGGGGTACCGAATACGGTTACATTTCGATGGGTATCCTGAATGCTATGACTTCTGGGTCAATGCTGATTCCCTGGATATTCACCCTGTTGGCTGGTGTGAAAAAACAGGTCACAAGCTTCTCCCTCCTAAAGGTATGTGGATTCTCCTCCCCATACCAAAGATTATCAACATGGCTGAATACAGGCTGCCATTTTTAATGAAATGTAATTTTTCAGAGCATTTCAGATTATCTTCATCTTGAATTGTTCATCACTAAGATTAGACCTGATGGCTACTTCACACAGCAGAACAGATGTTCGTTTTAAAAAAAGTCACATATATTCATTTCTGTGTCAGGTGGCTAATTATCTTTCTTCCAGAGTGCAGTTATGCTACTTGGAGTAGTGTGAGGATGTTTTAGTGGGATCCATGACATGGGAGGAAAAAGGGATATATCATAGGATGGTATATGCCATTTATTTTGATGGGCACCCACTGTTACTATAATTTATGAAGCTTTTTCATAAAAAAACAAAACATTTACAAAAGAAAACTTTTTTTGCTAGAGTCATCCTCTCAGTTAACTTCCTGTTGACTCCTGTCTCCCTGGTGCAGCACCACTGGAGCCAAAGCTGTGGTCTGTCTTCAGACATCACAGCAACCTGTATTAGCGCAAAAACTCTGCTAATCTAAAAGTCTAATCCTAAACCCCTGGAAATGCCAAAGTAATTAGAATTTATTTCAGTATCTGTCATTCGGCAAATGTGTTCACTGTTCCTGTGTTCACCCTTCCTATGACTGTTTCCTGAAGCCTTCTGAAGTTTCAGATTAATAATTAAGAGCTGAAGTAATGTATTTAAAATACAGGAGAAAGGAAATGAAGTGTTAACTGAAGCCTGCAACCCCTGCCCATTTCATAAAGGCAGCTATCATGCAAGTTCATATTCTTCCCACATACTTTCTGTTTCTGAAAAACCAATCTGAATATAGCTGCTGCTGTATAAAACAATGCTTTTATCTATTTAATCTCTCTCCGTCTCTCTCTCTAGGTTACAAGGAAGGGGAATTTAATTGGGCTGCATATTTGAAGAATTGCAAAGCTCAAGCTGCCCCCAAAACTCTTTTCAAGGTCCTCAGCACAGTGAGTAGCATTGCTCATTTGTGATGTCCTTTTAAGTTTCATCCTGCTACATTGATCAAGCCCTTTTCAAAGCTTTAACAGGATATCATCGTGTCCTTTTCAAGTGCTTAGAAGTTAAACTCCCTAAAAAATGGGGAAATCAGATGTGAAGTGTTTCCATAGTAAACCTATTTAGTTTTTCACACTGTGTTTAGTATACAGAGTTTGTTTCTTAGGTTTATGTGTCCTCACACTCAGCAGCCAACCAGCTAAGCAAAGAAACACTTTTTGTTGTCACCACCAGCTCATGTGACATGGAATGGTTTGTGTCCTTCCTTTATAAAACATTTCTCTAGTGTCAAACATTCAGCTCTGCTTGGACCCTGGTTTGAAAATACGCATTGATAACGTGCACCTGCTTTTAGACCACTGGTGTCACTAGAACTGGTGTCACCCAGGGTAGAGCTCGACAACCCGTAAGTTTGTCAGTGATGTGATGACATCATCACTTCTGGTTTACTTAGCTTTTGCATTAGTTTGGCAACCTGAGCTTATAGGAAACTTATAGGAAAGCTCAGCAACAGTGGTTCCCTAACCTTTTAGTATTGGAACCCACCTTAAAAAAAGTTTCACTACTAGTCACTCAAGCCTCTGGCTGTAATGGTGATTGGGCAGCAGTGCCCTGCCAAGTAGCAGGTTGTTTAACCCTTGTTGCACGTAACCTAATCCACCTTGTCAGTTTCACAACCCACCAAAAATTGGGTCATGACCCCCAGTTTGGGAATATCTGTTCTACAGGAAAGCTCACTACCTCTATAGGAAGCTTCCACATTTTCATTAGGAAAGCTATTTTTCATTCATCTCTAGGGCAAAACTAAGAATTCATAGAAATCAATGGAGAGAGCTAGGGTTTATGAAGCTGTTGATCAGCAGCAACATGTCATTACATGCCAGTGAGAGGATTTCTGCTCTTTTTAACTCATGACTTGCTTCATGTGAAAACTGTATCCCCTATTACACGTTTGGGATGCTGAAGCTGAGAGGCTGCCTTATTAACAACAGTATTTATACTGTTATAACTTGTAACAGCCCTGCAATGTTAATATTGCAGGTTAGAGGTAGGACTGAGGCTGGTATGGATATTCTGCCCCAGATCCTTATCACATACCCCTCAGCTTGTTGCTGGGTGAAGCTACTTACCATGCAATCCTATGCATTAGTACTCGGAAATAAGCCCCAATGGGACTTACTTCAAAGTAGCCTTAAACTGTCCCTAAGACAGCCTCCCAGCTGATGTATTTTCCATTCAGGCTTTTTGAACATTAAAAACACATGTGCTTGTATGTTCACAGAAAGGACAGAAACGCCGGCCACTACTGTTTTTGAGGGGAATGTAAATGCAGGATTTATCCATTTATATTGGCAGCTCTCACTTCTCTCTGGGTGGACTCTTGAAACCAGCAACCACTCTAGCTATTTCTGTGACATCTTTGTCAGTGTGCAGGCATGCCTGGCCCAGGCCCTCCAGCTATGCCTCTGTGTTGATCCATTGCCAGCTAGGCAGGATCAGCAAAAATTCAAAATGGTGATGCCCTGCACTTTTGAACTGTGGTTGGAGGGACAACTGGAGGCACTGGGACTAGATGGGAATGTGTACAGCTGCTATTCATTCATTCATTCATTCCACCTTTATTGGCATAAACAATCCATCAAGAAATACAGCTGCTATGTGTGAGCCTGTTGGGGAGACTGAGAGCGACATAGAGTGGCTGGAAGGGGTACTGGTAGTGAGAGAACAGGTGGGAGAGAGAGCCTCTTGGGAACTGGCCACGAGCAACACCATATCCAACCCCTTTCTCTCCTTACATACTAGTGTCACCCCTCGCTAATGGCGTCACCTGGTGTAATATGCACCCACTGTATTGCCCTAGTGACACCTCTGCTTTAGACAGATTTCTGTTCACATGTTTCTGTTTCACACATTCACCTTTCCACAATGTATTCCATCATTTTTGAAGAAATGACTTTGGTTCACTTCTTGTTCCACCCTATCAAGTAGCATTGCTCATTCACTTGCATAGTATCTTACTCAGTCCGTAACCTTGTAATGGTTGTCAGGTTCCACTGATTTCAGTGAATAGCATCTGATCCACTGTGTATATGAGTGCAGGAGGTGCTTCCTGGGAGATCTACACGAGAGCAGCAGCTTTAGTCATTTGAAATGATCCTGAGAAGCTGTGGATGTATTTGTGGGTGTCCTGGGTCACGTTTTTCCACATGTCTTAGTTCACATGGCTGCTCAACATAGAAAAATTTTAGCCATTGGAACCAGGCCAGGATCTTGAGAGATCTATGACCTCTTGGATTATTTGTCCAGTATCATGCTGTAAGTGAGATTTGCTTTGCTGTCTGCCTTTAACCCATTTTTGCCCAGCCAACAGGTGTACACATTTGGTCCCTGTTGCGTATATCCAACGTTTGGCAGAAATGGCTTAACTGAGTTTTAGATCCAAATGGAAAATAGCAGCTGTGTCCTGCTGCCCTAACAGTGCAATCTTATATCTGTCTACTCAGAAGTAAGCCCTATTGAGTTTAATTGAACTTATTCTCAGGTGAGTGCATATAGGATTGCAACCTAACGGCCCAATCCTAATGTTAGTCCTGCACAGTGATCCTTCAGGGCTGGTGAACCCTTCACTGCATCCAGTGTGGGAATAGAGGCTGCTGAAGGTCTCCTCAGACATTCATCCCCTTATTCTGGGTAAAGCCTTGGCAGCCTCTTTGGGGCTACTTGGATCTGCTTGTGCAAAACGGGGCTGCACTTTCAGGCTCAGGAGGGAAGATAGAATGTGGCAATAGCCATGGGCACCTTCCCCACCCCTCTCCCACATTGTAATGTCTCTCCCTCACCTCTATTCAGCCCTCCTCATCAAAGATAGGATCTCAAAACACATAGACGAACAGGCCTTGCTGAGGGAGAGTCAGCATGGCTTCTGTAAGGGTAAGTCTTGCCTCACGAACCTTATAGAATTCTTTGAAAAGGTCAACAGGCATGTGGATGCGGGAGAACCCGTGGACATTATATATCTGGACTTTCAGAAGGCGTTTGACATGGTCCCTCACCAAAGGCTACTGAAAAAACTCCACAGTCAGGGAATTAGAGGACAGGTCCTCTCCTGGATTGAGAACTGGTTGGAGGCCAGGAAGCAGAGAGTGGGTGTCAATGGGCAATTTTCACAATGGAGAGAGGTGAAAAGTGGTGTGCCCCAAGGATCTGTCCTGGGACCGGTGCTTTTCAACCTCTTCATAAATGACCTGGAGACAGGGTTGAGCAGTGAAGTGGCTAAGTTTGCAGACGACACCAAACTTTTCTGAGTGGTAAAGACCAAAAGTGATTGTGAGGAGCTCCAGAAGGATCTCTCCAGACTGGCAGAATGGGCAGCAAAATGGCAGATGCGCTTCAATGTCAGTAAGTGTAAAGTCATGCACATTGGGGCAAAAAATCAAAACTTTAGATATAGGCTGATGGGTTCTGAGCTGTCTGTGACAGATCAGGAGAGAGATCTTGGGGTGGTGGTGGACAGGTCGATGAAAGTGTCGACCCAATGTGCGGCGGCAGTGAAGAAGGCCAATTCTATGCTTGGGATCATTAGGAAGGGTATTGAGAACAAAACGGCTAGTATTATAATGCCGTTGTACAAATCTATGGTAAGACCACACCTGGAGTATTGTGTCCAGTTCTGGTCGCCGCATCTCAAAAAAGACATAGTGGAAATGGAAAAGGTGCAAAAGAGAGCGACTAAGATGATTACGGGGCTGGGGCACCTTCCTTATGAGGAAAGGCTACAGCGTTTGGGCCTCTTCAGCCTAGAAAAGAGACGCTTGAGGGGGGACATGATTGAGACATACAAAATTATGCAGGGAATGGACAGAATGGATAGGGAGATGCTCTTTACACTCTCACATAATACCAGAACCAGGGGACATCCACTAAAATTGAGTGTTGGGCGGGTTAGGACAGACAAAAGAAAATATTTCTTTACTCAGCGTGTGGTCGGTCTGTGGAACTCCTTGCCACAGGATGTGGTGCTGGCGTCTAGTCTAGATGCCTTTAAAAGGGGATTGGACAAGTTTCTGGAGGAAAAATCCATTATGGGTTACAAGCCATGATGTGCATGTGCAACCTCCTGATTTTAGAAATGGGTTATGTCAGAATGCCAGATGCAAGGGAGGGCACCAGGATGAGGTCTCTTGTTATCTGGTGTGCTCCCTGGGGCATTTGGTGGGCCGCTGTGGGATACAGGAAGCTGGACTAGATGGGCCTATGGCCTGATCCAGTGGGGCTGTTCTTATGTTTTCCTCCTGCCCCTCCACTGCCCAGCAGAGAGCCTACCTCCTCCAGCGGGCACAGGCCCTTGAGTGGCAGCTGCAGGCTGGCACAGCTAGTGTTGCAGGCCTCCAGGCTGCTGCAGTGTGCCTTGCAGCATGTTTGCAATGGAACGTGTACCTGTTCTGATGGCATTTGGATTGAGCCATGAAAGTTGTTGCTGATAGGTTTCCCAGGATTCTGAACTTTTCATGTGAAAAGTTGTTTTTTTAAAAATATTATTTTGTTGGCTCAACCCACAAGGATATCAGTGGGAACCTAACTAATAATCTGGCTCATGATAATGGTTACCCCATTTCTCCTGTTCCTTAGCCAGTCACACCTTCTGGTTTTCGAGTGGGAATGAAATTGGAGGCAGTAGACAGAAAGAATCCTTCTTTGATGTGCGTAGCAACCATCGCAGACATGTTGGATAATCGGCTGCTAATTCATTTTGACAACTGGGATGAAAGTTATGATTATTGGTAAGGGAAAAAAACAAACAATTCCCCAAATTCGTGGTTGTCATTGGTGTTGCTAGAAAGTGCATAGTTCTTTTTTATAATTTTAGTTTTATATATTTTATTGCTTTTCTCAGCAGCTACAAGTTGTGTATGTTATTTTGTTATAACCTGAAAGCCAGCAATACTTGTAATTCCGTAAATGAACGTTGTCAACAATAAGGTATTCTGCCAAACTGATGGGGAAGGAAAATATCACTTGCTTCAGGATCCTCTATAGCCCTAGAAGTTCTTCCCCATGGAGTGGGCTGCCTCATAGTGAAAGAACCAATGGTTTAACCTTTCTTTCTGATTTCAAACCCCCCCCCCCGCTCATTTAGCCCTACTCTTTTTTGCCCAATTGGGGGGAAAACAGCGGTGAAGGAGAAAACCACAGGTGTAGGAAGAGTTTGGTTTGCTTTCCTCCCACCAGGGAATGAATGCTCTGCTACAGATGCTCCCTGTTCTCCTGCACTTGTTTTACATCAGCATGTTTGGGGACATGCAGTTGCCAAGGTAACATGTAATTCTGCTGTAAGGTTTGGAAGTTTAGGGAACAGTTGGCAGGTGAGAAGGTTAGATAGGAATTTGTGCGATGCAGTTAGTTTATGCTTGCCGAGGGCTATCAATTCCCTCTCTAATATCTGAGCCTTCATCCTTATGGCGTACGCATTTCAAGTCTTACACAACCTTGAGGGCAAGAAGCATGTTTGGAGAGAGAAAGAAGGAGCTGAGAATCTCAGCATGCCAAACTAAGCAGTATATGTGAAATTCCAAATTTGTTTGGAACTCCTGCATGCAGATTATAAAGACTCGGAATCATAGAATTTCAGATAAATTTATGGGTACTGTGAATTTGGCCAATGAAAAGCAAACAGCCTTCAGGTTTCAGGGGTTTGGAATGATTTAATTTCAAAATGGGAGAAAGCAAAATTATTTCATTATTCTGTTATTTAAAATTACATCCTTATTTACTTCCAAATAGAATTCAAGGCAGATTCCAGTGAAGATGCTAACTTCTTCTCAGAATCCATGTGTTTTGTTATGGTTATTTAGCTGTGAGTTCAATTGATAGAAATTCTCCTTATGAAAGCATGCCAGACTTGGTGTATGATGACTTAGGGCACAATCCCTAAACTCCGTTGGCTGGTGCAAGTCCCTTGTGCCAGCCCAGGAGTGTCGCAAATGTACCTTATGCCTCCAAGAGAGTTGACTGGGCTGGTGCCTGTGGAGACCACAACCCGCATCCACACCACCCAAACCTGGTGAGTTTGCACCAGTCAAGAGCAACCAGCGTGGGGAGGGCAGAACGGGAGTGTTTTGGGGCAGGGGAGAGCGAACCAGTGGGCAGACTGGGTCTGGGAAGAGGGTGGACCAACCTCCAGCACTTAGGTTGAATCCTGTCCTCCCTCCTGAGCAGCCTAGCATTACACCAGGCTGCTTGAATATGCACCAGCAGTTTCACTGGTGTAGATCCAAGTAGCCCCATTGAGATGGTTGGGGCATTACTTGGTGTAAGGGACATAAGTCTCCTTACTCCAACTTGTGCTCCTTTCACCTCCTAACCTGTACCAGTTGGCCTACCTATTCCAGGGAGGGTTAGGATTGAGCTGATAGATGATCTTCTGACTCCACAATTTTTTTAATCCATTGGAAGCAAAGGAGATAAAAATGTGCCCCTAATTCCCAAACCTTCCGAAGGAATGGAATGGATTGAATTTCTGATTCGTAACTCAGACAGTTAGTTAATAAATATCTCAGTTCTAAATTTTGTGTTTGAAAATATAGTTTTGCATATTTCATAGTCCTGTATCCTCTACAGGTCCAGAAAAGAAACTTCAGTCAGATTTTGTTCAACTTCATTCCTTCATATACTGCATGTGACTGGAGCTGGTACTCTCTGTTTTGCTGCAGGTGTGATGCTAGTAGCCCATATATTCGACCTGTTGGTTATTGCCAAGAAACTGGAACTCCTCTGACAACACCAGCTGGTAAGTTGAAAGTGCATCTCTTCCTGTCACAGTGAAATATTTGCAAAGTGTGAACTGCTGCAGGATTCTGAACTTGCATGTTAAAAAGCCTGACTTTGATGGGACTCTTTCTGGGAAGGAGAAAAGAGAGCCCAAGTGGAGCAGTGAAGCAACATGTTGTGCAAAGGAACTGGAATGTTTTCCTGTACCAGGCAGGCTGTGAGTATGTTTGGGAAACTGATGCAGAGTAGCAGTTGCAGCAACAGCAAGGTGCAAAAGACAGGTAAGAGAACCAGCCAGACTAGGGTACTACAGGACCAGGGAGAGATCTGGAACAGGAAGCTAATCTGATGAAGTCTAAAAAGTACAGTCGAATCCTGATATCCTCACTTATTTTAACTATTTTATAAATGCATGTGCTTCCCTTCAAGATGAATATTCCCAGGGTAGCTCGCAATATAAAAATAACAGTGCAATGATAGTATAAGGATGAAACAACAGATAAAACCCAGCAGACATAATACGGCCTCCTTGCTGGTTTAAAAGGGAACATAAAAAGGCCCAACAGTCCTTTAAAAGGCATAACAAGCACCAAAAAGGCATCCAAGTAGGCAGCTAGTGTGCTTTTGGGGGGGGGGGGAGTTCAATAATTGTGGTGCCCAGTAGAGCCCGTTGTCTGCCAGAGTTCTTCCCCTTGAGTGAGCAGCCAGGAGTTAAAGGGGTGGTGCAATAGCTTGGAACCTTGCAGTGTAGCACCACTGAATGACCTTAAATTCCACATTCTTGTCTCCAGTGGTAAGCCTTTAAGAGGGTAAATATTCTCAGATGGTTGGAGGGTTGACTTAAAAGTCTGTACTGCTGTTTCCTGTCGGACTAGGCATGGGGAGAGCTGAGTTCAGGCACTGAGTGGCCTTGGGCTAGTCACTGTCGCTCAACTTGGCCTACCTGATAGGGTTGTTGTGAGGATAAAAGGAGCAGAAAGAAATAAGAAAGTGCAACAAGAAAGTGTTCTGGCTTCTCCATATCAAAATGTGTGAGTCAGTTTGAAAAGACAATGCCAAAGAATGGTTTGACATTAATGGTTTGGCCAAGCCTTTTCACTCTCTCTCTTCCCCTTACATCCTTCTATGCTTTTTCTTTTGCTGGCAAACTATAGTTTGCCTTTGCCCACTAATCTAGAACTGCAAAGCTTGGTCATGATTTGAAATTCTGTTTTGAATTGTCTGCTTGTTTAGGTGGAAAGGCAAGCTGTGGTTTGCCATGTAAGGGAGGAAATCTCTTGTGGAAGGAGATGTAGAAGAATGAGATACAAGTCCAAGTCTCTTTCATGTAAAGCGAAACCATGGTTTGACAATACATGTGTACCAAGTGTACACATGTAACCCATACAATGGAAGCTTGCACTAACTTTGTATACCCTTTGGTATAATTTCTAATGAGTTAATTTAAGCTAGCTTGAGTGCTAAAGCTCCTCGCATAATTGTGCATTATTTGGCTAGTTTCTACTTACTGTGGCTTGCAGTTCTCCTTGGACTGAGGATACTACTAAATCTCTTTGCAGAATACAAGGATTTCAAAAGCTTCTCGTGGGAGAAATATTTGGAAGAAACTGGTTCTCAGGCAGCCCCAGCAAGAGCATTTAAACTGGTTGGTCAAGATTTCTTCCCAGCTTTGTATAAGTGAACCACAGCATCATAAGCTATAATTTCTATGCAATGTTTAGTTGTTTTAGCATTACAAGACTGCACTGCGTTGAACCTTGGGTGCACATTCTTCTTTCTCTCCTCCTCCACACACAATTCAAAGCTTCCATTCATGTTTATAACAAAACATAGTTTTCCTTTTTGTCCAAATATGTGAAACCATGGTTTGTGCATATCATAGTTAACCAGGTTCTGATCCTGGCTTCGTATCCTGATTTGTTAACAAACCATGGTTTGTACAGATCACGGTTTCCATATGGAGATGAAAAGGAAATCTAGTTTGTTTCAAACTGGGAACAGAAACTTTTGATTGTGTGCAAGGGAGAAGAGGAGATGGGATCATACAAGCCCAAGGCTTGCCACAGCACATTCTTGTAACACTAACTAAACCATAGTTTAGTGTTACATCTGAATTGAGCTGTAGTTCTGACTAAACAGTAATCTTAACATTGTCTCCTTGAAATTGGGTTGCTTAAAGAATGATAAAGAGGTGGACTTATGTTAGCAATGGTGACTTCAGAACCTAGACATGGTGGTGCAGATTAATTAGTCTAGTTTAAAAGGGTGTAATACTGGGAATACACTTCAGGTGGTATATGGCTCATTCAGGGAGTTGTGCTGATATGTCTCCATCTGAAATACTTTCTTTTGTAGCGCCCACCCCATGGATTCCAGGCTAACATGAAATTAGAGGCTGTAGACAAGAGAAATCCCAGGCTAATTCGGGTGGCAACTATAATGGAAAAGGATGACCATCGCATCAAGGTATGTGCTCCATTCTAATAAGCCACAGTTCTGCTCTAAGAATATATCTGACTGGAGGGAAGAAAATCACATCTGATCTCTTAAATGTAATGCATTCCATTTAAGCGATGTAGGAAGCCAGCATGTTCTACTGTAATAAGATGGCTTGATCTTAGATCCCTGTATGAATTGCAGTGCTCCTTCTCGGTAACGCTGGATGCTATTGTAATGTAGCTCATTGTGAAATGACATTTGCCGAATTGATTTTTATTCCCCCAGAGCAATTTCTCTGAATGAATCTTAATGTAAATTTGCCATGTTTGAGCTGTCATACCCTAAAGGTGACTTGCAAAGGTAACCTGAGATTCTTATGCTGAATGGCTCTACTCACCATCTTGTAATGGGCATATAAACACATTTCCTTTGCATTCAACTTATTGTACAAAATGGAAGTTTGTCAGCTTCAGAGATTGAAAGTCTGCCTCCGTTCACAGAATACGTGGGCCAGCACTGAGTTATTTAGAATTCAAGAATCTGTTTACTGGGACAAAGCGATGTCCACATAGACCACTGTTCTTTCTCAGTTGGTGCCTTATTCATTAAGGAAGTACACAAGAGACCAGGAAATGAATAGAACCGTGTTCTCAGTTCCTAGCTTCTTACACAGTTTACGGCACTTACCCAAGACCTCTCAGCACCTGAAACAGTGTGCCCCCACTAACCTAGCAATGCTCCAGGCACCACCTCCACCATTTCTCCTCTTCCTGTTCTCTGGTTTTGAAAAAGGATTGGAGAAAAGGGCAGAAGAGCAGGTGTGGAGGAGAGGAGAGTGGTGGACTAGAGGTCAGACATGTTTTTGCTCACCACTCTCACCAAATATTGTGTGGAACTTGGTTTGTATGTCCATGTGTGTTCCTATCTTTGAATTTATCAGCAAGGTGTGTTTCTAGTTTTAATATTCACAGTTGTGTAGTTTGAATTATTGTGTAAAATACCATAGTTTACTGGGACTCGATTAGCTACTGTCAGCCCATGTTGAAGCAATATGGCCTTTCCAGGTATTTACTCTTCCAGTTGTTTTGATCATAGGACAGACAGTGAAAGATGTCCTTTCTTGTCACATATTCCTTAACTCAATGATCTTTGACTTTTTTAGTTCCACAACCCCATATGTAAAGTATGAGACTGGGAGCACCACCATTGATACTGCCCCCCTCCTAGGACCCTCTCTGCCCACCTCACCCCCCTCACCAACTGCTGGCCACTCACATAATGCCCTTCCAGCATTGTTCACTGTAACAAGATATTCTTATGAGAGAACAGAGAAATGTACTATGAAGCCTGGCACTAGTAGCTGGCAACCTTCAGTCTCGAAAGACTATGGTATCACGCTCTGAATGGTGGTTCTGGAACAGCGTCTAGTGTGGCTGAAAAGGCCGATTCGGGAGTGACAATCCCTTCCACACTAGGAGCAAGTGCAGTCTGTCCCTGGTCTGTCTCCCTGGCTATGGGCCTTCCTTCTTTGCCTCTTTGCCTCAGTCTGTTGGCAAAGTGTCTCTTCAGACTGGGAAAGGCCATGCTGCACAGCCTGCCTCCAAGCAGGCCACTCAGAGGCCAAGGTTTCCCACCTGTAGAGGTCTACTCCTAAGACCTTCAGATCCCTGGCACTAGTGAAAGCTATTTTAGCACAATTGTTAAGAACTTGAGCAGGATTGGGTCATAATCTCCTGGTACTTGAAGGGGTGCATCAGATGCCTGCCCCTTTACCTGGTAGTGCTGTAGTCCAGGGGTCTCCAATTTTTTGGCACTAAGGCCGCATCTTATATCTGACACGGTGTCAAGGGTCAGAAAATAAATAATTAATACATATATGGAGAACTGATGTGCTGAGAGTTTGAATACAGTAAGTGGAAGGAGGAAGGGCACACAGGGCAAAATTGGCTTGCACAGGAAGAGGAGGGAATGGATTTTGAAAAAGCATCAAGTAACCTATGACACAAATTAAAAAAAACTTTTGGTTTCATTTTCTACTCCCTATATATTTAATGTAGACATTTAATTTATATTTTTATTTATATTCCAGGTCTCCCAGCATCATATGTATCTATTCAGCCACTAGAGGTGCTGCGTGTAATGCAACGTAATGGAAGAATTTCTTTCCATTAGATTGCATTACATTCAGCACCTCTACTGGCTGAATGAGGAATATACCCAGTATATTCCTCATTCAGCCAGTAGAGGTGCTGAATGTAATGAAATCTAATGGAAAGAAACTCTTCCATTAGTTTGCATTACATTTAACACTTCTAGGGGCTGAATGCAGTATATACCCGGAAGAATGTCTTTCGGGCTATTTTTAGCCCTGAAAAGCTGGGGAACCTGCAGGCCAGATCAAAAACTTTGGAGGGCCAGATGTGGTCTGCGGGCCAGGGATTGGAGACACCTCTGCTGTAGTCCAGTGGTTTTAAACCTTTTCATTCCCATGAGTTGCTGTGACCTCACAACTGAGGCTTTGTTGACCCCATTGGGGTCCTGACCCCAAAATTGAAGGACGCTGTCTTATCAAAAAGACTTGGATTGTTCAAGGTGCAAAAAACTTTACCACAGTTTAGTTACCACAGCACATTGTGTTGTGTAATTTTAAAAAAGTAGTTCACTTTGTGTATATTTTATGACTGCCAATTTAAGGAGAGACCTGATGTGCCTTATTGAAAGTCAGCATTTGGCAGTGGGCTCTGATTTAATCCTGTCATCTTAAGTCTTGTTCTTAAAACAGCTGTTACTGTTGTCATGCATTTGATCCTTCAGGGGCTCTGAAAGGATGAAAGTGGAAGCAGTGTACTAACTAGATGATTTTTCCAAGGTGCTTCAGTGTCCCTTGTATAACACACAACTACATTATTTTGTCTTCCCTATGTAAGATGATGTAGGAGTGTTATTGAAATACTTACAGTAGTCATTCCCATATCCTACTTTCTTAATCTTTCAACTCTCCAGTCACAAATAGTGGGGAGATCCGTGTGAGATTTGTTCATGTATTTATTTTATATTATCATATTTCTCTGTTGCTGTTCAGCATAAAAGTTCCTAATGCCTAGAGGGCCGCAAGTGGCCCTAGGGCCAGGGTTTGGGCACCTCTGCTATAGAGCCACTGCTCCTAGAAGAAAATCACATCAGCGCCTGGTGCAGAGTCTCATTGCCCTTAGAATCCAGAGGGACCTATGAGGAAGTTTTTTTTTTTTCCTGAGACAGGGCCCAAGCAATGTTAATCAAAACCAGACAAAAATATCTGTTCCGATGGCAACAGTAGACAATTTTTCAAACTGACCACAAGGAGGTCTTTGATTCAGGTATTGACTGAGGTGTAGCCTGGTGCCTCAGCAACAGTGTCAAGTCACACAGTAAAGCTGGGGCTGAGGGCATTTTCTTGCCTAATGTTTCTTTCCCAGGAAATTCCCACAAGGAAACATTCAGTCAAAATACTCATTTTCTTGGATTTTCTTGAAAAGTTCCCTGAATTTAAAAAAAGCCAGTGAGTTCTGAACAAGCACTTTCCCTAAAAATCTACATGGTTTTCTGCTGGGATATTTCTATACTCAAGCTCATGGAGGAAAGTATGAGCATGGAGACAAATTATGTGCTTCCACGGGCATTAATGCACATGTAAATTGTTCTAGAGGCTAAGACAAATTTTATCATCTCTTTTAATTCTTTTTTCCCCCCATGTTCTCCGCCTCCTTAGATCCACTTTGACGGCTGGGACCATGCCTTTGACTTCTGGGTTGATACTGATAGTCCAGACATTCACCCTATAGGCTGGTGTGCAAAAACCGGACATACGTTACAGCTCCCATTAGGTAGGAGGAGAAATTAAATGGAACCTTTTTATTTTCTCACCCCTTTGTTTGACTGTTTAAAAATAGCACTTCTGAATTAAACCTGTCTCTAAACTTGTTTTGTTTCTGTAGGGACTGTGGACCTATCGGGCACAGTTGGGCAGAGCTGTCCTACTCCTGGTTGTCAGGGAATGGGTCATGTCAAGGGACCCAAATATGGAACACATTACACGTAGGTGTACCCCCAAATTATGGGATAATGCCCATCAGGTGGTGTGACCATTGCCTGTCAGTTGCCTTGCAGTTGTTCAAATAATGCACTTTCCTTGCCCTGTGAATCTGTGGCTCTTAGCTCTGAAATGCTGTGGTTGGAGCTCCCTCTTGCGTTTTGTTTGTATGGTTTCACTGACAAACCTCTTACTGGTACCACAGACAAGTAGCATCAGGATCTGGCTATGTTTTACAACTACCCAAATAAGACATGGCTGACTCTGTTTAGATTCTCTTCTTCCCACAACAAGAGCAGAAAGCTGGAGTGGCAGGAAGAGATCATTTTCCCCTACTCTATTAGGAAGGAGAAAGAACCCCAGCAAGCCACAGTAGTGGACTAAAGCCCATGAAAACCTATGTTGAAATAAAGTGGTTAGCCTTTGAGGGGCTACAAGACTCTTGGTTGTTTTTTCAACTCCTAATCCTGTAGCTACTTTTGCATTTTGTTTATTCAGAAATGTGGCTGCTTATTAATTCAACCTTGAGCTTGCTGTCCTTGTTTGGCACAAACCATGACTCTGGGGTTCTCAGTAACAAGTCCAGCCCTGCCATGTGTGGTAGTGTGCTTGCGGAGGTGACAAAAGGTCTCTAAGTGAAGTCTGCTGGCATCTTATGTAAGTGCTTTGGTCCCGGGGGGGGGGGGGAGAGAAAGGCCAACAGCAGAATTATACCTTTGTTAGGCCCTACTGAAACATCACAAGCTTTCATGAGCAAGTTTTCAAGTTCTCCAGAAATCTTCAAGCTGGATTGTAAGCAAAACCATGATCAAAGCAGAGAACGGGGCAAATTTGGGCACGTTGAAAAAGCTCCCCAAGGTCTGCAGTTCTTAAGAGTTGTAAGATGCCTTGCAAAAAGTTTTATGCAGTGCTGGCTTTGCAGCGTATCAAATATGCCACTTATGCATATGATGTGATCTTGTTCAAAAATACTATTTTGGGGAAAGGAATTAATTGTATTAATGTTATATTGTAGCAATCACTGTTTGTTGATACTTAGTTCCTTTTTAATTGTCTGCTTCAGGGGAGTCAAACATAAAGCCCTCAGGCTGAACACAGCACCCAGAAGCAATCTATCCAGCCCCCAGTTATAAAATTGGGCTCTCCCAGCTTGATAATTGGGCTCTCTCATATTTTGAAAATATGATTTGCACATTTTCTGTCAGGGTTGTCCACCATCATTGCCTGTTTGGCTTACCATTCTGGAGAACTCAAAAGTTTGCTCACACCTTTGACTTTGGACTTTCCTAACACTCTCACAGCTATGGTGAAAGGGCTACTCCCCTCCCCCAAATAGGAAGATGCTTTTGGATGTTAAGAGGGTGGCACAAATGTATGTGTTCTCACGGGAGAAGGCTAAACACCATTTCACAACTGCATTTCAGCGCCTGTGCCAGCTCGTCTCCCCACTTTTTCTTTTTGCTTCTTTGTGAAGGTACCCAGTTTCTCACGTTGTGTCACTCTTCTCTTGACCCTCCCATGCTCCCTGCCTCCGGCTAGCCTTTTTCTTAAGGAAAAAAATATTAAGTGCTCGTTCACTCAATTCTTTGAAAGATTCTGCCTTCATATATGTTGCCCCCAGTTCATGCAATCTTTCAGTATTATCAAAGAGCAGAATTGTTTTGGCAGCTGACTTCCTTCATTCTCTGCAAGGAAACTTCCTCTCTTGCCAGTTGCCTGTGGCTACTGAACATTGTTAGTTTGCTTCCCCAGGGCCTTTAGGCTACATGTCTGCCTTTTGTTTGTTACTCTTTCTGTGTTAAATGGAATTTCTTAGTTCCTGTAGATAGTCCTTTGAGGGGAAAGGTGAAGCAGCTTGCATAGTGAATATTTCTTTTGTGGAAGCATTTTTCTGCTTTTGACCCAGGTTAGTCGGCTGCCCATATTCAGAAATCAATCGCAACAGAGAGAGTTCTTTACAGGATCGCCTTGGTGGAGAGAAACCATCCCCCAGCACTAGTGTTCAGAAACCCAAGAAGCCAGATATTTCTGCACCACTTATAGACGCGCAGGAGGATTCCCCACAGTCCAGGTGAAGTTTAAATTAAGTTTTAATATCCCTGTGCAAATTTGGGCTCTTAAATTTAAATTCATTGTTAGTGACTTTTCAGTGCAGCAGTGCACTTTTCAGGGGTGGTCATAGCTCCCTGATGGTGCACTTTGCATGCAGAAGCTCCCAGGTTCCAGTCCCTTACAGCATCTTCAGATTGGGTTGGGAAAGACCCTTCTCTAGGACCCTTAGAAGTTGTTGCCAGTCAGTGTTGACAGTACAGGTGGGGCCTTGGTATCTATGGGGGATCCGTTCTTGAACCCCATGCTGATACAGATACTCCAATCTGTGATCTTCACCCCATTAACCCCTCTAAAGGGGACCGGAGCTCTGGGCATCAGAATAGCCCAGAGAGGCAGAAAAACACAGGAAGTGATGTTTTTCGCCTTCTAAGGCATTCTGAGACCTGAGGAAGTCTTCTAGGGGCTTCTCCGGGCCTTAGATTACCTTAAAAGGAGAAAAAATATTACTTCCGGTTTCCACTGGGAAACCAGAAGTGACTTTTTTTTTTGCCTCTCCCGGGCTATTCTGAAGCCAGGAGAGGCAGCTCCCCCTTTCTGATCATCGGAGAGGGTCCTTTTAATGGGTGTTGCTGCCTATGGAGGTGGGGGGGCAGTGGCAAGGAGTCGGGCCTTCTCTGTTGTGGCGACTACTTTATGGGATTCCCTCTCTCTCAGTTTAAGAACTGTTCCCTCCTTGGAGGTTTTCTGGTGGGGCCTAAAAACTTTTCTTTTTACACTGGCTTACAGAGGCACGGTCCACCCTCTCTGGGCTTCAGAAAGCCCTCCGGAGGAGACCGGAGCATAGCATGTGGTGAGTTCAGTGCCTGAAGAAAGAATCAGGTTTTACCTCCCCTCTTGGCTATGTCCAGATTACAGCCCATTTACTTTGCCCAACAGAACTCAGGGTCCAATCTTAACCAACTTTCCAGTGCTGATGCAGCCTCAGTACAGGCCTCTGTGACTGCTCCCCCACTACAGGATGTGTCTCATTCCCAGTTGGCATGGCTGCATCAACGCTGGAAAGTTGGCTAGGTTTGGGCCCTCAATGGGAGCTGTAGAAAACCAAGCCATCCCTGATGTCAAAATCTGACCTCATCATTTGCACGGCCATGCCTGGAATTTTGTTTCCTGTCGGTATGGCCATGTCATTATGGAATTTTGAGAACTGGCTTTACAGACAAGATACTGTTTTCTCATCAGAAAGTCTTCCATGCAAGATGGGGAGAGGTCAGGGCGAAGCAGTGTCTACAGTCTGTCGGAGCAGTCTGAGACCAGTCAAGAGAAGGACTGGGCAGATGGCGAATCCTCTGCTGTTACCAAAATCAAACCAAAGCGGTAAGGAAAATGGTTCAGTTTATCAAACCCACCAGTAATAAGGTTCCTCAGCTGGAGCATCTACATTTGAAGGGAGGAAGGAAAAGTTGGAAAAAGGTGTTGATTGAAGATACGGGGAGGTTTTCAATTTCTTTTCTTGCTTCTCAGAAAAGTTACTAAAACTAAGGAGTTGATCTGCACGTGAAAACCATTTTTTTTCTCTGTTGAGCCCAACCTGGACACCCTAAAACCAAGCAATCAGTAATCATATGCTCATGGGGTTCTTTTGGGATCATGAGAAAAGGTTTCCTTTTGCATCCCAGCCTCAAGAGAAAAAGAGAGACTCGGGAGATAGGGTTTGGAGCATTTTCCCCATAAGGAAAGGCTACAAGGGTTTCGGAGTTTTTAATACAGAAAAGGATAACTGAGGAGGGGATATGGGCCAAGTTTTATAAAAGGAATTGTTTTGTGGGGCAGGGGGATAGAGAGAATGCTTTTCTCTTTCTCCCATATCTCCCAATAAAGTTGATCAGGAGGAGATTTGCTCCTGGATTCCCAGGTGGTGGCTGTGGCCAGGGGACCCTTTGCCCACCACCCTTCGTCTGATGCACTGATCATGCAGACCTGGCCATGGTGATGAGACTGTTTTAACATGTCCTTCGTTGGGCTGCTCTTGAAAATGGTTCAGAAACTGCAATTAGTGCAGAATTAGTGGTCCATGTGCTTGCTGGAAGATGGTGGTTTGACTCTGTTGAGCCAATACTCCAGCAGCTGCACTGGCTGCCCATTCATTTCTGGGCCCAATTCAAGGTGCTCGTTTTTACCTTTAAAGCACTATAGAGCTTGGGACCAGGATATTTGAGAACCCACCTTCTTGCACATAATCCATCACATCCTTTCTGATCATTGGAGAGGGCCATTTTATGAAGGTGGGAAGGGCAGCGGCAAGGAGTAGGGCCTTCTCTGTTGTGGCGCCTACTTTATGGAATTCCCTCTCAGTTTAAGAACTGCTCCCTCCTTGAAGGTTATCTGGTGGGGCCTAAAGACTTTTCTATTTACACTGGCTTTCTGAGTTTCAGGCTTTTAACATGGATAGTTAAGGTTTTGTGCTAATTGTTTTTATGGACTGTGTTTTTATTGTTTGCTGCTGGCTTTTAATGAGATTTTCAGGTTGAATATTGTTTTTAGGTAACTTTAATGTTTATATTTGTCTTGATTTAATGTTATATCATATTTAATGATTATATTTAATGTTAATATTTTATATTTGTACTGTATTTGTCTTTATTTTTGTATTGTATTGTAAGCCACTTTGAATGCCCACTGGGAGATAGTGGGGTATAAATGAGTAAATGCATGCATGATGTGATGGCCATTGGCTTTGAAGGAGAGGTCACTCAGTGACCATTATCTGTGATGTCTTTGTGTAATAACTATGTTGAGAGGCCAGATGTAACAAATGCCAGATATGGGACATTCAGGGTGGAGGGAATATTGGGGGAGAGTTGTTGCCGTCATGCCCTGCATGCAGGATTCCAGAGAACATGTGGCTGGTCAGTGTGGAAAGCAGGATGCTAGACCAGATGTATCATTGCTGTTTGAGAGGGAGGGCCCTTGTCTTATGCAGTTGTCTTATGTATACTTTACTGCCATTACATCCATATTTTGTCTTTTCAGGATTGGGTGCTCACATAGCTATATCAAATTCCAACTAGTGAAGCAGGAAACTGATGGCAGAGGTTAGTTGGCTTTGCATTTCTTAGCTATTTGTCTGTGATGAGAGTGTGATATTTGCTGAATGGGAATTTTCAGCAACAAGCTAAAACTGGTTACTTTGTGTGTGTTCACTGCAATTTAGATCTCCCCTCCACCCCCACAACCCTATCATTATAGTAAATGGTAAGTGCTCCTATAGAGATCAGATTACTTTTTGGAGATCCATTGGAAAGTAAACTATTTGCATTCAAGAGTAACAGAGACGTTTCCACTTAAATGCCAGAAAACCAACTATTTTCTTTGTAAGGATATTAGGTTGTGGGCTGTACTCTTATTAATGTGAAAAGCTTTCCGAGGAATTTTTGAATCCTGATTTAATCCTTCCAACTGAGAGCAAATCTTGCCACTATAGTATGTCACAGTTTATCCTCACAGCTTGCACCAAGCACTTAAGTCCAAGGTTCCAATCCATCACTACTTGGTAGGATTCATCTTTGTTCACACTAAGGGGTCTTCCCTTCTGCAGAAGAATCTTTAGAAAAGTCCTTCCATGGGAAGAAAGACATTGTGGGATGCCACTCTTTAGGATTTGTGTCTGGGTTAATGTTCCTTACTGAGATCACCTCTTGAACTTCTGTTTTGACACAACTCAAGTACATAATCACCCTACCAGCATATCCACACTGTGATGTCCCATCCATGACTCTGTCGAGTATTTATATTTTAGTGCAACTGAACTTAGGTTTGAGTCACTGACTCGTTAGTCTTGTTTTCCAACTCATGCCAAATTTGTATTGTAGTTGAGTGAACTTTTTTTATTATTCTATAACCATTTGAGTGGGTGCTCCTCTTTTCAGCAGGGGGAGAATAACTGGCCCCCCTCACCCCAGCAGTGTCTTTACTAGTGTCTGTCTGCTGCTGTTCTTTTGCATCTTTTTAGATTGTGAGTCCTTTTAGGACAGGGAACCATTAGTTATTTGATTTTTCTCTGTAAATCACTTTGTGAACTTTTAGTTGATATAAATACTGTTCATAATAATAATAATTTGTGAAGTCAAGGAAACAGCCCTCACACAGGATTTCACTGATGCTGTCTTAGAATCAGTAAACTCTAGTTCTTGCCACTAGGTGTCATCATAGACCTTACTGATAAATGTAACTTGAAAGTTCCCTGTGTTTGGGACCTTTTTTTCCCCTGTAAACATCACAGTGGGGGGCAAGGTTGGGGAGCAGCAACCATAATTAACCAATCTTGTTTACCAAATAAATTATGTTGTGCCATGTTAAGCAGTGGCATCAGTTCTCACCATTCATTCACAGATATTTACTTCACCATGACTCTGCAATAATCAAATGATCTTGGGGTGGGGGGAAAGAGCCGAAGGGGCAGAGACAGTAAGGTGTGTTCCCCTCCTTAATGCCTCAGTTTTTTAACAAATGGAGTCTGATACGAGCATCTGGAAAAGAAATGCCAGCCTCCCTGACCTTGGAGTCTTCTCTCCTGGGAGGTGGCCGGTGCCTGTCGTTATCTGGCACGCAGAACGCTCGTAGCGGGCTGGGAGCAGGCTGTAAGCTGGAAGGGTGCCATTAATTTCCAAGCGAAGATGCAGTTAGCCACCCTGCTCCATCCTGTCAACAGAATGCTGGCAACCCCTCCCATGTCAGCATCGGGACATCTCTTCCCCAAGAGCAGCTCTAATCGCACAGGGCTTTCTTCACCACATTATTGGGGAGGGAGACTTTGAATGCCAGCTCGCCCAGGGAACTAAGTGCCTGCCCTTGCACCTGACTAAGGACCTTGGCTGATCTCACTTCCTTCCCCCCCCCCCCCAGACACAGCGTTTGCTCTGCAGCAGGCCCTTCACCAGTCTGTCTTCATGCCTTCCCTTTCTACAAACCCTACCCACCGCCTCCATCTCTGCTGGGAGCAACACTGCAAGCTGCTGCCGGAGGTCTCAGGCCTCACTGCCAAGAATGTTGCCAAATGGAGTGTGGAAGAGGTGAGTTGCACTGCCTGCTTTTCCTTGCATCTAATTGGAAGGCGTTTAAATACTGCAGCAGCAGGGATGTTCTATGTCTGTTTCACTGCTGTGGCTAATTCTGCGGGAGGGGGAGGGATGCTGCTGACCCCAGCAGAAAGTTTAGCCCATGGCTAGGAATGGATCTGTGTGTGTATCGATCCTCTGTGTGCAGCCACAACACTCTTACCAGCTGCCCCCTTTGGGGCCTCTGCTGACAATAGGCTTGTCTGTGCTGACTCACTTTACATTGCAGTTGTCCTGCGCATGCTTGCATGGCTGTCACAAAGCATCCCCACAGTGTGGCATGATTGCTGACAGACAGGCTCATTTTGCCAAGATTTTACAGGCCAGGCCCATGCTGTGCTTCACTGCCAGCCCTGACATTTTCCCTGCAGTCAGGAGGCTGAGTGACGCAGCCTGTCTGTGCCATTTACCAGCCTTTGCGTTAATATCTGGGGAGTTAGAAATTGCTGCACAACCAGATTCAAAGTAGCAGTGAGTTATTCTGTGTGAGTTGCCACATGGATGGCTGAAAGTTCACATGGGTGGCTCTGACATTTTCTCATCCATTTTTGGACACTTACAGGTCTGTAGTTTGGAGGGTTTTTTTTTAAACAGGCAATTCTGTCTTTAAAAAAAAAATCTGTATTCATAGAGTTAGATTTTGTGTCTTCCCCAGTTTTATGCTTAATAACTTGGAAAGCCTTGAAAATTGAGTTACAATATATGCAAAGCTAACACTTCAAAATGTTTTGAGCCAAATACGCCTTGCTTTAACCCATTTCTGCCCAGCCCACAGACATACACATTTGATCCCTGTTGCATATATGCAGTGCTGGGCAGAAATGGCTTAAAAACCCGGACAGTTTTGTCTTTGTTCTAGAATGAATATGAAATACAAAGTTGCCTGATACTGATTCACACCATGAATCCATTCACTCTGGCTATACTGACTGATAATGACTCGTCATAATCTCAAGCAGAAGTTTCTTTCCTTTTCCTACCTGATTCAAAACACTTGGGATTGAACCTGGTACCTGCTGCATGAGACACAGGTGCCCTGTTATTGGATTGAAACCCTTCCAGGACCTTTTAAGCCTGATGAAAAATACTCCAGGAAGTGGGATCTGTCCCTGACTTAGTTAGGATCAAATTCCACCTTAGTCTTCCTGTCATTAGCATGTCCTGCTGTAAGAACAGTAGAGAAGAATGTTCTTCTGTTTCATTTTGTTTTGAACCATCTTTAGATGAAACAAAGGTACTGATTTTGCAGACCAAGAGCAGAATGATAAAGAATGGGCATGTGACTACAAAAGTGCACTTAGATCTGATTGGTTTCACAGGGACTTACGTATGTCAAGCAAACTTCTGATGTCACTGTAAATGATGCTTGACTGAGGTGCGAACTAGGCAGGATTCAAAAGCACAGCTGCACTTTGAACACTGTTACAATTTGCCTCTGCCCGGTTCATAGTTGCTGCCCTGTTCAGATAGGCAGGTTGCAGACCACCTTCCAGTCTCTGCCGCCACAGGGCTCTTTCCTTGGCCAGAGAATGTTGCCATGAACCATCTCTGTTTCTTCTTTTTTTAAGTCACAAAAAGCAGTCTTAGCAGTCTATTACTAAGCAGTGTTTTCCGAAACGTGGGCCAGGATCCCACTGGTGGGTTGTAATCTGATTTTTAGTGGGTCACAAAGTGCTGAACAGAGGTGATGGCAGGATCAGATAACTAATTGCCTCAAGCCTTGATGCTGTTCAAAGACCAGATGCTTGCTTATTATTATGCAAACAGCTCAGCTCCTGGACTTTGCAAGATAACTGCTAATGGCCCTGTAAAAGAGTTCAGCAGCTGTTTTGCAAACTGCAAGAGCTGAGTTCTTTTCAGAGCAATTAGCAGTTATCTTGGTTGATGCCTCCTATTAAAGAATTTAAAAAAACAAGATTTTTTTGGTTTGTTTTCTGGGAAGAAATGGGAAAGATAGGACAGCATTCATTAAAGTTCATTAGAGTTGCCACATTAAAAGAAATGGATTATGTTTTGATGCTCCTTCTGGCCTGGAAAAGGAGTGACAAGACTGAGCTTATTTTGATTGGGGAGGATACAGATATAGGTTTGTCCAGCTTAGATTCCTTCCTCCACACCACCTGTCAACTACTCTGAGCTCTGAAGGGAAGAAAAATAGATACTGTGTTCAGAGTAACAGGGCAATCATCTATCTGCGTTTGCAAAATGTGGGCTTTCTTAGTACTGAATTTACTTTGCTTCTATCATATTCTTTTTAATAAGAGAGCAGCAACTTAAAAATAGTGGAACTCTTCTTTAAATGACAATTGCAAATAGTAGACCTGTGCATGCCCACCAAGCTCTTTAATCCAGTTACACTTGTATAACTTTATGCAGTTTTGCAAAAAACATAGTAAACTCACCAGCATACCTCTTTTTAAATTATTATTGGGTTTATCTACATGTGTTAAGATGTAGTGAGAACCTTTCAAATTTTCCTTATCCTGGTGGTGGCATCTCTTCCTAGCAGACCTGTCCAGAGTTTTCCTAACCACTGCCTTAGGAGTGGACCTCAACAAGTGGGAAACCCTGGCCTCTGAGCGGCCCGCTTGGAGGCAGGCTGTGCAGCATGGCCTTTCCCAGTTTGAAGAGACACTTGGCCAATAGTCTGAGGCAAAGAGGCAAAGAAGGAAGGCCCATAGCCAGGGAGACAGACCAGGGTCAGACTGCACTTGCTCCCGGTGTGGAAGGGATTGTCACTCCCGAATTGGCCTTTTCAGCCACACTAGACGATGTTCCAAAACCACCTTTCAGAGCGCGATACCATAGTCTCTCGAGACTGAAGGTTGCCAACACACACACATATCATCCTAGGTTGCGAGTTGAAATTCCTTTATCCATGGCACTTATCCACTTACCAGGAAGACCTTCATTCCAGAAAGAGCATCATGGTGAAATCACTGAAAAATTACTTGACTTAGAAACCTGATCCTGTGCGTGTTTACTCAGATAAAATTCCCATAGATTTCACCAGGGCTTGTTTCCAAGTAAGAGCCTGTGGCTTCTCAGCACATCTGCTGCCTTGGGGAGTCGACCGGGACTACAACATCTTTGCCAAGCAACCCCCAAAAGACAAACACTGGCAACTCACCAGCTACTGGTGATGCCACAGAGGCCAAATTGGGCATGGGGGTGGGAAAGTACAAAATGGAAGGCTGGTGAGGCAAGGGGGGAGGGGAGAAAAGTGAGAACAGCAATTTAGCCATTCAAATCCTCTAGCAAAGTTTTGTCCCAGTAATCTTTTGCCTCTAGGGAGAACTGTCATTTGAGTTTGGGTGTTTCTCCCCCCTTAAAAGCTTCTTACTTCCCCCCCCCCTCAAAAGCTTAATGTTTCCCCAACATTATTTAATAGGAGGCTGACTTTGTTTCACAAGTGTGTGACAGTTTTAACTCCTTCTTAATTAATCCTGCAGGGGAAGTTAATGTGGAGGTGGGAAGGTTGTCCAAAGTTCTTAATTCAGTCTGGTTCCCATTTGCAGAGTTTCAGAAAGGTTCTGTCAAATCCTGTCATGGTTTGTGCTGATAAAGAACCCACTTTTTTGATTGCAAAGGAACATAATTTAAAACACTTGCTGGGTGGACTTAGTGGCTTTTCTGTGTTACTGGCAGCAACTGCAGTAGAATGGAATGTATTTAAAAATACCTCCCAAATTGTGGTTTTCACCTCCCTGCACTTTAGTACTTTGCCAGGTGTCCTAACTGACCATTAATGGATCTTAATAGGATGTACAATAGACTGTTCTCAAAATTAGTATTATCAGTTTAAACCCGATCTTGCCCCCTACCAGCTTGTTCTGTGGCAACATGTCAGCTTTGTCCCTTCTGCTTCTTATGTGGGCCTCGCAAGATTGTTCCTTATCCCCATGTATAAATTACCAGGTTTGTTCATGGTGGGACGACCGAGTCTGCTTCTGATAAATTTAGGGCGCAATCCTAACCCCTTATGTCAGTGTTTTACAGTAGTGACATAAGGGCAATGCAGCTCTGAGGTAAGGGAACAAACTTTCCCTTACTTTGAGGAGGCTTCCGTGAGTGACACCCAACTGCAGGATGCAGCACATGTCCCATTGGCACCGCTATGCCAGTGCTGGAAAGCACTGACATAAGGGATTAGGACTGCGCCCTTAATAGCCCCATATTGGTGACGTGTGGGTCACAGCGAGTTTTGCGATCTGTCAGAACAAGATTTCCTTTTCTTCCTGGGATTAATCTTTTAGGGTGCAATCCTAACTTGCTTGCTGGCGGGCTGGCTCTGCATCCAGTGCACGTCTGGGACCAGAAGCGCAACTCAAGGCAAGGGGAAAACTTTCCCCTTCCCCTATGTCGCGCTGCACTGGTCCCAATGCATCTACTCAGATCCGAGCCACCAGGCAGTGATGCAAATCTGAGTAGAACAAAGCAGCTAGAGGGTGCTCCGCACCACCCGGGAACAGGGTCAGGATTCGGCATAACCCCATAGACATGCAGCCATGTGATGAGGGAGAGCAAAAGCATGCCAGTGGTCTTGGCCCCTCTGCTGAGGACCCCATGAGATCAGCATTTTTTAAAGTGACAAATGCTGAACATGGGGAGATTGTTTTCCCATGAGCACCACCCTGTGAGTATCACCTAAGGAATCCAGGACTGCTCCTTATGAACTGGACTGTGCTTTACTGGTGCTGCAAGTAAGTCCCAATAATGACATCCTCTCCTGATGTGCTACATGACCTCTCTTGGTAATACAGTCCCAGTTTGGTTTGCAGAAAGTGCTTTTATTGAGTTGCTGGTTGGTCTATTTAATATTTACACCTACTGTTTCTGTTGCTTGTTTAGGTGGCTGGCTTTGTGCAGCGTCTGCCTGGTTGCAAGGATCAGGCTGCACTGTTCCGACAAGAGGTAGGTCAGTCTTGTCTTTGTAAGGTAAATGGCAAATCATAGCATCTTGCTATCTGTTCCTGGGAGATGCAAGAAATAACCTTTAGAATTATCTGTGTTGTACTTAACCAAAGGACCAAAGTAAGCAATAGTCTCTTACAGAATGGTTCTCCTGCTACCCACATCTCCCCACCATAGTGGAAGTCATATATTCACATTATGTGCCTCCCCTTTAGAGGGAGGTGTCTTCCTGCACCTATGTATCATCAGTAACTCCCTTCTCGACCCACTTTTTAAAATGTGCGCGTGCGCACACACACCACATCTCTTCATGCAAAATGAAAACCAAAACAGCAACAAAGCAGCACATGGGTCATGTAGCCAAATAATTATGTCTTTCTCCTACTGCATCTACTGCTATATTCAGCACCAGAGAGGATCCTTACCAGTCTCTCTTTGACTTTTGGATCCATTTTTGTATCACTAAATGTGATATCACTAAATGTGTTTCCCAACTGGTGGGTTGTGATCTGCCAGCCTGGGAAGCACTTGTCCATGGCCCCCTAAGGGGGGAAAGCAGTGCCACAGTCCCCAGGATTGCGCCGCTGCCAGGGAAAGAGGGGGTTTCACTTACCTCTGCCTGTGCTGGCCTCCAGGGAGTGTGGGGAGTCCTGCAAACACCTCTGCAGGGCTCCCCAAACCTTAGTAAAGTTAAAAATAGTGATTGGAAACCACTTCCAGTTTTTGATCAAAACCAGAAATGGTTTCCAATCACTATTTTTAACTTTTCTAAGGTTTGGGGAGCCCTGCAGGAGGTGCTTTTGGGGCTCACCACACACCCCCAGCGGCCACCACAGGTGGTTAAGTGTAAAACCCCTTTTGTCCCTGGCAGCAGCGCAATCCTGGAGACTTAGTGGTTCCCACACTTCTCCTTGGAAGTTTGGGAACCACTGCACTAAATTAGCTTAAAATGTGAAATTCTAAATCATGTGTCTCTGCCAAAGGGTCTCAATGCTTCAGCTTATTCACTCAAGCAATAAGTCACAATTCAAGATTGGCTGTAACCTTCTAGCCCCAAGGGAAGGCCTTTCTAATGGGCCTGTTGCTTTGGAGGTTGTGAGTTTTCCTCTTATATTACGTCCCGCCTCCCCACCCTAGGCTTTCTGCTAAAATTTGAGCAGTCTTTAAGATTACTGAGGTGCCTGTCATCCATAAAACTCTGTGCAGCTCCACAGCAATTATTACCATCTGGGGAAGCAGAAGAAAACTATTCTGAATGTTTGCAGAACCAACAAGTAAAACGTTCTGCTGGTAAAGTTTTTAATGCTCTAAGTGGCATTGGGGGTCATGTATGACAGCTGGTCCCACCTGGTTTTAATTCAGATTAGAATGTGTGCATGTGTGTTGGTGTGTAAAGTTGGGTAAATTGTAAGTAAATTTCCACTGGCAAGTTTTAAACTAGGTCCTGGTAATGTCGTAGGCCCCAGAAATGTAGAATATTATTACTATTAAAAATATTTTTATATTGCTTTTCCACAAAAGTCCACAAAGCAGTTTATATAGCAAAATAAATGCAAATATAATTCTCTGTCCCTCAGAGGGCTCAAAATCTTAAAAAAAAAAAAAAGGAACACCAGCAAATATCCATGGAAAAGACGCTATGTTGGGGAAAATAGGGACATTTACTCTTCCCCTGAAAAATATAAGAGAACCTCTGCATGAAAGGCATTTCTTAGCCCTATTAGCAAAGATCTAGATCTTTGTGTGTGTGGCTGTAAGTCCCCAGATTCCTCTCCTGACCTGAAATAGGTACATTTCTCATCAGGCTATCAGCCAGACTGGGTTGAATTAAACCAATTTTAATGACATCATCTTTGTTAGGCTTGGCTAGGAAAAAGTCATAGGTGACAGAAATGCTGAATTCTGCTATAATAGGCCATTAGCAGTAGTTGAGCTGCCCAGATTGCTTTTAGGAAAGTAATTCTCAGAAGATGGGTGGCTGCATTTTAATTTTTCTTTGAAGTTTGTTTACTAAATGGCCATGGTTTAAAAACGAATAAATTGTGCAAGCTATGTTAAAAAGAAGCCAGCTTGATTGAGCAAAGCTGCTAGTGAGCTATAGCCAAAGAGTGGATCTTGCATCTGGGCCACTTTCAGAAGAGGTCTTGCTAGAATAGATATTTATTCATTATTTTTCATAGTCTCTGCAGTCACAAGTGGTCAGGTTCTGCACTTACACAGAACTCCACTATATGTGTCTGCAGAGATGACCACTCAAGAAACTACTGCTGCCTTCTCCTTTTAAAATAGATTTTCTTCTGCCTTTCATCTCTAAATCCTCAAGGCAAGCTTCAGTATTATTAAAATGGCATTGCTAAACCATAAAAGCAACAAAAATCCAATAAAATAAGCATCAGCAAAACAGCAGAAAAGATTATTCTATTAGTTGTTAATTAAAATACTACTAAAAGCCTTGGTTAATATATTAAACTGTTTTTGCTTGACACCTACCAGTCATTAATCTCTACTAGTTACCTACCAGCTCTGCATTTGTCACCTTGGTTGGCACTTTTCTTGGGTGGTTGCTGTGGTGGTTGTCTGAGACCTTGTGATTGGTGGGTGGCTGCAATGTTAAGGTCTCTGTGGAAATGTCATTTGCTCTTACTTTGTTTTCTTGCAATGAATGGACATCAGGAGGGAGTCTCATGTGACACCATGAGAAGGTTGTCTTTTGTAGCCACTGTCTATCTCACCTCAGAAGATGGGGACACTCAAAACAGGACCTCTGATGAAGTCTGGCAGGTTCATGTGGAACCTTCAGATCTGGCCTCGTAGCTAATAGATATGAACGAGAATTAAAGGCCTCCACAAACCTTTTGCAATACAGTAGCCCCCCACCATATCCGTAGGTCCTGTATCTGCTGTTTCACTTACCTGTGGTTCACAAATTCCTCCCCATCATTCTGTCTTGGTGCTGTCTGCAAGCGCTGACTGGAAGCAGAAAGTACTAACAGGAAGTGGGTTGAGGGCTGAAAATCACACAACGCTTCCTGTTAGCACTTCCTATTTCCTGTTAGCATTTGCAGACAGCACAGAAGACAGTGACAGGAGGGTTGCAGTCAGAGACAGGTAAGACACTTGTGCAACGGGGGAAATTTGTTAACCGCTTTTTGTAGGGTAGGGCCTCTGAGTGGAATTTTATCAGGGGGTACAAAGTTTCTTTTGGGCACCTTTCCAAAGGGGGAGGGGTGAAACAGTGGGGGTGTGACAGGCAAGCAGAATGGGGGCAGGGAGGGACAAAACAGGGTGGAGACAGCTTGAAAAGTCTTTGGAGCCCAGGTCTACCCACCCGGGTGACATCAGCAGCTAGATACAGTAATATGGAAAACCAAACACGCTCCTTAGTCTCTCTAAAAAATTTTAAATATAGAAAATCATGCAGAAAATTAGCATCATCACATTTAGGCTCACACTAGAATGAAAAGTGTTCAGATTGCACCAAGGCATACTTCTGCAGCCCCTGTAATCCTGCAGCTGTGTCCCTTACCTGGCTGACTGCTAATCAATAAAAAAAGACAAAGAGGCAATGGCTTGTTAAAATTGCAAAAAAGAAGTTACTCACTTACAGTTCCATTGAGTGTATATTTACAGCATCTGATTAGGATCAGAGGTTCAGCTATTACTTAGAGATGGCAAGGCCTGGAGCTGCCTCGCCCTGCATGCCTTGTGCTCAAGATGGCCTGGGCATCAGAGCCCTGGTGTGCGCCATCTTAACAGGTCAGTGGTCAGAGGACAAGAGGAAGTGTTCAGAGGAGAAGGGAAGGATAAAAGGTTAGGGCCACACCCCACAAGGATCACAGAGAGAACAGGTAGAAAGGTCAGATTCACTGGGCCACACAGAGCATCTCAATAGCTCCCATGCTCCCTTTCCACTCACTTTGTTTTACCTCTTTCCCAATTATAGGAACCAAAGAGCTTAGTGGTTCCTAAAGTGACTTCCTATAGGATAATGTGAATACCAGATTTGAAGTAAGAAACGGCTGAACAGGTGTATCGATGCCTGTATAATTAGACAAGCATTCAATTTAGCTACTTGCTAGAGTCCAACTTGTTGATGCACATAGAAATATTTTTTTGTCAGTCAGTACAAAACTTTCATCCTCCTTAGCTACATTTGCATAAGCTCTCATTTGGGGAAGCATGAAGCTCTAGACCACTAGTATATTAAACTGCAGTAGATTCCCACTGTGTCTTTTTATTGGATAAAGATTGTCAAATCATTATTTCTATGTTAATATTTTATAGAAGTGCTTATCTATATCACTCTCATAGTCTCTGAGAATGAAGACTTTTAACTTCCTTAGTATCCCTAGTCTGGAAAACAATATTTATTAATATTCCCTTATACAGATGGAAAACCAAGGCAGTGACTATATCTATAGTTGACTATGTTGGACCAAACCCAGTCCAACATAATCAGTTTTAAATAGGCAGCATTTAGGTATAAGTGCTATGAATTTGTGTGGTAAAGGAAGGAATGCCAGGAGCATTCTGCTCATTGCCTTTTGTACTTCTGCAAATTGATTCTTTGCAGCTATGAAGTCATGATGATGATGATTTTTATAGTGCCATTTTTGTGCATCATGCTTTCTAATGTGCAGTAAGTGTTCCTTCTCAGAGTGTTCACCATCCAGAAATAGACACAAGGGAGACAACAGAAGGAGGGGATACAAGTGGAGGCAAGAGAAGAACCTGGAGTTATTTGACTTTTATGTGCACAGGATTGGATTCAGTTACAGTATAGCATGGAACCTAGGGAGGTGTCAGGATTATAGTTTCTGTGAAAGATTTGACAGCCTGATCTAAGCAAGATGTCTGTTACCCTTCCTGTGTTTCCTTAGTGGGCACTTCAATAGTACGCTAACAATATTTCAAGAAAAACAAATGTCACCACAGGAACAGACTTTCCACAGAGACCTTAGCAACTGTGCAGTCCCTTATCTATCACAGTGTCAGAAATCTTCCCTAGCAATGACACATTGAAAGCACCAATCACAAATGCAAGCTGATGGAACGTACATGATTCTCTCTCCTTTTCCCTCATACAATGGCCAAGGAGGCTGTCAGAGGCATTTGCAGGCCTCCCGTCTCTGCATGTAGAACAGAACAATCTTCAGAACATTGTTTTCAGGACAGTGTTCAAGTAACATTATGGGCATCCCCATTGGGGAAATAACTGTTTTGCATGGGAATATGGATAGAGTGGCACTGAGGCAGTGGCCCCAAGAGTAGGAAGACTACATGCAGACCTGGAAGACAGGAGCTTGAGTCTTCTTGTGGGAGAAGTTCAGGCCCCCCCTTCAGCCTGGCATCTCTTTATGTACAATTCACAGCCAGTGTGAATGGACATCCACATCATGGAAGTGAGCCTTGTACAATGAAAAGTTCTGGGGAACTCCAGATGTATAGGAATGGCTCCTGCAAGAGCAAAGTCAAAGCAGGCAGATCCCCAGCCAGAGGCAAGAGATCGGTGAGCAAGAGAAAAGCAAGATATGTGGTTGAGATGGGAGATGTCAGTATCACCTCTATTCCTCTCAAGTTTGCACAGTGCAAGCTGTGCTGTACCTTGCACAGGCCAAGGCAGGAATTTGGCATCCTTATGTTTCTCCATGTGTCATTCAGTTCAAATCACATGGTACATGACTGCACCAAGCAAAAAGGAGCTTGTCTCTTGGACAGCATCTTGCTTAATTTAAGGGGGTGGGGGTAGACATGGCTTTGTCTTCTTCCTTAGACTTCTGTGCTTCTCTTGGTGGACACAAACCAATGAATTCATGAAGCTGTCTTACCTTGCATCAGACCATTGGTCCGTCTCACGAGTCAGCACAAAATGCAAAAATACTCCTTTTCCATCTACCTGCTGTTTTTTGCTGGTGGAATCAGTGTCACTGGAGGTGGACGATGGTGTATTGCAGGTGAAAGCTGTGCTGATGGGGTTCCTTAGGGACTACGTCTGGGTCCTGCCTGCAAGTTAGGCGACCTGCCACTGAACTGCAACCATACCACACCATTTTAGGTCGTTTTTATTGCTGTTAAATGCTTCCCCACAAATCTTTTGAGTGCATAACTTTGTAGAAATAGGTGACAAGCAGAAACGTTTGAGGCACATTGCAAGGATGCTGGGGAGGGGGGAATGGCCAGGGGTGTAACAGCTACACTGTAACTGCCTGCCCTTTGAGGCCCTTGTCTTCCGAGGTTAATTTTACTTGTACAGAAGCTAGAATGGCCACCCTTTCCTCTGTATCGCATTGACTCTGTTTTCTTTATTCTGTCCACAGCAAATAGATGGTGAAGCCTTCCTTCTCCTGAACCAGTCGGACATTGTTAAGATCCTGAGTATCAAGCTGGGGCCTGCCTTGAAAATATATAATGCCATCCTCATGTTCAAAACTGCAGAAGACGACTGAGGCAACTCCTCTGTGACAAAGCTGAGCTGTGGGGTGGCAAGTTCAGAACTGAGAAAGGCCTCTCAGGAGCAGCTCGGCAGCAGAGAACCCTGTGACCAAATATAGACTAGGCTGGGACCTTGTAAAGGCAGTGGCCTAACCCAGTTTCAAACTGACTCGGGTGGAACCTTCTGAAAGACTGCTGGGAAAAATACAGTCCCTTCTGCCATTTGTATAGACATGTGGTGGCTTCCCTTCTAGGAAGAGATGAAATATATATGTATATATATTTTTTCTTAATTGCATTTGGGTATGGTTATATGGATCTTTTGTGAAGATCTTGACACAACTCCTTCAGTTATAAGAGGAATTCTGGGTATTGCTGCTGGTGAGTACCCAAACTCAAGCAAACCAGCTTTTCTGTTAATAGTGCCTAAAAAGAGAACCCAAACTGTCGCTGGCATAATTGATGTCTTCTGTGTGCCCCAAAATTTGGGTTTAAGAGAACAAAGGGGGGGGGGAAGAGGGATTCTTCCAATGCTGTGCTTTTGAATTCCTCATCAGCGGAACCAAAGGACTGTGTGTTTTTGCACACTTGTTTTAAACCTTGCTCTGTCTTCTCTCAGTTAATCCAAATACTGGCATTTTGTCCAGCAGTATTGGGTGGGAGTTGGAATGGGGGCATGGTGAATTCCGTTTCTCTTAGTGTTGATGTGAGATTATTACACTGCACTGCAAGCTGTGTAATTGCAGCGTTTAAAAGGTTTGATTCCAACAAGTTTAATAAAGGCTGCTGGAAATGGTAGTAAAGACTCTGATAAAAAGATAGGTTAATCATTTGGGTGAAGAAGTTGTCTGGATGAACTGCATGAAAAACTGAGAGGCAAGGAGAAAACTATGGGACTGTGTTAAAAATGCTTCTTGCAATTCATTGCAAGATGGAAATTTGGGTGAGTGGGGGGTCTGCATTCAGACCTCTGTCAAGAGTTTGTTTTCTTTTTGGTAAGGAAGCTTGGATATAATCAGAGCATCCTGCTCTGAAAGCACTGCTGGTTTATAATTTAATCTAGTTAGGATTTTAAGAAGAAAGCAAGTAAGCATTCAGTCCACTAAGCACTGCATCCTCTGTTCACTTCAGTAAGCCTTGGATTCTATCCAAGTCCCACTGAGGGTGCAGATCAATAACACTTGACGCTCCAAACTTTCAGTATACGCACTTGTACCCACAGAGTGGACCCACAGAAGACTTGCAGCTTTAAGAGATTGGAGATTTTCCCTCCAAATGCTATACTTGGCTTTCTGAAGGATACCTTCCTGCTTTACTGTGTAGGAGACAGTTCTGTGGAAGCTGTAGCTGAAATACACCATAAAGAAATGGAGAAAAAAAAATTCAAGACTTCTGCTGTAAGAATCTGAAAATAGAGCAATCTAGTTGGTACTTGGGCCAGCAAGCTTCAGGAAAGACATCAACTTTCTTCAGGAAAGAAAATTAGTTTGTCCAAGAAGATGCTGCCCTTGTGCTAGCAGCTCCCTGGATTTAAAATGGAAGAATAGAGGAAGTATGGAAGAGAGAAGAAATGGGGGCTAGAGTGTCTCCTGCCCTCCACACTTCCTCTTTCACTGTGTCCTTTTCCTTCTCAACTCTAGGAAATGGAAGAATAGAGGAAGTATGAAGGAGAGGAGAAACGGGGGCTAGAGTGTCTCTTGTCTTCCACTTTCACAGTGTTCTTTCTCAAATCTAGGAAATGTGAGGCGGAGGAGCAGTAATAGAATGCAGGGCATTTGATACACTGCCTCAGGTACTAGAAAGTCTTGGGCTGGGACTGAGGAATGTGAATGTTACCATATAAACACTCTTGTCTGTTGCATGCATGTCTAAGGGACCACTAATACACTAGCATACAGTAGTACAGCAGACAACGAACTGAGTCTGGTGCTTGAGGCACTTTTTACCCAGACCAGAACTTACCAGGCCTCATGTCCATTAAATGTAAAGTATAGGCAGGGCTGGTAATTGTTTCAACATGAGTGAATGAAAGATGTCTCCTGGATGCCATAACAAGACTGCTGCTCTGTTGTTATCCATCATCAACAAGAAAAGGGGGAGCGAACAACAGCCAGCTTCTTTTTTCTGTTGCTCAGTGGGGTCTTCCTCTTAAAGTATCCCATTTTAAACTGCCCTATAAGCAATTATACGACATTGCTGTGAACATTGGGTTCTGGTTGCATCCCCATCACATCCAAGTCTCCATGTTTGACCTCCAGCTTCCTAAGTGTCTCCGTAACTTTCCTAAAGTCAAGATGACATAAAACTTGTAAGGAGTGCACAGTCCAGGCTGCTGAGTCTGAACAGCACTTGAATAAATCTGCAGAGGCAATATGTCTCATAGTGTTCTATTTTTGTATAAGAAGGACTTTAAGCCTTCTGCACAGAAGAGTCTTCACTGAGTGAAGGGGATAGAGAGAATCTCTATTAATACTTGTGCCAGGCAACAGAGGATGGGGTACCATATGGATGATTACTGTAAAAAAAGGGATTCTGTGCAGCTTTGTGGTGCTGGTTGAGGTCAGCATTTTTCAAAAATGACATTTCAAATGCGGTAAGGGGATAATTGCCAAAGAGCATATTCATCTTAACTTTCTCTGGATATACTTTGAACAGGTAAGGAGAATTGTACTAGGGCACCTTTTGTAGGGCAGAAAGCTGTTTGACAAATGGAAGCTGCACCTATGCAAAATGCAACTGCAAGAGGCACATTAATGTACGTACTTAAAAGTATTCAGGATTTCTGTTTCCTGAATACTTTCATGCCACGTTTTCATGCCACCCTGTTGGGGTGCTCCCAAGTCAAGAAGCCATAATGGGGGGAAATGCCTCCGAGTCCAAGAACCTGGAGCAAAATCCAATCCTATTTCTGCAGCTCCTGCTCAAATAGGTCACAAAACAGAACTATTTGAGCAGGAGCTGCAGAAATAGGATTGGATTTTACTCCAGGTTCTTGGACTCGGAGGCATTTTCCCCCATTCTGGCTTCTTGACTTGGGAGCACCCCAACAGAGTGGCATGAAAACGTGGCATGAAAGTGTCTATTGCAAAGAAAAATGGGAGTACAGCCTCCTCAATAGGAAAACAGCCCTGGATGTCCTTAGGTTGCATCTAAGCACCCTAGATGTGACTTAGTACCACTAAAATCAGTGAGATAAGGCTGTTAATTGTTACACACTTCAGTCTCATTAATTTCAATGGGGCTTAACTGTGACCAAATTTCCTTGGATAGAAGCCCTTCTGTTGCTGCTTTTGCTCTAGCTGACTGTTCACAGTTCTTTGAGATTCATGGAGGTTGCAGCTCAGCCAAGGTAGTCTCCAAGGGCTACTGGTGATATTCCAAGCACATCCTGGTGTAAAGGTGGGGAAATACAGTGTGTGTGTTTGTTAATTCAACTTCGTGGGCCTGCCAGTGCTGAGTTATGAAGGGCTCAGCAGCCAAATGCCATATTCATCCACCAAAAAGTAGGCCTTCTCATCCATGCTCAGTGTACAATCCTCCCTCTCCTGGTGATGCCAATGAAATTATATGAATGATGACATTATGGGTACAAAACCAATTCCATGTTTTAAGTTAGAGGACTTTGTGCTCACTTTCCATTTATTCTGTCTATCCCAAAAGTCCTTTTTAACTAGACTCCTGAGTCTGTAGAGGGGAAAAAATGTATGTGTACGCCATTAAAATAAAGTCGTACTTTAAAACATAAAAGCAGCAGCCCAAATCTAGATATACAACTTGGCTGTTCAAAACCAAGAGCAAAATCATCGCCACTGGAGCATCTCAGGCATGGAGTGGAGCAGGAGTGAAAATGAACCTGCCACTGTGTAAGTGATAAAGCAGGAGGTCGAGCATCCAAGAGGGATAAGAAGGAATATTTTCATTTGTTCTAGTCTTCTGCTGCTCATAGTTTTGCCAAGTCAGCCTTTTGGTCTATTGCTTAATTCTTATTCTTTCCACATCTACATAGAATCGAATTAACCCTGATCTTCTAGCTGGAGATCCTTCCTGGCAGCACATTTGTAGCATAGTTGAAAAGGACATGAGCATCCCAAGGGACTTAGAAGCAGCTTGACCCATCGTCTCTTAACCCAATGACCACAGGCAGGAGACGGATGTTAAATGGAAGTGGATGACTTGTGTTTAATAACAGTGTTTATTGTTTTTCTTTTTCATTTTTTTTTGCAAGCGTATCAATTATGCTTTTAGTTCCAACCATTTAACATGACGCAAGCCTTCTGAAAATGCAGATGGATTCTTGTCTCTGCAAGCGTATGTGTCAGATTCCAAACCTTTCCTTTTGAATCCCTTATGCATTTTAACGGGTGGGGGAGAACAAACACATATGAGCTCTGATTGATTCCAAGGTTCTCATGGCAGCCCGACTGACTTCCTGTCTAAAAGAATAGCTGTTTTTTATTAACTCATACCTGAGAGATGAAATTCGTCACTTCATAAGTGACATGATTTAAGGATGGCTGTTCATGGACCAGCAAAGCAAAGAGAGGGAGGGAGTTCTCCATTCTGACTACCGCATTTTTATGCACTCCTGACTTTTATTCTTTATTTTTAGAAAACGAAGTTTGGTTTTATTTTCTTTCTCTCCACCTCTCCCCCTCCCCCCAACAAGGAAGCTTAAAAATTTTTCCATGCCATCACAAACCATCATCCTCCTAATCTAACAGTAGTAGATTTCTGCTCCGGGTAATGAATCATAATCAGAGCCTCGCGGAAGCAATCGGTGACAGCAACAGCAAGATTGTTACAAGGAAAGCACAAATATTCAGCCCAGGGGATTTGCTACTTTGGCGGCGAGATTTCCTGGGTGTCTTGCTTCCACGCCCTAGTAAGAGATTTCTGCCAGAAAAAGCTTTAAAAGTTTTTGACAGTCCGTCATGTGATGGTGAGTTTATTTTTGCAGCAACCCATTACTTGAATTAGAGATGCGTGCGAAGCAGAGAAGGGCTGAACTTTGGCATCTGAAATGATTTTGCTGTTTTCTGACTTGCTTTTGGAAAGGCCTTGAAAGACCTTGAATAGCAACATTTCACTTTGCTCTGTAATATGAATAAAATACATTTTGAAACACATGTTGTCTCTGTATGAGACACCGTTTGGCCTCTCTTTCCAGGTTGAGACCTTGTGTGCTGGGGCATTGCTCCATCTTTACCCCCACATTAGAATCAAGTCTCCTTCTTGCTACTAAAAATAGGAGCAGCCACAGAAATCTGTATCCTCGGGTAATTGTGAAACTCCCCCAGCACCCCAGATGGGCTCCCTATGAACCCCTGAAAAAGTCTACTTCCCAGGTCTCATTTTTTACTTCTGCATCTGTTAAACCTATACCCTTCCAAGGTTCTGTGGTGACCATAGATAGGCAACATAAGGTCTTCTTCCCTGCGAGGCCCTGCTAACTACCAACTAGGCCCAGCTAGCACCAGAGATGAGTTCTCCCATAGTCCTGGGGAGACTCTCCCTTCTCTGAGCCGTAGTCTCTGGCCTTGGCCAGCCTGTGGCTGCCTCCTGGCTGTGTCTGCCTCCAAGCTGCAAGAGGCACGGTCTTCCTCCTCTCTTTTGCCTTCTCTAGCTCCTCCCTCCTGGAGCTCAGGAAGGTGCTTCCTCCTCCTTTGACTGCCTGGTCTCCTCTTACCCTCCAGGGCAGCCCTTCTAGCCCCGCCACTTCCTGGCCCCGAGATCTCCTGAGATCTCAAGTCCTTCTCCTGCAGGCCCTGCCCTACCTGTTGAAAGGGGTAGCTGCACCCGGGCTGCCATGTTTCTGGGGAGGCCCCTGCCCCGCCCAATGGGTGAGTAGGATGGCTGTAGTGATGGCCCAGGAGCCTTACCCTCTCTGGCTGGCTCCTTGTCCCCACAGGGCATTCCCCTGAGGGTTCCCTGGGGCTGGGCTCCCCCTCCTTCAACTTGCCCTCCTTTAGCCTCCTTTCCCCCCGCTGTGGATCGCTGCCCAGGATAAGTCCCTGGGTGACACCACCCCAGGCCTCAAATGGCTGCAAATGGTACCCCTCCATGGAAGCACTTGAGTGGTGCTGCGATGATGTAACGACACCACATCATTGCCAAACCACTTTCAGGTGCCATGCATTGCTTTGGATGAGTGAGGGGATGTTGTGTGACCTGGGGGTGGTGACACCTACTGCTCCCAACATCAAAACCATGAACTAAATCAAGGCGGAAGACCTTTCCAAGAGCAGGGAGTGCAGTGTAACTTCTCTACCAAAAGACAACTGGCATCCACAAGCTTTGCCTGTGGAGTTAGGCCTGCCAAATTCTGGGCTTTTGTCCAAATGTGTCTAGACATTGTCTCCAAGCTCCGTGATAGCTCTCCAGGGAATTCCTAATGATGCACTTGCAGAAACATTTGGCTGTTTGCTTTGATGCCTGGGTATGATGGTGAAGGAGCCCTTTGTGCATCACATATCTTCAGGGGTTCACTAGGCTGGGAACTGGCTGAGGTCCTTTGCCCATCAGAGGGCCCACCTGGATGTTCCCAGTATTTGTGGCAGTCGCTGCATCTAATCCATCACACGGAGAAGTGAAGGCACCAGGGAGGACTTGATGCTGGCACTGTATGTCTTTATCTACTCTGCCCAGTCCTGTATAGTCTCTTGGCTGTAAGTGCAAATAATGGTGCGTGCCATTGTATCTATAGAGGCATTTTGATTTTTGAACACCCAGAGGACCACCAGGTAAGGGAATAGGAAGGAGATCAACCTGGCTGTGAATACTCGTCTGAAGCTTCAACAGCAGCCTTGGCTCTCTCCAGCTTCCCAGCCAGGCACTAGAACTCCATATTACGAAAGCAACGTCCACCTCCAGGTAGTATCTATTTAGGGATCATTTTGAGCTGGCAGTTTCAAGGCTGCAAACCGAATCTCTGGGGGCGTTCAAAAAACAGGCGCAAACGAAAGAAGCCAAATCACAGAAAGAAGCCAGGCTATAAGGAGCGCCCACCGAAAGGAAGAGCTGCACGATGTGTCACTTTCCATCAGAAATGCCTTGTTTGTGTGATTGATTGTAAACTGCTCTGAATCTGTCAGAAAAGAGGCGTCTAAATCTGCATAAATCAGAGCAGCGCTTGGCAGCTGGGACAAAACCTCTTGTATGTAGAAAAAAGGTCAAGGGCTAAATAAGAAGCCCTTAGGATGTTACATAAACAGCTGTCAATAGTTCCTGCTATCATCACAGCTGCCTGACAGTGCCCTGCAGTTGCCCTTGGGTGAGACGATGGGTGCATTTCAGGAGCAGGGGGCAATGACTGCATCAGTTCTGGGATGGGACCATCTCCTGGTTCTGGGCATTAAAACGAGGGGGCAAAAGTGTTGAATGCACGAAAGGATATGCTAAGCAATCAGACATACTCGTTAGAGATACTCAAAGCTACTCTGGCCTCCTGCTTAGGGGCTGTTTGATTCCACTGTCAACGGAAGCAGTGGCATCACAGGGGGGGGGTTTGTGCAGACCGCACTGGGAGACATCTTCAGGGGTGTGTGTATGTGACACCACTAGTGCCCAAAATTTTGGAAACCTTTTGGAAAACTTCCGTTTATGAATAACGCCATCATTGGAAAAGTGATTTCATGCAGAATGTAATGAAACAAACCAGGTTGGAGTATCTGTATTCTATCAAAAGCTATGGCCAATTCACCAGAAAAAGAAAACTGCCTTATGCAACAAAAAAGTGGTTTTGCTTAACTCAAAACTAACCAACGAGTCTGAATGTTCCAAGAGCCAATGAAGTGTTATTACGACGCAGCAGGGAATCCATAAAGGGTTAGTATGAGTCAGCTCTCATTTCCATAGATCAGAGCTAATATTTGAACTCTTTTCAGTTGTCAAGTTGCTCACTGGTTTTTTTTTGTTAGCTTCTGATTTGTTGGAGGACCTGTACTGTTCTGTGTTAAAAATAATAAAGTGAATGGGGGTTACACCAACCCTAGTGATGCCACCGCATTAAGGCTGTGCATAGGATATTGTAATTTATCCTGTATGGTCTGGTACAGGAGGAAGACCATCACTGGGGGGGGAGGGGGTTGTGACACAATGAATCTCTCACACCAGGTGATGCAAACCCTCATGTCACCTCTGAGCAGAAGAGCCCTTTCCAAGGTCCAGCTACCTTTTTCTGTTCTGCAGAGGGTGCAGAGTTCACTGTTTCTGTTGACCAAGAGGGGAATTGCTTTTACTGGATGATGGTGATGATGAGCACCTCATTAGTATTTAAGGATGGGATTAAAAAATGCAAAGTACATCACACTCCAACAAATCCTCACAGAAAACACTTCTCATTCAGATAGGACAATCTGCACTGAGAGGCAGTGGCTCTCCATTGAACCGCAACCCATTCCCACAGGCTTACTCAGAAGTAAACCCTGCTGACTGCACTGGGCTTCAGAGTGATTATGCAGTACAGCTGAAATTGGAAAAGATGGTTTCTTTGGGGATAACCAACCTCAGATTATTGCTTCCAAGCCAGCTGACTAAATTTAATTGGTTCTCACCGTCTTTGGGTATTTTAATTTCTCCTTCTATCCCAGCTCTGCATCTGTTTGCATAATCAGCATCCCTGCGTACTCATATATGTGGTCAACCTACCCATGAAGCACAAGCTGAGCAACAGGGGGGACCCCAAGCCTGCTGGCACCTCTCCACAAAAGTGCATCAATCCACTTTGTCACCCACTCACCTCGCTCAGTCCCTTTAAACGGATCAGGAGGTGCTGCCGTTCTAAATTCGGTTGTCAACTGCAGCATCAGCGTTGCTGTGACTTTGTGTTTTAAAATTGTTAATCGCCTTATGAATCTCCGGGGTGGAGAGGTGGGACATAAATATTTTACATGAATAAATAGTAAGTAAATCAGGGAATAGAGTTGCGGACCTCCATGTTCAGTGCAATGCTGTAGCGAGCACCCACAGAAAGGCGGGGAGAGCTGCAATTTACCGAGGGAGCTTCACAAGAGCTAACCTGTTTGCACACATTTGGTTGCTCCTTACTGGCCCCCCGATCACGTTTGTGAACATTTCACGACATCACTGCAGCTCAACCAATGGCATCGTTAGGAGGTGTGGGAAGGGAAAGAGAAAGAACAATGAATTAGCCAAGGAGAAGCTGGCTATCAATTTTATGACTGCTGTGTAAGATGTCATTGTTTTGTACTAGAAATCCATTTTAAAAATAAAGGACTGCAAATTCCCCAGTGCTAGATAAAACCAGATAATTTACACTTCCAATAAATGAAGCATCCTGAATTTGGGTCAAAACCTAGCATAAGCCAACGTTATCAGTTTTAGCACGAGTCTTTTTTTAAAAATACAGAGGCAATTTTATATTTCTCTTATAAAATATAGATGAGGACATTATGTAACTCACACCAGGAGCAGCAAGAAGGCTTGGGATTTTTTTTTCCCCCCTCTTTCATTTTAATTTCCTCCAATACTGCAGCAAATTCCTATGGAAGTTCTCCTTGCAGCCTCCTGTCCTGTTTATATTTTACTAATCCTTAGTTATGGAACAAAGCGATCATAATCAACCTTTACATTTTTCTTTTATCTTTAAATAGATACACCTAGTTTTTTACACTTAAAGGGCTCAGAGAGAAAGAAAGAAGGAAATCATATGATCTCCAGCTAGCATTTCCTGACATGCTGTTTGTGCATACACAACGCATGGAAGGAGTGCATGACCCAGGCCGGTATTAGGCTATTTTGAATTGGGCTGATGGCAGGAGGTCTCAGGTCTTAAGGAAGAAGCCAAATAGTGGTTTTTGCAGTGCAAACACCCACACACCCACCCCATACCCCACCCCAACTGGCAGGCCTAAGAAAAGCCTTGCCTTTTTTTCTTCTGGAAAATTCCTTGCACTTTGCTCACACAGCTTATTCTGAACCTGTGAACAAGCCACATCGTGGAATCTTCATAACTTCAAGTTAATGAAGTTGTGAGTGACGCAAAAGATGTCACTAATCTTAGCTTCCCTAACCAGCAACATGGCCTAAATGCAATCAAGAACTGCATTCTAATGGAAGCACTGACTTTCAAAGCCACTGAGAAATTTGTTGGCAGGAACAGCCAGGAATGGACCATCAAGGGCCACCCTGAGCCAGGAATGGACCATCAAGGACCACCCTGAGCCAGGAATGGACCATCAAGGGCCATCAAGGCGCAAAAGAAAGATCTCTGGTGGGTTCATCCCACAAAAGTCTCTGTGCTTCCCTGCAGGAATTGAAGGTATAAAAGCTAGGTCATGGAGCCCTTGGGTTGTCTTTGTCTTCTTCCATACATCTGTCTTCCCTTGGCTTTGTTGCAATGGCTTATGGACCCACTGGTGCTGCATAAAACACCCCCATTTCCTCTGCTATCCAAGAACCACTGCCCAGAAGCATAGCTACAAGGGGATGGGATAAGTATTGCAGGAACCGCATCATGCCATGGAAGAAGCCCCTCCCACTCAACACCAGAGCCATTCTGGGTAGCGACGGCAATGCACAGCGCGCATGCATCTTAAACTCTTGCCCACTGGTGCAGCATAGGCTAGCTTTGCATTCCTTCTAGACCAGGGGTGTCAAACTTGTTCCATACAGAGGGCTGAAGTTAGCAGCCACGGTACTTGCTGAGGGCCGGAAGTGACATCATTAAGCAGAAATTGACATCATCAAGCAAACAATGGTCAGAAATAAGCACTTTGTTTTCACACAGGAACTCATGAGCTGCAAATGACAAGGGAAAATGTGCAAATCTTGTTCATATTTTCAAGATATGAGAAAGCCCAATTATCCTAACGGGAGAGGCAATTATAAATGGGGACCTGACAAATAGCTTCTGGGGGCCACATTTGACCCACAGGCCTTGTTTGACACTCTGTTCTAGACCACACAGGCAGGAATGAATGGAAGTACGAGCAAACATACTCACCAGTGGCACCAGTGGGATTTTTTTTTAAAAAAGAAAATAACTACCAGGCATGCTATAAGTATGATTTTTAATGCTTATTCATGGGGGGGCTTTTTGTGTGTTTATAAAATATTCTCCATAAAAAAAGCACAGCAAACACAATCACGTGATTGCATTTTCCACTGCAGCACAAGGCTGACATAATTATATCACTTTTTTAAAAAATAAGCCACTATATAATTAAAAGCATGTTGGAGAAAGCAGGCGCCTTGTGAACATAACCCAGGAGGTCTGGCCAAAGGATACCCAGCTGGTATTCAATTTTTCCATTCAATGATATTATCAAAGTCAGACTTTGGTGGAGTTCCCCCCCCCCCAAAAAAACCCCATTCAATTCAACCACAACCAATGTGCTCCTTGGTACCTGATAACGAGTTTTGTGACATGCTGGAACAGAAGGCTGACTGGCCTGAGCTGTATCCGGTGCAGGTTTGGTACAGGCTGGGGCACAACTTGGAGGAAGGGGATTTTATTGGAGGAAAGGAGATTTTATACCCCAAGAAATGCCCCAGGCAGTCCAATGGGGCTACTCAGATCTGCACCCAAGATTTCAAGGGCGCAAATCTGAGTGGCCCATGGAACACTGCAATACTGTTTGGGCTGGGAGTTTGGGCCTGGTCAGTCCTAGGCCCAATCCACCCTGGGCCACCTTCCTCCTGTCCTAAAATGCCCCTCTCCACCTCCATTCCTCCCTCCCACCACTCTCTCCCACTCCCTGTGCCAGCCTGCCTGGGCCGGCACAGACTCATCCTATCCCACTACAGGTCCAGCTCTGCTAGGCCAGCTCATGTCAGTGCATTGGTGTAGCCTGCTCCAGAGTAGGTGTGAAATTGCTTTACCGCACGTTTGCAACACTTGTGAGCTGGTACAAGGGACTTGTGCTAGCTCAGGGCAGTGTTAAGATTGCACTGTGAGGTCCCAATGATATTCAGCATTCCAGTGCTGATGCAGCCATGCCATCAGGGTGTGCGCTGCAGCCTGTGGGCAGGAGGGTAGTCATGGAGGCTTCCTCAAGGTATGGGAATGTATGTTCCCTTACTTCGGAGATGCATTGCGGGTGCAAAGGGGCTAGAAAGCTGGACAGGATTGGGCCTTCAAAAGCTTGACTGCATCTGCATCAAAACTATTTTGGTTCAGTCAAGGATTTCAGTCTTGTCTACCTTGTGTATGCCAAGCCAGTGGTTCTTAAACATTTTAGCACTTTTTAGAATGACAATCTGTTTGAACACACCAGAAGTGATGTCATTAACCTGGAGGTGATGTCATAGCTGGAACTGACATAAGCAGAAAAAATTTTAACACCCCCATATGACAAAATCAAATCTAATTAAGGATCTGATCCAGAGCCCTATGCGCTGGCTGACCACCAGCACACACTGGTACAAGCATGCCATGTGAGCCTTTACCATCCACCCAGCACCAGAAGTTGCCCAGCACAAGCCTGAGCTGGGCTAGCTCTGGCACTGGGCACATGTTCTACCGCCTGGTGGTCCCCCAGACCAATTCGCAGCAGTGAGGTGAGTGACGGTGTGGGAGGAGGCAGGGAGAAGGTGTTCCAGGGTGGGGGAAGGCAGGGAGAGGTGGTGTGGTGGGAGAGGGAGCAGGGAGGGAGGGAAGAGCTCCACCAGATCCTGAGCCCTATGTGGGACTGCGCAGTCCGACATGGGACTCTCCGATTCTGGGGCAGCTCCAGAGCTGCCGTAGAATCATATTGCCCCATTACGGGGCTGTGAAAGTCTCCTTCCCCCAAGGAGTTACCATGGGCTGCCTGGTTGTGCGTTGGATGTTGCGGCAGCCATTCTTGTGCTGCGGCAGCCCCACGCACCGAGCAGCTCAGGATTGTGTTGCCATAAGTATACATTTTAAAATGTATTTAAAATAAAGAAGAACCCTCCCAACTTTCTAAAGCAGTTCCTGATCTGTTAAAAAAAAAAAAAATTCCCAAACATCCCCCAAAGGCTGCAATCCTATCCACATTTACCTGGGAATACGTCCCATTTACTATTATTGTTAAAGCATATACGTAGTAGCCGCTTCAAAGTACAGATCTGTAACATTTCCCCAAATACAGTCAAATACCATGGCAGCAGGGAGTCTAATATATTAAAAATAAAATACACATGGAAATGAATGGGAACCCACCTGAAATTGGCTAGCAGCCCACCTAGTCAATCCCAACCCACAGTCTGAGTAACACTGTGACAAGCAGTTGGTCTTCAACAATGGTTTCGCGCCTACCATTACCCATGTGCTTTCATTTTTGTTTTAAGGCTTTAAATGTTCCATTTGCTACTCAAAATATCTGTGGATGTTAAGGACGCACTCTTGGTTTTCTGTAGTCTGTGCTTGCTCTGTTCTCTGCCTCTCCTTTGGTTGGGCACTGCAGTAGTGATGCACAGAGATGTAGGAACGAAGCCTTCAAGAGTTTTTCTCATATTTTGCTGCTAATTCGGACAATATATTAAACTCTGAACCAGCCCCACACTCCCAACATGTGCAACCTGGCCCTTTCCCTCACACCCTGGTGCATTCAGGCCAGTTCCCTTAATTGTTCCGTCCAAACGGCTCTTATGCACATTCTGATAAGCTCAGATTTAAAGTAGGTTTCTCAGCATGTGTAGTAATGCAGTCTGACTGTTAACTGTGCTGCAGTTATGCTAAACAGATTTTCAGCCAGTCAGTGGCTGAATGGGCAGTTTGCCTCCAATCTCAGTATATGCGACTTGGACCTCCATGATGGGATAACGCCAGGAAATAAATACAGCAACTATATTTTAAAGCAGTCAATTAAAAAAAAAAGCTCATACACATGCAGAACAAATTAGGCCAAGGACAGCAGCCCAGATTATGAACCAGGAATTAAAAGCAGAAAATAATTTCTTAAGTTAGTGATTTTTTTTTATGCCACTCTAATAACAAGGAGCATGGCTTGCATTCAGCTGATCTCATCTCACTTGAGCATCTGTGCAACTAGAATGTTGGTGTTTTTGTCTTATTGCATGATTCCGGAGGAGTCAAGGTTGGTTTCAGTCCTGCTCCCCCCAGCCCAACGTTCAACTCCCGCCTTGATGTGCTGAATGGCTTTGGGGGTTTTATGACAACCAAAAGCAGGATTGTGGGAGACACTAAAAAGACTGCGGTTTCATAAACCACACTATGAAATTGACTTGCGCTCCTGTTGCTTGCTTTCTTGACCTTGTCACCATCTCTTGCCAAGGTCATGTTCTGTCACTCTGCTAAACTAAGATAATGATGATGGAAAATAATTACACCCCACTTTTCAACATGAAAAAAAATCCACAGAATGGTTTATACCAGTGGTTCTCACACATTTACCACTGGGACCCACTTTTTAGAATGAGAATCTGTCAGGACCCACCAGAAGTGATGTCATGATTGGAAGTAACATTATCAAGCAGGAAAAATTTTTATAATCCTAGGCTGCGATCCTACTCATGCATACCCAGGAGTAAGTCCCACTTACGATCAGTGTTAAAACTATATACATGGTATTGGCAACCTTCAGTCTCGAAAGACTATGGTATCGCGCTCTGAAAGGTGGTTCTGACACAGCGTCTAGTGTGGCTGGGAGTGTCCTCTCCAGTGCGCGAAGCCTGGGTAAAGAAGGTATGGAGGATAGGCTGTTACCCATGCAGCAAATCCCCCCTCTCCACGTCGCTGGAATGGTCCAATGGAAAGGCAGAAGCCAATACGGTTGGTTCCAGCGGCGTCGCAGGAGTTGCCAGAACGTGACTGTGTTCAGCCATGAACTGCCTAAGGGACTCCGGCTCTTGATTTTGCCTCGAGGTTGACTCCTGAAGCCTTTTCCAGAACTGGATGTAGCCACAAGGCAGTGGAGGTTTGAGGTCAGAGTTTCCTTCTCTTAGATGAGCTGCCTTCCTAGGCTGACGAGTCCCATATACATAGTAGCTTGTTAAAAGTACAGGTCTGTAACATTTCCCCAAATGCAGTCACAGACCATGGTAGCATCAAGTCTAATATATTAAAAATAAAATATTGAAATGAATGGGAACCCGCCTGAAATTGGATCGCTACCCACCTAGTGGGTCCTGACCCACAGTTTGAGAAACACTAGTTTATACAGCTCAGAAACTGAAAAGATGATATCTTGTCCCCCGAAAGCTGGCAAATGTGTTTCCCTTGCACTGCTGCCACCTAATGGCAAGGATTGTGAATTGCATTATGTTCTGATAGTTGAGCACCAGCACCTCCATTTGGGAGGATTTGCACGGGGCCAAACCATCCATGAGGCTGACGCTGTGTTTGTGATGGAGCCCTTCCCTCTGATCCAGGCCTGCATTTCGAGTGCACTGCATTGGTCACTCTGTCCCAGAACTTACTGAAGACTTACTGGACTGAAGAGAGGATTCTAAAAAAAAAAGAGTGGTCAGATATGCCAAATTCCTATTCCAAGCCTTACCTAGAGAAGTTCTGCCCACTTTAAGCTAATTAGTTCCCCTGGCTTAAACCCAGCTCACTCTAGCAGTACAGAAAACTACTATTGATCATCAGTGCTAAGGGGAAGGTAAACAGTAAGTGGCTTGCCTGTGGAGCTGCAGGGTCCCTCCTCCTTGTTCTCAAAGCAACAGCTCTTCTGGATACAGTAGTGCCCCCGCAGCTCTCCACCACCCAGCAGTCTCCAGCTGTCCCCATTCCAGCAATCCTCAGTAGTTCATTTGCCCGTCAGTCAACCGGTCAATTACTTAGCCCATTGGTCAACCAGTCCATTAGTCCCTCACTCTGTTAGTCAGTCCACCAGCCAGCGAGTCCATCAGCCAGTCTTCTCTCTCCTTCCTCCAACCTTTCCTTCTGCTACCCACAAAACTCTCCCTCCTGCAGGTGCTGCTTTTATTCCTTGGGGCCTTGCTGCCTCTAAGCAGCTGCAGCAGTGCAGCACACTCACTGCAATCTAAGGCCTTGGTGTTAACCCCTTGCTTCCTATACCTGTCAGAGCAAGGGGCCACTGTTGACATCACACCCTGTCTCCTCAAGGGATCTTTCGTGTTTCCACTACAGATGTCTCACTATGTGCTGATTGTTTTGTTCTTAGGCCTGGATTGTGATTTGGAAAAGGCCGAATCAGTGGAAACCTCTTTTTTTTTAAGGGAACCTAGTTTGATTTGTATATATTGAGACAAATGCTTGAATATTCAGCACATGAAAGCCCAAACATGAACAGAGTCCTCTACTGGGAGATCCAAAATGTTTTTTAATCGGATATATTTGTTTCCCTTATGCTTCTTTCAAAAGAAAAGGCTTTGGAATCTAATTGAGAAAGGGTGTAGCTCACTACACACGGAAGGTTCCAGGATGGTGTACTGGGCTTAGAGGAGTTGGACTGAAGAATCGGATATAGCTGAGTGGTAATGAGAACCAGGATGATTTAGTGGTTCAGGAGTTGAACTTGGTTCTGGAAGATCCAGGTTCAAATCCCAGCTCCTACCTCACAGAGTTGTTATGAGGACCAAAGGAGGGAAGGAACCATGTGAACCACTCTGAGCTTCTTGGTTAAAATAAAATATCCTTACAGCTCCAACTAGGGTTGGGAAAGTCACCCGTCAGAAAACGGGAGCCACTGTCAGTGTTGGCTGAGCTGGATAGACCAGGTGACTCCTAAGAGGCTATTCCATATGTCAATTAAAGGATGCCATTGATGCTTATATTAAATGAGCCACTGCTCAGGACTATGGTATCATGTTTCATACACAGTATGAGGTAGATAATATCAGGCTTAACAGGTGGCCTGGTTCCTAATAGACTACAGGGAGTCTGATGACAAGCTGAATGAAACAAGCACAAACCCAAGTTGAACAAGGGACGGTGCACAGGTAGATTCTCAATAAATGATTCATTTCAGCAATCCTACATGAAGCTGTATGTTCACAGCATCCTGGCGCCCGCAGGCCTTTCTTCTGCCCTCCTCCAAGGTACAAAAGAAAGTTCAGGCTCTGTCTTTAATAATAATAATAATAATAATAAAGCACTTTGGTAATTGAGTCAAACACTTTGAACCTGTTCCTTACATTCATGGAGAATAATAGCAGTCTCTTTGGTTTGCAGTGAGGAAGACTGTGGGAATGATTGCCCTTCACAAAGGTATTTATTTTTTACAAACAAGACAGGCAACAGGGAAATAAAGTGTGGATCATTGGGTGGAAAAGAGAACATGTGTTTGGGGATTTGGCACTCATTCATGCAAGGAAATCAAGACATTTTTGCTTTGTATTCTGCTCCGATTCATGGGGAAAAAAGTATTCAGCACTTTGCACAGCTGACCCATATGTGAGTCCTAGAGACTTCAGGTTGGAGGATCATCTTAGACAGGAAAGGGCCCCAGATTGTAACGTGACTCTGCCTACCCAAGCTGGCCATTTGCTCTCCTCAACAGGAAGGGCCGTAAAAGCTTCCTCTTTGGACTGAGACTTTACTTGGGTGGAAATATGGCAGAAAGCTCCACCTTCCCCATCCTGTAGCCATGTATTCTGCAATCACTTGTTCCTCATGCTTGCTGGAGCTCTTCAAGCAGAGGCTCAACAGGCCAATTTTGCTCTAGAGAGGATTTTCTGGCTTCCAGTGGGGGGGTGGACTAGATGACCTTGAAGACCCCTTCCAAGTCCACAATTCTATGATTTAAACCTCAAGTTCAGAGTTGTATTTTGGTTTGGTTTGTTTTTGGTTCAAGATGATATTATGAACTTGGATGGTGGTGCTGTGAAGGAGCCTGGCATTGGGTTTAAGGCAATGCCCAGAGCTAATAACTAGAAGGTTGGGCAATGATAAGTCTTCCTGGTTCAGTTCTTGATTTTTTTTTTTCTGGTTCTGACTTCCAGGCCCCCACTCAATTGCTGTTTATGGCTCAGCCTCTGACTCTTGGAACCAGATGCTATTTAAAAATGGATGCCATCTGGAAATCTGCATCCTTGGAGTCCTTGAAGCAGCTCATAGCTCACTTTTTATTCCCCCTGTTTGTGGCAGACTCCAAAGAGGGTCTGTTTTTATTAAGTTCGCAAGGAGAATGAGGCAGGCCAACAGAATCCAAAGGGGTCGGTGGGCAACTACATCCTGAATGTGTGATTCATTAAGTGTGATTCATTATGCAGAGAAGATGGCAACGGCTTTCCAAGGTGCTGTGCCTGGTCAAGTATCCCACAGTTGCTGTCATATGGGAACAATTATCCCTAGGAGGTGTCCTCATATAACATGGATCAGAAACCTTTCCAACTAGGGGATGGCCAGGAAAGGCATGCCTGTGTTCAGAGAGATATAGGATACAGGGCTGGCCCGCCCATGAGGCCAATTGAGACAGCAGCCTCAGACAGCAGATGGCAGACAGCAGATTGGCAGGACTCCCACTTTTGCCTTCACTACCTGCCTTCACTGCTCCTGCTGTTCTTCCCACTTCCTAGGTTGGAAAATGAAGAGCTGAATGGAATGGAAAAGGGAGTGAATAGAGAGGAGACTCCTCTCCTCTCCTCCATGCTTCCTCTTCTACTCTGTCTCCTTCCTCCTTTTCCAATCCAGGGAGGAACAGAGTTTGATGCATCACCAGGTAAGGGGAAAGCATACTCTCCAACATTTCACAAATAAAAATAAGGACATGCTTTTAATAACCCTACATCCTATACTAAGGATTACTACCTGAGAACCCGCACCTACTACCACCACCATCACAACACGTTGCGAAAGGCTCCACTCCATCTCTCACATGCAGTAGCCTTTTATTTTGCAAGAACTTGTTCCTCGTGTTTGCTGGAGCTCTTCAAGCAGAGGCACCTTTTGGAGATGCTCTAGAGAGGCCCCATCTAGTCCAACCCCCTGGTGGAAGCAGGAAAATCCTCTCTAGAACATCTCCAAAAGGTGCCCAATGAAGACGGGCCCTCCAGCTCTATGATTCTATGATTTAAGCCCTAGGTTTGGTAGCTTTTATGGTTCAGGGTGACATTATGAACTGGGAAAGTGATGCTGTGAATGAGCCCTGGCACTGGGGCTTGGCCTAACGCGTTGCCCAGCCAGTGTGCCTGGCATTTGACAACAGAACGAATCCCTGGAGTATAGGAACTGCTGCTACTAGTCCGAGTTGGAAATCCTGAACTCAATGGATTGGTGTTGTCAACACTGACAGGCAGCACCTCTCCAGATTTTCAGACAGGAATTTTTCTCTGCCTACTTGGGGGTGTCAGAGATTGAACAGGAGATGCTCTTCAAGCAGAGCAGCTGCCCTACCACTGAGCTGTTGCCCTCCCCAAATAATGAACCAAAGCTATATAAATCTATATCTAGGCAGGAGGTCTGGTCTAGCGGGTAGAGCCTCCGTTTGCCAAAGATAACATCCACAGGTCGCGAGTTCGAGGCCACCGGCACCGTGAATGGTGAGACCTTGAAGCAGCTGACAAGCTGAGCCGTGTTATTCCACCTGCTCTTTGGTGTGAGCGAAGAAGCGTCTTGGCTGCCCTCCATGTGAGAGATGAAGGAGCTGCTTGTCAGCTTGCGTGGGAGGAAATCGGAGGCCAGAATGTGATAGCAGATCAAAAATATCCATCTGCAGTGTTGTGGTTCTTGAAAGAAAGAACCTTTCTTCGATTGTAAAAATCCCTACGGGGATTTAGAACAGCCTGCCCATGTAAACCGCCTTGAGAAATCTGACGACCAAGAAAGGCGGTATATAAATACATGTATTATTTATATATGTATATATATAAATACATATATATATATATATGTATAGGTGACCATGACTTTGTGTACCTTGGCTCAACGATCTCCGACACTCATTCTCTCAATACCGAGCTAAACAAGCGCATCGGTAAAGCAGCTACCACGTTTTCCAGACTCACAAAGAGAGTCTGGTCCAACAAGAAGCTGACGGAACATACCAAGATCCAGGTCTACAGAGCTTGCGTCCTGAGTACACTTCTGTACTGCAGCGAGTCATGGACTCTTCGCTCACAACAGGAGAGGAAACTGAGCGCTTTCCACATGCGCTGCCTCCGACGCATCCTCGGCATCACCTGGCAGGACAAAGTTCCAAACAACACAGTCCTGGAACATGCTGGAATCCCTAGCATGTATTCACTGATGAAACAGAGACGCCTGCGTTGGCTTGGTCATGTCGTGAGAATGGATGATGGCCGGATCCCAAAGGATCTCCTCTATGGAGAACTCGTGCAAGGAAAGCGCCCTACAGGTAGTCCACAGCTGCGATACAAGGACATCTGCAAGAGGGATCTGAAGGCCTTAGGGATGGACCTCAACAAGTGGGAAACCCTGGCCTCTGAGCGGCCCGCTTGGAGGCAGACTGTGCAGCATGGCCTTTCCCAGTTTGAAGAGACACTTTGCCAACAGTCTGAGGCTAAGAGGCAGAGAGGGAGGGCCCATAGCCAGGGAGACAGACCAGGGACAGACTGCACTTGCTCCCGGTGTGGAAGGGATTGTCACTCCCGGATTGGCCTTTTCAGCCACACTAGACGCTGTGCCAGAACCACCTTTCAGAGCGCGATACCATAGTCTTTTGAGACTGAAGGTTGCCAATACAATAGGTGACCAAGAAAGGCGGTATATATACATGTATTATTATTATTATTATTATTATTATTATTATTATTATTATTATTATTATTATTATTATTATTATTATTATTATTATTATATACAGTGACAGTGGCTCTCAGATAGGAATGTTTCCCAGCCTATCTGGGAGATGCCAGGAATTGAAACCGGTGCCTTCTGCATGCAAAGCATCTATTCTTCCACTGAGCTGTGGATACATCTGTTAATGGTCCAGGATGCTCCCTGGTAGGTGGACGAGGAACCCTCTCGGTGGGGTAATGTGATAAAAAAGTGGCCCATCCTTCCTCCCCTACCCTCCAGGAGGAAGATGTGGGTATGTAACAAAAGAGACAGTTTTTTAGCAGCTCCTGGGAGAGAGAGAGAGAGAGAGAGAGAGAGAGAGTGCACACTTTGGAGTGTTCTCTGGGGAGCTGCTGTAACCTTCTAAGGAGTTCCGTGCTAGCCACTTCCATCCAAGGCTCCAACTGTCCAGTTGTCAATAAAGCAAATATTGACAATGACTTTGGAAACCTCCAGTGATCTCTCTTCTGAAAGAAGCCAGAATCTGGTCAGATTTCTGCCCCTGGAACTTCCCATCACTTGCAGCAGCAGTAGAAAGCAGCGTGTGGAACAATCTACATAAGTGGTCTGGCAATGTCGTACCACAGATCAAAATACTGTATATCTTAGCAGCCACCTCTAATGGGAAATGATTGCCCATGTGCTCCATGATGCCTTAGTGTTCTTGCACATGCATTTGAGAGAAGAGAGGCTCACTGTTTATTCCACACTCATAGAGATTTTAATGTGCAAGGACCTGGGGAAGGAGCTGAACCCAGATGAATGACAGTTCTAGCAACTGACGCTGATGATATTAAAAAAAAGCATCCCCCAAAGGCAAAAAGGAGGACAAAATGGGGACAATGATTTACCAGGGGCAGATTTTTAAAAAACTGGTAAATGGAGACAGCAGGATCATCTGGGGTCATCCATTCATTCCAAGTTCTGCCCTATCCTTGAAATCTGCGCTTACAGCTCATCCTTTTATAGTTGTTTCCTGACTTCTGCAGCTTATTTGTGAGTGATGCTTTAGAGCAGGGGTGCCCAAACCCCGGCCCTGGGCCACTTGCGGCCCTCGAGGCCTCTCAATGCGGTCCTCAGGGAGCCCCCAGTCTCCAATGAGCCTCTGGCCCTCTGGAGATTTGTTGGAGCCCACACTGGCCCAACACAACTGCTCTCAGCGTGATGGCAACTGTTTGACCCCTTGCGTGAGCTGTGGGACGAGGGCTCCCTCCACTGCTTATTGTTTCACATCTGTGATGCAGTAGCGGCAGCAAAGGAAAGGCCAGCCTTGCTTTGTGCAAGGCTTTTTACAGGCCTCGAGCTATTGCAAAACCTTCATTCATTCATATAAGTTCATCTTTAATATTTTCATTTATGTAAATTTATTCAAATTTTAAATGTAAATTAATTCTTTTTTTGCACTGGCCCCTGACACAGTGTCAGATAGATGATGTGGCCCTCCTGCCAAAAACTTTGGACACCCTTGCTTTAGAGCTACAGGTCTCCCTGCAAGTGACTTGCAGGTCAACAGGTGACTTGCAGGTGACTTGCAGTGACTTGCAGATCAACATCACAGGGACTTACCTCTGAATAAAAGTGCATAGGACTGCACTCTTAGAGTGTCAACAGGCATGTCGATATGAGTGATTCTCATTGGCAATGTACACTTTGATTGTCAAAAAAGCTGTTGACCAACTCCCTCGACACAGGTTCTTGAGTAAATTTAGCACTCAGGAAGAAGAGGACAGGTCCTTTTATGGAGCGGGGAGCAAAGAGATGGCCCCAAGCTTGGAGGGCTTTAAAGGGGTATTTGACTTATTTGTAGAGGGGAGGTCTCTGAGCGTTATAATGGCCTTGCACTAGCTCTGGTTTCAGTGGTGGTCTGCAGGAAAACCATGATGGGAGAGAAGCATGCCTTCATTCAGTGGCATGACTGTGTCACATGGTGCGGGAAGCTAGTGCAGGAGGCCTCCCATACAGTGGGTGGGGCAATGACCTGGGCAGTGGGCACAGTGATGTACCATTGTCCTGCCCCTGCTGGTTTTTTGGCTATAACTTTTGATAGAATGGTTGGCAACCTTCAGTCTCGAAAGACTATGGTATAAACCTACAGCACCCGGTATTCCCAGGCGGTCTCCCATCCAAGTACTAACCAGGCCTGGCCCTGCTTAGCTTCCGAGATCATGATATAAGCCTACAGCACCCGGTATTCCCAGGCAGTCTCCCATCCAAGTACTAACCAGGCCTGGCCCTGCTTAGCTTCCGAGATAATGGTATAAGCCTACAGCACCCGGTATTCCCAGGCGGTCTCCCATCCAAGTACTAACCAGGCCTGACCCTGCTTAGCTTCCAAGATCAGACGAGATCGGGCATCTGCAGGGTAACAGTTGCTGTTTGATAGAATAGAGATATTTCAATGTGGTTTGTTTCATTGAATTCTGCATGAAATTACACACCAGCTGGTATGTAGCATTATTCAAAAATACCAAGATTTTCAAAATTTTGGCCGATAGTAGTGTCACCCCCTGTGCACGTCACATAGTGCGGCCCACACCCCCTGCACCCTGCTAGTGACGCCACTGCCTTCATCCCCCTCTTGTGGGTTTTTCCAGAGGCAGCTAATGGACCATTGTGGGAACAAGACTAGACAAACCTTTGGCATGGCAAACCTTTGGTCTGTTTAGAGCTCTTAATTAATATATAGCATGTCCTTGTATTGTTTGTTACAGGCACTTGAAACACATAGAACTCAATTGACCCAGAGCTCCATTATTAGCCCAACAAATTACATGGAATGAGGACAAAGGCAAGGCGAATAAGAAAGGAAAGGGACCACTGAGGGATTCCCCCCCCCTGGTGGCCTACATGATAGCCAGGCAGCCCAATCCTATGCTGCCCGGAGTGTGGGGCTGCTGCAGCATCCTGAGCGCTAACTGGGCAGTGCTGGGGGTACCTCAGGAAAAGGGGATTTTTGTTTCCTTCCCCCAGGTAAGGCAAGTAGCCCCACAATGGGGGCTGCTCAATTCTGTGGCAACCCTGGGCTGCTGTAGAATTGAGAGCCTCCATGTCGAACCCACAGCCTGACACAGCGGCTCTGGACGCAGAGGAGCGGAGCTCCTCCAGTCCCGCTGCCCTGCCACCCCATTCCCTCCCCCAGGCTTGCCTCGTCCTCTCTCTGCCTCCACCTGCCCTGGAATGCCTCTTCTCCGCCCCCCCTCATGTCCCCACCTACCTCTTCGCCATCCAGCGGTTTGGGCGACTGTGGAGTAGCAGAGTTGCTAGTCCAGCGCCAGCTAGCACTGAGCATTGGACCATCGTTGAGGGCCACGAAAGTGCTTTATGGCACGTTTGCAGCACTCATCACTGGTGGAGTGCCAGCGGTGAGAACTCAGGATTGGGCCCTTAATTCCCTGCTGCAGTTGTTGTCAAAGCAAACATACTTAGCTAAACTAAAATCTATACAGTGAGCATGGAAGGTGGCGGCCAACTGCGCAGACAAAGTGGTCTTTTGAAGCACGATTCCATTGAACAGTGCAGGACGGTTAAGTGGAAATGTCCAATTCATTACCAGGCTTTTGCTGCGATTCAATTCTGCCATTACTGGGCAGCACAGAATGAAGACAATCAGGCTGGCCCCAGAGGGGGAAAAGGAATGACTCTGTTTAGAGCTCTGTTTCGAGTTGCCAAGTGGATGTGGTCCAGGTTAATACTTTCTGGTTTTGTCACAGTGAGAGGCAATTTGTTTCTTGCTGGGATTTTCACGACAGATCAATAGTGAGGAACAAGCTGGATTCCAACAGGTAAGAAGAATCCACATTCGTTCAATGGTGGTGTTTTCCATCACATCAGACCAGTGGAATAGTAGAGGGGATGCAATGCATTAAGTTTTGCCGGCACATAAGCGCACCGTGCAAGTGGCCCTTCCCCCTCCTCTTTGGAATGACTACAAAGGGAAGGGGGAGGGTCGCTTCCATAGCACACTCAGGCACCTGCAAAACCTAATGCTTTGCACCCCCTCTAGCTACGCCACAGCATTGAACACAACCATGGCATGGTAGCCAGTGGGAAGACTAGACAAACCTTTGGCATGGCAAACCTTTGGTCTGTTTAGAGCTCTTAATTAATATATAGCATGTCCTTGTATTGTTTGTTACAGGCACTTGAAACACATAGAACTCAATTGACCCAGAGCTCCATTATTAGCCCAACAAATTACATGGAATGAGGACAAAGGCAAGGCGAATAAGAAAGGAAAGGGACCACTGAGGGATTCCCCCCCCCTGGTGGCCTACATGATAGCCAGGCAGCCCAATCCTATGCTGCCCGGAGTGTGGGGCTGCTGCAGCATCCTGAGCGCTAACTGGGCAGTGCTGGGGGTACCTCAGGAAAAGGGGATTTTTGTTTCCTTCCCCCAGGTAAGGCAAGTAGCCCCACAATGGGGGCTGCTCAATTCTGTGGCAACCCTGGGCTGCTGTAGAATTGAGAGCCTCCATGTCGAACCCACAGCCTGACACAGCGGCTCTGGACGCAGAGGAGCGGAGCTCCTCCAGTCCCGCTGCCCTGCCACCCCATTCCCTCCCCCAGGCTTGCCTCGTCCTCTCTCTGCCTCCACCTGCCCTGGAATGCCTCTTCTCCGCCCCCCCTCATGTCCCCACCTACCTCTTCGCCATCCAGCGGTTTGGGCGACTGTGGAGTAGCAGAGTTGCTAGTCCAGCGCCAGCTAGCACTGAGCATTGGACCATCGTTGAGGGCCACGAAAGTGCTTTATGGCACGTTTGCAGCACTCATCACTGGTGGAGTGCCAGCGGTGAGAACTCAGGATTGGGCCCTTAATTCCCTGCTGCAGTTGTTGTCAAAGCAAACATACTTAGCTAAACTAAAATCTATACAGTGAGCATGGAAGGTGGCGGCCAACTGCGCAGACAAAGTGGTCTTTTGAAGCACGATTCCATTGAACAGTGCAGGACGGTTAAGTGGAAATGTCCAATTCATTACCAGGCTTTTGCTGCGATTCAATTCTGCCATTACTGGGCAGCACAGAATGAAGACAATCAGGCTGGCCCCAGAGGGGGAAAAGGAATGACTCTGTTTAGAGCTCTGTTTCGAGTTGCCAAGTGGATGTGGTCCAGGTTAATACTTTCTGGTTTTGTCACAGTGAGAGGCAATTTGTTTCTTGCTGGGATTTTCACGACAGATCAATAGTGAGGAACAAGCTGGATTCCAACAGGTAAGAAGAATCCACATTCGTTCAATGGTGGTGTTTTCCATCACATCAGACCAGTGGAATAGTAGAGGGGATGCAATGCATTAAGTTTTGCCGGCACATAAGCGCACCGTGCAAGTGGCCCTTCCCCCTCCTCTTTGGAATGACTACAAAGGGAAGGGGGAGGGTCGCTTCCATAGCACACTCAGGCACCTGCAAAACCTAATGCTTTGCACCCCCTCTAGCTACGCCACAGCATTGAACACAACCATGGCATGGTAGCCAGTGGGAAGCGCAGAATCTGAACCCAGTGCAGGCAAAAAGGATCAAGCCCAGTCAAATTACAGAGGTTGCCAAAGAAGGGCAGGAACTGGATATTATCTTAAGTATGTGCTTTTGCTGAAAAATGTGGAAGTAAATATGCAAAGTAGAGTGCCAGCCTCTTCATGTGTTACTCAGGTCCCATTGTGCTCAACAGGACTTAATCCTATTTTACTAGGTCAATTTGCTAAGTAAATATGCACAGGGGTGTAGCCTTAATGTAACATGAGCTGAATACAGGTTTCTCCCTTAGGAAAGATGGTGGCCTGCTTGTTAACAAATGGCCCTAGGCCAGTGTTTCCCAAACGGAGGGTCGGGACCCACCAGTGGGTCTCAACTTGATTATTGAAAGAAACCGATAAGCTGATAGTTGATAAGGAAAATGTGTTGAGCCCTATGAAAAGTGAAACTGAGCCACATGTGCATGTTTACTCATGACAAGGTAAACATGCCTCAGTTTTTATCAAAGGCCAGGCAAAGGGGACTGCAAAGCCATCAGAATGGTCCTGATCCAATGAATATGGGTCTCAACAAATGTTCCAGAAGGTGGGCCATTTCATAGTAAGAAAGGATAAAAAAAGGATAAGCTGCTTTGAGCAGCTGGTAAAGTGAAATTTTTTAAGGCTCATACAGCTAGGTGGGTACCACTGGAGTGCCACTTTAAAAATTGGGTTCCGGTGCTAAAAAGTTTGGAAGTTATTGCCCTAAGCAGCTTTCTCAATTTCCGTCCTACTGAACCTGAAGCTGCTTCTTAGCTAAAAAAGTTTGATAGCCGCACCTGAGCACTTCTGATGATGCTCCTACTGTAGTAAAAGTTGCAGAGTTCTACTCCTCTGCTACTACATCCTTGTGGAAGAGTGACTGTTGCTCTCCTCCTGCTAAATATGAAAACTGCTGCTGAAAAGCTGCCTTTCAGCAAGATCTCTGTGTTGTGTGTGTGGCTTGAGAATGTCCGAGCTCACTGGCAGCCTTGAGATGCAGAGATTTTCCTTCTGGCAATAACATCTTCTCCTGTCTCAGTGGGGTTTAAAGTAGCACATCTGAGAAGCAGGCTGTCAGCAGGAGTTTCTGAATCTCAAACAACCCAAAATACCTTAAGGGGGCACGATAAGGGGTCAACCAGAGCGGGCTGGCAACGATACCTCTAGGGTCGATGAGCCAGCCCGGCAGGACGAGGGCAGAAGGAACACTGTGTTCAGTTCTCCGCCTGCCTCTGGCATGAGCAGTGGGGAATCTGCTGTGCGATGGAGGCCTGCCAGTGGTCTCTTCTGGAACCTGGAAGCATTTTCCATGATGTAGGCTGTGGGAAGGGACAGGGGTGGTGTGGTACAAAAAAATAAGGAAGCAATGCCTTCCCCCTACTGTGCCCCTTTCAGAGGGAGAAACACGGGTCTGGGAAGCAATGAAGTGATGAGATGTGGATACAGCCCTGCGCAAGCAGAAACTCTGCCCTGTGGCTCTCTGAGCCCAGCAGCACATGCCAGGCTGCCCCCAGAGTGGGGTGAGTTGACACTGAAACATTGCCCAGTTAGTTCTTCTCATCCCCATTCATGCCAACCCTTTTTTTTATGGCCTTCTTTCGACAGCCTCCTTATGGAAAGACATGGCCGTGTGAAGTGTGTAAATAAATCAACCGGAGGACAAAGCGAAGGTCCTTTTTCCTCCTGGGAAAAGCTATGATTGCTCTATATTTCAGGAGGCAGGAGAGCTTCATGTACGTGGCCCCCGTGGGAAAGACTGGCACATGTTTTCAGTGGCCAACTTGTACCAAGTAAATCCTGCTATGGCAGACAGACAGGCAGACAGGCAGGCAGGCAGGCAGACAGATCCCTTGAATGCAGAAACCTGATTCTTCTTCCACCCCTGAGGGAAAACGTCCATCTAGCACCTGAGACCATGGACAGAGCTCCTTCTCACACAACACCTGTACTTTTGACTCAAGCTTTTCATTTCCAGGAATTGTGCAACTTTTCAATTCATACATGACCGATTGTAAACTCGTTGGGGCAGGGACCTGCCTTCTCTGCTATTGTCAAGTGCCATGCACACTGATGTCATGGTATGAAAACATATATATATATATATACATATATAAAACATATATATATAAGCAATCTGATGTGCCTGTGTGTGTGTGTGTGTGTGTGTGTGTGAGAGAGAGAGAGAGAGAGAGAGAGCGAGCCCTTCCCTGCAGGGCTAGTGCCAACCATCTCTCAGTACTGGTATCAGCTTTAGCTCCCAATGTGATATCAGGGGGTTGGCAGGGGAACCAAAGGTCTTTGTGAGGAATTGGATCAGTCCTGGGGAGTACTGCAGGGCAAAGAACGAACCTCTCTGCCCACTGCCCCAATCCAGTACCCTCATCCCAGCTGCGATTTACATAAATGAAGACATATGTAAAAATAAACGGTGTTTTTAATGCTCAGTGTATAGCTTGGCCCTAATAACATGATGGGGGAATTTCCTCTGGAGGCACTCACTGCTCCCCTAAGTCAGTACTGTACTAAGTCAGTACTACACAACCATCATGTGAGAGCTGGGAACACAAGCCAGGGCAGGGGGTGGTAAGAGAAGAGCGGAAGCCACGAGTTGGAGCCAGCAAGAAATATCAGCACCCAAGTCAAGTTCCAATCTGAAGAGGAAGCCTTCATAGCCTGTTCCAGTTCAAGACAGTGAATGATCACCCAGAGTGAGTGGAGCCTTTCCCCATGCACATGGGGCCCTTCACAGCCTAGAGCAGCGATTTTCAACCACTGTTTGCCACGGCACATTGGTGTGCCCTGAATAGTCTGCAGGTGTGCCACAGGAGTTTGGGGGAGGGTCATATATTAGTAGGGCCATTGGGGATGTGGGGGATGCTGGCAGTGCGGTGTGCCTTGTCAATTGCCCAAAAAACTGATGGTGTGCCTTGACCATTTTAACACCTTGCCAGTGTGCCATGAGATGAAAAAAGTTGAAAATCACTGACCTAGAGAGATGCTCCAATCTGTAGCTCTGGTGCACAGGTCTTTGTGAGTTCCCCATTTTAGCTCTAGCAGCACACCACACCCTGCTCAGAAAATTCAGCCCCCCCCCCCCGTTCCATATATTTTGGCATGGTGATGCCTAAGTCACCCCTTTGCTAAATAATCTGCCTGACCGTTCTTTCCTGGGTATGATTCACAGTGCTAAGTGATACCTCTAATACTCTATACCAGGGGTGCCCAAACCCCGGCCCTGAGGCCACTTGCGGCCCTCGAGGCCTCTCAATGCGGCCCTCAGGGAGCCCCCAGTCTCCAATGAGCCTCTAGAGATTTGTTGGAGCCTGCACTGGCCTGATGCAACTGCTCTCAGCCTGAGGGCAATTGTTTGACCTCTTGCATGAGCTGTGGGACGAGGGTTTCCTCCACTGCTTACTGTTTCATGTCTGTGATGCAGTAGCAGCAGCAAAGGAAAGGCCAGCCTTGCTTTGTGCAAGGCTTTTTATAGGCCTTAAGCTATTTCAAGACCTTCATTCACTCATATAAGTTCATCTTAATATATTCATTTATGTAAACTTATGTAAATTTATTTAAACTTTCAATGTAAATTAATTCTTTTTTTCCCAGGCCCCCGACACAGTGTCAGAGAGATGATGTGGCCCTCCTGCCAAAAACTTTGGACACCCCTGCTCTATACAGTTTAGGGCCTCCGTTCTTAAAGGCCTGGTTCTCCCCCCATGAGACTGTCCTGTCTCCTGAGATCATCTGGGAAGGTTCTTCTATGTGTTCCATCATCCTCAGAGACTTGGTTGGTGTTGACCATCCTGGTGCAAGGGAGGGCACCAGGATGAGGTCTCTTGTTATCTGGTGTGCTCCCTGGGGCATTTGATGGGCCGCTGTGAGGTACAGGAAACTGGACTAGATGGGCCTATGGCCTGAGCCAGTGGGGCTGTTCTTATGTTCTTAATTACAATTCCCAGGAGGCCTTGCAGGTCTCTTGTTATCTGGTGTGCTCCCTGGGGCATTTGGTGGGCCGCTGTGAGGTACAGGAAGCTGGACTAGATGGGCCTATGGCCTGATCCAGTGGGGCTGTTCTTATGTTCTTAACTACAATTCCCAGGAGGCCTTGCAGGTCTCTTGTTATCTGGTGTGCTCCCTGGGGCATTTGGTGGGCCGCTGTGAGGTACAGGAAGCTGGACTAGATGGGCCTATGGCCTGATCCAGTGGGGCTGTTCTTATGTTCTTATGACACAAGGGACGACCTTTTCCAGTGTGGCACCTAGCCTGAGAAATTCCCTGCCAGGCAGGGCCAGCCCAAGACCTCCTGATGCTTGAGGTAGCATGCCAAATGCTTCCCCCCATCTGATAATGTCCCAGCCTCTGCTCCTCCCACTCTCAAATGTTCTTGATCAGCACTCCCCTCCAACTCCTCTCGGTTCCCCTGGAGAAGGAGGAGCATTGGGAGTAAATAGGTGGCCAGAAATCTGCTGCCTGAGGCAGCTGCTTCAGTTGGCCTCCTGGATGGGCCAGCCCTCCTGTCAGATGACGTCTGTACCACCCCTATTTATGTTTTTCATAAGAATGACAAAAGATTCCTTTTCCACGAGGCATTTTTGATTGACTGTGTCTCTCCTTTTGCGGAGATTTTTTTTCTTCTTGCTGCTGGTTATTCTGATATCACTGATTTTTAGAAGTCCTACATTTATGGATTGTTCATATATTTGAGTTGAAACCAGTAATGTAGTTAAGGCATCTGCTACCCAGGGTCAAAGAAGATTTTGTAGCCCCTCCCACAATGAAATCAAAGTTAAATTAAATAAATAAATAAATAAGTGTTCTTGTTAATTGGCCAGAACTTTTGACAGAATACAGTTATTTTAGTGTGGTTTGTTTCGTTGTATTCTGCACTCAGTTGCCTTTCTATTGATATATAACATGATGGCGTTATTCAAAATTACTAAGGTTTTCACAGTTTTGGCCACTAGTGTCAGACTCAACCTGTTGCCCCCCCCAAAGCTTGCTATCTGATGCAGTTACCACCCCTGCACTCCCCTTAGCTACTCCACTGATTGGAGCTACGCCGACTGCACAAGCCTATGTATGTCTACCCAAAGTAAAGGAACTTCAGTGGAACTTTCTCCCGGGGTAGGCTATATGGGATTGCAGTACTTCCTTTTTAAAGAAACAGTCCTTCCTTTTTTTGGTTCCTTTATAATGAAAAAAGTGGCAAAAATAATACCCTGCACATGCCTGATCTCGGAAGCTAAGCAGGGTCAGGCCTGGTTAGTACTTGGACGGGAGACCGCTTGGGCATACCGGGTGCTGTAGGCTTATACCATAGACTGAAGGTTGCCAACCATATCTAAATGGAAGAGAGCAAGTTTCCCACCCAGCCTTGCTTACTCATGGTTGCTTTTCCCTAACTTGATCTTAGTGCCAGGAGGCTATATCAGACCTGTTGCTTCATTGCCAGAGCTGTGACTCAGGCTCTATCCTTGAGAAATGACTGATGCAGGCTGCCTGGGATGCAGCAAAAATGTGCGTGTCCCGGTTAAGCAAGCACCTTCCACTTAATTAATTAACTGACAGAAACAGAGGTCAGTCCTGGCTTTCTGCAGAATGGAGTGTTTCTAGCAGAGCCGCAGCACGCACCGATACAAAACGACAACCTAATCCCTTGCAAACGTGCTTGAGTGGAAGGAACACACTGAAGGAATCTGCTCTGTCACAGAACCGCCCGCCCTCAGTCCTCTCACACAGCGTTTGCCCAGAAGACAGGAGAGGTCTGGATAAAAATCAGTCTGCACAAATTTTGCAAGGGCCCAAAAACTTGAGCACGCTTGTCAGCACTATCCTCAGAAAATGTACTCAAAAGTAAATCCACCCAGTGGCAAGGGGGCAGCACACCCTGGGCACTACACCAAAGTGCCACATGAGGGAGTGCCACACGAGGTCCAGCCAAAATGGCCACCACCACTTCTTAGTGTTTATGTGGCTTCCCAATCAGGAAGCCATCAAAGCACTGAGAAGTGGTGACAGCAACAGAATTGCCCCTGGAGAGACCCACCAAAGAAAGAGGAAGCAGCCAAATTGCGAAGCCACCACTTTGGAGCGAACCCAGAATTGACATTGTGGTGTTGCATGACATCACAACATCTCCAAACTCAGCATTGCCAACCCAGGCTCCAGGGCCTTTACTCAGCGTGTGGTTGGTCTGTGGAACTCCTTGCCACAGGATGTGGTGATGGCGTCTGGCCTGGATGCCTTTAAAAGGGGATTGGACAAGTTTCTGGAGGAAAAGTCCATTACGGGGTACAAGCCATGATGTGTATGCGCAACCTCCTGATTTTAGAAATGGGCTATGTCAGAATGCCAGATGCAAGGGAGGGCACCAGGATGAGGTCTCATATTATCTTGTGTGCTCCCTGGGGCATTTGGTGGGCCGCTGTGAGATACAGGAAGCTGGACTAGATGGGCCTATGGCCTGATCCAGTGGGGCTGTTCTTATGTTCTTATGGCCTCTAGCTTTGTCGCTGAGCCCACCTGAGTTCAATGGGAGTTACTGCCTTTTCAGCTTGCATAGGATGGAACTTCAAGTAGTGATTTTCAGATCTCCTGTTTCCTTTATTCAGTAGGGTTTTTTTTAAAGGGGTCAGACTGTACACAGCAAGCTGGCCCAAGGCACCCGAGTGCCAAAGACAGGATGCCAAATGTCTCTCCCCTTTACCTGGTGATGTTCTCACCTCACACTCCCTAGATTGAAAAAGGAAGAGGGGAAAAGTGTGACAACAAAGTGTGGAGGAGGGGAAAGGGTAGATCAGAGCATCAGATGCCACTCCTTTTCTCCTCACTTCCTCTTCCATGTTGCCCCCTCTTCATTCTCCAGTCCAAGGAACAAGATACAGAGGAGCAGGAGAGGCAAGTGAACAGGTGGAAGCGGGTGCCCCACATCAAGCTCTTGCTGAAGCAAATGCCTCAGTTGGCCTCATAGATGAGCCGGCCCTGATAACAAAGAAACAAAAAAAAAACCCAAAGGAAAGAAAAATAAAGGTAATATTCCTTTAAAAAGAAACATGGAAGAGGCAAATAAAATCCAGATGGAGTAATCATGTTAGTGTTTAAGAGCAAACACATACACACCAAGAAGAGCTGTGGAATCTTAAAGACTTTAAAGGCTGCAGTTCCTTAAAGATTTATTGTGGGCCAAACTCTCCTTAATACACTGATTTGGCTCAGAGCCAGTCCAGCCAGGAGGCCCATTGAAGCCCTTTGAATCCCTCAGGCATGAATTGGCAGCCCCCCCCCCTGGCTGCCTCCTGCCCGCCTCTGCTGCTTTTCCTCCCACCCTCTAGATCTGAAAAGGAAGAGGGGAAAAGAGTAGGAAAGGATGTATGATGAAGAGAGGAGGAGTGCGCTAGAGTGTTACCAATGTGCCATGCTTTCTCCTCCATTTTCTCCTCTGTCCTCTTCATGTTTGAACCAAGGGAGCAGGAGGATGAGGAGTGATGGATCTAGCTGGGCACATACATCTGCTGAGCTGGAGATGGCATCAGAGCTGTGCACGTAAGAGGGTCCATCTGGCCAGGGTGACCCTTAAATCCTCAGTATAGGCAGCAAAATCCCGTGCAAACTGTGCAACCTGGGGAGCCCAGGAAAAGGATTTGCACCAGAACCTGCCCCTGGCAACTTGATACATTGATCCCTGTAAACCAGTTTGCAGCCTCTTTTCCTTGCATGGGTTATGTCCGAATAATTGAAGCACACACTGCAACCACAATTCTATTTAAGGGCTGTCGATTCAAGAAACAGCCTGTTCATCATCTGAGCATGGATGGATTGATCGGCTAAATTTGCAAGATGGAAAAGCAACAGAAAGCAGGTTTTGTTAGCAGTTGCTTTGCATTATAACAAATTAAGGATCAAAGTAGCTGGGAGTGCAGCACCACAGAAATAAACCTTTTGCAAAGAGAGCAGAGCCAATGGTGTCACTAGGGGTTGCACCGCCCAGTGCAGGAAGCCAGTGCCTCGCCCTTATGATGGAGTGGGTGTGGCAATGCCCCAGGCTGTGGGCGTGGCAATGTACGTTGCTCTGCCCCGCTGGGTTTTTCGGCTATAACTTTTGATAGAATAGAGATATTTCAACGTGATTTGTTTTGTTGTATTCTGAATGATATTACACATTGATTGATATATAACATGATGGCATTATTCAAAAATACCAAGATTTTAAAAATTTTGGTGAGTAGTGGTGTCAACCCCCTATGCGCGTCACCTGGTGTATATTGCACCCCCCAGTATGCCACTGAGGAGAGCCAACCTGAATTGATGAGTTAAAGGCTGCTTTTCCAGCCACCGGCAATGTGGCCAGGGAAGAGCATGTATCGGGACCAGGAAGGGGCGATATTAGCAGGAGCATGCACCAATATCCTAATCCCCTTCCCAGTGGACTTGTGCCAGCAATATAGCTGGCACAGATCCAATTAGATACTGTAGGAAGGGCAGGGACTTAGGGAATAAATGTTCCCTTACCCAAGGAGGCCTCCAGAGGCTGAAACTCCCCACTGGATTCAGCAGGTACCACGCTCTCCAGTTGTATCACCATGCGGGGAGTTGCTCTGGATTTGGCCTGTAAATGAGACCAGCAGCTGTCACTAAGAAAGATCAAGTCTTCTTGCCTATCGACTCAACTGAGAACTGATATGTCTGAGTTCTGCAGGGCAGCTGCAGCCTTACAGATGTGTAGGCTCCCCGGGTATACATTTACTGGACCCCGCTTGGCAGCATGTACCGATTAAGTGGAGAACGTGGTCATTTTAGCCATCTCATTAGGTAAAGAGTCTCACTCTGTGCTTGCAAAATGCACAGGAAAAATTTCTGGGCATTCTGTGAGGAACAGAAAATGAGCAGCCCTTGCAAAAAATAGAACCACAACATGTAAGAGTAAATCATTTTAATCTCACCCTTGGAACACATTGATATTTGGATGACATTTGGGGTATGTATTCCCCCCCCCCCCCACACCTTTCTTTTTGGCCATAGCATGAACATTTATCTACAAATAAATAATAGAATTATCTGAAACCAAACAGACATGAAATACCTTGTGCTGCCTGTAGAAAACACATGACTCAATTACGCCTCCTATTAATAATGGATATTACTCTGCCCACTGGCTGCTGTGAGCCTGGGTAGGGTTTTGTTTCCCAACGACTGGCCACCACACAGAGAGTAGAATTGCGCCTACGTGACTCCCTTGGAGTCCTGGGCCAGGAGGTTTCAAAAGGCTGTGGGGGTGGGTAAGCTTCTGGCCCCAAGGAGAAGCCTTCACTCACAATTTCCTGCAAGGACGTCTACAGCTAACCATGTCTCACATGGACACGGCTTGTAAACCTGTCATGTTTGCACATTTGATATTATCTTCATATGAGGAGATGCACCAGTCCTCCACTCTCATCCACTCCTTTTCCCCCTCTATTCCCTTCTCTTTTTTTTGAGTCCATGAAGTGGGAAGACGGGTGGAGGCAGGCAGGCAGGCAGGGTGCCCCCCCCCAATCTTCCTCCTGAGGCAAGTGCCTCAGATCCCAATCCTGAACTTGGCCAGTGTCGGCACTGAGCCCGTATGCCGGCGCTGGGTGCCATAAATGTACTGTAAAACACATTTATGGAACCCAGAGCTCCGTAGTGGAGCGCTGGTGCTGGGCCCATTCCAGTCTGGTGCTAGGCCCAGCACTGGCAGGAAAAGGAAGGTTCAACAGCTGGGGGTTCAACTGCTGGGCTGTTGTGCGGCCTTTGGGTGGCAGGGAAGGGAGTAACAAGGGCAGAGTGTGGGGAGGGAGGAGGACCAGGGAGGGCTGTAATGGAAGATCAGAAGATCATCAGGTGGATGATGTGGTGTTGACAGTGATTCCATGTTTTGACAGCTGGTTGACAGCTCTGGGAAGGGCAGGGCTGGCTCCACAGCTGTAATCAATCAAGGCCAATGGGACTCTGATGGACACCTGAGCTTCATTTGACCTTGATGGGACTTTGAATGGACATGGACTGAAGAGATGGCTCAGCTGAGCCTAATTTGGACTTAACAAGGGGCTAGCAAGGTAGCTCACAGCTGAGCTGCATTTTGGATTATGAGACATCCAAGGATAAAAGGCAGCTTCAGAAGGACCAAAGGCTACCCTGACCCAGAGGGAGACGCTACCTGATCCAGAGGAGACCTGACCTGACTGGAGTTTGGACCTTGGACTGTGACCTGGCATATCGTTTCTGGACTCTGCTTTGGCAATCTGCCCTTATTGGACTGGGACTGGACTCTGACTTTTGCCTGCTGCACTTGTGAGTTTAACAAGGGAAGCTAATTAGCCAGTGGGCACAAGGCCCAGTGGATTGGGATTTGGCAGACCAGGGTTGGGGCGGGATTGGCAGTGCTCTGCTCCACCATATCCTGACCTATGTGTCGGGCCTTCCAGCATGACACAGAGTCTCTCTGCGCTGGCAAAACAGCCAGTCAGTCAACAGTCAACAAAACCTTTATTTGGCATAAAGCAAAACAGCCAGCACAGACTTGAGAAGCCCCATTGTGGAGCTTGGGGCTTTCCTCAGGGGAAGGGGAGGGAAGTCCCCATCCCCTGAGGAGATCTCCAGCTGCTTCCTGGTGCCTGCTGGATACAGCAGTAGCCACATTGACACCACTACTCCCACAGGAGCCGGGAAGCTCAGGATTGGGCTGTCAGTTGGCCTTGTGGATGGGTTGACAATGGGAGGTGTTTGCTTAGCTGCAGGGTGTCCCCTAATAAGGTGCTGGAAATTCTGCCTGTTTTCAGTGGCTGGGAGAGTTGGATGCACTGCTGAGAAGAACGGGGGGAAAAGCAGGATCTGCCTTCCAAATCAGAGCTGACTTTAAGCCCACTGGACTAATTGCCCCCGATTGGGCCCTGTGCCTAAGGGGGCCCTGTGCAAAGGAAATCAAATCTAGCCTTGTCAAACACACACACACACAACACATTGCAACAGACACCTCACTGCAGGTTTTGCAGAGAGCAGCAACGATTTTAATTTTCTTCTGAATTCTTAAAAAGCCAGAAGTGCACACTGTTTAGAGTTTGAAAGATTTTTTTTTTACTATACTTGAATTACATGTGTTAATTATAGAACAGCGTAAACATTCTCTGAAATTTTATATTAAAATGAGCTTCGATCCATTGGGTCCATTAACCCACATGTACTTTTTAAGAGCACGTTTTGATGGCTTTCCGTTCTACCAGAGAGATATAAAGTCTATAATGGATTTCATTTCTATCTCTAAGATTCTACAGACCTGGGCTGTGAACCTGGGGCAAAATAAAAAAATAAAAATAAAAATTTCCAATTTGGTCCTATTGCTCCCAAGACCAGCCCTGCTTTCACCTACCCTACTCACAACCAGAACTGGTTGACCCCACAACCAGAACCCCTGGCTGGGTTGAAAGGGGTTGAAAGGGGTTCCAATGAGTTGAAAGGGGTTCCAATGAGAACCCCTTCCCTTTACTATGTCTGTGAACAGTGCAACACTCATTCTGTCACCTCTGAATGTCACCTACAGTAGTACATAACACTTATGCTTATGTGGAAGCAGCTATACAGGACCACAGATCCTCGCAATCAAAATCCTGGCTCAGGGTGCCAGCTGATTGGCAGGTGTTCCTCCTTCTCCTCTTCTTTTCCCCCCATGCCACATGACTGCACCACTGATTACATGGCTATCTGCCATCAGACCAGCAGCTGTCACTAAGGATACTCAAGGCTTCTTGCATATCGACTTAACTGCTTCCCCCCTGGGAATTTCTAATTTACAGAATACAATCCCGGGAACCTTGTCCATCTTGAATGCAGCCTCTGGTTTCCGGGCAGCAAATTACTAATAAAGTTAACCTTATATAATCAGCATAAGCCGCTGGGCCAACTCCAGAGACAGAGCACAAGGAGCCGTGCAGGGGAGAGGGGAAACACGACAGATGATGACAATTCTGCCAGCAATGAGAAGGCTACGATTTAAGGCAAGAACGATGCAACTAAAATCTAATCTGATTTGGCAGTGGCTCATCCTACCACATCTTCCTGTTTCTACAGTTTCACAAGCACTTCATGTATGTGGCAGTGGCGCTCTTTGGATGCCAAGATGAGTAAATTATGGGGGGAGGGGCGTTCATGGTCCTAAGATTTTGGGTGATGCTATGAGATCAGGAAGATGTTTATGGGGACACAGTAAGGCTGGAGGCAGACATTATGGTATGCTTTCTTAGAACACCACTGGTAGACAACTGCATGGACCAGCCCCAACAACTTTGCTGCTTTTTGCAATACACGACACCTGCTAGGAATCCAGGAGTGCCGTTTGAACCAGCTCTTTGGCTTGTGCAGTTCACTATAGTCAAGGCTGACTGACAATGGTGCTCCGTGTTTTTCCCTACCTGGCACACCAGGGATGGGACCTCTTGCATGCAAAGCATGTGACCTACCATTCAGCTAAGGCCCTTCTTTGCCCTGATGAGGTGTGTTCATACCATAGAGCAGTATCACCCCTCTTCTCAGCCTCTCTGCAAGAACTGCCATCTGTCTCTAGGTTAAAGAGAATGCCAATAAACAGCCTTTTGGGAAACACACCAACCTCCTATGGCTCTTCCCATATCGATTTGGTGTCACTCACCTTCAGCGCATCCTGGTGCTGATGTATAGATGGAGCAGTGGAAGATTTGGCTCGTCGCTTTTCTTTTTTTGTGTTGTCTTTTTTACACAGCGGTTAAGAAATTGGAGTGATTGTCTCCTGTGTGGCTGAAATTCTCCCCCCTCCCCTATCTTTTGGCTGGTAAACCAAAATACTTGCATTCCTCTTCAGCAAAATGAGGCAGACAGTCACTTGAACAGCTGAGCTATTTGCCCCATCAGCTGCCAAGCTCAGGGTGGCAAAAACACTGCGGTAAATGAGAGGCCTCCAGCCAATGTCTTTGGTTGGTGAATGCCAACACACTCAGATCCCCCATCCATCTACTGATTCAATCAGAGAGCCATGGGAGACGCCTTCTCTCCACCACCCCACACCAGATGCATGCTTTCTCCCTCACCCCCTATCTCCTTCTGACCCAAGACCTTCCAGCACTGAAGGCAGTGCACCAAATGTAATCCCCTATTACTTGGTACCTTGCTACACCAAATTGCCCCCCCCCCCGTGGCACTCTTTGCTTTCGAAAAGGAAGATGAGAATGGAGCAGAAGAGGAAGTGTGGAAGAGAGGAGACGAGCGTGGTAGGCTAGAAGGCTTCTATGCAGAGGTGTCACTGTGTCACCTGCGCGAGAGCTCATTGTGTAGCTCCCATGACGAACCTCCTCTTGTACCAGACCATACAGAATAAATTACAGTATCATACACGCAGCCTAAATGCAGTGGCATCACTAGGATTGGAGTCACCCCCATTAACTTTATTATTTTTAATACAGAACAGTACAATACCAATAACCAACCAAAAACCAGTGGCAAACTTGATGGTACTCATACAAGATAAGAGTATTAGCTCTGATCATGGAAATGAGAGCTGACTCCTACTAACACCTTATTGGTTCCCTTTTGTGTCATAACAACACCTCATTGGCTCTTGGAACAATCAATCCTGGTTAGTTTTGAGTTAAAGAAACCCCATTTTTGTTACATAAAGCAGTTGTGTTTTCTTTTTCTGGTGGCCATAGCATTTGGTAGAATGCAAATAATTCAAAATGGTTTCTTTCACTACCTTCTGCATGAAATCACCTTTCCAATGATAAATAGGTTGTTGGCAACCTTCAGTCTCGGAAGACTATGGTATCGCGCTCTGGATGGTGGTTCTGGCACAGCGTCTAGTGTGGCTGAAAAGGCCGATTCGGGAGTGACAATCCCTTCCACACTGGGAGCAAGTGCAGCCTGTCCCTGGTCTGTCTCCCTGGCTGTGGGCCTTCCTTCTTTGCCTCTTTGCCTCAGACTGTTGGCCAAGTGCCTCTTCAAACTGGGAAAGGCCATGCTGCACAGCCTGCCTCCAAGCGGGCCGCTCAGAGGCCAGGGTTTCCCACTTGTTGAGGTCCACTCCTAAGGCCTTCAGATCCCTCTTGCAGATGTCCTTGTATTGCAGCTGTGGTCTACCTGTAGGGCGCTTTCCTTGCACGAGTTCTCCATAGAGGAGATCCTTTGGGATCCGACCATCATCCATTCTCACGACATGACCGAGCCAACGCAGGCATCTCTGTTTCAGCAGTGCATACATGCTAGGGATTCCAGCTCATTCCAGGACTGTGTTGTTTGGAACTTTGTCCTGCCAGGTGATGCCGAGAATGCGTCAGAGACAGCGCATGTGGAATGCGTTCAGTTTCCTCTCCTGTTGTGAGCGAAGAGTCCATGACTCGCTGCAATACAGAAGTGTACTCAGGACGCAAGCTCTGTAGACCTGGATCTTGGTATGTTCCGTCAGCTTCTTGTTGGACCAGACTCTCTTTGTGAGTCTGGAAAACATGGTAGCTGCTTTACCGATGCGTTTGTTTAGCTCAGTATCGAGAGAAAGAGTGCTGGAGATCGTTGAGCCAAGGTACACAAAATCATGGACAACCTCCAGTTCATGCGCAGATATTGTAATGCAGGGAGGTGAGTCCACATCCTGAACCATGACCTGTGTTTTCTTCAGGCTGATCGTCAGTCCAAAATCTTGGCAGGCCTTGCTAAAACGATCCATGAGCTGCTGGAGATCTTTGGCAGAGTGGGTAGTGACAGCTGCATCGTCGGCAAAGAGGAAGTCACGCAGACATTTCAGCTGAACTTTGGACTTTGCTTTGAACTTTGAACTGCTTTGAACTTTGGACTTTGCATCATATAACATGATGGTATTATTCATAAATACAAATTTTCCAAAAGGTTTCCAAACTTCTGGTCAGTAATAGTGTCCCTGAGGTTGTCACAGTCTGCACCCTCCCCACACACACTCCCTAGTGATGCCACCACTGTTTCTATGCCCTTAACCACGGGTCATGTTGAAATCCAGCAGGTGTAGTTTTCTTCAACTTGGAGATAATATGATGGGAGAAGTCTGCACCTACTGAGTTTTTTGGTGACAAAGATTTGTTAAATCTGCTATGAGTTCTCCTTGGGAAAAAGCTTCCAAACCTAGCCATTTGAAATCAGCTTTTCAAATCAGCATTTGAAACCTAGCCATTTGAAATCAGCGTGTGGTTGGTCTGTGGAACTCCTTGCCACAGGATGTGGTGATGGCGTCTAGCCTGGACGCCTTTAAAAGGGGATTGGACAAGGCCCTCCCATCCACTTATCAGTTCACTCATTTGCCTGGTCAAGGATTTGCTACAAATGGTAGAAGGAGAGTTAGAACAGACAAAAGAAAATATTTCTTTACTCAGCGTGTGGTTGGTCTGTGGAACTCCTGGCCACAGGATGTGGTGATGGCGTCTAGCCTAGACGCCTTTAAAAGGGGATTGGACAAGTTTCTGGAGGAAAAATCCATTACGGGGTACAAGCCATGATGTGTATGTGCAATCTCCTGATTTTAGAAATGGGCTATGTCAGAAGGCCAGATGCAAGGGAGGGCACCAGGATGAGGTCTCTTGTTATCTGGTGTGCTCCCTGGGGCATTTGGTGGGCCGCTGTGAGATTCAGGAAGCTGGACTAGATGGGCCTATGGCCTGATCCAGTGGGGCTGTTCTTATGTTCTTATGTTTTGCTTTACTGAGGGCCCAATCCTACCCAACTTTCCAGTGGTGATGCAGCCACAATCCAGCCCTGAGACAAGGGAACAAACGTCCCCTTGCCTTCAGGAGGACTCCATGACTGCTTTTCCACCACAGGAGGCAGTGTGCACCCTGTTGGATTGGCTGCAGCACTGGAAAGTTGGCTAGGATTGGGCCCGGAGCTATATTGATTTCCAAAGTACAGTCTCCAAAATGTCACCTGCTGTTTCCTGACCCCCATTTGTAATCCACTTTACTGTGACATATCCAGCTGACCTCATTGAAGTTATGCCTGAGGCATCAGAAGATCACAAATCCAGCTGTCAGAAGAACTTGCTATTGTAAAAACCAAGTTTATTTTTGACTTTGGGGAAATTAATGAGATCAATATGGTATTTTTGTAAATTCATAAAAACCTCGGTAGCCTGACAAATTGGAACACCTTTTCCCCCTCCATTTAGAAACTGCCAATATTTTGGGAATTGAAGTTCCTAGGTCAGTTCCCAAGGTGCACTAAAATATCTAGAGACAATTATTTTTACACTGACACAGAAAGAAAAATGACTGCAGATTCCAACAGGAACATTCGCAAGCAGGATCTCAGGATTGATGGTCCCCAAACTATGTGTGTGGCTATAACCTTTGATTTTGAGATCAGGAGAGAGTTAAAGTGGGAAGCCCACCAGGCATGGGATGGTGTTTTGCCAGATTCCAGGTCCAAGCTGCACTTAGAGAACTTATGCCCACTTTAAGCTAATTAGCTCTCCTTCCGCAACAATGACTCTAGTTCTACATTGCAGCACTGCTGGACCCCATCACCATGGTAGCTCACCTGCAGAGGTCCTTCTCTCTTCTGCCAGCAACTTCTCCAGCAACACTTTGGTCCTCAGCAGGTCTTGGGCATGGCAGCCACATACCAATCTCCAGTGTCTCCAGCAGTCTCTGTTCCAGCAGTTTCTTGTCCAACAATCCTCCGAAGTCTATTCACCCACCTACCTGTTAGTCGGTCAGTCAGCAGGTCCAGTAGTCCATCAGCCAGTCATCAGTTCCTCAGTCCATTAATTCATCAGCTGCTTGCTTGCTTGCTTGTTCTAAGCTTTCTTCCTTCTACTACCCACACAGCTCTCCCTTTTTCAGGTGCTGCTTTAATCCCTCAATGACCTGCTTGCATCTAGTGCAGGGGTGTCCAAAGTTTTTGGCAGGAGGGCCACATCGTCTCTCTGACACAGTGTCCAGGGCCAGGCAAAAAAAGAATTAATTTACATTTAAAATTTGAATAAATTTACATAAGTTTACATACATGAATATATTAAACATGAACTTATATAAATTAATGAAGGTCTTGCAATAACTCAAGCCCTATAAAAGGCCTTGCACAAAGCAAGGCTGGCCTTTCCTTTGCTGCCGCTACTGCATCACAGATGTGAAACAACAAGCAGTGGAGGTTGTGGGATGAGTGACCTCATCCCACAGCTCACGCAAGAGGTCAGACAGTTGCTCTCATGCTGAGAGCAGTTGTGTCGGGCCAGTGTGGGCTCCAACAAATTGCCGGAGGGCCAAAGGCTCATTGGAGACTGGGGGCTCCCTGAGGGCCACATTGAGAGGCCTCGAGGGCCGCAAGTGGCCCCAGGGCCAGGGTTTGGGCACCCCTGATCTAGTGGCTGCAGCTGTGCAGTAGACCCATTGCTAGTTAGAGCCCTGAGGTTAACCCTATGCTTGCCTGCCAGAGCAAGGGGCCGCTGTGGACACCACAACCTATCTCCCAGAGGGATCTTGCGCATTTCCATTACAGATGGAGATAACAGTCAGGCAATCACAAAACCCCAGATGGGCTTCTACCACCACCACCTCCACTGTGTCAAAGCCTACGTTTCACAAAACATTTGCTATGCATGCAAGTGCCCTGTGGAACTCTCTTCCACTTTGTGAATAAGGTAACAAACAACAGCAAGTGGCCTGGAAAGAAAACAGAAACACCTGTTAGTAGTAAAAGGGCAATGACCTGATGCGAGTTAACAGTGCAATGTACCAATCATGGGGTGGGTGTAAATTAATAGCCTTGAGAGTGAGGTGACATGGGGCCCAATCCCATCCAACTTTCCAGCACCGGTGCAGCCGCAATGCAGCTCCGAGGTAAGGGAACAAATGTTCCCTTACCTTGATGAGGCCTCTGTGACTGCCTCCCCAATATAGGATGCAGCACACACCCCATTGGCACAGCAGCACCGGCACTGGAAAATTGGATAGGATTGGGCCCATAGCTGGACTGTGAGAGGTTTGCCTCTGTTCCCCCTTCGACAGTACTTGTGTGCTCCAGCACTGAGAGAGGGAGTGCATCAACTTACCTCTAAAAAACAAGACCTCCTTCATCAAATGTCCCTTTGAAGCTTGTAACAGTTCAGGCGAAAGTCTTGTGGTGGAAGGAACATTTATTTTTACCTTTATTTTGAATCTTTAATACAAAAATATAAGCAATAGTACAGAAACGCAAGCGGTAAGTAAAAGACTGTTTTACTTATCTCCCAGTAGGCTATCTGGTTGCCTAAGGGTCTCTTCAGACCCCCATAGGCTGTTTTGCTGGAGTAAGAACCAGGAGAGGAAGGGATGGGGCAGGTTGAAAAAGTCAGGAATACATCAACAATGTGCTTTTGCTGCTGAGATTCACCCCTTCTGGTCCATTCCCTGCCCCCTGCCCTCTCCTCTTCTTTCCCTGAACCTCCCCCAACCCCCTCATGAACTGCCCTTCCACCATATTACCTAGCTCATTGTGGGTCAGGTTTCTCAGTAACTGTCAGCAATTGACTCACACACAGAAAGGTTTCAAGGTGGCGTGACACGGCAGGAGAGGAAGGTATTGCTAGGCCTCAGAGATGTCACAACTGCTAGCCAGTAGGTACTTTTTGCATTCTAACCACCCCTGTAATCCATGGCCCACTCAGGAGGTTCTACCAGAAGGAAATGTGTGCAACCCCCTTTGGAATGGATTCATTAGCTGGGGTGGGGCTGGAATGTTGCTTTGATCCCCTTCAACTACTGGATGGGGATATAGTTGCCTAGAAACATCAAGGATGTCCTTAAATCGTGGACTTCCAGAAGATGAGAGTAATAAACAGAGGCTCTAATAACTTGTGCCACTTGACTTCCCAGTTGCGCTCCCATTTTAATGGTTATGCTTTCATTTCTGAGGCAATTCCACTGAGATCTAACTACTCTCTAATTTTCTTTGGTTTGTTTGCTTTCAAAAAGCATGAAATTGGACTCTGTTGCAAAAGTGGCATCCTCGTATCACAACGTTGGTTCAAAGAGATTTGGGAGCCCTTCACTACAACCCAGTCACAGGGCGTCCCATCCTTAGTTCAAGCGAGGCAGTGACCAATTACTGAGGAGGGTGTCTACCTCCATCCACACACCTTCTCCTCATCCCTGGAATGAAAAGAATGAGGGGAATGGAGCAGAAGAAGTGTGGAGGAGGAGAAGAGAGAGTGGTGGGCTAGAGTGTCTCCAATACACTATACTTCCTCTTCATTTCTCCATATCTCCTTTTTCATTCTACTCCCCTCATCCTTTTAGAATCTCAGGATCATGAGGAATGGCATATGTAGAAGGCACTGGTTAAGTAAATATGTGTATGTGTGTGTAATGGAGGATTGCAAAGGGGGAAGGGAGGAGAGAGGGGGGTTGTGGGTAAGATAGGGGTTGTGGGAAGATGAACGAAAATGGCCAGCGCATGCTAGAGTTTTGCTGTCATCACTGTCTCTGCATCAGCAACACGTTCTTCAACATGAAGCCCCAACATAGAGTCTCTTGGAGACACCCAAGATCAAAGCACTGGCTCCAGCTCGACCTGATTCTCACCAGACGCTCCAGCCTTCCCAGCATCAAGATCACACGCAGCTATCAGGGTGCTGCTTGCGACACTGACCACTCCCTGGTGTGCAGCAGAGTAAAACTGCGAACAAAGCAACTGTATCACATGAAAAAGGAAGGAAGACCTCGCATTGATACCAGCAAGTCCCGGGATCAGAGAAAAGTGGAGGAATTTGCACGAGCACTTGAGGAATCTCTTCCAGGCCCGGCCAATGCAGATGCATCCAACAGATGGGAACATTTCAAGAATGCTGTTTACAACACCGCCTTGTCCATATTCGGCAAGAAGACCAACAAGACGGCAGACTGGTTTGAAGCCCACTCTGAGGAGTTACAACCAGTCATTGAGGAAAAGAGGAGAGCTCAAGCAGCATACAAGGCCTGTCCCAGTGAGTTCAGCCTACAGGTCCTCCAAGCTGCTTGCAGCAAAGTCCAGCAGACTGCCAGGAGATGTGCTAATGACTACTGGCTCCAGCTCTGTTCCCAGATACAGATAGCAGCTGACACAGGCAACATCAAGGGGATGTATGATGGTATCAAGCAGGCCCTAGGTCCAACACAGAAGAAAATTGCCCCTCTGAAGTCTGCCGCAGGCGAGGTCATTCAGGACAGCAGATGGAATGCTGGGTGCAGCACTACTCTGAGCTATATTCCAGAGAAAATGTAGTCACCAAAGAAGCACTGAACAACATTGAGTGCCTGCCTGTGTTGGAGGAGCTTGACAGTGAACCAACCCTAGAAGAACTTCACGTGGCCCTGGACTCCCTTGCTTTTGGCAAGGCACCTGGAAAAGACAGCATCCCTGCTGAAGTCCTAAAATGCTGCAAAGAGATCATCGTCACTGAGCTGCATGAAATCCTCTGTCTCTGCTGGAGAGAAGGTGGAGTACCTCAGGACACGAGGCACGCAAACATCGTCACGCTGTACAAGAACAAAGGCGACAGGGGTGACTGCAACAACTACCGCGGCATCTCTCTCCTTAGCATTGTAGGAAAGCTGTTTGCCCGAGTTGCACTAAAGAGGCTCCAGGTACTTGCAGAGAGTGTCTATCCAGAATCGCAGTGCGGATTCCAAGCCAACAGGTCCACCACTGATATGGTATTCTCCCTTAGACAACTGCAGGAGAAATGCAGGGAACAATGACAGCCACTCTTTATAGCCTTCACAGATCTCACAAAGGCTTTCGACCTGGTCAGCAGGGACGGCCTCTTCAAGATTCTCCCAAGATCAGATGTCCACCCAGGCTCCTCAGCATCATCAGGTCTTTCCACAAGGACATGAAGGGCACTGTAGTCTTTGATGGCTCCACATTAGACCCCCTTTGACATCCGAAGCGGAGTGAAGCAGGGCTGTGTTCTTGAACCAACCTTGTTTGGGATTTTCTTCGCTGACCTGCTGAAGCAGGCCTTTGGAACTGCAACAGAAGGCATCTATCTCCAGACCAGATCAGATGGAAAGCTCTTCAACCTCTTCAGACTGACAGCAAAGTCCAAAGTCCAGCTGAAATGTCTGCGTGACTTCCTCTTTGCCGACGATGCAGCTGTCACTACCCACTCTGCCAAAGATCTCCAACAGCTCATGATTCGTTTTAGCAAGGCCTGCCAAGATTTTGGACTGACGATCAGCCTGAAGAAAACACAGGTCATGGTTCAGGATGTGGACTCACCTCCCTGCATTACAATCTCTGCGCATGAACTGGAGGTTGTCCATGACTTTGTGTACCTTGGCTCAACGATCTCCAGCACTCTTTCTCTCGATACCGAGCTAAAACAAACGCATCAGTAAAGCAGCTACCACGTTTTCCAGACTCACAAAGAGAGTCTGGTCCAACAAGAAGCTGACGGAATATACCAAGATCCAGGTCTACAGAGCTTGCGTCCTGAGTACACTTCTGTACTGCAGCGAGTCATGGACTCTTTGCTCACAACAGGAGAGGAAACTGAACACTTTCCACATGCGCTGCCTCCGATGCATCCTCGGCATCACCTGGCAGGACAAAGTTCCAAACAACACAGTCCTGGAATGAGCTGGAATCCCTAGCATGTATGCACTGCTGAAACGATGCGTTTGTTTAGCTCGGTATCGAGAGAAAGATTGTTGGAGATCGTTGAGCCAAGGTACACAAAGTCATGGACAACCTCCAGTTTGTGCGCACAGATTGTAATGCAGGGAGGTGAGTCCACATCCTGAACCATGACCTGTGTTTTCTTCAGGCTGATTGTCAGTCCAAAATCTTGGCAGGCCTTGCTAAAACGAATCATGAGCTACTGGAGATCTTTGGCAGAGTGGGTAGTGACGCCTGCATTGGCTCGGTCATGTCGTGAGAATGGATGATGGCCAAATCCCAAAGGATCTCCTCTATGGAGAACTCGTGCAGGGAAAGCACCCTACAGGTAAACCACAGCTGCCCTACAAGGATATCTGCAAGAGGGATCTGAAGGCATTAGGAGTGGACCTCAACAGGTGGGAAACCCTGGCCTCTGAGCTTGGAGGCAGGCTGTGCAGCATGGCCTCTTCCAGTTTGAAGAGACACTTGGCCAACAGACTGAGGCAAAGAGGCAAAGAAGGAAGGCCCATAGCCAGGGAGACAGACCAGGGACAGACTGCACTTGTTCCCAGTGTGGATTGTCACTCCCGAATTGGCCTTTTCAACCACACTAGATGCTGTGCCAGAACCACCATTCAGAGCGCGATACCAGAGTCTTTTGAGACTGAAGGTTGCCAGCTAAGTATGTGTGTGTGTAAAATATGCAACATGTAAAAATTGCTGGTTAAGAGGGAGGACACATTTGGCACATCACCTCTGGTGACTTTCGGGCCAGTCTTGCCCATTCGATGTAGGACCCCTGCTCAGAGACCTGCTGGCTCTTTGCCATGGAATGCAACCATCCTGTGCTCCAGGTTGCAGGAGGCCCTTGGCAAACTGCCCTCCTATCTGAATGAGCGAGTGAATGAGTGAGTGAGCGGATCATGACCCCAAAGAAATTGCCACTGCCACACAAAGAATCTGGGCACAGGGATGGTCTCCTGTGGCCCCTTCTGGGGATCTTGGGCCCTCAGCAGCTACCCAATGATGCTGACCCTTGAAACTAGGCCCGTGAAATGAGGAACATGGATTCCGGCGAACATGGAAAGACCTGCACTGACGAAAGCTCATGCCAAGAAGAGATGTGTGTGTCCTTTAGTGTGAGTCATTCCAGTCCAAGCTCAGTGACCTCTCCAGAACCACATTCCATCTCTGTGATCTCAGGACCTGGCTGCTGTTTGCTGCTATTCTTTGCAGAGATCCTCTCGTTTGCTGGGCTAAATTCCTTTAAAAAAAACAACTCTCCAGAATGAAGTGCTACAGATTAGGCAGCTTAACTGATGATCGTCTACTCCCCTGGGGGATTAAAAAAAAAATGCTGTGCAGATGCCGACTGACTTACCCTCTTCTGCTGGGGGTATGAAGGGTTGCACACACTCCCCACATCTTGTGGCTGAACTGCTGGTTCAAATATAGCACGTGATCTCTCATATCCTTTTGGTCACATCAGACTGCTGACGTGTAGCCTGGCTGCCTTCTCTTCACTTCCCCAAGTGGTGAGACATTCCAGGAGCAGGGCTGTCTTTGGACGAGGGACTCGCGGTGACTTCACTTAGTAATATTTTGGTCGTATTGGCTTTAGTTCCAAACACATTACAAGCTCAAAGGTGGAGGTAAACAGGCACTTCCCAAAGACAGCAGATCTTGTATCCCGCAGCAGCTCCTCAAAAGGAGACCCTCCAGCCCACCACCTCAGGGTAACCCACAGTTCTTGGCTCTCTCTTTTCAACATCCATTTGCATTTTTAACACACACCTGCCTGCAGGGCTGGCCCATCCATGAGGCCAACTGAGGCTTTTGCCTCAGGCAGCGATTGGTGGGGGAGTGCTCATCTCCCTCCACCTACTTGTCTTCCCTTCTCCTCCTTCTCCTTCTGCTTCCCGTCCTGTATTATGCTCCCAGAGAAGGAAGAGGGGGGCAGAAAGGAAATGTAGAGGAGAGTGCTGAGCTAAGACATTGGAGAGTGAGAGGAGCAGAGAGCGGCACAGCATCAGGTAAGGGGGACAGCATTTGGCATGCTGCTTCAGGCCTCAGGGGGCTTGAGCTGGCCCTGCCTGCCCCTCCCCTGAGCTATCACTGACTCCAAGCTAAATTATTTGTTTGCAAAACAGAGGGTTTTTCAGCAGGCAGGAGACTCATAACCATTGACCACCCACTGATCAACCATCCCAATGATGTCCGTCATCAGCCTCATCTGTGTGAAGTCACCAAAGAAAAATGAATCTATCTCAAATCAGTTCAGTAGTAGGAACTGTAGCATTGCAGTGCTCCTTGGGAAGCAGCTCGAGATGCTGCTTTGGTGTGGCAGAGAAGCCATGGCGAAGAATCAGACGACAGACATAGGTTTCAAAGATGTTGAAAGGGCTGGAAGCAGGAGCAGGAAGGAATCAAGGGAGAAGTGTCTCTCCCGGCTCCTGACCCAGCTTTTTATTAAGTCTCACAACACATGATATAAGGCTACGTAATAGGGAAATTTCCAAGAGGATGTTGAGATAAGAGGATGTTGGGCAGGAGGTCTGGTCTAGAGGGTAGAGCCTCCATTTGCCTGAAGATAACATCCACAAGGTGGCCAGTTTGAGGCCACTGGCACCGTGCAACCTTGAAGCAGCTGACAAGCTGAGCTGAGTTATTCCATCTGCTCTGAGCGTGGGAGGATGGAGGCCAGATCAGAACGAAACATCTGAATTTGTTGTGGCTCTTGAAAGATAGAGCCTTCTTTCAATTGTAAAAATCCCTCCGGGGATTTAAAATTAGCCTGCCTGTGTAAACCGCCTTGAATAAAGTCTTGAATAAAGACCAAGAAAGGCGGTATATAAATACCTGTATTATTATTATTATTATTATTGAGATTCATACTGGCTGTAACCAGCCGGCTCTCTAGCTTAACCGCAAACACATTCCATAGATATGATTTCTTCATAACGTCTTCAAGGCTAGCTTTCTATAACCTTCTACTATTTTCCAGAGCACTGGCTTTTCGACACTCAACATATTAGCAAAGCGTTTGCGCAGTCGCAGGTGTGCCTGCCAGATTGCCAAATACTGCTAAAGCATCTCAAAGCCTAGCGCCTGTGCCTAGCGCTACAGGAACACAGTGGGATGTGTGAGAGGAGATCCACCGACCTTTGGAACCACTTTTCATTTCTGCAGTGGTCAGTGGGGGATTCCTTCCAAGTGGATCCCCTGTAAAGCCACACTGAAATCTGTCCCTGTCAATATCGGTGGTGGTCATAGATCAAGTTGAGCCCATTGCGAATGGAGACCACAGGAGAAGCTCAACCCTTCGGAATAATGAAATCAGACATGAAGCCTTCAGCATAGTGGCAGAGAGGGACTGCCGGGCAAGTGCTTAGCGACCCTGAATATCAATCAACTCTGCTCCTTTGAAGAATGGTTTTTTTTCTCACAGACTAGGCAGAATGTAGACAGGTTCAAACAATATAGGAAGGCTTTGGTTTTGCTCTTTGTTTTTAATGTGGCACTAAGCATTTAATACAAGGCTGGGGCTTGTCAAAGCCGAGGAAACATTTCTGAGGGTGGAATGTTCTGATGTGTGAAGCCCTCCCATTCCCCCCTAAATATTTTTTTGTTGGCAACCTTCATTCTCGAAAGACTCTGGTATCGCGCTCTGAATGGTGGTTCTGGAACAGCATTTAGTGTGGCTGAAAAGGCCGATTTGGGAGTGACAATCCCTTCCGCACCGGGAGCAAGTGCAGTCTGTCCCTGGTCTGTCTCCCTGGCTGTGGGCCTTCCTTCTTTGCCTCTTAGCCTCAATCTGTTGGCCAAGTGTCTCTTCAAACTGGGAAAGGCCATGCCCCTAAATAGGGTCACCACCCTTATGGTCACCACCTTTCCTCTCCTGGCCAGGCTCCATTAGTAGAAGTCTTGCATGAAGATATTAAGCAAGGAAAGCTTCTCCCATCCTCTATACCAGAAAAGGCTTTTGCTGCGCCATCTTTTGCATGTCAAACTTCTGCTCAGAGCAAGGATCAGGGTCCATTAAAAGGTGGCTATTTGTCTGTTGAGACAATGTGGCCTAGCGTCCCCCAATCTTCATCCTCTGCTGTTGCACTCTGCACGGTACACCTATCGGAAGTACCACTGGAAGTAACTGGCAATGATGTCATTGCCAGTTACTTCTGGGATGGGAGGCCAGATGTGATGTGACATTGGTAAGAGACCCAGAGCAGGCAGAAGGGCTTTTTCAAGCGTGCAAGAACCATGTACTGGAGTTCTGCCCACTGAGCAAAACCTCCTACCACCATCCATAGCATCATAGTCTCGCTGCCAGGCTGTCCGGGGGGGTGTGTGTGTGCTGTCCAGGGGGTGCTGAGAATGACATTAGGCACCACCTCACATACCACTGGTGGTACACATACTGTTGGTTGGCAGGAATGGGCACTCGAATTGTGTCGACTCAACTCAAGTCACCAAAAAATGCTGGTTTTGGCTACTCAAGTTGACTTGAGTCAAGGACATCACGGACCTTGACTCAACTTGCGAACTGGGGCCGGTGATGCGAAAAAAGAGTCAGAACTCAAAACGAATTGAATCCCGACTGTGTGTGTGTGTGTGTGTGTGTGTGTGTGTTCTGGTTTACTTACACACCCCACCACCACCTTCCTTTCTCTGTGCATTTTTGCTCAAGGGCTTGTGAAGTTTCTCAAAGTACTTGTGACTCAGTTCAAAAGATTCAAAATTTCTCATGAGTTGAGTTGTGACAGCTGCGCACTACGACTTGTGAATCGGGCTGAGGGGTTGCCAACTGGGGACTTAGCTTGTAACTTTGGCTCCATGCCTTAAATACACCCCTGCTGATTGGAAAACTCTGGTCTAGTGGTATATGGAGAAGATTGATGGGGGGTGCAGACCTCCGTACACGCACTTCATCCACTGCTGCCTCCTTCTCCTCCCAGTATTGAAAAAGGAAAAGGGAGATTGTTCTCTCCTCTACCCTTCCTGTTCTGCTCTGCCCACCCCCTCTTCCTTTTCCTACCCAAAGAGTGGGAGGAAGAGAGGCTGACACATCACCAGGTATCAGGAGCAGCATTTGACACACTGTCACAGGCAAAAAGAGATCTTGGGCCAGCCCTGAGAGAAAGCTGAGTTCAGGTCTGTGCCTGCCCCCTTGTCCAGGAGCGGCAAGGCATGGAATATGAGTACTCTTTGTCCAGAGGCATCTGTTTGGCCACTGTGGGAACCAGGAACTTGGGTATAATCCAACTGGGCTATTCTCAGCCATGTCAACTGAACGGCACCCATAGTCAGAGCCACTGAACATTTGGATACCAGTCACCGAGGTCAAGCAACATGGGAGGAGTGTTGTCATCATGCGCTGCTGTGGGTTTCTTGAAGGCATCTGGTGTCAGACACTCCAGCCTGCAACTCTCCTCTATTCCCCTTCTTCCTTCTTTAATCCAAGAAGCAAGAGGAGGAGCAGTAAGAACATAAGAAGAGCCCTGCTGGATCAGGCCAAAGGCCCATCTAGTCCAGCTTCCTATATCTCACAGTGGTCCACCAGACGCCTCAGGTAGCACACAAGACAATAAGAGACCTGCATCCTGTTGCCACTCCTTTGCACCTAGCATTCGGAAGTAGCCTACTTCAACAACTAGGAAGTTGCACATAGCCATATGGCTTGTAATCTGCGGTGGACTTTTTCTCCAGAAATTTATCCATTCCCCTTTTAAAGGCATCTAGGCCAGATGCCATCACCACATCCCATGGCAAAGAGTTCCACAGATTAATTACGTACATGCTGGGTAAAGAAATTTTTCTTTTGTCTGTTCTAACTCTCCCGACACTCAATTTGAGTGGATGTCCCCTGGTTCTGATGTTGTGTGAGAGGGAAAAGAACATCCCTCGTGACTGTCCACTCTATCCATCCCCTGCATAATTTTGTACATCTCAATCATGTCCCTCCTCAGACTAGTAGAGGAGGTCTTGGGCCAACCCTGGTGGAGGAGGCAGAATAGAGTTGCTAAATGTCTGATTGGAGAACGGGGCAATTCTTGTGTTTATGTTCCCTCCTACGCATTCTTCTTCCTTCAACTGGTATCATTTTCTTTCTATGGATGTAAACATAGACAGGATGTAATCATTTATTTTCTTGTCCCAGTGCATGTGGCGGTAAAGGGGGGGGAAGAGCAGGCAGACAAACAGATTTTCAAATCTATATGCACCAAGCTCAACCTGGCAAATTCTTTCTTATGTGCAGTGATTCTTTCCAGGTGCAATCTGAAATGCAGGAGAAAATGTTGGGCCAGTCCCTTCCATACATTACTGCATTAATTGTCATTCTGACTTCAGGGTAGTTGCTGACTGTGCTATAAAAAGGGGGGGGGCACTTGTGTATGCTTAAAGTGCTGCTATTTTTAGGTCCACCTCCACTGTCACATCCTGTCAAATGTTTGGATCAGAGGCTCTCCATAGCTGGAAGCAAGGGGGAGAGAAAACTCTTGCTCTTGTTTAAATCCCTGTATTCAGACAATTCCCATTCAGCCAAAGAACATCCCCCTCCAATAATTGAAGAATCTACTCACATTGTCCAGCTGAACATACAGATTTAGGCTGTGATCTTCAAATCACTGATATTGGAGAAGACCACGAGGTGATCTCTTGGATGATCTATTCTCTCACACGGCCTCAGGCAGAATGAAACAAGTGATCAAGCTGCCCCAGGGTATGAGAGAGCACCCTGCTGGGATAAGTTTGGTTTTCAGTTATTTTCACACATTACATTCAATAAGCTCAGCAGGACATGTGATCAATATGTTACACAATACCCAGATTACTGCTTTTCTCAGGGCTGACCCAGGGCATTCTTTGCGCCATGCAGAACTGTGCTAAATGCCACCCCTCTTACCCTGTGGCAGGCTCCACTGCTTCTCCTCATCTTCCTTTATTTGAAAAGGCAGAAGGAAATGGAGTGGAAGAGGAAGTGGATAGGAGAGGAGATTGGTCAGTTAGAGAATCAGATAAACATTTTCTTCGGCTCCTGTTCCTTTCCTTTCTTCCTTTTCAAATCTAGACAGTGAGAAAGAGAAGGAGGAGTGGTGGAAGTGGATGGTGGACCATGCACGCCTCACCTCACTTGGCCTCATGGATGGGCCAGACCTGGCTTGGCCCTCCAGCAGTTGATCATTCACACAGTTCCACAATTCTTGACCCAGTTTGTGAACCTAGCCGCTGGCTAACTTATAGGCCATGTCTCTTGCCATAACTACACTACATAGGGTGAAACCATATTGTCCCTCTCTCTTCTTGAACATTCTTCCCAACACATTTCCTTTGGCCCTCCCATCCACTTATCAGTTCACTCATTTGCCTGGTCAAGGATTTGCTACAAATGGTAGAAGGAGAGTTAGAACAGACAAAATAAAATATTTATTTACTCAGCGTGTGGTTGGTCTGTGGAACTCCTGGCCACAGGATGTGGTGATGGCGTCTAGCCTAGACACCTTTAAAAGGGGATTGGACAAGTTTCTGGAGGAAAAATCCATTACGGGGTACAAGCCATGATGTGTATGTGCAACCTCCTGATTTTAGAAATGAGCTATGTCAGAAGGCCAGATGCAAGGGACGGCACCAGGATGAGGTCTCTTGTTATCTGGTGTGCTCCCTGGGGCATTTGGTGGGCCGCTGTGAGATTCAGGAAGCTGGACTAGATGGGCCTATGGCCTGATCCAGTGGGGCTGTTCTTATGTTCTTATGTACAGGCCCCCTCCCACTGCGCATAAGAGTTAATGTGAGAGGGGTATCATACTCATCACTGTCACAGCCCCTCTGGCTCAAACCAGAAGCTCATCTCATCCAGTGACTGGATGAGCCGAACAGTTTCTTTTGAAGCAGGTATACTGCCTTGTACCGGGGAGCTGTGCCATTCAGCTGTCACAGCTTATTTGCCACTGATCAGCTTCTCTTTCTCTACAGATTTGTCCAGTACCCCCTTCAAGCCATCTGAGTCACCCCATCTTGTGGCACTGAATCTGACAGGTTAGTTATGGGCTGTTTGAAGCAGTCCTTCCTCTGGCCTGTCCAAAATCTTTTCCCAGCCAACTTCATTGGGTGACCACTGCGTTCCAGGGAGAAAAGCGTCTCTCGATCCCCTTTCTCCACACCACACGTAATTGTGTAACTATCACAAGTTGTTTTGTCTCTTAACTTGAAAGCCTCAAATGGATCAATTTTCCCTGTTTGGGGAAGTGCCCCACCCCTGATTAATTTTTTATGCATAGACCCACCTTCCCAACTTTGAGAGGATGCATGAATCCATACATCCAGATGTATGTATGTAGTTGCACCCAAATTGCAGTCTGCCAGATGCATGCATGCACCCACCCCTCCTCTGTGCATATAGGATATGGTGAGTGCATGAGCGGATTCATCGCCAACTTTATTCTGCTGTTATGTTTTGCCACTTTGTTTCTTCTTTCCTTGCAGTTCTCCTCTGGATCTTTCAGTTCTTCCCTGGATCTTCTCCAGTTTTACACCCACCTCTTTACACAGAACTGAACATTGTGATCTGCTCTAAATGAGATCTTACCTGCACTCCTCAGGGTGGATGATGTCAGTGTCAAGCCTTGGGGGCTACGATGTGATGGGGAGTCATCTGCCTGGCCACTGGCGCCCCAAATCTGAGACTGTCCTCTGTAATGGGGCACGGGAAACACCCCCAGTAGCAAGAAGTCCCCCCACCACACACACGCCCCTCATGCTTGCTTGAAGGAAAGGCCCTGTTCACACATTTATTCAATATAATATAATATATTATGTCTATTCTGAAGTAAGTCGTATAATATAATATATTGAATAAATGTGTGAACAGGGCCTCTCCTGCAAACTTTTCTCAAACTGTGGGTCGGGACCCACTAGGTGGGTCGCGAGCCAATTTCAGGTGGGTCCCCATTCATTTCAATATTTCATTTTTAATAGATTAGACTTGATGCTACTATGGTATGTGACTGCATTTGGGGAAATGTTACAGACCTGTTCTTTTAGCAAGCTACTATGTATATTCTTTTAACAATGATAATGGAACTTACTCCTGGGCATGTGTGGGTAGAATTGCAGCCTAGGATTGTTAGAAATTTTCCTGCTTGATGATGTCACTTCCGGTCATGACATCACTTCTGGTGGGTTCTTACAGATTCTCATTCTAAAAAGTGGGTCCCCATGCTAAATGTGTGAGAAACACTGCAATTTCTTTTTCAGTTATACATAAAACTGCGCACAGAGAATATAAATAAAAGCTTTTACAGACACACACAAACACATGCTCTTTGTATGGGGTGCTGATTTTACATACATACACCTCAGTATGACTTAGTAGCGTGAATTGCTGAATAACAGTATACAGCAATTCCTAATTTTTTCCAAAATAAAAACAGAAGGAACTCCATGAAATTGCTCTTCATGCAAAACACTGTGCACACCCTTTTCTGTGTATCCTATCATGTGGGAACAAAACTTGTCCCCTCCGAGTGCATTTTGCCTCTTGTGTAGCCCCCATATTTTTTATGGAGTCATCACTCAGAGAGTAAGAGAGAGACTTCACAATCTTATGCATGTCTACTCAGAAGTAGTGACCTTTAAAGTCAGTGAGACTTAGGGCCCAATTCTATCCAATTTTCCAGTGTCGGTGCAGCTGTGCCAATGGGGCATGCACTACATCTTGTGGTGGGGCAGCAGTCACAGAGGCTTCCTTCAGGTATGGGAATATTTGTCCCTTACCTTGGGGGTGCATTGTGGCTGGAAAATTGGATAGGCTTGGGCATTGTGCATTGTGCTGGAAAATTGGATAGGCTTGGGCCCTTAGGCTTGGGCCCTTCATTTCCATGTGTTCTAAGCAGATCCGCAACCGCTTGGCAGGGTCAAGAGGATTCTTCTTTATTTTAAATACATTTTTAAACTCATTGCAAACTTTTAACGCGCTTCATTTAATCATTTGATAGGATGTTGTCGTATGGGGTTGTTAAAAATTTTCCCACTTGATTTTGTCACATTCACTTCTAGGTTAATGACATCATTTCTGGGTGGGTCCCGACAGATTGTCATTCTAAACAAAGTGGGTCCTGGTGCAAAAATGTTTGAGAACCGCTGCTTATACACGCTTTCCTGGAAGTAACCCTCATTGAATTTAATGGGGCTTCCTTCTGAGTAGACATGCATAGGCTTGTGCTGTAGACATGCATAGGCTTGTGCACACTTCCAGGAAGGTGTGCATGCTAGGATTGCAGCCAGAGGTGCATGGGCTGCAAATGGGGCAGTCTTTGCACCAGGGTTCCTTCCCTCCACATACCTCCCCCCCCCCACTCCAAGTGCTCCAAGATGCTCGCCCAGCCCAGTTCCCACCCTGGTGCGTGGCAGGCCCCTCCCTCCCTCCAGCACAGCCAACTCTTCCCTTCCAAGTTTCAAGTGGAGGGGGGGGAGTGAAAGAAGCAAGGAAGGAGCAAAAGCGTTGCCCCCCCTTTTCCTTGGGGGGGAGATCCGAGCTCAGGGGAGATCTGGAGAGGGGGGTTTCCGGGGGGGGGGAGCAAGTGTTGCAAGGGGCGCTCGGGGATGATGCGCAAAGGCAGCCCCGAGAGGAGGCAGAAGTAATCCGATCCCGGCCAGGGATGGCGGGGGAAGCAGCGGCCGCCCCACCGCGCGCGCCTGTGCGGGAGCGCCCAGGGGAAGGCGCGCTGCAGAAGCCGCCAGCCGGCTGGCGCAGGCGGAGGCAGGCTTAGGGGGGTCCCGGTCCCGTGAGCCGCGCTCGATCCCCGCTTGCCCGGCTTCTCCCCACGCGTGGCCGCGCCATCCGTGGCCACAAGGCGCCTGGTCCGGGGGGGGGGCGAGGAAGGATGGCTCGCAGCCTGGAGGAGCCGCCGTCCGGACCGTGGGGAGCAGGCAGTGTGGCACAAGGTAACTCCCCCCCCTTCTTTCCAACTTCCTTTGGCACCGTATGGGGGCAGGCTCTGAAATGGGGGGGGGGAGACGGAGTTTTCCAGGATCTGGGGGGCTTCAAGCTGGGGGGGGGGTTTGGGACTCATTCCTCTCATACTTTGTTCTCCCCCCCCCATCCGTCGATGGTTGAATTGAAGGAGAGGAGACCCTTCTCCATCCTCACCGCCCCCCCGCTCCAAGATGCCCCCCACCGGTACGTGATGCAGCTGAATCTCTTGCTCAGAGCACGAGCCTATGCTTGTCTACTCAGAAGTAAGTCTCATTGGCTTCAGTGGGGCTTACTCTCAGGAAAGCAGCCGTAGGACTGCAGCCTCAGGGCTCAAGCCTAGGCATGTCTATTCTGAAGTAAGTCCTGTTGTGTTCAGTGGGGCTTACTCCCAGGGAAGTGTGGCTAGGGTTGCAGGCTACAATCCTGTCCACACTTACATGGGAGTAAGCTCCATTAACTCTGGTCAGTGCCTGATTGGGGGAGGGTCACCTAGGAACCCCACAAAGGCTGCCTTGAGTTCCCCCCTTGGAAGATGGGGGGGGGAATCTAAACATGAAATGCCTCTTAGGAGACATGTCCTCTCCCAATCAATCAAGCTCTCATTTTCATTCTCCCACCCCCCCACCCCCCAAGAAAAGAGGCGGAAGCCAGAGGCCCATAAGTCCATGGGCCTTTGATTGTCAGAAGTATAATGTGCTCTGGAGGGAGGGCTTGAGGGTGCATGCAAGCCAGCCATGTGTCTTGGAAAAGTCACTGGCTTCACACTGCCACACACTGGGTTGTTCTTGGGCCCAGCAGGGAGACTTGTCACACCAACTTGAAAAGGGCTGATGTTCCTGCTTGGCTTTGCAACAGAGTGGGGGGGCTTACGGCATGTTCCCTCCCCTTCCTTAGACATCTGGATGGCCAGTGAACCACCAAGCTGGAAGGCTCCGCTTCTGAGCTCTTTTCTGTTCCTTCTTCCAAGAAAGCAGGTCCAGGTGTGTGCAGGAGAGGAAAGAGCAGGAGCGGAATGTGGTGGAGATTGCCCCGACTCATGGTAAGTCACTCTTTCAAACTGGTGCTCCCACACCTTGGGGGGGGGGGGAGGAACAGATGGTGTCCCAGTGTGCTCTGTATTTCAAAAACACATCTAAGGGATGGGAACACTGTGCTGTGTTCTGCTGCATTGTGGGGAGGGAAATCTCCCAACATTCCTTCCCAAAAGCTTGTAAGCCTCCCCTTTACCGAATTAGATTCCTAAAAGCCTGGGAATGGGAGCGACAAAGAGATCTGGAAACTGCCGAGTCCGGGAAAGATCTGGTCGCAGTGCGCTGTGTGTCGACTGGACCACAGATCCGACAGAGTCTATGTTCTGCACATCTCGTGTAACGCATTTGTGCTGGACTTGCTGCTCTCCCCATCCAGTTTGCTTCGTTTCCCATGTGGCTTTGACTGGAGAGCCAAAAGCCATTTCCAAACAATCCATCCTCTGTGTCCCCCTGCCTGCCCCCAATATCTCCCTTTCATAGGCATAATTTGGGGGCTGGTTTGTTTTTCCCCCCTGTGGGTTTCAGAACATCAGTTGGTCGAAGCTGGTGCTTCAGATCTTTGGAAGGAAAGGCGGGGGAGGGGGCCGGGTGGAAGCATGTTCATAAATCCAGACTCTTGGACTGGAGACAACATAAAAAAGAGTTTTATAGGGCTGCTGGGAGCGCAGGAGTGCTTGTAACAGTTTGGCTTGGAATGAGATGGAGGAGGAGGAGGCAGCCGGGCTGCTGCAGGGATAGAGAAGAGATTTCAGTGCAACAGTTTTATCCACTGTTGCTAAAAGGAGGCTCAAACGCAAAGAGAGGTGGCTTTCAAGTCCCAGGAAAGGATGCAGCAAACCAGCTGGCTCTGCAAGTCTTTCCCTGGTACCAGGGTTGTTTTGGGGAGCAGTTTGTCTAGATCCCTTAAGTGCCCATCCCTCAAGGCAGAATGCAGGAGTCTGACTTAAGCCGTGGGATTGTTTTTTTCCTCATTGTATTAAGTCTTGAAGACATTCAGATTCCATCGTTCAAAGTCTGCGCTGGTGCCTCTGCTGCTAGAATAGGTGGAAGGGTTGCTGTTAAGACCAGCCTTCCCCTACCCATCCCATCCAGGATCAGGATCATGGGATCCGGGCAGAAACCTTTATATGCTGGTAGGGGTAGGTGTGAAGGTCAGCCCCTCACTTATTTAGAAAACTGTTTTAACTTCAGACTTTTGGCATGGTGATTGGCTGGCACTGCAGTCTGAAGCATGCTTACTCAGAAGTAAGCCCCACTAGTGCAGTGAAACATACTCGCCACTAAGTGTCATGATGACTGTAGCCAGAAAGCCTAAGCCTGTGTTTGCTTGCTTAGATTAGAAGTACGAAGGACTGAGTTGCTGGTGTGTAAACCTGCTTGACACTAAGTCACCCACTTGGTCTGCCTAGTTCAATATTCAGTAGCAGCCTTCCAGGATCTGAGTTCCAATCCAAAACCTATTTTAGGTGGAGATGTAGAGGATTCAGGCCAGGCCCTTTGATGTGTGCCATGTCACTGAGCTATAGCCTGACTCTCTAGTAAATACATACATAGGATTGCAGGCTGGACACCCAAAGCGAAACATGTTTCTTGAGAAGTAAATCCTATTGAATTTAATGAGACTTCTTCCTTAGGGCTGCAATATTGTATACACTTCCTTGGAAGTAAGCCCTATTGAACGCGTGCAACTTATTTCTGAGTAAGCACGTACAGGATCAGTGTCTGCTCAAGAGTAAGTTTCATTTAGTTCAATGGGACATACTCCCCAGTAAATGTATACGCATGATTGCAGCCTGAATTCTGTTGTTCCCCTTAGGATGGTGGTTGTTCTATAGTATTTGTTTATTTTAAAACATTTATAACCCACCATTTCCAAGGCAGTAAAAAATACAATAAAAATGCATTTTGATTGTAAAAAGTATAATTAAAATCAAACAAATACAGAGTCTCAAAGAGTAATAATGGTAGAGTTTTGTACATATTCCCACCCTGGATTCTTTCTTTCAGTTTTTATCCCTCCCTATCACTAGGGCTCAGGGAAGATTCAGTTTGTAACCATGAATACATACATAAACCAAGGGCTGCATTGCGTCTGCATCGGTGCTGTAAAGTTAGATAGGACTGTGCCTTAAGGTAAAGGAACAAACATTCCCTTCCTTTGAGGTGGCCTCCATGAGCCCCCCTTCATGACCCATTGGCACAGCTGAATCAGTGCTAGAAAGTTGGATAGGATTGGGTCCTTCGTGACAAAGTACATGTCTTAGGGGCTTTCAATCTCTGTTGTACAAAATTAATGGCATGTTACATCAGTAATTGCATCAGTTGATTCCAGTTCTAATTAACTGGCTTAATTACACCCTTCAAATCCATACATTAACACATTGTTAAATATCTTGGGACATCATCATCTCAATCCAAGCGTGTGAACTATTTTTTTCTGTTCTTTCCCCAGAATTGGAAAAATTGGCCTAAAAATGCATCAAATGTCACTCTGCTTCTCACCCCCCCTCTATCAAATAATACATGATAGTTTTAAACAGCTAATGACTGTGCAACATTTATTTCCCTCCGCTTACATGGGGGGGATCTCCCCCTTCTTCTGCCTGCCCTGTCCAAATATTGACATAAAAATTGGGCATTTTGTTGAAAGAACTATTATTATTACGAAGGGAGTGTGTGTTGTTTTTAGCAGCAACAAAAGCCATTACACAGTGGTTGATGGAGAAGGGTAAATGGAAAGCTGATTCTCTGTCCCAAATAAATTCATAATTTTAAAAGAGACACCTGGGAAAGATGTGACTCTGGAGTGACTGGGAAAGGAAGTTGCTGGCTCCTTCCTAAGTTCAAGGAAAGCATCTCTTAAAAGGTGCATCTGGATAAACATGGTTTTGAAAGGAAAATCAAATGAATAACTGGTGTTAGGAATTAAGAACGTAAGAAGAGCCTTGCTGGATCAGGCCCAGGGCCCATCTAGCCCAGCTTCCTGTATCTCACAGTGGTCCACCAGATGCCTCAGGGAGCACAAGAGACTTATTTGCCATTGCTTTGCACCTGACATTCAGAGACAGCCTATCTCTAAAAGCAGGAGGTTGCAAACACCTAGCTTGTAACCTGTGATGGACTTCCTCCCAAGGTCCAAACCCTTTTTGAAAGCATCTAGACCAGATGCCATCACCACATCCTGGGGCAAGGAGTTCCACAGATTAACTACATGCTGGATAAATAAATATTTTCTTTTGTCTGTTCTGACTTTCCTATCACTCCAGTGGTAGTGGATATCTTCTGGTTCTGGAGTTGCTGTAACAAATATCTAAACTATTTTTTAAAAAATGAGTTTAAATTAATTTTAAATGGGAAGGGGTGTTCAGCTGAATGCTTGAATGGTATGCAGGTGTGTACAACTATACATGTGTAGAAATCTTGCTGCATAATCTAAAACTCTGGCCTAGCAGGGTTCCCTCGTGCAGGGAGAGAGTCCTGAGTGTGTAGAGTGAGATGATGTGTTTGTTATATATTCATTCTGAATGCTTCTTGAAGACTGTCACCTTAGAAAGGGGGTAGTTAGCACTTTGTAACCATAAGAAGAGCCCTGCTGGATCAGGCCAAAGACCCATCTAGTTCAGCTTCCTGTATCTCCCAGTGACCCACCAGATGCCTCAGGGTGTACACAAGATAACAAGAGATCTGCTTCCTGGTGCCTTCCCTTGCACCTGGCATTCTGAGGTAGCCTACTTCTAAAACCAGGAAGTTTCACATACCTGTCATGGTTTGTAACCTGTGATGAACTTTTCCTCCAGAAATCTGTCCAATCCCCCTTTAAAGGCATCTAGGGCAGACGTCATCACTATATCTTGAGGCAAGGAGTTCCACTGATTAATTCCACGCTGGGTAAAGAAATAAAACCGCCTGATTTGTCAGGCATTGGATCCATTCCTTACTTTACTAATTAGTCGTATGGAGCTATAGGTCCCACTCAGCCCCACACTGCCAGGGGTGTGGTACTGACAGCCTCCTGTGAAGCACTGGACCCCTGTGCATGACCAGAATGCCAGGAGACCCTGCCAAATAGCTGGGGGACGGAGATGGGCTGCCAGGTGTGGTGGCCCCTGAGAAAGGCTGATAACACTTCTAGTAGGGAGAAGAACAAGGGAGGAAAGGAGGAGGAGAGGGCAAGAAGAAAGAAGGAAGGAAAGAGAAGGGAAGACAGGTTGGAGTTGGAGAGAAGAGGCAGAATCCTCAGTGACCCCAACCAAGAAGGGGGCAGACATGGTTGGGCAGTCTCTGCCAACCAAGAAGGAGCTACTGACAGCACAATCCTAGATGGGCTACTAATCAGACTAGGCAATCCTACTCAGAAGTAAGTCCCACTGTGTTCAGTGGGGCATACTCCCAGGAAACTGTTTATAGGATTAAAACCTACTAGTGTCCTGGGCATTGTTCCCCACCCCCAACCCCACCCCCAGGGCAAAGCAGAGAAGGCAAGGCTCTACCTGAGCAGGGAGAAAGGATGACAGGAACTGGTAACAGACAGGAACTGGCAACTGACCCCCTGCTGGGCTCAAGTCAGGGTGGAGCAGAGGGGTGAAGTAGCCCCAGGAGGTGGCAAGACCCCTCCCTTCCTTATTTTTGTTATGTTACGCAGGGGTTGTGACTGCAAATGAGCTAGACCCCTCTGTGTCATTCGGTGGCGAAGCTAATAACCATGTAGCCCAGTGCCAAGCTCAGAATATTGCCCCAGAAGTGATGTCACAACCAGAAGTGACATCACACCCGGGCTTTTTAAAAAGTGAAAATTGGGAGGATCCCACCTCGTTCCCCCCAGCAGTTCACCACCCACTTGCTCTGCTGCCTCCGTCAGTGGTATAGCTAAGGCATCTATCTGCTACCCAGGGTCAAAGAAGATTTTGTAGCCCTCCACATGATAAAAACAAATTTAATTAAGTAAATAAAAAGTTATTGGTTCCATGCTGTATCATAATAACATCTCATTGGCACTCAGAACTATCAGTCTTGTAGGCCAGTTTGGAGTTAAGCAAATCCACTTATTATTCCACAAGACAGTTGTGTTTTCATTTTCTGGTTAATTGCCCATAACTTTTGATTGAATACAGATATTTCAGTGCAGTCTATTTCATTGCACTCTGCATTAAATTACCTTTCCAATGATATATAACATGATGGTATTATTCATACATAACAAGATTTCACAATTTTGGTCACTACTGTCAAGCTCAGCTTGTTGCCCCCCTAAAGCTTGATGCCCGGTGCAACTGCTACCCCATGCACCCCCTTAGCTACGCCACTGGTGCCATTGTGTGTGGCCAAACTTGTGAGGATGGTGTACAAACCCATTTGATATGGAGGTAACCCCCCCCACCAAGGGAGGACATAGAAAAATGCATTTTTCAACAGGGAGAGGTTTCTTGAAGAACAGAAGAACAATTTCTAGCCCTATATCACATAGTGCATCTTCCTAATCTCTCTAACTCAGTGATTCTCGAACTTTTAGTATCGGGACCCACTTTTTAGAATGAGAATCTGTCAGGATCCACCGGAAGTGATGTCATTAACCTGGAAGTGATGTCATGACTGGAAGTGACATCATCAAGGAGGAAAATTTTAACAATCCTAGGCTGCAATCCTACCTGCACTTACCCAGGAGTAACTCCCATTTACTGTCATTGTTTAAATTGTATACGTAGTAGCCGTAATTTCCCCAAATGCAGTCACATGCCATAGTAGCATCAAGTCTAATAGATTAAAAATAAAATATTGACATGAATGGGGACCCATCTGAAATTGGTTCACAACCCACTTAGTGGGTCCCGACCCCACGGCTTGAGAAACAGCTTATAAGTCTGTTGGAACAGGCAGTGGCGCAGAGGGGTGCAAAGCAGGGTGCATTTTGCAGGGAGCCTCACCAGGGCATGCAAGGTGCCCCTCCCCCCTTTGTAGCCATTCCAAGCGGTGCAAGCAAAATGGAATTCACCTCCAGAGGCATTCGGAGCAGGGAGGTGAATGCTTCACTTCCACCACCTGGAATGGTTCCAAAGAGGGGGAGGAGAGGGGCCCTTGCATGCTGAGGTGAGGTTCCCTGCAAAACTTAGTGCTTTGCACCCCCTCTGGTTATGCCACTGGGGACAGGGGTCTGTCTTCTCATTGTAAAGCACCAGATATATGAATATAATAACGCTTTGTCTTATTCTCACTGAAACTCACTGGAACACAGTGCAGTACTGGGAAGACTATAGATTTTGTGTTCCTGCTGACCTGTAGAACTCCTGGAAAGAAACCCCTTTAAATGTTCCCTTCGGTCAAAGTGGCATTGCTGGTTTACACCTTGTGAAGGCAAACGGAGGGGCCTGGCCACTCTCCAACTACGATCTCAGTCTCTCCAACAGAGCTGACTTGCTGCATTCGGAATCTGCTCTAATTGGGTCGATGCCAGGAGATCACATTGAGATCTGGTCATCTTTCCATGTGGTTTGCACTGAAGCTCCTCTGAAGAGTTGAGCAATGCAGATGTCCTGATTTCTAAAAAGACCAAGCCAGGAGGAAAATCGCTCGAGTATTTCCGTGCAGCCTCAGTACTTATTGGGTCACATGGAACGGCAGGCTTTAGGTGACCAACTAATTCTGCAAGCTCCTGCTTATGAGAGGCTGTGGGCCTATTTCCCAGCTGGAGTGATGAGTTTAATTAGCAATGGAAAAATGGGGGGGGGGGGAAGAGAGACTGAGCAATTCACAGTTGGGTAGAAGGATCAGTTTGTGGCCTCAGTTATGGAGAAGAGGCCAGATAGAAGGGAAATCTACGCTCTGTTAGAGATGAGACCAGGCGTAACTCAATGGAGGAGCTTGTGTTTTGCTTTCCAAAAGCCCCAGATTTAATCCCCAACTTTTGTATATAGGGTGGACAGAGTTGAAAAAAAAGCATCAGCTGGTAGTTTGGGAGCCTGGGACCCACAAGTTTGTTGTACCCTCTATCTTCTCTAAGCAGTGGTATCCACACTACTGTATTGTTTCGTTTAGGGCAGTGTTTCTCAAACTGTGGGTCCCATTCATTTCAATATTTTATTTTTAATCTATTAGACTTGATGCTACCATGGGATGTTACTGCATTTGGGGAAATGTTGCAGATCTGTATTTTTAACAAGCTTCTATGTATATTTTTTCAATTTTTGGAGAAGAAGACTCCCTGAGTTGTGAAGAGGAGAGGGGGAAGAGAAGGAGAAGGCAAGTGTACTCTTTCTAACTCTTTGTCTTCTAACCTTAAATCAACCTTGGATCAACATTGAAATTTAGCTTTACCTTTAGCTTAGCTATACCTAAGCTTTACCTAAATTAGCACCTAATCTAACCTAAGGGAGGGATTCTAAGATCCAGCAAGTTGGGGCACAGGAACTAGGGGAGGACAATAAAAATAAATACGTAAGTGCATACAGAGGTCTACTCTGAGCAGGAGCAGAGTCCTACTTATGCGTAAGAGCCCAAGGTACAGGCACTTGGAAAAATAAATAAAACAGGGGGATAAAGTGGAAAGCAAGTTTTTCTACTTGGTTTAAATTAACCCTATACTTAACCCAAGTTAAACTTAATCTAAATTAGAACATAATCTAAAGGTTCATTAAATTAGGACACAGGATCTAGGTGAGAGCAATCAATCAATCAATAAAGGTGCACAATAAAAGCAGGATCTTAGCAGGGCTAAACAGGATTTAAACCTTAGTGTGTAAGTTCTGCCAAGTCAAAAAACTCTTAAACGAGTGCAGTTTAAACTCAAATAAAAGACCAGCTTGAGGTTAAAAAAGAGTCCAGCCTCAGAGAACTGAAGTAGGAGGGTAAGAACCTAGGAAGGGCCAGTTCCCACCCAGCAAGGGCAATTTCGCATAGTCATTGTCCTTTAGGTCATAGCAATTGACCTTTAGGAGTTGATAAGAGCCCCATTAGGCAAATCCAAGCACCCCATTCAGGGAAATCTCACCTGGGAAGACCAGCCCCTTTTCAATCAGCAAGGAGGGAGGGAGGAGGAGCTAGCTAGGAGTATAAAGCTAGTGCCTGCCACCGCGTGAGCCTCTCTGCAGAAGCGCACTTGGCCTCTGGGACACCCAATGCCTTGGGAACAAAGTGCCACGTAAGGCACCGAAAGTTTAGCATCTGTGCGAGTTCAGCAGCAGGGCGAGGAAGCCAGGGCCCCAGATACCGCCCTTTCTCTTCCCTTGAGAAGAGGCCTGCTTACCAGTGTAGGGTTTTTAAGTACCCCTAAACAAAAACAAACAAAATAAAAAAAGCTATGCAGTCAGACAGCCAGTAGCAGGGTGGGGGCTATCCAGTGTTTTGCATCAAGTGCCACATGTATGACTATATGCCTCTGGGGCATAAGTCATGGGTGTGTCCTCGGTGCAAGGAGCTCCAGGGACTCAGGGAATGCGTCCGCTCCCTTGAAGCCTTGGTGGCCAACCTGGAGAAGCAGAGGAAGGCAGAGAAGGACCGTGGGGAGACTTCCAGGGACAATCAGGCTTCGTCCCAACCTCAGGCATGCAGCTCCTCAGCTGCCCGGGTGGGAAGTCTCGGGGCTGGAGGACCTCATCCTGGAGGGGAAGGAAACAATCCCCTAGGGGGGACCCCTTCTCCAGGGGATGGACCCGTATCCGAACACACTCAGGATACTCCTCGGCGGGAGGGGGGTCGGGGGCTTCTTGTAGTGGTGGATTCAATTATTAGAAACATAGAGAGGGGGGTTTGCGATGGATGTGAGGACCACATGGTGACTTGCCTGCCTGGTGCGAAGGTTGCGGACATCACTTCTCATCTAGACAGGCTGGTAGATAGTGCTGGGGAGGAGGTAGCGGTTGTGGTGCATGTCGGCACCAACGACGTAGGCAAGTGTAGCCGGGAGGTCCTGGAGGCCAAATTTAGGCTATTAGGTAGGAAGCTGAAAGCCAGGACCTTAAAGGTAGCGTTCTCTGAAGTGCCACCTGTTCCACGCGCAGGGCCAGCTAGGCAGGCGGAGATCAGGGGTCTCAATGCGTGGATGAGACGGTGGTGTAGGGAGGAGGGGTTTAGATTCGTTAGGCACTGGGGAATGTTTTGGGACAAGCAGGGCCTGTACAAGAGGGACGGGCAAGGGCAAGGAAGTTTCCTTCTGTAAATGGAAGTCTTGCTTAATGAGGAGAATAAAAAGGAACATAAACTGTGGCAAAAGAAATGTAAGAAGGTGATACGGGAGGCTAAGAGAGACTATGAGGAACACGTGGCCAGCAACATTAAGGGGAATAATAAAAACTTCTTCAAATATGTTAGAAGCAGGAAACCCGCCAAAGAAGTGGTTGGTCCTCTGGATGGTGAGGAGGGAAAGGGGAAATAAAAGGACACTTTGAGATGGCAGAGAAATTGAATGAGTTCTTTGCATCTGTCTTCACGGCAGAAGACCTTGGGCAGATACCGCTGCCCAAATGACCCTCCTGACCAAGGAATTAAGTCAGATAGAGGTTAAAAGAGATGTTTCAGACCTCATTGATAAATTAAAGATCAGTAAGTCACCGGGCCCGGATAATATATATAATAATAATATACAGTATTTATATACCGCCTTTCTTGGTCTTTATTCAAGACTTTATTCAAGGCGGTTTTACACAGGCAGGCTTATTAAATCCATGCAGGGATTTTTACAAATTGAAAGAAGGTTCTCTCTTTCAAGAACCACCACATTCAAGGTGTTACACTCTGATCTGGTTTAACATTCTGGCCTCCATCCTCCCACGCTCCGAGCAGATGGAACAGCTCAGCTGCAGCTTGCCAGCTGCTTCAAGGTCGCACGGTGCCGGTGGCCTCGAACTGGCGACCTTGTGGATGTTAATCTTCAGGCAAATGGAGGCTCTACCCTCTAGACCAGACCTCCTGCCCTGGCATCCACCCAAGAGTTATTAAGGAATTGAAGAATGAAGTTGCTGATCTCTTGACTAAAAGATGCAACTTGTCCCTCAAAACGGCCATGGTGCCAGAGGATTGGAGGATAGCAAATGTCAAACCCATCTTTAAAAAGGGAAAGAGGGGGGACCCAGGAAACTATAGGCCGGTCAGCCTAACATCTATACCGGGTAAGATGGTGGAATGCCTCATCAAAAATAGAATCTCAAAACACATAGACGAACAAGCCTTGCTGAGGGAGAATCAGCATGGCTTCTGTAAGGGTAAGTCTTGCCTCACGAACCTTTTAGAATTCTTTGCAAAGGTCAACAGGCATGTGGATGCAGGAGAACTCGTGGACATTATATATCTGGACTTTCAGAAGGTGTTCAACACGGTCCCGCACCAAAGGCTACTGAAAAAACTCCACAGTCAGAGAATTAGAGGGCTGGTCCTCTCCTGGATTGAGACCTGGTTGAAGACCAGGAAACAGAGAGTGGGTGTCAATGGGCAACTTTCACAATGGAGAGAGCTGAAAAGTTGTGTGCCCCAAGGATCTGTCCTGGGACTGGTGCTCTTCAACCTGTTCATAAATGACCTGGAGACAGGGTTGAGCAGTGAGGTGGCTACGTTTGCAGACGACACCAAACTTTTCCGAGTGGTGAAGACCAGAAGTGATTGTGAGGCGCTCCAGAAGGATTTCTCCAAACTGGCAGAATGGGCAGCAAAATGGCAGATGCGTTTCAATGTAAGCAAGTGTAAAGTCATGCACATTGGGACAAGAAATCAAAACTTCACATATAGGCTAATGGATTCTGAGCTGTCTGTGACAGATCAGGAGAGAGATCTTGGGGTGGTGGTAGACAAGTCGATGAAAGTGTCAACCCAATGTGCGGCGGCAGTAAAGAAGGCCAATTCTATCCTTGGGATTTGAAACAGCTAATATTATAATGCCATTGTACAAATATATGGTAAGGCCACACCTGGAGTATTGTGTCCAGTTCTGGTCGCCGCATCTCAAAAAGGATATAGTGGAAATGGAAAAGGTGCAAAAGAGGGCAACTAAGATGATTGCTGGGCTGGGGCACCTTCCTAATGAGGAAAGGTTGCTGCATTTGGGCCTCTTCAGCCTAGAAAAGAGACGCCTGAGGGGGGACATGATTGAGACATACAAAATTATGCATGGGAAGGATAAAGTGGATAGAGAGATGCTCTTTACACTCTCACATAACACCAGAACCAGGGGACATCCACTAAAATTGAGTGTTGGGAGAGTTAGGACAGACAAAAGAAAATATGTCTTTACTCAGCATGTGGTTGGTCTGTGGAACTCCTTGTCACAGAATGTGATGATGGCATCTGGCCTGGATGCCTTTAAAAGGGGATTGGACACGTTTCTGGAGGAAAAATCCATTACAAGCCATGATGTGTATGTGCAACCTCCTGATTTTAGAAATGGGCTATGTCAGATGCAAGGGAGTACACCAGGATGCAGGTCTCTTGTTATCAGGTGTGCTCCCTGGGGCATTTGGTGGGGCCACTGTGAGATACAGGCAGCTGGACTAGATGGGCCTATGGCCTGATCCAGTGCGGCTGTTCTTATGTTCTTAATGTTGATAGTAATTGGGACTTACTCCTGGGTAAGTGTGAGTAGGATTGCAGCCTAGGTTTGTTAAAAAATTTTCCTGCTTGATAATGTCACTTCTGGATATGACGTGACTTCTGGTGGGTCTTGACTGATTTTCATTCTAAAAGCGGGTCCCAGTGCTAAATGTGTGAGAACCACTGGTTTATGGTTTAAAGTGAAAAGAAAAGGCAGATACGGTCACCAAGTGCAAAGTGGGAGACAGGCCTCCTGTATATTTAACATTTGTACCGAAGAGACTGTTTAAACCAGGGTTCTTCAACCTTGGGGTTGGGACCCAATGGGGTCGTGAAATCTCAGTTGTGGGGTTGCAGCAACTTACGAGAATGAAAAAGTTTGAAGACCATTGGACTGGAGAACTACCAGGTAAAGGGAGGAGGCATCTGTGTACTCCTTCAGGTACGAGCAGATTGTGTCCCAGTCCTGGTCGGACTCTTAGCAGTGGTGCTCAGTTAGCTTTCACTAGTGCAATGGCATAACTAGAGGGGGTACAAAACACTAAGTTTTGCACAGCGCCTCACTGTGGCATTCACGTGGTCCCTCCCCTTCTCCTTCATAGCTATCGCTATTCTGAGCTGTTAGAGCAAAATGTTCAAGCAGCCCAGAATGGCTGCAAAGGAGAGGGGGAGGGCCCGTATGCACGCACTGTGCAAAACTGGTGCTTTGCACCAGCTATGCCACTGCGCTAGTGCCAGGCTTCATGGTCACTTTTTTCTGCTCTCTCTAATAAGAATATTTGGTTACATTGAACAGTGCTGAGAGGTTATTATGGTATGGGAGTGGGGCAGGGGATGGGAGGATAGGACCCCAGGAAGGGGGGCAGATTAACATTGAGTCCCCACGCTCATAATGTGTGTGTGTGTGTATTTTATTTATTTATTGGTTGAGGACCACTTGTTTAAGCAAATGTAACTCTTCCGCTAAAGCTGCATCTGTTGAAACTCTCTCTTCTCCCTAACTGTCAGAGGGATGAGACTCTTGTCCTTCCTTGCGTTCGGTCAACTCGGAAAGGCGGACAGGAAAATGCCCATGTACCAATAAGACATTAAACATGGCTTCCACGTCACAGGTTGCAGTTAACCCATTTCTGCCCAGCCCACAGGTGTATACATTTGATCCCTGTTGTGTATATGCAACATTGGGCAGAAATGGCTTGAAGGAGGAACTTTGCTTTGCAAATGCTGAAGGCTATAGGTAGAGGTGTTCGGAAATGGTGTTATTTATTTTACTCAGAAGTAAGCCCATTCTGTTCAGTAAGACTTAGGCTGTAGTCCTATTTTACTCACTAGAAACAAACACCTCTAGCTTCTGGCTTGAGCAGTGGTAACTTCTGATATACAGGAACTTGTAATGACACCCCTTGTAGCAAGCTAAGCCTCCATAGCTATGTCTTTCTAAGACTATACACTTTAAAAAATGATTTTAAATTTCTTAATGACTGTTTTATTCCCCTCACACGTATTCCTACTTTGATGCTTGCTATCCTTCCTTCAAAGACAAGCTCATTTCATTCCAAACTCTCAGAGTGGCTAGCAATATTTGAAAACAAATGTATAAAGATTGCAAAACTGTATTAAAAAATATCCCCCCAAAATACAAAAGGTGCATTAGAGAGCTAGCCTATGCATATTTACTTGGGAGTAAGTTCCACTGGGTTCAATAGGACTCCCAAGTAAATTTGCATAGGATTGTAGTCTTGGGCTGCAATCCTATACACACATATGAGAGTGAGCCCCATTTAATACAATGAGACTTGCTTCTGAGTAAACACGTGTAGGATTTGTGCTGTTAATGTAATATTTTATTTTATTTTAGAGATTTATATCCTGCCTTTCTATCCAATAAGGACACTCAAGGTGGGTATAATATATAATACTGTCTCTAAGGCAGAAAAGAGAATGGCCCCAAAGACCTTAACATAGACCCCTAGGCAAATGTCTGAGTTTGCTTCCTGCTAAACCGAATGCTTTTCCTCAGCCAAGGTCCTTTGAAAAATATTTCAGAGGCAATATCTTAGTGCTCCTGCTGGTGACATCACTGCTCCTGCCAAAGATGTCCCAGAGTTTTACGCCCCTTCGATTACACCCCTGGGCTTGTAGTATTTGTTTTTTACTGAACAAGATCCACCAGATGAAGCTAGATGCAAAATTTTGACTCAGAGGGAGGAGCCAATTACCTCCTGCAGTTCACGAAGCTTACACTGGACTGACCTGCATGTAAGTTATGACAGATTGGGGACATTAGCCCCAAACTCCACAAATGGCTGGCAGAGCTGCTCAAACACCCACTCCTCCTTCTGTTTTGCGGATGAGGGATGCTGAAGCGGGGGGGGGGGGCAGTCAAGGAGGCCTCCTCAATGTAAGGGAACATTTCCTCTCTTATCTCAAGGCTGAATTGCAGCTGCATTGGTCATGGGAAAGTTGGATAGGACTGGGCCCTAAGAGTGAAGTGATAGGCTCGAGGTCAGAGAATTTCTGTTAAACAAGCATTTCTCAAACTGTGGGTTGGGACCCACTAGTTGGGTCATGAGCTCATTTCAGGTGGGTCGCGTAGCACCTAACTCAGATGCCGTTGAAAATCCAGGGTACAGAGCTGCTGGGCAGGATGGGCTCCTGGTGGGAGAGAGGTATGGTGCTTTGCCCTGAATAGTTGAAGAGATGGGACGCTGGAAAGATGGGGAGGCTGCGCGGTTGGAGGAGGATCCAAGTCTGCCTTCTGCTTTAACTTCTCAGCTAGAATGTTTAAATTCCAAGCTATGCAAAATAACTGCGCGAGTGTGCTGTGTAATGGAACCTTTGGTTGATTGTGGCTTAGGTTTGAAGCTAAACTGATTATGTCACTTTCAGGTTAATGATATCACTTCCAGTGGGTCTTGACAGACTGTCATTCTAAAAAGTGGGTCCTAGTGCTAAAAAGTTTGAGAAACATTGTTGGAAGTCAGAAACTCTGTCTGATCATCAGCTGATCACGCAAAAGGTTTCAAGCAGAATTTGATCTGCCTTCTGCCCTGCCCTGCCCTGACCTGGATGCCCAAATTCTTACTTCTCAAAGCTTCTTTAGGAGCTCTTTCCCTTCACTTGCGACTGGTCTTTCTCTGGGCAGGTCCCTTCCCTTCTCCTTTTTATTACTGCAAGTTTTTCGTCCTGAATAAGACCTTATCTGCAGTAGCCAGATATTTTCAGGGATATTAAAATGCCACCAGTAGCATTTGATCATTTAAGCCTTCTTAATGCTGCCAACATATGCAGTGAAATCTTTGTTGATTGAGAGCACCCACCCTGCATTTTCCCTCCCAGAGATGAAATGACACTCAGTTGCTTCCCCCTCCTCCCCTGACTCAATATGTGGTGGATCTTAACCGCACTAGGTGGCGGGGGGAGGGAATACTGTAGCACCAGGCTTAATGCAGACGTGGGGAATGCCTTAGTGTATAATTCAATGAAAGCATGAAAGTGACACTCTTTTGGCGAAAAAGGCTGCATTTCTGCACCCAGTTATTATTATACTTTATTTTATACTTTATTTTTACCCCGCCTTTCTCCCCGAAGGGACTCAAGGCGTGTACGCATTGTGGATTTCAGTAGAACTTCTCTCTCTCTCTCTCTCTCTCTCTCTCTCTCTGTGTGTGTGTGTGTGTGTGGCTTGAGTGCAAGATTGCAATCTAGATAATTAGTGTGCAGTCCTTAGGGTATTTCACTTACTGTAACAAAGACTTTGATTTGCTGAGTTAGTGTGTTCTGAGGCTTGGAATATTTAGGGCCCGATCCTACTGTGCTGCAGTGCCTTTGTTCTGCAGAGCCCACAGGGACAGCCATTGGGAAATGCCATAAAGCAGCTTCTTATACTGTGAGTGGGTCATGACTCAATTTTTGGTGGTTTGCAAAACTGACAGCACAGATTAGGTTATGTGCATCAAGGGTTAAAAAAGCCGCTGCTTGGGGGGGCACTGCTGTCCAGTCACCACTATAGCCACAACCCATGGCATTTATAAATCAAGCAGCAACCTAGGGCCTCTGTAAACCAGTGCCATAAAGCACTTTGTGATGGCCCAGCCGCCTGATGGGGTAGGTGCAGTACCTAGCGATGGGGAGGTGTTCCAGGGTGGGGGGAAGGTGGGGAGAGCAAGAAACAGGACAGCAGGAGGGTGATCTGGGGGTTTAGGCCCTGAAGGGGGTAGGGACAGCAGCAGAGGCTGCCACCAGATCTGTCCCTCCTCCCTTACCTTGGAGCCCTACACTGATCTTCTCGGTTCTGCACCACCAATTGAGCTGGCACAGATCTGAGTAGTAGACCCATAGGGGCTGCCGGGGCTCGAGATGAAGTAAGGAAACGAACATTCCCTTACCTCGAAGAGACCTCCGGCAGCCTCTCTGCCTGTGTGGGATACAGTAGCTGTTTTGGCACTGCTATACAGGGCAGGCAGTCTGGTCTAGAGGGTAGAGCCTCCGTCTGCCTGAAGATAACATCCACAAGGTCGCCAGTTCGAGGCCACCGGCACCATGCGACCTTGAAGCAGCTGGCAAGCTGAGCCGAGTTATTCCATCTGCTCTGAGCATGGGAGGATGGAGGCCAGAATGTGAAGCCAGATCGGAATGAAACACCTGAATGTAGTGGTTCTTGAAAGAAAGAACCTTCTTTCAAATTGTAAAAATCCCTATTTAATAAGGGATTTAAATAAAGCCTGCCTTTGTAAACTGCCTTGAATAAAGTCTTGAATAAAGACCAAGAAAGATGGTATATAAATACCTGTTGTTGTTGTTATTATTATTATTATTATATCATGGCATGGGCAGCCCAGATAGGTTTGGACTGCTTGTTGCTCAAGCAGTGATCCAGCTTCTGTGAGGGAAAAGAAAACTGTCTGGCTGAGATGAAAATCTCATGCAGGGGCAGCCTGAGCACTAGTGATTGGTTCTGGGAAATAAGGAAGCTAAGGAATGAGAGGCCTCCAGGAAGACAAGACCCCAAAACAAGAGACCTGAAGGAAGAATAGAACATAAGCGATGTAATAAGAAATAGGAACATGAATCGAGAGTAGGTTGAAGATGAGATTTGAGGAAGGGGGCACAGAACTGAGTCAAGGAGAGGCTAATCAGAGAGGGGGCTCTCTTGTGAAGAAAGTTCACAACATTCAAGGTTCTACATGCTAGAGCTTCAACTTGTCAAGAGGTGTGCCTTACCCCAGACCCAATTTGCAACATGGGACCCACCTTCAAGTGTTCATGGGTTCCTCTTGTGGTGGACCCAAGTGTTCATGGGTTCCAACCCAGCAGTCAGGTTCCTCTTCTCCTCTTTTTGCTCCACCCAGTCATCTCCAACCAGCCTGCAGTGCTAAATGTCACTGCTCCAGGCCAATTGGAAGCAGATGAGGGGCAAAGATTAGAGAGCTAGGCAGAGTAGAGGAAATGCCATGAGAGGGGTGAGCACATAGGTGGAGGTAGCGGCAGATCCAGTGTTTATGTTTGGGAGGGGGCCGTGAGCACTACCAACTTCAGAGTTGGCTCCCCATTGAACTTAATGGCCTTCATGACTGAGATTTGCTGGGCGGTCTTTGGAGCCCAGGTCTACCTGCCGGGGAGACCTGGGCTCCCATTGCAGCCAATCTCGTTAGTGCACCACCCAGTGGGTGTTATCCTGATGCCTGATTTTGTTCCCAGTCCCAGCGGGCACCCTTCCCTGCTGGTACAACAGTTTGAGGGGGGGAGCGCCACACACCTATGGCCTCCCCCCTTGGATTCACTCCTGGGTGGAGGGGATCCATTGAAGATTGGATCTTGGCCAAAGCAATCTCTCCAATGCCTTAAGGACCTTTCAGTTAGGACCTTAACCTTTGTTACTGTGTGAAGGTCTCAAACTAAAAAAAATAAAAATGGCAGCACTGCATCAACCCACCTGAGGACAAGTTGTGACCCATACCTGGGTTCTGACGTCTAGTGCAGGCTAGAATGCTAAGGAAGATGGCCAAGACACAAAGGGGGGGGGCTACATGTGGAACATGTGGGTTGCAAAGTATCAGCCTGGGGGGGAAAAGCATGGTGGAAGCGTGGAGATAATATGCTTTTCCACTTTTATCCCACTTTTCCTCCAAAGAACTCAGGACAGCAGGGTTACTCCCCTTAACAGTGTGTTGGATTGGGTTGAAAGTGAGTGATGGTTTCGTTCTCACCTATTGGTGAGCTTTATTGCGAAGGAGGGATTAGATTCCCCCCCCCCTAATTTCTGTCCACTGTAGCATTCAAGGTTGAGGAAGGGAGTGGAGGATTGCTGGAACTTTCAGGAAGGGGAGAATGCTGCTTGTTGAGTTGCTGCAGCATTGTGACCTGATACCCACAGTTGGGCAATGGGGGAGGGGGGGCAAGAAGCCGTGGGAGCTGGGGGATTCACACTGCATATATGGATCTGAGCAAAGCAACCAGCTCTTCCACAGCAGGCTTCTCGTATCAACGTACAGCCAAAGTGCAGACCTGGCAACAGTGGTCTTCCACCGGTTTGCACTGAGCTCTCAGTACAGTCTCTGCCTTGTATCCAATCTTGCTGAAAGTCTTGCAGGGGCCAGGAAAGGGAATCAAGCCAAGGGATTCTGGCTGATTCACCGTTGTGTGCACCTTCTGGCAAGGGTCCAGCTGACATAAAAAGAGCTGGATCTTTGACAGCAGCCAGCGATTGTGGTGGTTAGCAGAACATCACATTGACAAATCCACAAGCCCTGCCAAGACCTCCATCCGCACTACCTGGGAAATCTTGTTGCTTTTTCTGCCTTGAAGGGAAATCACTTTAATTGATTGGGGGGGGGGGGAAACAGCTGTAGCTCAGAGGCTCTGTTTTGCATGCAGAGGGTTTGAGGCTTTTGCTGATATGTCTGGATAGGGGTGGGAAAGAGAAACCCCTGTCTGAAATGCTGGAGACCTGTTGTCAGTCAGCACAGGCAATGATGAGTTAGATGGCTTCACTGTCTGAGCTGATGGGGGCAGCTTTTTGTGTAATTACATGATACGTTGCCTTCTGCTGAGTCAGATGTTTGGTGTATTTGGCCCAGCACTGACAGACAGTAGCTCTCCAGGATTTCAGACAGATCTTTCTCAGCCCTGCCTGAAGATGCCAGAAATTGCTCCGATTATTGCTCCGGAAAAGTGGGATCTTTTTTCTTACATTGGTTAAATAACAAAATAATCATTGAAATGGGGGGTGTCCTCTGCATGCCACTGGTTTACTCTTGTGTGGGCCTCATGGCAGAAGTCCAATTGACATAAAAAGAGCGACAACCCTTCTCCTGTCAAAGGGACCCCACCCCAAAGAAGTAAAGCATCAGAAGGTGTTCCAGCTTAGCTTGAGACCTTCTGCATGCAGGGGAACAGGGCTGTCTCCTTGAGCTACAGACTATCCCATCCTTTGAACCAACTCAAGTCATACTGCTCTGTTTATTAAATAATGATATGAAATATTCAGGACATGCCTATTTCTTAATGATGGTTGGTCAGACTTTTAGGGACTTCTGATACCCTTAGAAGTCATGTACAGGGTGCTCTGTACACTGAGAGAGGGAGGGCTTAAATGCCCTTTAATTCTGTGTTTGTGACTTCCATCATGGAGCTCAGGGCAACATCCCTCCATTTCCAGCGGGCCTCTCCTCAAACTGCTGACCAGACCCAGATCAGCCAGGATGCTGCATCACAAACCTTCAGACCAGACCTTGGACTCATTTATTGAAGAGTTTCCTACAGTTGTGCAGAGTGACATGACTGTATTGGCAGGACAAGTTTCCATTGGGTTGTCAGCGGTCGGTTCGCTGTTTGGGAATTAATGAGCAAAATTTAAGTTCGTGCTGTGACACAGGCTGTCAGGATCTCATCGACAGACTGGTGTCACCAGCATAATAACTCACACAACACACGAGGAGTTGGAGATGCCTTTTCACCCCTCATGTCGCTTGTGAACTGGTAGGTTTGGGGGGCTTGCTTGGTGCTGTGCACTCTGTTAATTTTGTACATGTGTATGAAATTAACACATGTATATATGTATGCATAAGTTAATTTCATGTATGTAATTCTTTTGAACAGGGCTGGCTCTCTGTTTCAGGGGGCTTTTGACCAGCTGCCCGCTATGGGCCCCTGCTTATATAGCTGCCTGCCTTTGAGGTTCAATATGTGGCTTACCTTGGCAATAAACTTACAGGACTTAAGATGCAATCTAGCCCTTGACTTGGGTCGGCGCAAGTCCCTTGGGGGTCATAAGGCACATTTGCGCCTCCTCAGGAGGAAGTCGAGCAGGTGCTCAGAGAAGTGCTGGCCTGCGGAGGCCAACACAAGCCTCCGCACCTCCGCGTGGGTTGCGTCAGGGAGGAGGTGGGAGGGAGGCATACCTGGGCGGGGGGAGGGCGGGTGGTTGGCAGCCCTGGGGGTGGACGGGTGGGAAGCGGGAGGCGGGGCTGCCGGATCCAAACCTTTGTTCCCAGGGAGAACGGAGTGACGGTGGCGCAAATCCGAGGAGACCCGTGGGGCCAACGGCCCTTACCCGGATGTAAGGGGAAATGTTTCCCCTTGCCTCTGGCTGAGCCGCTTTTGGCCCATATTCTGCACTGGATACAGCACAAACCTTTTGACTCGCCTGTTCCAGCGCAGTATATGATTGCGCTCTTAATATGCATTGTGTGGAAGCAGTGCTTAAGAGAACCACTAAGGGCGTGAGATCAGTAAATGATATTATCCCCATACCTGCAGCTGAAGCAGAATGACTTATTTAAGGCTGCTTGGTAATTTCATGGCAGAGGCAGGATTTGAACTCGGGGTAGTTCTGATGTCCAGCTCAGTCTCATAGCCATGATGCTATGCCAGTTATGTCTAGGAGGGTTGGGAGACAAGAAGGCTGGAGTGACTCTCTTGGCCCAGAGCATCACTTTGCCACTGCTGCACAAGAGCTCTGGGCATAGAGATAGTCTCAGGGGTCTGCAGAGGGCCCTTCTGAGATCCTGGGCTCTCTCCCCAGCAATACCAACACCTGATGTTGTTCCTGCTTTTGAGCATATAAAAGTCTTCACTTATGTTATCTTGGTGTGACTCTTATAAACACCCTGTAAAGTAGGGGTGTGTGTGTGTTGCAATCAGCATATATATAGTGTAAAGAGATGGGTCCCTGCCCCAAGGAGCTTACAATCTAGAAATTGGCACAAAGGAGACCACAGAGAGGAAGGTAAAGGTGGGGTAAATGGGGTGCATGCGTGGTTGTGTCAATTACGCATACTTACAGCACAATCTTGTGCATGTCTTCTCAGAAGTAAGTCCTACTGGAGTCAGTGGGACTGACTCCCAGGTATGTGCATATAGGATTGCAGCCCTAGGTATGATAGGGTATAGAGACCAAAGTATGATGCAAAATTAAATGATTTCTGTCAGGTTTTCCGAAGGGCAAGTCCCTTCTGAAAACCTCTCTACTCCTCACAGAAATCAAGGTTGTGAGTGAGGTCGCATCCCACAGGCGGCCCTGAAGGTAGGATGCTGCATAAAGAGCAGCGTAAGGAGCAGCAACCATTACCCTGCACACGTTCGATCTTGTCTGATCTCGGAAGCTAAGCAGGGTCAGGCCTGGTTAGTAATTGGATGGGAGACCGCCTGGGAATACCGGGTGCTGTAGGCTTATACCATAGTCTTTCGAGACTGAAGGTTGCCAACCAAGGAGCAGCAAGAGAGGGGCAGAATTCTTTGAGGGAGCTGACAGTCATCTTATTTTGGTATGCACAACCAAACAATAGAAATGTTGCAGCAAGCTGCAGGAGTCTCTTTGTCCCTTCACCCTCAGCCTACCCCTAAATCCCTCCCATTTAAGCTCCCTGCTCTTCCCATCAGCCTATTCATCTTATCCTCTTTCCTGGAGAACTCTAAATTTAGGAAATCTGCAACACCACTAAGTCACTGCAGCAACAAAATAGACAAGCCGAAATGGAACAGCGGAAAGAAAAACAAACACATCCCTCATGCCCGTAATCGTGCAAACATGAAGTTCGTCATAGGCATTTTTCTCAGCAGCCTGAGGTCTTAGCAATTGCCCCTGTCTCAATAGTTTGAAAATGTTCCACTTTAAGATGCTCTCCTTGGCAGTCACGTTAACTGCAGCTCAGGGCAACCTCTGGAAGGGTGCTGTAACTTAGTGCTACAGCACTGCCTTTACATGCAGAAAATCTCCAGGTTCAATTCCCGTCGTCTTCCAGGCAAAGCTAGGATGGAGAATGATTGCCAGCCAATGTAGTCAATATTGGGCTGTATGGACCAATGGTCTGACTCAGAAAGAAAGAGCTTCATATGGACCCAATTCTGCCTTCCAGTAAAACAATACTAACTGTTGGAGGTAGATGCTCAGCATTTTAATCTTGGTGTAGTCACCTTCCTCCAATCGGACACACTAGAGCCTATCTTGATTCATTGCCCAGCGCACTGTTCACTTCGGAAGTTGTGTTTGGACCCTTTTCTACAGCATCCTATTAGTCTATTTATTGATCCCCTTTTTGTTTTGTTAGGTGACAACCAGGCTAACATTACTATAGCAGTTGCTAGTTTTTTTAATCTCAAATTACCAAAATATCTCTTGCCTGATTGTTGTGTTTTCGTTTATATGCCAATAAAGCTATTATTGATTGATTGTGTAGTCACCTTGCTGGTATGCTGGAACTAAGTATGTGGTGAGACATGAGACACACATTTAGGACCACACAAATTCATGCCAAGCCTTCATTCCAGAAAGTTGAGGCTGAGACATTATGGCTTGTCTAGGGCCACTTAGAGCACGATCTTAGGAATCCACTGAATTCAGTGGGTCTTACCCGCAGGTAAGCATGGATAGGATTGCAGCCTTGGATGGATGGCAGAGATGAGATTCAAATGGAACTCTTGTTCAGTTTCTTAGCCGCTCTGCTGTATCGGCACCAGTGATGCATTGGCAGTTTGAGGCATGCTTTCACGGTAAATGCTTTGACGTGCTTCTTTAGTCAACTGTGAACAGATAACTGTTTCCAAAATGTACTGTTTGCTTGCCGTCATTACCATTCAGCATGGTGGTTTTGCAAAGGGTGTGGGGGCAAGCGCATGCATGAGCCTTTCCCACAGCCATTGCGGGTGGCCACAGCAGTCTTTGCAACAGGGTGGACATCATTTGTGGTCATGTTACAATGGTTAGCAGTGAATGTGCTTGGGATATCATCCAGGAGGATTGGTCAGGCAACTTTTCAGTAGTTTGTAAAATCTTCCAGAGACTGGCTTTAGATCTCCATCTGTTGAGAAATCCATGCCGTGCCCTGACCTTTCTTATCAGTATTATCTTGAACGCAACCTTTTTTGTATCCCTTGGTGGGGAAGGAGAAATGGACAGAAGGTTATTTTGGAATGCTATGTGCATTTTTCTGGGCACACTGTTTCAAAAGGGTTTTGCAGAGGGTTGGACTAGATGACCGCCCAAGTCACTTCCGACTTTAAGATTCTTTGATTCTATAAAATAGAATAACAATAACAATAAGAATAACAAAATACAAAGGTTTACACATAGAGATTGAAAGGCTGCAGTAGAAGAAGACCAAAGTGATCTCAGTGGTGATTGCTGTTCTTGGTGCTATTCCAAAACACCTTGAAGGGCACTGAACAGCATAGGGGGCAACATAAATTACCATCAATTAACTGCAAAAAGCAATGTTACTGGAAGCAGCTTACATTTTGCAACAGTATTTATAGGATAAAAACCAGGCATTCCAGGTCCTTGGGAGGACTTGATGTCTGGATAAAACAAACTAGTCAACACCTACCTGATTGTGTGAAAATCTCATAATAATAGTAATAAAGGTTGTTGTTGTTGTTGCCCTTGAAAGGGAGGAGTGAAGGACAAAGGGAGGGGCAAAGAGTAAGGGAGTAGAATTTTACTGGACTCTTGTTGATGTGCTTTGCCTGTGCTCTGAAATGAGTATAAAAGACTGCTTTGTGTCCAGTGGCAGATACCTCAGTATCTTCTCCGGAAAAGCAAAAAAAACCAGCATGTAATATACAATGTACAGTTAGAGGAGGCCTAACCTTAAAACCATCAACTGAAAACTTTTGAACACTATCAACTGAAAACTAGACGAAATAAAAATGTTTTTAACTTTAACTGAAAAACTGTTTGTTGAAAAAAATTTCAGAGAATTTAAGAACTATCCTTTCCCTTAAGGAAAATAGTTCTTAAATCCCCTGGAAGAGTTCCACAATCATCATCAGAATGTTGCATACTGCTGTTCTAAAAAAATAGCTCAAATTAAACTTTGCTTAAGGAAAGCAGCACAATAGAGAGTGATGGGGTCAAAGCTGAACGTTAGCTTGAAAATGCCAGGAAAAGCTGTCTACCGTGACTGAGATGTATCTGCCTTTTGAGATGGTGTGGAGGCATTCAGAGCATTCAAAAGCTGAATGAGACAAGAACACCATAAAGTACAGGCTGAGAACAATTCAGCAGGACCAGGCAAATGCCTCCATTGACCCTTTTGATCTTTTCTGTGCCTGTCTAAAAAATCCTGAACGATGAGAAAGAGACGTGCGGAAGCTCCTGATGTGTTGTAAGTGGCTTGCAAGAGTTTGAGTTTCGTTGTTGCTGAACGAGTTCTTCGAGGGAGCAGCCCAGACTGTTTCACCTAAAACCCCAGTGGTTTCCTTTTTGTTTGTGGATTGGCTGTTTGGATGCTTTACCCAACAGGGTGGGTTTTTTAAAATAATTATTTCATAATGTACTAAGTGTTTGGGTGCTTTTTGTGGGTTAGGGAAATGAAGTTGGGCACATGGCAGGAAAGCCAGGAGGGAAGTGAGCGAATGATGGAGAAGACCACACTGCAATGGACAGATGAAGTTTGGGTAGGAGGTCTGGTCTAGAGGGTAGAGCCTCCATTTGCCTGAAGATAACATCCACAAGGTCGCCAGTTCGAGGCCACCGGCACCGTGCGACCTTGAAGCAGCTGACAAGCTGAAGCCGAGCTATTTCCATCTGCTCTGAGCGTGGGAGGATGGAGGCCAGGATGGAGGCCAGATCAGAACGAAACATCTGAATTTGTTGTGGCTCTTGAAAGATAGAGCCTTCTTTCAATTGTAAAAATCCCTCCTGGGATTTAAATTAGCCTGCCTATGTAAACATCCTTGAAGAAAGTCTTGAATAAAGACCAAGAAAGTCAGTATATAAATACCTGTATTATTATTATTATTCTGGAGGCTGTCATACCCTCCTTCCTTTTGTCTTTCAGCCTGCCCTTTTCTCTGTCTCTCCTCACTACCCAGCACTAGACAGAGATGTTCCGGCAGCCAGGGCAAGAAACTGAAGCAGGCATCCTTCCTAGGACTATTCTAGCCCTGTAGCAACTGCTCTGAGTGGAGCTGGCCTGTTCATGATGCCAACTGAGGGCCCAATCCAATCCAATTTTCCAGTACCGGTGCTGCTGTGCCAATGGGGTATGCACTGCTTCCTGTGTTGGGGGTGCAGTCACAGAGGCCTCTTCAAGGTATGGGAACATTTGTTCCCTTATCTTGGGGCTACATTGTGGCTGCACCAGTGCTGGAAAGTTGGATAGGATTGGGCCCTAAGGTGGTTGCCATAGGAGCTGGATTGGCACATGGCAGCTGCCTCCACTTCTTGTCCCACCTTGTGTATTTAAAAAGAAAGGAGGATATGGAGCAGAAGAGGAAGTGTGGAGGAGAGGAGAGTGGTGGGCTAGAGTGCCAGAGATGCTCTTCCACACCATTCTCCTCTGCCTTTTTGAATCCAGGAAGCAGGAGATGGAGGAGCAGTAGTGGTAATGGATAAAGGGGACTGGCATGCTGCCTCATATACCAGACAGTCTTGGCTCCAAATAGGAGCCATTCCAGAAACCCCATTCCTTCCTGAGCCTCCAGGGACCTTTCCTGGCTCAGTGCCCCACTCCACAAGCCTCTGGATGGCTCAGAATGGCCCTCAAAAGTCTCTGCAAGCTACTTCTGATTTGCTTCCAAAAACCAGTTCGGGAGAGGTCTCCAGCACCACCAGGAGCTCCGGCAACTGAGCTCAGAAGATGAGGCAGCTTGTGGTGCTGCAAAAGTATGGGAACCCCTGCTTGATAGACACTTGAGTTCTGCCTCTTTACCCAGGCCAGTAGGCGCTAGTTTGAGACTGCCCTCCCATGACAGGAGCTAAAAATAAAGCATTTATGTCTTCTTTTGCACAACATGAACCTGACAAACACAGAATTCAGGGTATTTTTCTCAGCACTGTGCCACATCTACAGCTAATGCCTCACCCTGACAACTGCAGTTGTGTGCTGCAAATGATGTGGTAGTGTTGGTGTTGTCTTCTGCCCCAAATGGTATGGGCCAAGCCCTGAAGATGTAGCCTTGTTAATTGAATTGACCTATTTTCTACATTTATAGCCAGCCTTTCTATCCCCAAAATACTTACGGTGCTTTACCATTTAAATTAAGACAATCTGAGAACACAGTCCTATTCTTCCCTCCCCTCCCCCCACTGCTGCACCTACACCGAAAACGGGTGTGCTGTATTCAGCGATGGGACAGACTGAGAGACTTCAGAGGCAAAACAGGATTTAAATCCCCTCCGTAAGCCTCCCAAACCGCAATGGGTCTCTTTGGACCTGCGCTAGCAATTTCTATCTAAAAATGCAGATAGTGTTATATAGTACAAATATAAAATCTATGCATAGATGTCTAAGAAGGGCTTCCAAATATCCAAAAGTTTATCCATATGAAATTGTCTTCTCGAAGCTATAGATTCAAATAACAGAAAGAATTAACATAAGAACAGCCCCACTGGATCAGGCCATAGGCCCATCTAGTCCAGCTTCCTGTATCTCACAGCGGCCCACCAAATGCCCCAGGGAGCACACCAGATAACAAGAGACCTGCATTCTGGTGCCCTCCCTTGCATCTGACATAGCCCATTTCTAGAATCAGGAGGTTGCACATACACATCATGGCTTGTAACCCGTAATGGATTTTTCCTCCAGAAATTTGTCCAATCCCCTTTTAATGGCATCCAGGCCAGATGCCATCACCACATCCTGTAATTAAAAAGGGTCCATTGAGAAATAGTGGGTGGGCGCTTATCTTTCCAAACTTTCAACAATCTTTTGGCTGCAGTAAGGGCACAGAGGGTCCATTTTCATTGTTCTTCAGACAGCTTCCATAAAGTAGGTAGGTACATAGTTCAAAAAAATGTACTGTACAGATTGGCTCTCTTTACCTGTGGGTTCAGAACTCATGGGTGTGATTCACTGTGGCTTCCAAGCTTGCAGTGGAGAACTTTATCTGACCTCCCAGACATGACTGGAGATGTTCGCCTGTCATATCTGGGAATCTTTCTGAGGCCTGAAGTGCCTTTCTGACACCTCCAGAGGCAGCCTCGCTGGACCTCAGAACACCTCAGGACGTAGACAGAAAACATCTCCGGTCACATTCAGAGGTCCTGTTGGATTCAACCCGTGGATTCGCTTATCTGCAGGTTTCGGCACCTGTGGTTACTGAGCTCCAACCGCACGTATCCTCAAACAATTGATCTATGACCTGGCTAATGCCACTAATGACCTCCGTCCAAATGGGTTGTATTGCTACACAAGACCAAAGCACACTGCTGTGGTCTCGGGTGCTGCCACCTTGGCAGGGCTGAAATCATGTTAGATCTTGCATGATTCCAGGACATCAGATTCACCAGATTCTAATCTCCTTTCAAAGCTGTTCAAGTCACTGGTCATCACCCCGTCTTGCACTGGCTCCTTCCTCCCTACACTGGAGCCAATGAAGAGCAAAATTAAAACCAGACATCCATCCCATTTTGGGCTGCATCCAAAGCAAACAGATAATTCTTAATTATTATTTTACAGTTCAGGAGGAGCCTTTGACAGTTTCCAAAAGGAACATTTGCTGAGGTTTTCGGTGACACAAATTCATTTAAATTTACTGGGATATTGGTTGCTTTTAATTGCTGAGCCGCTAGACAGTTAAGATTTTAAAAAATTAAAAAGATTAAATTGGTTCACAGCTCCAGCGAAGACATGGGCTTGCAGAACTTGGGCAAGCTTTTTCACTGGGAAGCAGATGAAAGTCTTCCTGCTGTGTTTTAACCTGGGATTTTTTTTTTTTTTTTAAAGGAATTATGCTCAGAGACTGTCCAATAAAAAGATGGCTGGACATCTTGGGCAGTCCAATCCTGAGCTGCCGGGTGTGCAGGGCTGCCACGGCACCAAAATGGCTACTGCAGCATCCTGAGCGCACATAAGAACTTTTCACTCCTTCCCCCAAGTAAGGGAAACAGCCCTGCAATGGGGCTGCTCAACTCTGCGTCGGCTGTTCAGCTGGCGCAGAGTACAGATGCCTTGTGTCAGGCCGCGAGGTCCAACATGGCGCCCCAGATCTGATGGAGCTGAGCTCCGCTGGTCCCACCTCCCTAAAACCCAGAAGGTGCATACAATCATCAAGACTTGTAACCCATGATGGACTTTCCCTCTATCTAACCGTCTAGTCCTGCAGTTTTCAAACTCTCAGGGAGTTTGAAAACCACAGTAAGTCCTTGCAAGGGGGGGGAGAGGCAGCGGGGGGAAGGCAGCGATCCCCAGGATCGTGTCACTCAGGGGGGCTGCAGGGACTGGGATGCACTCACCGGTCCCTGCAGCAGCGTCCTGGGGGTGCGGTGAGTGCTTGCAGGGCTCCCCAGCCTTCCAAAAGTGCAAGTGATCGCGCTCCACCTCTGCAAAACCACTCTCACTTTTGGAAGGCTGGGGAGCCCTGCAGACACTCACGCAGGGCTCCCCCACCCGGAGGATGCTGCTGCAGGGACTGGTGAGTGCATCCCAGCCCCTGCAGCCCCTGCTGCCTACTCCCTGCCTCCTCACTGCCACCACCCCTTAAAGGGGCAGAGGTCAGGGCCTTCGGGCTGGGGCATCGCAACGCCCCAGTTTGAAAACCACTGTTCTCGTCCCTTTTTAAAGGCATCTAGGCCAGGTATTATGACAACACCCTGTGGCAAGGAGTTCCACAGATGATATACTCTGTGCAGGCCGCAGAGCCCGCCTGGATCCGGCCTGTGGGCAGTAGTTTGGAGGCCCCTGGTCTACATGAAATGAATACAAGGGGAGTCAACCAGGTGTTTGCAAAGACGCAGTCTGGATTGGAACTGAAAGCGAAAGATTGACAGGCACAAGCAAACAGGTAATTTGACATGGGATCCTGAAGCGCCGTTGCCTCCTTGCCCCCTCAGTGTAGGTGGCAGGCGAAGGGTATGTTGAAAGGGAACTATTTTTAAATGCCCTGTCTCCAAGTAGGCTGTGATTATGACTCTTTTCATTCCTCCAATGGAGGTGACTCCGGAGAACAAGGGCAGTCGCCGGCAGAGTTCCTTTGTCCCTTCTCCGTGGCAGGCAGTTTGGGGGGGGGCATGCAACTGTACCTGAGCCAGAAGCTACAAGATCTATTACTTTTCCAACCCACCTTTTGGCCGCAATTGGCTCCCCAAAGCAGTTGACAATTAAAAATCCATCAGAAGCAACAATTTACATAACTGTGTGCATAAGGAACATTTCAAGTGGTTTTATGCTGAATCAGACCATTGATCCACCTGACTTATTGTGTCCTTAATTTCAGACACAGGCCTTTCCCAGCTCTGCCTGCAGACTGACACTATTGCATCAAAAGCACGTTCTATCACTGAGCTGTGTACAGAGAGGAGGCGGGGTGATTCGCACCCCGTTGTTCCAGACTCAAGTTCTTCTTTCATGCATTTGAGGCTGCTGGTGTTGTCTTTTGCTAGAAAGGATGGCAAGTGGAGCGTGACAGACGGGAATCCACCACTCTTATTCCCAACCTTCTAGCTACTCATTCCTGCCCAAATACCCAAAATACTGGGTACTGCCCAGTGATCAGGACCCACATTTGTAATGTGGCAAGCTAGGCCTGCAGAATTTCCCTTTACTTTGCAGCTACTAAAGGTAGAAGAGCCCTTTGCTATTCTAAATACTCTATTTTATTTCGTTACAGCCTCAAGATGCAACAATGTCCAATAGTTTAGATGGCTTTGAAAGGGGTTTCAACAAATTCATAAGAAGCAAGTCATATTAATGGCTGCTAGTCATGTAAACTATGTGCCATCTCCAAGTTCAGCAATGACAGGAGAGAGAGATGTCTTTTTTTCCTGCTTGCAGGCTTCTCAGAAGCAGAAGTTCAGCCACTGTAGGAAAACAGGAGGCTGCAGTAGTTGGTCCTTTGGCCTGATCCAGCAGAGCTTTTTTGAAGTTCTGTATCCCCATAGTGAATCAGGCCTTAGTTGTAGATTTGTGAGCCAACACAAGTGTGACCCGACTCTCGCTCCCAATTCCTTTGAAACAAAACTTGTAAAGAAATTTGCATGGATAGTAAATTCCTGTCATCTCCAATTCACATGACATTGGTGGAAGATCCACCTGCTCCTTTCCAGTTTAATATATACATTGAAAGAATTTTTTTTCCCCAATGGGGCAGTGTAGTTAAGCCATCACAACTTCGATGCTTTGGGTTAGGAAAATAAAACTGAAAGGCATAGCTTAAAAAAACCTGTAAGTACAGAGATAGTCCCGTCTTCTGTGATGCTAATAGCATTTACATTTCTGTAGCATCTCTCTCAGCCTGTGAGCCGAGATATTTAGCAAGGTCAAATTTGGTGTCTCACTAAAATATGGAATTAATCAATTAACTTGAGTGACAATGTCAAAGAGTTCTAGAAGTTAACATTGGAAATAGGTTTTTTTTGTACATTAAAAAAAAGCTTATGTAACCTTTCTTGGGAATTCTAATAATAAAAGAGTGATCTTGAACTCCATATGAAGAACAGCTTTCCTGTCTCTGAGTTCAGTTCTCTTTCTCTCTCTTATTGAAAGCTTTCTTATTGCCAGGCAAAAGTGAAAGTGTAGTGTAATAGTTAGCACCCTTATTTTATTTATTTGGGGTTTTATCTGCCATCTTTCCACCTTTGAACTGGTGCTCAAGACAGCTTGCATTCTGTCAAGACAGGATATAATCAAAACATTATAAAACAGTTAAAAAAAAAAAAGCAGAGTGCCGCAACGGAGACAGCCCTCTTGCCGGTCACCACTTGCTTGAGAAAATGTGGAGGGACTTGGAGAAGGGCCTTCAATAGTGATCTTGGGCAGGTTCGTGGGAGAGGAGAAGGCCTGTCAGATGTTCAGATTCAGTCCAGAAAAAAGCTGCCAGAGGATGGACGGACGGGCATGATTGAGACATACAAAATTATGCATGGGATAGATAAAGTTGGTAGAGGGATGTTCTTTCCCTCTTACACAACACCAGACATACACTAAAATTGAGTGTTGGGAGAGTTGGAACAGACAAATGGAAGTATTTCTTTAACCAGCATGTGATTAATCTGTGGAACTCCTTGCCACATGATGTGGTGATGGTTTCTGGCCAAGATGCCTTTAATAAGTGATTGACAGATTTCTGCAGGTAAAGTCCATCACAGGTTACAAGCCATGATGGGTATCTGCAACCTTTTGGTTTTAGAAGTAGGTTATCTCGGGATGCTAGGTGCAAGGGATTGGCAATGGGATACACGTCTCTTATTGTCTGGTGTGCTCCCTGAGGCATCTGGTGGGCCACTGTGAGATACAGGAAGCAGCACTAGATGGACTCGGCCTGATCTAGCAAGGTTCTTCTTATGTTCTTATGATTTCAAACTAAGGCGCAAAAGTAAGCTCCAGCACTTTGAACTGTGCCAGTGGCCAATGTAGCTAACAGCTGGTGAGATGTGTTCCCTAAGTTCTGTATGAACCTGCTTCACACTGAGACAAACACTGATCTATAGTATGGAGTGGCTCTCCAGGATTCCATGATGGCATCTTTTCTGAGCCCTACCTGGAGAGGCCATACAGCAAACCTGGAACCTTTTCACGCAAAGCAGGTGCACTGTCAGGTTTGGCTCCCTTCCTTGCAACATGGCTGTGGTGAATGTCGCAATTTGAATGTTCTGGTCATCATCAGACCCTTGAGGTACTTTAACCACTATGCTTTAACCACTCATTGGCTCTCGTCCCAGTCACTCTTAATTGCTACTCTGCCCCTGAATGCAGTTGACTACTATAGAGGCTACTCTATAGTAAGAGGATCAGGAAACGCAGAATAAGCTAGAAGAGCATTAGGGAGGGCCGATAGCCCAAAATAGGGTCATATCCATTGTGCTGCTTTAATCATTGAGGATGTGTGTGAAATTCTCCTGCATCCCATCAAGAGTAATGAGTTCTTTTAAGGAGCAGCCTCTCCCCACTTGACCTCAAGCTTGAGAGCTTACTGGGATACCAAATGAGTTTTAGCAAAAAGTCGAGGGGCTGGGACCACCCACATTGTCAGCAGGAGATTTAGCAGCTTAATGTAACTTACTCAGGTAGGTCACCTCTCAGATGATCATTAAAGTTACTTATTCTAAGCAGGTGGCTGACGTTTGGGGGGGCAGGACAAGCCCATTAGCAGCAGTTGCGGGCTGAAGGGAAGTAGAAAAGTGGTCTCTGGAAAAGAAGTGGATGGCAAACTTTTGAAGGCCTCTTTGGGTTGGGGGAGGGTCTGCTCACTTGCACATCGAAGACAGAACGATTAGTTGTGGGGGAGGGAGGCTTCGTCATCAGGCATGGCTGAAATTCAGGTTGCTGAAAGATTAGCTGAAATGTCTCTGAAGTGTTATCTCCCCCTCCTTTTTTTTTTTTTTAAGTCTCCTTCATACAAATTGTCATCATTTGACAATCTTGGGGAGGAATGCACTTTCCAGCATCAAGCCTGTACATTTACTTCCTCTCCCTCTAAGACTAATAATACCTTGATATGATTGAAATTGGAAGGAGGAGCTGAATTCAGGTTGTAAGGCTGGGGTCTGTGCGTTGGCATAGCTGGAAGGGGTGCGGAGCACTCAGCCTGGCAGGGAGGTGGGCAAGCGGCCCCTCCCTTCAGAGCCATTCCCAGCAGAGCCATTCCCGTACGCCTCCATTTTGGCCTCCCCCCCACCGGGAATGGCTCCAAAGGGAGAGGCCACTCACCCACCTCCCTGCCAGGCTGAGTGCTCTGCACCCCTCCAGCTACGCCACCGGGTCTGTGTGTTGCATCCCAAGCAGTCATCTCCATCTTCTCCAAGTGCCCCCCCTTAACCCTGATCTACGTGGGAACGCCTTAATTTTTTAAACACCAAACATGCTCATTTTTTCATCTAGTTTTCTCCTTCTCTGACCTCCTCCACTCTTTCCTGCTGCCTCCCTTTTTCATGATTGCTTTTGCTCCTCTTAAAAGAGTATTGCTTCAAAAAAAAGAAATGCAAAGGCAACAGAACGATGGCATGACTCACCTTGAGATGGGAAATGACTCAGTTCGATTTCTTTATTTCATACATTCACATCCTGTCTTTCTTCCCTAGCAGTGCTAAAGGCAGTGTAGGTGAGGTTCCCAGCTGTGGTTCCAGCCAGTCCTGAACCAGAATAAATCGAGATTTGCTTAGCTTCAGTTTAAAGCAATTGTGCATTGATCAGAGGTGGGGGGAAACCAAGACTTGGGGGGACAGATTCGGCCCCCAAGAGCCTCCAATCAGGCCCTCCAACTGCTCCCTGTCCATGGTAGCAATCTGGCCCTCTAATCATTCCCCTGTATGTGAACACCTGTCACAAACTTAGGGGGGTTTGGGGTGCTCAGAGTTCTTGGTTCTCGAACCCTAAAGCCCTCAAGGTCCCCCTGTTTAGTAGTACTGCCACCACCCTGTATGTGCCAGTGCCTCAGTCCAGGGACACTGAGACCCTCTAGGCTTAACTCTATCCCTTACAGGCACTAAGCGCTTTCTCCAATGGAAGCTTCAGTTCTCGTTTCTAGACCACAATGAGCACTTGGTAGCTTGCTGAAAGGCTAGGCAGGATTCTGAACCTTTGTCCCCAACAGACAATGAAACAACTTGGTAAAAGAGATTTTAGTTTATTAAGTACATAAGGTTACATAAGGCAGCAAATGCTAGAGGCATAAACATCTATGAAACATAGCAGCAATAAAATAATAAAACTAGCTGGCTAGCTCTATTAATCCCTATCTCTCAACTGAGTCAGCTTCTCTTGTAGATCTTTTAGCTCCAAGCTACCTGTGAGGCCAGATGCCCATGGTGGACATTGGAGCTCACAGCGTGCAGGATGTTGCACCCAAAAACTCTGCCCAAGAAGAAGCGGACACACCCCTTGGGGCACTCATTAGTATACTTCTTATGCTAATAGTACTGAGGTGACTTCACACTTATTTAGACTGTCCAATCAGAAACTTTTGAGGACAGAACCTTCTCAGAGTGGGTCTGGTTGCCAGCCCTCCTAGTTCTTACCCCTCCCAACAGGAGATCCATAGCTGCATTCCATTCCGCTTGATCAGGCGCCCCTCAGTCTACTGAGGTGTTAAACATTCCAATGGGTTGTAATTCTTGTTGTCTGTCCTTTCTGGCCAGCGAAGGAGAGACAACAATCTTTTTGTTTGTTTACTCACATTCTTGCAGCTAGGAACTGCTAGCCACTTCTCCGTTACTGACTTAGTTTGGTTCAGGCTTCACATGCTAACCTAGGCCTAAACTGTACATATTCATTACAACACCCACCCCCCCACACACACCAAAGAACGGCATCAGGTATTGTGTGCACTGTCGTGCTGACCAAGCCTGCTGGGATAAAGTATGAGCAAACATGAGTTTTGCCTGAGAGCAGTGCAGGTCTGAAAGAACTAACTGGCCCATAAGGTGGGGGGGGGAAGAGCAACCCCCCCCCCAAAAAAAACCCTTCCTATTTTCCTCCCCACAACTGTTCCAATTCAACAATGAGCTCTGTGGACAAAAAGACATGGACAGTGAATGTAGCTTTAAAACAAGGAATGGAATGCTAAAGATTTGTTTTACAAAATCAGAGTTGCAGTGGTAATTGTAGCACCAGGGATGTTTTATGGCCCTCAGTATGATTTCTGCCCTCTGTGTAGCTCTTGGGGCCAAAACATTTGCTTATTTTTGCTTCAGATCATGTCCTGGCACCAATTGTGGACCAGCTGAAGACCACTGGCGTAGAATGATCCTGGCCTAAGCTAAAGAGGTCAACTGCTTTCAGCATAAACCAGCCACTTATGAGTCCTGTGACCTTGTCCCCTCCTGAGCAAAGGAGATGTTCGCAAACGTCTTGCTTTGTTCATCTTGATGATGAACATCTTGATGTTCACTGGACACACTTGCTCCAGTACAGAAAGATCTCCGTAGAGCTCAGCTAAAGTGAACGGTAGCTGGAAGAGTGCTTGTCCAGGTAGTTGCCCAGAACTTTGGTTCAACTAGGTTAGAGTTGTCTACATCATCTGGTTCTCCAGACTGAGAACTGGGAATCCTACCCTCTCACCCTGTTTGCTGTAAGAGGCTTCAGGGAGAGAGTGATAAGTGACCTCTTCTTTGTGCCTTTGTTGTGTGAGAGGAGACTTGAAGCCTTTGTGCCTTCCTCTGTTAATGCCTTCTTGTCCTTTTTTCTCTCTCCCACTATGTAAAGATGCCTTGTAGACAACATGACAGCTGCTGGTGGTGCTGAAGCCAAAAGAGCCATGAAGAACCACGACCCTTTGAGAAAGAAGCCAGCAGGACCTACTGCACCTTCCCGATGGCGCCGGCGCCGGTTCAGGCGCAAGGTACCCTCCGAGGTGACTGTGAAGGGGCAGCTCCGGATGCGCTCACCCTCAGGGGTCTTTGTGATGGTGGGGGTCTCGGTGGTCCTGGTGGGCATGACCATCGCCGTCATCGGGTACTGGCCTCACCGCGGTTCGCATGGAACAAGACCCGGGAGTCGGCCGGCAAATGCCAGCACCACAGATGACATCAGGAAGGAAGTCAAGGTCTCGCCCCACTCCCGCGCCTTCCCGCACAGTGAGAAGCTGAAGCTCATTGGGCCGGTCATCATGGGAATCGGCCTGTTCATTTTCATCTGTGCCAATACGTTGCTCTACGAAAACAGAGACATGGAGACCCGCCTGCTGATGCAGAGGGAGCTCTACAGCATGAGCTTGAGCCTCCCGCAAGACCAGAGTGAAGTAAGCCGTTACTTTCAGAGGAGGCCGACCCCATCGACCCTCCAGGCCAACGCGGACTGCATGGAAGGCTGCTATGAGGTCAACCTCTCCTCCAGCGGCTTCCAGTCCTGTTCCAGCCCTGTGAGAAGATGGGTCAACAGCTGCAGCTCAAACAAACTTCAGACCACTGCTCAGTTCCTTCACCCCAAGGGTGCCTCCCCTTCCCTTTCCCTCCTGAGTGTCCACTCGGACTCTGGCAATTCGGTGCCTGGGAACCTTGGCCTTCCCTTCCCCCCTGGAGCGGAGTCGGTCATCTCCTCAGCAGTCAATGCCCTCTCGCTGCCTCTCATCAAGTTCAATAACTGCCTCCTTGACAGCCACGGTGTCTCTCTGGCAGCAGCCCAGGACTCAGAGGACATCCGGTTGTCACCGGAGAAGGAGGAGCCACTGAGGCTCTCCTGGACTCTCCTCCCCAGCTGCAATCTCACATCCTCTGCCAGAGATGAACTCAAAGGCAGCCATGTTGTCATCAGCATGGACGGCGAGCCTTCCCTCGCCACCTCTGTGGATAAACTCCTCCTTCCCGAACACACAAAGAGAGAATTCAGTTCAGATACTCACATCCCTAGTTCAGGTCATTCCCAGTCCCTGGATCTTGGCCGGCCAGGGGTGGTGTTGGTAGCACCAGTCAAGGACAGGAAACACAGGAGCTGGCCCCGACTGGACCACATTGGCCTCATCAACTATGCAAAACTAGAAAGCCGGGGGGAATCTTCTGATAGGCTTTTAGCGCCAAGCCAAGAACTGATTAGGGACGGGAGCAGACAGGCATCCCAGGAGGCCGTGATGGAAACAGGTTCCAGGGTCTGACTCTGCTGTTTTCCCCAACCTGTTCATTCTGCTGTGTCACACTGGCTGTTGCCAAGAGTGGTTGTGTGTATATATTTTAAAATGAGCTTTGTCACAATGGCTGTTTTGGTCAGGTGGCTGACCCATGAGTGGGCCAAAGAAGAAACCACCTTGGACGCTGCTCGGTCAATTGATCGGTTATTTTTCTCAAGGGCCTGTTTCCTTCTTGCCTTATAAGATCCTTCTTCCACCCTTCCAATTCGGTTTGTGTGGGAAATCGTTGCTTAGAAATTTAATGGACTGTAAAGTCCAGCTGTAGAAGGGGGACTGGTAGATTGTAGGGGTGGGGAAGAGAGTTGGACCACTGCTAGGGTTCAGATATGATCAACAGGTGCCTCCTAAGTTACAAAGATCTGGTTTTCAAGGTCATGAGGTTATACTTTTGTAAATGGATTCTCGTTTCTGAGCTCTCTGGGCTAAACTGCGGTCATTGCCTGTGGTCTTTTCTCCCCAGGTCACAGAATGAGATTTTTTAAAAAGGAGATTCTTACTGTTTTATTGCCAGTCTCTTAACTTGGGTTCCGAGAAAGGCAAACATTTCTAAGTACAATTCTGCGAGTTGATGATTTTTCTTTTTCCTAACTTTTAGAGAATCACTGGGTATGTACAGCCAAACAGGGTTAATTAAAAAGTTGCCTCACTGCTGTGAAGATCTTGAGTCATTGAGATTGTTGTTGTTGTTATTATTATTAATTTGTGTACTGCCTTTATATAGCGGCTTCTGCCAAGGCATTCAAGGCAGCATTTAATAATATTAAAAGCACCACAACAGACTTACCAAAGGATAAATGCAGAGTCATCACTGGCAAGGCTGGCCCATCCATGAGATCTCCTGAGATGGAGAGCCTGCCCACCTGCCTCCACACTTCTCCTCCAGCTTCCTGCAGGTGAAAAGAAAGAGGACAGCAGAGCAGAACTGTGGAAGAGAAGAGTGGTGGGCTAGAGCATCTCCCGGGAGACACTCTAGGCTACGATTCTCCTCTCCATATTTCCTCTTCCTTTTGAAATTAAGGGGAGGAGTGTGGCAGAGGCATTTGGAGGTTCTGGGCCACCCCTGATTGCAGGTCACTGGGGACCAACACTATGTTCAGAGACCAACACTATGACTTCCTTGGCCTGATCTATTGCCTTCCCCTCAAGTACACAGGTCTTAAATACTCCTTGCTGTAATATTTCCTAATGAGAGTCCACAATATCTTTTTCCTAGGAAAAATCACCACATATACATTAATATTTTCCTCATGGCACTCAAGGTGATGTTCAAGCAATATTCTACCTAGGTATTGGGCAGACCTAGATGTCCTTTAGCAAATAGCTGGATAACTACAGTCAGTTCTCTTTATATGCAAATTCACTCTGTTAATTCGCTTATCTGCAAGGGGCAGAGCTGCCACTTACCTCTTTGATATCCGTGGCTCTGTTCTTGTTATCTGAGAATACCGGTGCACTGGGGGTGGGGCTCAGCGCAGCAGTCGGGGGCAAGAGAGGTTGTGGGGGGAGGAGGAGGAGGAGAGACAGTGGCCTCCTCATGAGCAGAAGCTAGCATCAGTGCCTTCTGGGTGGAGAGGAAGAGATGCCTATACAGTAAATGGCTGATGGGAAAGGGGGTTGCAGTAATTGCATCCGGCCAATTATATTCCAGAAAGTTGCCTGGATTGGGTCAATTTTCTGCATCAAACAAGCATTGTATTGGCCCATGGAGAACTGTAGGACACATTTGTGTCCACTTCCAGTCTTACCCCACCATTTGAACCTCCAGCTGAAACTTCACAACCCTGGCATTGATGAGAGATCTTTAGAAGGCTACCTGAGGGCTGCTCTGGGGCTGGGGCAAACCCAGGGAAGGGGCCAAAAGGAGGAGGTGAAGCAACCCCTTCCCCACTGTTGAACTCTGAGGCCTTGTTGGGCCAGCAACTTTCAATAAGTCAAGAGATATCCAGCACAGAGGAGGACACATCAGATGTTGGAGATGTTAATGAGCCCTCGCTATCACCCAGTCCCATAGACTTCAAGTTAAGATTCAGATTCATAATGTTCATAAGGTGTATGGTGAAGAGGGTCCCCTGGAACGTAACCTAATTTTCCCAATAGGCTCAATGATTCAGTATCTGCTAATTCAGTATCCACTAGGTTTTCCAGGAATCTAACCCTAGTGGAGAACTGACTGTATGTGCCTTCAAACTATGCCCTCAGCCAGGGCTGGCCCATTCATGAAGCCAACTGAAGTTCACCTTCTGAAATAAGGCCTGGATTCAGTTTTAAACAGTTGAAGCTCACAATTATCACAATTAGTACCACAATTACTATTTGACAGATGCCAACCTGGAAGGCTTCAAGAGACCTCCTGGACGCAACTGGAAGTTGTCCAGGAGCTGCACTGACTTCCCTGCATCTCAGAACACCTCTGGACACAACTGGAAGGCACCAAGTTGCATCTGGAGGTCCTCTAAGGGCCCCTGAGGATCTCAATATCCACAGGTCAGTATCTGCAGGGGGTCTAGGAACATATAATTGGCCAACCTGTAATTGATATGATGAATCAATGGCTTCTCTCCACTCTGTTTTCAATTAACTAAAAATAAAATAGCTTTGAAATCTTAGAGGACAGTTCTAGACAAGACTACTGCCTGTCTGCCTTATTTCTGAGATGCTTTTTTCCCCCTCCCTCTCCCCCTCATTGCGTTATCACTCTGTATATCCAAAGAGGACATGTGCCTTTTATTAACAGGAGGAGCTATAGCTCAGGACCAGAACACCTGGTTGCATGCAGAAGGTTCATTCCCTAGGCAAAGAAAGTTTGCTGGAGAGACTCCACCAACCAGCATAATTACCCTGTACTAGATGAATCAATGACATGGCAGTGTATAAGGCAGCATCCTCAGTTCCTATTGAGTTGAACCATTCCTACCGAAGTCAGTATAACCTATGCTGACTGGCAACAGTACTGCCAATTGGCAGGAGTCTTTCCCAATCCTGCCTGAAAATGCCAGAGCTTGCTTCTGGGACCTTCCGCCTACACAGCCAGGGCTGTGTCGCGGGGCAGCAGCTTTTCTCCATCAGGACATGAGACCTCAAGGAGAGGAAAACAGCTGATTTTCATTTTGATCCGGAATGTCTCTTGCCATGTTTCTTTCATAGTTTTTTTTTTCCAATCCCTTTGCCATGACTGCACCTACCCTCCAACACGGGACAGTGTCAAACAAAATGGTTGTCTTGTCATTCACTTCAGAGGGGCAGTTGGCATGAAAACCTTCCTGCTATCCTTACCCCAATAAGCGGTCTTTATTAGGGGGGATAAAAACCCAAGCCCAGATGCAATTCATCAACAAGATGTTACAAATGCTTCATCTCCACTGAAATCAGTAGGACTGGAGGTTGTGCTCTTTACACTCTCACATAACACCAGAACCAGGGGACATCCACTAAAATTGAGTGTTGGGAGAGTTAGAACAGACAAGAGAAAATATTTCTTTACTCAGTGTGTGGTCGGTCTGTGGAATTCCTTGCCACAGGATGTGGTGATGGCGTCTGGCCTGAATGCCTTTAAAAGGGGATTGGACAAGTTTCTGGAGGAAAAATCCATTACGGGGTACAAGCCATGAGGTGTATGCGCAACCTCCTGATTTTAGAAATGGGCTATGTCAGAATGCCAGATGCAAGGGAGGGCACCAGGATGAGGTCTCTTGTTATCTGGTGTGCTCCCTGGGGCATTTGGTGGGCCGCTGTGAGATACAGGAAACTGGACTAGATGGGCCTATGGCCTGATCCAGTGGGGCTGTTCTTATGTTCTTAACTACAATTCCCAGGAGGCCTTGCAGGTGTCTTGTTATCTGGTGTGCTCCCTGGGGCATTTGGTGGGCTGCTGTGAGATACAGGAAGCTGGACTAGATGGGCCTATGGCCTGATCCAGTGGGGCTGTTCTTATGTTATGCACAGAGGTTCAAGCAGGTAGGAAGTAGATGGGAAAGGCCTTTGCTTGCAACCCCTCCTGCCCCATATGTAGGGCCTTCCATGTGTACAGTGGGCCCTCCTTATCCACAGGCTTGGCTTCAGTGAATTTGAATATCTGCGGATGCTGAGCCTGCAGCTGGAGAACCTCCCAGACACAGGAGTGAATCCAAGGGGGGGGCCATGGACGCATAGCCCCCCCAAAGCTGTCGCGCTAGTGGGGAAAGGCGGTGGGGGAGGGCAAATGGGGATCTAGGTTTTGTTTCCATATTGGCAGCCCAGCACTTCTTGGCAGCTCTTGTGTTCCCCTGCTGTCCTCGGGTGCAATCTCTCCTGTGCGCAGCCAGGGGGCACCTGCTGCCCTGCCTGGTCCCCCTCTTGCTGCTGCTGCTCCAGCCCCAGGAGGAGTCAACTGCACCTTTGCTGTTCCAAGTGGGCAGCAGGCGGGGACCCTCTAATTGGGCAGAACGCACCTCCAGCCCCTCTCTGCGCTCGCCTGTTGCGCTTCTCAGCTCCTGCACACCCTGACTTTTCTCTTGCTTTCTCAGGCTGCAGTCCTGTCCATACTTTCCTGGGAGTAAGTCCCATTGACCACAGTGGGACTTGCATGTAAGTAGGCATGTCTAGGATTGGGCTCTGAGGCTACAGTCCTGTCCACACTTTCCTGGGAGTAAGTCCCAAAGAGCAGTGGTTCAACTAAGTGCTTGCAGGGGCAGTGGGGGTGGGGGAAGGCAGCTGTGTGATCCTGGGGATGCTGCCACTGCCTCCTCCCTGTCTCCAAGCTGCCCCCACCCCTTAAGGGGGCAGAGGCCGGGGCCCACAGGCTAGTGCGTCATGACACCCCAGTTTGAAAAGCCCTGCCATCGACTGTAAAGAGACTTACATCTGAGTAGGCATGCCTAGGATTGGGCTCTGAGGCTTCAATCTTGTCCACACTTAACTGGAAGAAGCCCCACTGATTATAATGGGACTTACTACTGGGTAGACATACCTAGGATTGGGCTCTCTTAGGCTGTAATCTTGTTCACACTTAACTGGGAGCAAGCTCCATAGACTATAATGGGACTTACTTCTGAGTAGACATGCCAAGGACTGCAGTGCTATCCACGTTTACCTGGGAGCAAGCCCCCTTGACTTACTTCTGAGTAGACATGCATAGGATTGGATGTCTCTCAGATAGCAGTCTGTTTCCCCCCTCCCTATTGGCAAGAACTGCAATTAGCCAGCTGGAGCTGTTAGGGGACACACACACACACACACACTTAAACATATTAGAACCAACTAAAAAGTCAAAGCATGAGCAAACCTTCCTTTTCAGTTCACTCTCACCTTGGATGTTAATCATCCCCCGAAAAGGGGGGTGGATGGGGAAAAAGGATGTTTCATGGTGAAACTGCGGGGGAGGGGGGGTAGACATGCCACACCACGGATTGGGTTCTCTTAGACTGCAAAACTGTTCACATTTGGGGGGGGGGAGAAAGGAGGTCAGCTCTTGAAATGCTTCTCTGTTCTTTCTGACATGATGAGAATCCCAGCCTTTCCTACCTTGAACTGGGGGCCTAATCCTATCCAATTTTCCAGCACTGGTGCAATTGTACCAATGGGACATGCACTGAATCCTGCAGTGGAGGGGCAGTCACTGAGGCCTCCTCAAGGTATGGGAACATGTCTTCCTTTACCTTGGGGCTGCATTACAGCATCACTGGTGCTGTAAAGTTGGATAGGATTGAACCCTTAATTAGATTAGCTGGTCCCTGGTGCAAAAAGAACAGCTGCTGTCATAGAATGTTCCTGTTAAAGGCGTAGGAGACTTGTGGCTTTCCACATTAAGTTTCCACAGCAAACTTTCCATGTAAAGGGTGCAATCCTAACCCCTCATGTCGGTGCTTTCCAGCACTGGCCTAGCAGTGCCAATGGGACATGTGCTGCATCCTGCAGTTGGGTGTCACTCTTGGAGGCCTCTTCAAAGCAAGGGAATGTTTGTTCCCTTATCTCAGAGCTGCATTGCCCTTATGTCACTGCTGGAAAGTGCTGGAAACAGCCCTAACTGTGCTACGGGCTTGAGGAAGAAACAGAAAACTGGCTAAATGGTCCTGTTTGGAAGTGTTTGTAACTGATTAGCTACACCTTTGCTTTGAGTCTGATTTAAATATGATATGAGGGCAGGATCATTCTCGGGGCATATTCACGTAGGAGAGATCTGTGTTGCTGTCAAATGGAAAACTAGAAATATAGGGAGCTGAACCCCAGAAAAGAAGGTTGTGTTTTTTGACTGGCTTGCAGGATTGAATGCACTGATAATTACAGTCCCTGAAAAATATCCTATGCAAATGTACCATTCTGAGTATTGCAGATTTCATATTATATTGATGATAAATGGTATGTCCAACTCTATGGACCCAAACACCTTTAACTTGTATGTAAATTTAAGGGCACCTGCTGAAACTGGGAGCAAAGTCAGGAGAAAAGGGAGCACCCACTTGGTGGTGCATCCAACTTAGCAGTCAGACTGGGAGCCCCAGTCTATGCACACAGCAAATCCATGGAGGCCACAGGTTCATCTGGGAGCCCTGGTCTACCTAGCAGGTAGATCAGGGTTCCAAGTCCAGGCAGGAGCCCAGGTCTACCTGCTGGTTGGCCTGGGCTCTAGAGTTAAGCTAGTTCTCATGGCCCCTCCAGACACAAACTCTGGATCCGCCCCTGCCCAGACATAGCCAAAAGTGGCTTTCTGTCACATCCAGGAAGCTTTTTGAGGAAGCAGAAAGGTCAGGTAAGTTGTTATGGTATCCCCCCATAAGCAAATTCATGGAATTTGGTGTCTGTGAGGGGTCCTGGAATGAATCCCCTGCAGATATCAAGGGCCCATTGTACTAGAAACCAAAGGATTGTCAGGGTAGTTCAATTCAATACTGGAAAATAAGCCCCTGACAATCCCTCTCATATTTCTCCTTGTCTCACATGGTTACACAGCTCCAAAAGATAGAGTCTGTATCGGGAGGGGGCATAGAAACCCAGCACAATTCTCCACAGAATCCCTTTTATTCTGTTCACCAGCACACTGCACATATTTCCACGGGCTCCAGTTTCTTGGTATTACTACCTACACTTTCGATCTCATTTGTATTGAGATGCATCAGAAAAATGTGCAGTTGATTCACTGGGCCCTGGTCACTGATGTAACCATACACTTGCTCCTCATTCTTCAAAGTAATTAAGTCATTTCTTTCCAATAATGTCTCACCACAGTTATTATTGATTCAAAATGGGAGAGGGAGACATGTTAGTGAGATGGAAACTTTTGTTCCAGGGAAAATAGCATTTTCCCACCTAGCATTCATGCAGCCCTTTAAAAGACATTTTTGACGTATTGTATTGTATTGCATTGTTGTATTGGGGGGAGGTCTTAAAAATTTTCCTGCTTGACGATGTCACTTCTGGCCATGATATCACTTCTAGTGGGCCCCAACAGATTGTCATTCTAAAAAGTGGGTTCTGATGCGAAAACATTTGAGAAGCACTGATCTAAAATGTAATTTAAAAATTACGTTTGACATTGCTATTAACAAAAATCACCACTCATAAACACATTGCATTATTCATCCTATCAAATTATTAAAGTGAAAACCCAAAAACATCAAGCACAATGTCAAAAAACTGATATTTCTATTTCCATCGGAATACTCTTAGAGCAATGTCTGATCTCGGAAGCTAAGCAGGGTCAGGCCTGGTTAGTACTTGGATGGGAGACTGCCTGGGAATACCAGGTGCTGTAGGCTTATACCATAGTCTTTCGAGACTGAAGGTTGCCAACCATAACCAACTTTCCAGCACTGGCATCGGAGGCATTGCTAGAGAGGGGGCGGTGCACTAAGTTTTGCAGAGAGCCTCCCTGCAGCATGCAAACAGCTCCTCCCTCTCCCCTCAGGAGCCATTCACCTCACCCACGCCCACCCACCCACATGGCTCCAAAGGGGAGGGGAGGAGCTGCTTGCAGGCCGCAGGGAGGCTCTCTGCAAAACTTAGTGCACCGCCCCACCTCTAGCGACGCCTCTGACTGGCATAGCTGTGCCAGTGGGGCATGTGATGCATCCTGCAGTTGGGGGACAGTCACAGAGGCCTCCTCAAGGTCAGGCAATGTTTGCTCCCTTCCCTTGGAGTTGCATTGCCCTTAGGTTGGTGCTGGAAAGTGGGTTAGGATTGTGCCCTTAAATGCTTATCCCATTATGTTAAGTAGCAGTCCCAGATTTCACTTTGATTCCTCTTCTTTGGCTGTAACCCTATGCACACTTATCCTGGAGTAGGTCCCATTGAAATCAATGGGAACTTCTTCTAAGTAGACATGACCAGGATTGCTATTCTTTCCCTGCCTTGGCATCTTCTTTTCTGTGTAGGCAGTGGCATCACTAGGGTTTGATTCATCCCATGATGGACCTCCTCCCATTCGGGAGGGTGGGCGGAGCAACGCCCCAGGTGGTGGGTGTGGTGATGTGCCATCATTCCACACCTGCTACTTTTTTGGCTATAACATTTGATAGATGTTTCAACATGGTTGGTTTCATTGTGTTCTGCATGAAATTATGCGTCAAATTATATATAACATGATGACGTTATTTGAAAATACCAAGATTAAAAAAAATTGTTGGTGTGTAGTGGTGTCACCCACCCCCTGCGCATCACCCAGTGTGGCCCGCACCCCCCACACCTCCCTAGCAACACCACTGCATGTAGGTATTGGATGCTGAGGATCTGGCCTTTCCAGCCCTGCAGCACGTTTGACTGTTTTGCGCTCTCTCTCTCCAATACTATAGGAACCACATAAGGAAGGCTATGTGCTCCCCCCTCTCTGGCCCTGCAAGACACATTTGGAAGGTTGGGCACTTCCCGCTCCAGCACAGCAGCACATCTCTGCTGATTTTTTAAAAATCATGTTTTCTTCTTTAGCCTCCCCTCCACCCCCATCCTCTGATTGTCCTCCTTGTAACAGGGCTTCCTCCCATCTAAACTGCAGAGCTGGTTCATCATTCTGCTGACACCGGATCAGAGCTTGGACAAGAGTTGTGCTAAGTGAGAAAAATCCATGTATTTTTTGTTTGAATCAGCAGCAAAAGCTTTTGCTGTCCTGAATGTTCAATAGCCGGTTTAGCAAATTGGGCAGGGCGCCCATAAACTCCGGGGCTTCACATAATTCAGAATCAATCTTGCGATCAAATAAAACCATGCGGTCAAAACATCAGAGTCCAGCTGGATGGTTGCCGGGAGGATAAAATATCCTTGTTCGGGTTTATGCTCCTGCAGAAGTACAAAGAAGAAGTTGCCACCTCCTTCCTACTGAGGGCTTCTTGGATAACTCTCATCTCTTCTAGCATGTTTCAGCATGTCAGTCAGCAGATCATTTGTGGTGGGGTTTCTAAGCCTCGGCTCACCCACAGCCCATACTGCCTCCCTATGATGTGGTTTGAGTTGCCCTCAGCTGCTCCCATGTCCACAGCCCCATGGAAAATGTAGCAGGTGACTTGGCCTCTCATAGATTCCACCACTGCAAGCCAACAGCTCTCCCTGCAAGCACAGAAAAGCACCAAGATGGCAACAAAAATCATGACTTGCTCCTTGCAGCTGTATCCTAGGGTGGGCTGGGTTTTAGCATGAACACAGGGCTGAAGGTCATTGCATATAGAACAGCTTCTCACAGCCACAAGGATGGCAACATCAGTAACAAATATTGGTCTACACTCCTTTGGAGTTCCCAAAGTGATTTATGTATACTGTATTATCTTGTGATCCTTGCCTTGACCTTGTAAGATAAAGAAGTGTTCTTGCCCCCATATTGCAGATGGAGAAGACTGAGACTAAGAGCAAGGGGCTTGCCTAATGTTACCTGGAGCTCAATCCTATGCATATCTATTCAGAAGTCCCATTATAGTCAATGGGGCTTACTCCCAGGTGAGTGTCAATAGGATTGCAGCTCTAGTGTGTTCATATTGGAGAGAAACACAACAGGGAGTCCCGTTTTGTCTTAGAGTTATCAATGTGTTGCAGCTCACCCTTTCATGAACTACACTTACTGGATATATGAAGTGGTGTTTTAACATTACAGGTGTATGCAGAGTTAGCCCATCCATGACAGGCCGCCTCAGGCAACAGGTTGGCGGGGTGGGGTGGGGTGTCCACCTTCATCCATCCATACACCTTTCTCCTCTTTCCAGATTAGAAAAGGAAGAGGGAGATGGATTGTAGAAGAAGCATGGAAGAGTATGGTGACTAGATCATTGGGCACTTCCCTCTTCTGCTCCATCTCCTCTTCCTTTTCCAATCCAGGAAGTGGGAGAAGCAGGTTGGGGCATTACCAGGTAAGGCGAGCACAGTATTTGGCATGCTGCCTCAGGAGATTTTGGGTTGGCCCTGGGTATATTATGTATCTGTATACATGTGGATTGTACCTAAGGAAAGTGAATTCTGATTAAATACCGTTGGAATCGGTGGGATGTGTTATGTGTGATGATTACCTTGTCTCCACTGATTTCAGTGGTGCTTAATTGGATTTGCTGTCTTTGGAGATTATATATAATCTTTGGAGACTCTCTCTCTCTCTCTCTTTATATATAGAGACACACACACACACACACACAGACAATAATATATATTATATATTTAGAGAGAGAGAGCACCAAATATCCATGAAATGCAGAAGGTACAGCCTATCACAACTCTAAATAACTGTGTGACGATTCCCAGTTGCAGGAATCTGTGATTAGAAAAACCTTCTAAGTCTCCTTAAGTGAATTGACCCTTTGTCATGACAGGCACCCAGTGTTCCAAATCAAGCCCTGTGCAAATGCAGTCAAACCTTGATGAATTCCCTTCATGAATAATACAATTAAACCTCTTGAGTTTGAAGTGAGATTCCTGATTTGTAGCCCAGCCTCTGAGCCACTAGGCTACATCAGCTCGCTTAGTGATGCATCTCTAAGAGAAAGCTCTTTCAGCTGTCCTTGGTATATCAGAGAGGGTTGCCTAAGGGATGCTTGGGGCGCCAGTCGCAACAGAAGTGTGAACTTCTCTCTGATCCCACCTCTGCTGCTCCTCCTGCATATACACACTGTGCCTTAGGTGAACAGCAGAATACCAACGCATGGTTCCTCATCTAGCTAAGGTTACCCCATCCACATCTGATCAGCTCCTTTAAGAGCTGTATAGAAGGGAAAATCCTGCAAGTTCTTTCTTTCTTCCTTCCATGGAGCCCCTGAGATTGGAAAAGCCACACCTGGTTCCATTATCTGTCCTAGGTGCCTCTTCTAGGGCAGTGATCTTTCACAGGTCAGCCAGGACCAAGAAGTGGGTCATGACCCAACCTCCTTAGCAGTGCTGCTGCTACTATTGAGTAGGTTCAGATCTGCACAGTTGGACTAGTAGCCAAGTCCTGGATGAGGCAAATGCCACAGGAGACTGAGGCTTTGGAGGAGTTACTTTGGACAAGCCTGAAGTTTTCAGCTGACCCCTGAAGTCTTTCACCCACCTATGCTGTCTCTTGCCATAGCAGTTCCTCTGATCTCTCCCTTGCATTGCTTGCCTCACTTTCTCTTTCTCTGCCTTTCAACATGGAGTGTAGACCTTTCCCATGCCATTCTCTCTCTTCCTTCCACTTGGTCTGGAAGAGTCAGCACACCAACGGGCTGTGATTCGTCAGGAAAAGAACAGGAATTGTGGCCAACCAACCACTAGCTCATCCCTCTCACCCACCAAGCTTTCAAAGGTGTATCACCAGGTCTGGACAACTTGAAGGCTACTGTATAGAACAGTGGTTCCCAAAGTTTTTAGCACCAGGACCCACTTTTTAAAATGACACTCTTTTGAGACCCACCTAGGTTAACCAGACTGTAAAAAAATTAATAATAATAATAATAAAAACTCATGCAGGGAAATCTAGAAAGAAATCATTTATTTATTTGCAAGTAATAATAACCAGAAAAAAGATGCTCACACATTTATCTCCCTAAACGCACACATGCTTGCAAACTGCAGGAGCTGAACTCTTTGCAGGGCAGTAAGCAGCTATCTGCAGGGGGAGAGAGGAGGGTTGTGGGGAATGGAGGATTGCAGAGGGAGAGGGGATGAGGGTAATGGAGGATTGCAAAGGGCGGAGGGAGGAGAGAGGGTGGTTGTGGGTAATGGAGGATTGCAGAGGGAGAGGGGATGAGGGTAATGGAGGATTGCAAAGGGCGGAGGGAGGAGAGAGGGTGGTTGTGGGTAATGGAGGATTGCAGAGGGAGAGGGGTTGAGGGTAATGGAGGATTGCAAAGGGCGGAGGGGGGAGAGAGGGGGTTGTGAGTAATGGGGGATTGCAGAAGAAGAGAAGATGATGGTAATTTGGCCGGATCCCAAAGGATCTCCTCTATGGAGAACTCGTGCAAGGAAAGCGCCCTACAGGTAGACCACAGCTGCGATACAAGGACATCTGCAAGAGGGATCTGAAGGCCTTAGGAGTGGACCTCAACAGGTGGGAAACCCTGGCCTCTGAGCGGCCCGCTTGGAGGCAGGCTGTGCTGCATGGCCTCTCCCAGTTTGAAGAGACACTTGGCCAACAGACTGAGGCAAAGAGGCAAAGAAGGAAGGCTCATAGCCAGGGAGACAGACCAGGGACAGACTGCACTTGCTCCCAGTGTGGAAGGGATTGTCACTCCTGAATCGGCCTTTTCAGCCACACTAGACGCTGTGCCAGAACCACCACTCAGAGCATGATACCAAAGTCTTTCGAGACTGAAGGTTGCCAGCTAACTAAGCAGCTATCTGATTTTCGAACAGCTTCAGGTCTTGAGGCAATTGGTTACCTGATCTTTCCATCACACCGTTTTCATTGGAGGCTCTGCAGGACCCACCAGAAATCAGGTCACGACTCACCAGTAGGTTCTGACCCACAGTTTGGGAACACACTTTCCAGGGTCTGGATTTGGCAAGGCCTGAAGTCGCATTTCAAGTCCCTTCTCAGAACAGTCCTGGCTTGTCTCGGCTTTTGCAAACTGATACTTGCTGGCAGGACACCCTTCCAGTGATGGTAAAATATGATCAAGGATATAGAGCCATGTGTCTTCCTTCCTCACCCTGCCTTATGCTTGGCTGCAGGCCAAGGATAAGAGGATCACTTTGCCATCATTGGCAAACCCCCGAGGCTCGCCAACAGAAGTAAACACATGGAGACTAGGATCCGACCGCATTATATGCTGGCAAACGGCCATGCTTCTTGCTCGTAAAAGTCTCACATCCAGAGTTGGAAGATATCCAGCTTTGATTTAGTCCAGAAGGCTGCACAGTTCTTTGATACAGTTCCGAGGCATTCAACATCTTCTTAGGCAAATGGTTCTGTTATTGAACAGGCCCTAGAAAAGTTCGTCCTAATTGTTTACCCACATCATTTTGTGCAAGAGTCCCAAACAAGGCGTGGGAGTGGCAGTAGACAGAGTTAAAGGGGGGGGGGCAAAGGAATCATGGGGACTAGGAAAGAAAATGTGGCAGAAGCAGGGACCAAAGGAAGGGAAGCTGGAACAGACCTTGCTGGAGGTTCTGGCCTGAGAAAGTAGGAGGCGATGGATAAGACAAAGGTGGCAGAAAAGCAAGTGAGACAAAGTCAATGGGTGACAGAAAGTAGAGTTGGGGCCAGTTGTGTTGCCACAAGGGTGTGGGACGCACTGGGTAACGCATGGGGGGATGACAGCACTACTGGTCACAGTTTTTTAAATCTTGGTATTTTTGAATAATACCAAGGTTTGAGTCAGGGGAACTAATTAGCTTGAAGTGAGCATAAGTTCCGTAGGTGAAGCTTGGAACAGGAATTTGGCAAAACAGAGTACAACAAGGTCTAATTAGGCTTAGAATAAACTAATTTATTTACTGAGTTTGGGGCAAAAGTAGTTTGGTTCTGAGGCTGATGGGAGGCAAAGTTGAGCAATGGTCACCTTTGATTGTTTTAAACTGGATTGGATCAAACAATTCTCAAACGGTGGGTCTAGAATAGATCATAGGTCCGGTGAGTTGTGACCCAATTGTTGGTGGGTCGTGAAACTGACCAGGCAGATTAGGCTATGTGCATCAAGGGTTAAACAAGCTGCTAGGTGAAGGGGGAAGCACTGCTTCCCAATCACCATTATAGCCATACCCCTTGGCATTTATAAATCAGGCAGCAGCCTCTAGGGCAAGGATGTCAAACTTGTTCCACACAAAGGATACCGGAAGTGACATCACTCAACAGAAAGTGACACCATGAAGCAGATGATGGCCAGAAATAAGCACTTTGGTCTCACACAGAAACTCATTAGCAGCAAATGGCAAAAGAGGACATGTGCAAATCTTGTTCATATTTTCAAGTTAGAGCGAGCTCAATTATCAAGCTGGGAGAGCCCAACTATAATGGGGTCTGGATAAATTGCTTCTGGGGGGCCCACATTTGGCCCCCAGGCCTTATATTTGACACGCCTGCTCTAGGGTCTCTGAAAAGTTTCACTGGATTGGATGAAACATACCTACATAATGAAGTAATTTGCCTGTCCCAAATAGTACAGGCTACACATGAGCTGCTAATAAATGCTGGCATCCTCAGGACTAATGACATCCACTTCAACAACAAGCGAACAGTTTTTTGTTGTCAGGGGCACAAAAGGCAATGGAGCAAAATGTCTTAAAGAACATTTACTCCAAGATGGTTGGAAGTGAAGGAGTAGAAGATGTAACGTAAATATTGGCGAGGTCCCTTGCACCAAGCTTTGAAAAATTCTTCACAGCTCAGGGGTGTCAGCTCAGTTGTGAACACAGAGGCTTTCTGGCTTCTGGTGTGAGTTTCCTAATAAGGAACGTATGCGGGTTTTTGTTTTTTGTTTTATGCAGTCACGGCTTGGTATTTAAATCGCAAACACAGCAGTTGCAGGAAGGGTGTTGGACACACTGCAGATTGCGAAGCAAGCTAGAGGGCAATGGCGTTGTAAGATTATTCAAGGGTTGGCTGGCTGTCGGCATTGGGAGAGCAGAGGGGAGCTTTCATAGGCTTTAAGTCATTTTGACATCCAGCTGGGTAAAAGGGAAGGTGCTAGCACAGGCTAAAGTTCGGAGCTAGAAATCTGGAAAGAAGGTGGCTGATGGAGGCAAACCACTGATCCCGTCCAATGTGACATCCTGTTTTTTCCCCTCCTAATTTTCAGGGCTTGTTTGTCACAACTCAGGTCTACAGGGTCAAACTGTGCATGGGAATGTGTGATGTTGTGCCACCCACTGCCACCTCCACTGGCCACATGTTCACTCTCTTGAACATCCAGACAAGGGAGACAGCCATCTCTCACCCTGGTTCTCTCCCTCTCTCAGCCATCCTGTTGTGAGAGAAAAAGAACTCTGTACTTGGTTGTACTGCTGCCTTCTCCCCCCACCCCCCAAAAAAAATTAAAAAAAAAATTGGGGCGGAATAGAGTGCTAACCACTCTAGCTAGACTGGCCACTACTCTACTGCTCCCTACTGCCTTTCCATTTCTGGGTGGGATGAGCTTTATTCCACATGCTATTCTGAAAAAGAAATAACTATACATTTCACATTGATTCTCCCATCCTAAACGTGCAAATTAAGCTTGCAGCTTTATTTGAATTTCTAGTTTATGATTCAGCAACAGACACAATAATGAGCTATGTGTCTGGAGTGACTGCACCCCTTTGTCACTAACTAGGATTCCATTAATATCTGTACTGCTTCCAGGCAGCAGTAAGTTACAGCTGCATGATCATCTCAAGGATTCCAGCATGAATTAAACTGAACAGCAAGTTAAGTGTTTGGTTATTTTAGATTTCTGGATGTTGGCCTGGATCTTCTAGACATTCTGTCAGAAATAGTTCTTAACCAAGCCCTCAAGTGTCTCTGATCATCTCCGCAACACAAAGAGCCCCCTCCTCTCCAACTTGGATTCCCCATCTACACAGAAGAGAAGGATGATTTACCTAATAAAGCTGTTACAAGAATGTTACAAGGATTGTAAAGCAGTCGGCATGTTTAAAAGTAATGCAAATTGTACAGGGAACTGAATAATTTCAGTGGAGCTCCACATCTGACAGATTTAAGAGATCTAAAAGTGTCAACTTTTAATTCCCCTCCAGCTCCGAGCTTTTAAAACAAAGTTGTCAAAGGCTTTTACTGAGTCTGAGTGGCTTAACACAAACCAACCCAAAATGGTGAATCTGGATGAGCAGAGGGAATGATGTCCTGACACACAACTCTGCAAGACATTAATCCACACTTGTTTAGCAATGTCTTGGAACCGCTTAATATGATGCGTTGTTCTAAGTGAAAGCCGGTTTCTCTGTTAGGAAAACAAGCATATGTGTTGACTAGTGATGGGTGATGCCTCCCTGGCTCAGGTCAGAATGGTACCTGAGCATACTGAGCATACTGAGGCAGCAGGTAATAACAAGGAATGCATGGGGAAAAATGCCCCCAAATTCTAAACTTGCTGTTACTGAGCCCCTAACACAGTGGTTCCCAAACTTTTTCAACCTGTGGCTCACTTGACCTACTGGACTATCGGCAGTGACTCCCCCTTTGGGCTACAATCCTATACGCCAGTGTTTCTCAAACCTACCTAGTGGGTTTCTCAAACTAGGTGGGTCTCGAGTTAATTTCAGGTGGGTCATGTAGCACCTAGCTCAGCCACCATTGAAAATACAGAGCTGAAAATACAGGGTGCAAAGCTGCAGGGCAGGGTGGCCTCCTTTTTCAAAAAATTTTTTATTTTCCAAAATAAAAACAAACAACAAATATAAACAAACACATTACAAACACAAACTCAATACACAACACACACACACAAACACAAAAGCACACCATTGGAGGGTGCAAGCAATCATATATCAATATATCTAATCAATCAATACATATCTTCTAATCTTGTTCCTCTTCTAGTTTAGCCTCTTAATATCATTTATCTATCATATCATATCCTGTATAATATATCATGTATACAATATATTCATCTAAATGCCCTATCTTATACATCTACAACTTCATTTTCAACCAAGCATAAAATGGTCTCCATTGCTCTATCTGTGTCCGTTTGCGCTATTGATCCAAAATATCTGTAAGTCTACCCATTTCCGCCACATTCATTATTGTCTCTATTAATTCATCTTTCATTGGAATTTTAATATCTTTCCAGTATCTAACATATAAAATCCTTGCAGCAGTTAATATCATAATAACTAAATACACATCGTTTTCTTTATCTATAATGTCTAAGGTAATATTAAGCAAAATTAACTCTGGTTTCAGCGATATCATAAATCCAATGATCTCTTGTATTGAATTCCTTACCATTTTCCAAAATACTTGCATTTTTTTTACATGTCCACCACATATGATAAAACGTCCCTTCTACACATTTACATTTCCAACAATTTTTTGATATGTTCTGATTCATTTTTACCAGTTTTACTGGTGTCATGTACCATCTATAAAACATTTTATATACATTTTCTTATTGTTCTAGTAAATTTTATATTATATTTCCAAATCTATTCCCATTGTCCTAATGTAATATTATGACCTATCCATATTTAACTTTTACAATTGAAGGAAGACTTCCTTTCGTTTTTGAGGTGAATTTAAGCCATTTACGTTGACAGAGTAAATACTCCACCCTCCCTTAACCATCATGTTTCTTTTTACTATGCACCTTCTCTTTTTGTCTTCTTCTTGTTGCTATCGGTGAATGCCTCCTTGTCCCTCTAGTTTCTTCCTTTTCTGATTCCTCAGTTGTCTCTGAAACATCTGATTTCTTTTCTTCCAGCTCCATTTCTACACTTTCTAGTTCTTTTCTTCTCAGTTCCTCTTCTGCAGTTTCTTCATTTCTTGTCTCATCTTTCATCACTGTACTCAAAAAATTATCTGCTTTCATTGTTGAATTTATATTATATCTCTGTGACTGGAATTGAAAAAAAACATACCTTCTGGGAGAAGCCATCTATATGGTATTTGCTTTCCTCTTAAAAATTTTGCAAGCTCTTCATATTCTTTTCTCTTCTTTCTCACTCTCCATGGGACATGTCTCAGAATTTTCACTTTGCTACCCTCCACCATCCATTCCTTTTCCTGCGAGATCTTCAATATTTTATCTCTGTAAAAAGTTCTGATGAATTTCACATGGATTTGTCTTGGTAGTTCATGTTTTCTTAGATAAAAAGTGTTCACTCTTCTCACTGGATCCAGATCCATGAGTATCTCCTCTGTTGGCATGTTGATCCACTCTGATATCAAATCACCAATCAGGCGTTGTGTATCTTCCCCTTTCTGTTCTGGTACATTTTGTATTCTCACCACTCGAGCTGCACTCTCCATCTGAATTTCCATTAAAGTTGCCTCTCCATCATATTGGTTCTGTTCTATCTCCATTATTCTAGATTGATCTTTTGTTGTCTTTTCTTCTAATTTTCTAATTTTTTGTGTATTCTCATCTGCTTGGCCTTTAACAGCTTTCAGTTGCACACTGAGATCATTTAGTTGTGTAGTTAAAACATCCAGACTAGCTTGAACCTGCAGAAATTGATTTGTGTGCTGCTGTCCCATCGCCACTAATGTTTCTATATTGTCTTGTATTGTCTGCTTCCAATCTTTCCCTTTCAGTTCCTCTTATGTTAGTTTTCCCAAGCTTGACTCCAGGGGGGAGAGCCCCTAACTTTCGCTCCTTTTCCTGTCATCCTTTTTCTTCCTTCTTATGTCTTCTTTCCTGTAAAACTCAAATATCTGTTATCACATATATCACTATCAGTTACCCATAATCACATCATCAAGAAATCAACTGTTCACCCATAAAAACCAACACAAGGAAATCTTAACTCAAATAAACCTTTGCCTTGCAATATTTTTAACGCCACTAGATGTCCTCAGCGTATCGTCCTCCTTACTTCACTTGTCCTGTTCTTGTCCTTGCAATGTCTTTTTAACTCCACTAGAGGTCCTGATGTTCTGTTCTTCTTATTCTGTTGTTTTGATTCTATTGCTTATGTTTGTTGCTATATCAACCACATACCGTTCCAGGAGAAAGTGAGAGGAATTCAAAACAATAAACCACTTTTGCACAACAAAGAAATGCAGATCTCCAGCCCTCTCCACAGGCACTCCATGATCTCCACAGGAAAATGAAACTGAGCATTCCAAAGCAGAGTTCATATTCCAAAATGATTAATTTGTAATCCAACGAGTTTTAGATTTGTAAAGTTAGAGTTATGCTCTCATATTTCCATAACAAACTTGGCAAATCTCCTCCAAAGCTTCTTCTCACACAAGCAAACAAGTGAACGGAGAAAGCCCCCCTTTCCTCTTCCCAGAGGGGGAAAATATGCCCCTCCTTCTTCTTCCCTCAGGCAAAAGCTTAATCAGGCAGTCAATTAATCAACAGACACACACAACAGAATAACACTCACTCAGTTCTTCCAATGTCTTTTCCTGCCTGGGGCCTTCAGCTTAGTTTCAAGATGAGTCCTCACCAACACCGACATTGATGGCTGGGTTCCCTTGGAGAAAAACAGCCCTTGGCTGGACCCTTCTTCTCCAAAACCACACACCATCTGTAGGATCAAATCCTACACACAGATCCTTGGATCTCCTCAGACCCATGGTTTTTGGGAGGAAATAGCATGCTTTCCCAAGAGCTTTCAAGAGCTCAGAAAAACACAGCCATTCAGTTGCCTCTATCCCCCCCCCCCCCGGGCAGGGTGGGCTCCTGATGGAAGAGAATCATGGTGCTTTGCCCTGAATAGGTGTTAAGATGGGATGTTGGAAAGGGGGAGGACTGTGCATTGGGAAAAGGATCCAAGTCTGTGTTCTGCTTTGACTTTTGAGCTGGAATGCTTGAACTCTGAGCTATGCAAAATAACAGCATGAGCGCTCTGTGTAAGGGGACCTTGGACTGATCATGGCTTTAAGTTTGAAGCCTACATTGACATGTCACTTCCAGCCTTGACATCACACCCAGATTAATGACATCATAACCATATTTGTGGGTCCATAACCATAACCTGTGGGTCCCAATAGATTGTCATTCTAAAAAGTGGGTCCTGGTGCTAAAATGCTTGAGAAACACTGCACATTGTATAGGGCAGCGATTCTCAAACTCCCAGGGAGGTTGAGAACCACTGTAAGTGTGTGTGGGGGAGCAGAGAAGGCAGTAGGGGTGGGGGGAGGCAGCAATGCGATCCCCAGGATCTCGTCGCGATCCTCAGGATCGGGCGCAGGGGCTGGCATGTACTTACCAGTCCCTGCAGCAGCCTCCCAGAGGTGTGGGGAGCCCTGAGCAACCCTCCACAGGGCTCCCAACCTTCAGAAAATAAAAGTGGAGTGACCACAACCCACCTCTGGTTTGCACAAACTGGATACAACTCTACCCTTCCCCTTTGATTTCCTCACTACATATCTTAGTTCCACTCGGACTCTGACTAAGACAGCCTGGAGTTGTCTGGGAACCTTGGCTAGGAACCTCAAAACCCATGATCTCATTCTCCAAGTTTCCTTCTAAAGATCGGCAGTGGCAATGTACACTGGATCCTAAACTCCATTCCCAGACAGCCTTACCTGGGCTGTTCGGATTTGCATCAGCTAAATAGCTGGCACAGATCCAAGTAGCCCCAAAGGGCAGGCTGGGGCTCAACATGGGGTAAGGGGAAAAATATTCCCTTAACCCAAAGTGACTTCCAGCATGCACCTAACCTGCACTGGATGCAGCGCAGGGCACTGTGACCCCCCTGGATTGGGCCGCCCCTCTGTATAATGTGTAGAGGAGGTCTAAGGCTCACTGGATTTGTGTTCTGACTATTTGGCAGTCATTCCTTGCTCCCGAGGCCTTCTCACCGCAAAATGTCTGGCTGCAGGCCTGCTTGGGCTGCTGTTGCCAAAGAGGGGACTCTTATCAGTCACTGGAATCTGCCCTTGCATTCAATTAACAGGAGCCTGCTTGTGTAGCTCAGTGAGTTTCCTGGGATCAGCAGGCTCTTATCAAACAACTTCCTCTGGGAAACCTCGGCCCTTGTCTACAGACCTATTTATGTGTTATTTGCGCTGATCCTTTTTCCAAAATTCCCCAAGGACTGGACTACAGACCACCTTTTGACATAGTCCTGGCTAAATAAGCTTGAGCCGCTATGAACCAAACCACATCTTTTCACTTATGCAGTGGGAAATAAGCTAAAAATACCCAGTTTTGGGTCAGAATGTTATGTGACATTGTGATGTCACCTCCGGCTTCTCCCTGTAGGGTAGGGCACTGGCAGCTTCATGCCTTCCCCCATTTCCGTTCCAGTGGAGACTCCTCACACTGTCCTCCAGGGAGAACCTGGAGGTGACTGCCTTGCACTACTAATGGTGCAAGGCAATCACTTCTCCATTCTCCCTTGGGGATGAAGTGCTTGCTGTAGCAGTTTTACACCCCTGTTCCTGCTCCTTCAAAGGGGAGGCTCTCCTCTGAAGGAACATAAGAAAATAAGAACAGCCCCACTGGATCAGGCCATAGGCCCATCTAGTCCAGCTTCCTGTATCTCACAGCGGCCCACCAAATGCCCCAGGGAGCACACCAGATAACAAGAGACCTGCATTCTGGTGCCCTCCCTTGCATCTGGCATTCTGACATAACCCATTTCTAAAATCAGGAGGTTGCGCATACACATCATGGCTTGTACCCCGTAATGGATTTTTCCTCCAGAAACTTGTCCAATCCCCTTTTAAAGGCATCCAGGCCAGTCGCCATCACCACATCCTGTGGCAAATTTCCACAGACCAACCACACGCTGAGTAAAGAAACATTTTCTTTTGTCTGTCCTAACTCTCCCAACACTCAATTTTAGTGGATGTCCCCTGGTTCTGGTGTTATGTGAGAGTGTAAAGAGCATCTCTCTATCCACTCTGTCCATCCCCTGCATAATTTTGTATGTCTCAATCATGTCCCCCCTCAGGAGTCTCTTTTCTAGGCTGAAGAGGTCCAAACGCCGTAGCCTTTCCTCATAAGGAAGGTGCCTCAGCCCCGTAATCATCTTAGTCGCTCTCTTTTGTACCTTTTCCATTTCCACTATGTCTTTTTTGAGATGCGGTGACCAGAACTGGACACAGAACTCCAGGTGTGGCCTTACCATCGATTTGTACAACAACATTATATTAGCCGTTTTGTTCTCAATACCTTTCCTAATGATCCCAAGCATAGAATTGGCCTTCTTCACTGCCGCCGCACATTGGGTTGACACTTTCATTGACCTGTCCACCACCCCAAGATCTCTCTCCTGATCTGTCACAGACAGCTCAGAACCCATCAGCCTATATCTAAAGTTTTGATTTTTTGCCCCAATGTGCATGACCTTACACTTACTGACATTGAAGCGCATCTGCCATTTTGCTGCCCATTCTGCCAGTTTGGAGAGATCCTTCTGGAGCTCCTCACAATCACTTCTGGTCTTCACCACTCAGAAAAGTTTGGTGTTGTCTGCAAACTTTGCCACCTCACTGCTCAACCCTGTCTCCAGGTCATTTATGAAGAGGTTGAAAAGCACTGGTCCCAGGACAGATCCTTAGGGCACACTGCTTTTCACTTCTCTCCACTGTGAAAATTGCCCATTGACACCCACTCTCTGTTTCCTGGTCTTCAACCAGTTCTCAATCCATGAGAGGACCTGTCATCTAATTCCCTGACTGTGGAGATTTTTTAGTAGCCTTTGGTGAGGGACCGTGTCGAATGCCTCCTGAAAGTCCAGATATATAATGTCTACGGGTTTTCCCGCATCCACATGCCTGTTGACCTTTTCAAAGAATTCTATAAGTTTCATGAGGCAAGACTTACCCTTACAGAAGCCATGCTGTTCTCCCTCAGCAAGGCCTGTTCGTCTATGTGTTTTGAGATTCTATCTTTGATGAGGCATTCCACCATCTTACCCGGAATAGATGTTAGGCTGACTGACCTATAGTTTCCCGGGTCCCCCCTCCTTCCTTTTTAAAAAAATCGGTGTGACATTTGCAATCAATGTGGCTAGAGGAAAAAGGAGTGTCTACAAGAAGGAAAGGGTTGTTGGTCCAGGGCAGTAGGCAGCCACTACACAGAACATGACTTGGGAGCCGCAAGTCTCAAGCCGGGCAGTGCAAATACGGTGGTTGCACAAAGTGTCAGCCTGAACAGAAGGCCTTTATAAGTCCCTCATTAGGCTAAGCTAACTGCTGGCTTGGATGTTTAGCCATAGAGAGCAATAGTTTATGCTTGGGCTCCTGGCTGAAGTCTGCCAACCAAAGCCACAGAGAAGCAGCAGTTCTTTAACTCTTATAATGCCTATTTGTATAATGCCGGGTCCCCCCTCTTTCCCTTTTTAAAGATAGGCATGACATTTGCTATCCTCCAATCCTCTGGCACCATGGCCGTTTTAAGGGACAAGTTGCATATTTTAGTCAAGAGATCAGCAACTTCATTCTTCAATTCCGTAGTAACTCTTGGGTGGATGCCATCCGGGCCCGGTGACTTATTGATCTTTAATTTATCAATGAGGTCTGAAACATCTTCTCTTAAGGATGAGAATTAAGAATTCTTCCTTTCTCTATCTGACTTAATTCCGCGGTCGGGAGGGGCTGTTCGGGCAGCGGTGTCTGCCCGAGGTCTTCTGCCATGAAGACAGATGCAAAGAACTCATTTAATTTCTCTGCCATCTCTAAATCTCCTTTTATCTCCTTTCCCTCCCTTACCATCCAGAGGGCCAACCACTTATCTGGTGGGTTTCCTACTTCTAACATATTTGAAGCTTTTATTATTCCCCTTAATGTTGCTGGCCATGCGTTCCTCATAGTCTCGCTTGGCCTCCTGTAACACCTCTCCAACAGCACCTCCTCTTCCTTTTAAAGATGCAATAGACACCTCTTTCCCAGGTATGTAGACATTAAAGCCACTTGGCCGTTTTGTGGTGTAGACACAAGACAACCTTGGCAGTGTGTGCCCCCTGCTGGTCCAACAGCATAACACATTGAACAAATGTGCAGAATGCTTGATCTGGCATGAAAGTTAGGATACACATTTCAACATACCCTCAGGCCCTTAAACCATGTGGCATGTGTGTTCTCGTCTCCCACCTTTTGGCAAAGAAAGCATGGTGAGTCTGGGGCTGTGCAATGGTGCCAGAGTTCATTCACAGGAAGAGAGATGCCTGTACCAGAAATTCCATTCAACAGTGATTACTCAAGCGAGGGTGAAAAGTTGTTTACAGCTGGTGTTGTAAACTAGCTTCAAGCCCCAATTTGAAATCCTGGCTGAGCAGACCTCAGCTGACATAGATAGCAACTATTTGTAGTTGTGGCAGAAAGAGAAGGGAAATAAAGAGCAACATGAGAAGCATGTGATCGCATGTAGTCCAGTACCTCCAAGCCAAGGCCTAAGTCAATCTAGTACCAGAAGCACTGGCCAAACTGGATGCCCTTCTACCTGAGCATGTGCCCTGAACCTCTCACTGCTATCATCTTCTTCACCACTGCTGCTTCTTCAAAATGGCCATGTTGGAAGGCTCCTAGTAGTGGAAACTCTTCTACTTGCCAGGATTCTCCAAGTCTGGAAGCAGCAGGTGGTGGAAGAGAGGAGGTGGAGGAATGTGGCAGCAGAGAAGACGATGGTCCAGCGGTAGGGCAGACATGGGGCGTAGGACAATCCCTGCCACTTTGCCATCTCACCAGCTTGCTGCTCAAAATGGCTGCTTCTTCTGGTGGCATGAATCCCTCAGCTGTGATTGAGGGATAGTGGTCCATCTGAATTGGCCCTTGGCAACAGAGGGGGAAATCAGCTTCATGTCTGATAAGAGGGAGAACTTCGACAATGGCTAATACCTCTATCTATTGCTGTACATTTCTCAGCTTTACAATGACCCACAGGGCCTCAGATGGTGACAATGGGGCACATTTGGCATGGTACAGGATGGAGGTGTCCAAGATGAGAGGAGATCCTGTTTATTTCAGGGGGTGAAAAACCATAGAATGGCAGGACATTGTGGTCTGTATTTTACATAGTATTTATACAGGTCAAAAGATCTGCCTTCTCAATAATTGTGAATAATCTCATTTTAGTTGCTGCTTTATGGACTGCTCCCTATACTGGACAACTTTGTCCAAGGGTCCTCAGCAAGTTCCCAGCTGAAAAGGGAATTGATACAGGGATCCCAACTCTATTAGAGGATTATGTTGACCGAGTAATTGGAATTATCCTACTGCCAAGGATAAGATTCTTGGTCTTTATAATGGTGTTATCAGCAAGCATACCATCTTGAGCAGTGGGAAGAGATAGAATTTAAGTATCAAGACACCAGCTTCTTCAAGTGCAGCAGCTTCTTTCTTTGATGCCAAAGAAAAGCTTTAAAGGACAATCAGGATGACATATTTTATTCAAAAATTTATTGAAAAATGCAATACAAGTAGCAAGATTGAACACTTATGTCTAAATGCTACATCCACTTCCCCTTTGACTACAAAAGTCCAAAATAACAGCTACTGAAGCTATAAAGATTGCTATTTTTTACTCTGTTTCTATTTTTGTTAAAGAAAGATGAAATTAGCTAATTCTATACAATTCACCATTATCTTAAAAATTTTACAAAGCTCCTTCATATCTGCAGTGAAATTTTGATTGAACATGTAAAAAACACCCCCCTCAAAGTTAGAATACTCATGTTTAATTGTCCAATGAGTGAAAATGGCAAACCACAATTTATGAACACCGAAACAAATGAGGTTTTATTAGTGCTTTATAATTGTAGCTTGCACACTGGTGTTTTGACAATTGAAGCTGCAGTATACTCTTCTTCCAATTTGGTCAGGATAGGTCACTGTGGTACTGTCTTCCGTCTGTACAAACATTCATACATAAATTAGCTCCCATTTACAAGACAGTTTCGGCATGACCCTTATAAATGAGGGAGGAAGTAACTGGGAACATATCCTCACAGCATTATTATAAATAGACCATATTTCATTTAGTGTGCTGATAAGGACAGCACTGATCCCCAGAAATTCCAAAGCTGTTGGAAGCTAACATTTATTCTACAGGCTTCCATGTGACAGAGGCAGGTTAGAAGATAAAAGCAGCCTGCTAAGATTCCTCCTTTTACAATAAGTAGCAATTCCCCATCTTGGTGGTAGACAGTTCAGGAGGGTGCTTCTATGGTATCTTAATTATGAGCTTTTTTCATAGCGCCTGCTATGAAAATCTAAGCTAGCCTAGCAAATTAAGCCTAAAAGTTACTAGCCCAAACATTTTGTCCACTGGTCTACCTGCCTGCCTACACATAGTTTTAAAGTTGGTCACTTGTGACACATCAACAGCCCAGAAAAAAAGAACCACAAACTCTTGTTCAATTGACATATGCTGCCCTCTGCCTGGATGTCATGAGGGTGCCTTAGTGACAATTTAAACTTCTGTAAAAGCTCAGATAAGCAGATTGTTTCCTCTATTACCTGCTCTAGAGGAGTGTATTCCAAGTTGTTTGCAAGCTGCAACTCTGCAGAAGGGCAGAAATGTCACAAAACGTGCCATGAGATTCAGCTTTCTAAGAAATTCAGTTTTTTTCCTCATTAAAAGCAAGATCCTAGCCTTATGGCTGCAAAGTTATGCTTAAAAACATATGGGCAATGCCTGAGAAAAATCTCAAGAGCCAGATATGTTGAGTAAGATCCCCAGTAATCAAAAGGAAATGTTTCTGTGTCTCAAATAGCTCCTGCTTCTCCTTACAACTAGCAAAAGCCAACTAAGTGATGTAAAGTAGCATAGGATAGAAAAAGGCAAAATAAATGACCCAACAGACAAAGTCATATAAATCTGCTTCCTCTGCATCATTTATACAAGAAGCACAATCCAGCATTACAACAGAATTAGGTTATCTGGGTGCAGTTTTCAAGGGTGGTTTTTCTGCAGAGTACATGGAGCACTGAATGTATTTTATTCTGTGTATGAAAAGGAAGGATCTTTTATTCAAGATGGAAATCACAGCTATGGTTAGACAAAGCCAGACCAACTTGTATGAGCAACATCTGCTGGGTATACATTTTGCCAAGAGGGTCTGCAATAGATAAATGCTGTTCAAGAGCAAACAAAACAGGCAATTAGCCTTGTGTCTCTCTCTGCTGTTGCTTCCTACCTAAGGGTGGGTCTGCCACATTCCTCAACTGCATTCCTTTAAGTTCTGTTTTGTCCTTCCATGTCCCAGTGCTGCTTCTCACATTCTCCACACATTCTTGCTGCCTTCTTTTTGAACTATTTTTGAGATAAGGTTAATTTTTTAAGCAAAGATAAATACTTACAGAGATAGCTATGTGCACAACTTTAGGGTGGATGGATAGAATGCAGATACAAACGTAATCAAAACAAGGGTAGAACTCAGATGTCATTGTATGAGAGGAAATAAACTGGAGCTGGGCACAGTCAGAATCAACCAAAAATCACAGCAACAAAAAACACTTCAAGAGCAACAGCACATTAGCAGAGCCACCCAGTGTAGTCAGAAAGTAAGTAAAATGTGGGCCTTCCCCTACTGGTTTTGTTTAAAGGGCTTGTGTGTTGCTTTCTCCTACTTTGGCTAGACTTCTTATTAGCCAATTCTTTCCCCATCTTAACATATCTGCCTTTGTAATAGCGTAATTTTGTCCCAAAACAAAAGTCGGTTTACTGTGTGTGGAACTACTTTAATTCCAGCTCTTCTAATAAAAAGAAGAGACACCTGAATGAGAAACCAAATCTCTGTGTGGGGGGTTGCATGAACGTCTTCAGAAGGGAGAATGTGTGTGGAGAAACCTTAAAATGGATGAGAAGTGGGAACAGGCAAGAAGAGGGACATTCTGAGATTCATATCTCTTATTATGCAAGTACATCATATCTGTTTAATGAGATTAAGTTTCAAAGAAAAAAAGAATATGTGGATATGAACCATCAGTCAGAACAGACCACATGACATCATCAACTATCTGTGGTACACAGTTATATTAACCACACTGGGCAACAGAAGGACAAGACCACCCTTAAGAGTCATACTGAAAGACAAAAGATCCATCAACAAATAACCAAGCCATGCTAACAGTGAGGGCTAACCTTTAGATACCTCCTTTAGAATAATGCTTAAGGCTGCTGCTTTAAGCTTTTAATATAAGAAGATAAAACACTACAGAAGTACTAAGATTCAGGACTAGGGACACTGGTACATTCAAATTCTAAGTGCTATGGACTGATTTTTTTTTTTTTTAAAGTTCAATCTAGGTTCTTAGAAGGTCCCAGGCTGGTCTATCCATGAGGATGGCCAAGCCATCTGCTTCATACTGGCAGTCAGCACTCATCCCTGTCTTCCCACTTGTCCTCATTGCTCCCCCCACCACATTCCCTGGATTAGAAAAGAGGGGGACGGGGCGGAAGGGAACATATGGTGGAGAGTGGTGGGTCAGAGATGCTGTAGTTCAACACTCCCCTCTCCTCCACATGTCCTCTTCTGTTTCACCCCCTTTCCTTTTCTAATACAGGGTGTGTGAGGAGCAGAGGCTGACACATCATTGGGGGGGAAACATTTGGCAATGATCCCTCAAGCACTGGGAGGTCTTGGGCTGGCCCTGGGGATACACAGAATGATTTTTGTTCCTAAAGTTGAGGACCCCACTACATTGCCTTATGCATGTTGACCAGGAAGTTGAAGCCCCACAGCTTTCACCCAGGCTCGACTTCCAGCTAACTGTGCACATGAGTGAAGCCACTGGAAGCTGGTTGCAGGCTAGCAGTGTCTGAGTACACATTAAAGCAAAAGCTGATCAAGCAGTGCTAAATTTCTGCACCCTCCCTACACAAGTCTGGACTGACTCTTTCATTAAAATGCTCTCAAAAAAAGACTGCACGCAGTGTGACAATGTCGCTTGAAGACAAGCTCCAGTCAAGCAGTAAACTGGAGCAAATTCAGAATATAGTTCATTGAACTCAAATAATTTTAAATAAGCATTTTTAAAATAACTTAAATAGCAGAAAGCTAACCATGCTAAAATTGAGTTTAGCAGCAGAGTTTTTTCTCCTCCCCTATGGCTGCTATTATGTGATATATTCCACACAACAGGCCTCTCACAGAAACAATTTTGCTCACAACTCCAGGGGTATGTGCCTTCAAAGGACTTTCAAGAGCTGCTGGAAGGAAAGGCCAATTGTTTCAGTGCTGCCAGTGAAGTCACCTCACTTAGAAGTGAAAAAAAGATCATTCTGTTCCTATGGAGCACATGGGCACCCCCATGAGGAACCCTGTCATGCCAGCGACAGCATTTATATGCAGTGAAGCTCGTCTCCAAACAGAATATCCACACCAAATTCTTGAATGTGATTTCTTTAAAAAGTCTGATTTAAAAGCAGAACCAATGATATGGCAACAAAATCCAACAAAATTTCTCCTCTACACCCCTACTGCTGTTTTTGCAGCATGCTACATTTTCTAGTGTTTATCCGACCACTCCTTTGTAAGGAGCCATGAACTGCAGGAAACCCGGGGCCCCCTCATTTCATTCCAGCATAGCAGCAAAACAACCTACATACTGAAAGCTGTTGCTCCTTTCATTTACAGCCATTCATTTCAGGTGGCTCACACACAAGTTCATCACAACTCCACTGAAAAAAAAGGGAAGCAGCAGGGAGCACCATGGACTGCACCCACAGAGAACAACTTATAAACAACTAGAGTTTATGTTGCCTTGTAAGGAGTATTAAATGAAGGAATACTCACTCCACCTAGTTGCTCTCCAGGTGGTCTAGTTTTTAACAGCAAATCAGTGGAAACAACCTAGTTGATACCTTTACAACGGCCTGCTCAGAGACTACAGGCTCTAGGAACAGTGGATTGTCTCTAAGAGCTGACTTGAGGTTGAAGACTAGACATCCCTTGCTCTTGATACGTGGCTAGAGCGCTAAGTTTAAATAGTACTAAAAAACCCAGTATGACTGAAAACTTTATTCTAATCTCCTCCCCAAAAACCCTCAAACACAAATGATTGCTTTATTCCCAAGAAAACGTTCAAATTACATCCTGCTTCATCGGATTCAGAGTCCACACCTCTTAAACACACATTTCTAACAGGCTTGATGTAACGGAAAGCAAAAAATGAGACCAGTGGATAGCATCAACAAGTGATGTAGTCTTCCAAGGAGACCAAAAGGAGAAGAAGGCTACAGTTGCCTTGTCACGATTTATTTAAAAACTCTAGGAGAATTCACAGTATAAAAGGTGAAGCAACTTCCATTATTCTTTAATCTAGACAACTATTGAAATACCTGCGCGTGTAATTATACCACAACCTCCTGCTACGTTCAAGCATCTAGGAACTGACAAATGCACAAACACAGGAACAATCCAGAGGAAAAGACAGGAGACATGCTTTTGTGCGACTCTGTCACAGAGATAGATATAAAATAGCTGTGGATGGGAAACTCTGGATGTATTTTGGATCAGTCACAAGAGGCAGGTACAAAGGATGCACATAGCAGGATTTGCGTTTCTAACAAGAAGGGCCACTTTTAGATCATTGACATACACACACCCCATCCCCACCATAAGGTGTTCCAAGGATACAAGAGAATGCAAACTGCTCGAAAAATGAGGGCAATGATGAGGAAGGGTAATGCAAGTAAAAGCAACCCCTTTAAGTAAGCCCACCATGTTTTCTGTGGGCTTTTGACATCATAATATAGAACCAAAAAAAGTGATGGCAAAGAGAATGTGGGGCAGAGGAGTAAAAATGAAAACCTGTAAAAAAAACTTCAACACAGTGAAAAGTATGGCATCCTGTCGGTCACAATATAAAACAATAATCAAAAAAGATCCATTGTATTAAGGAGAAAACCCGAGTAAACATCAAAAAGCACAACTTCCTAGTAGTAAATGAAAGAATGCTTGACTGAGAGTCAATCTGGCAAGCTTGAGGTCATGGTGCTCCAAGGTAGTTTCCTTGCAGTTTTGCTGGTATATCTTGGGAGGCCTTTTCTGACTGACACAGACATCGCCTAGGAAGAGACAAAATGCACAATGTTACAACCAATGCAAAGAAAAACATGGTTCTGAAACTCTGCAACATTTGCTGGCTTCATCCTATACGTGGAGTGGGGTGCATCAAAAGTTACACACATGCACCCTTCATGTTTAAAGGGAGGGTTATGTCCCTGGTTTCAGTTGTGTATGAGGATCAGACAACAAACACTCATGTACAACCAGAGTACGAACACTTAGAACTTACTGTAACTCTAATTGATGAGAAGCAGAAATATAACCAAGCACTCTTGTGTTCCTGGTTATCTTCTGTGCACACAATGCTCAAGTGTCTGAGAATGAGCTATAAAAATTTTAAATTCACTGTTTAAGAGTTCTTCTGTTTCTTGTATCTGGTGCATAAAAAGATACAAATCCTAAATGCTTACTCAAAAATAGCACTTGACCTTGTGCTGAAAATGCTTGTTCCTTGTGCTGAACATGCTTGGTCCAATACATCAATAGGAAACTTGCCATTTTTCTAGAGGCCAGGCTCGCCATGGGACAAGCATCATTATCCTACTGGCTATACAGACCTGAAATCTGAGGATGTGAGCCAAGAAATGCTGCTATATGAATAAAGCTGAGTTAGGAGGACTCTGCTCCCAAGTGCTCGATTCTTGTACACACAATTTTTGCATTCTTTGAATCCACACATATCCCTACAAACTGAGGACAACAGTTTACGCACTGGATGAGGTGGGTTCCGTGAAAAGGTATGCTAAGGTATGCCAAGTATGAAAAGAATTTGTTCATACTTAAAGGTGCCACAAAACACTTTATGGTTGTAGCCAAATCCTGTTCATGTAAATTACTTGCAATGATGCTAGAACAGACGTAAGAGACAAGCTTCACTCCTACAACAAGTAAATTTCTAGCACAACACAATTGTGACAGGAAGCGACAAACCTTTCACACAAATAATTCATACAGAAATGTGTGCAGCAGCCATATATATATATGTATATATAATCATATACTGTCATATATATATGGCTTCATCGTAAGAGGCTTAACCTGTACAAAACTCAGCTTCCATGTAAGGTATATTCTACACAAGCATTTGCTGCAGGCGTTCACAACTTAAAAAAACATGATGAGGGCCATTTTATTACCATTAATAATTAATGAAGGTTGCACTTTCTTTGCAGTCCACATTAACTATTAATGGTAATAAAATGCAGACTGCATATAGTGTATTTCAAAGATATGGAGAAGAGGAGGGTGCACAGACTAATCTGTAGCATAATTTTCAACTCGCCCTCACATCAAAGTCGCAGGAGATTGTGGGGCAAATTTCTCAATACTTTGCTTCCCGTAAGGGTGGCAACAGCATACAAGTCCCTGAAGTATTCAGACATCTTACTCAGCTACTTCGTAGCTGGTGGGCTGCTGTTATTCTGTGTATGTCCATTTGCCTCTCCCCAGGGGACAGATCTGTGCTATATGAGAGGTTTGTCCCAAATCACTCTCCAGTGACAATATAATGCTGCAAGTGAGTCCTTGCCTTTAAAAAGAGCATCACACAGATTTATGGAGGAAAAGTCCATTACAGGTTATCAGTCATGCTGACTATATGCAACCTCTGGCTTTAGAGGCAGCCTATCTCTGAATGCCAAATGTAAGGGAGTAGTGACATGATACAGGCACCTTCTTGACTTGAAATGAAGAATAGTTGTGCTCCTGAATGCAGCACTGCTGAAAGAGCTGGGTTCTGAGCTGTCAGATCAGGAGAGAGATCTTGAGGTCCTTGTGGACAGCTCAATGAAAGTGAAAACCCAATGTGCGGCGGCAGTGAAGAGGGCTAATTCCATGCTTGGAATCATTAGGAAAGGTATTAAGAATAAGACAGCTAATATTGTAATGCCGTTGTACAAATCGATGGTAAGGCCACACCTGGAGTATTGCGTCCAGTTCTGGTCGCCACATCTCAGAAAGGATATAGTGGAGATGGAAAAAGTGCAGAAGAGAGCAACCAAGATGATTACTGGGCTGGGGCACCTTCCCTATGAGGAAAGGTATTTGGGCCTCTTCATTCTAGAAAGGAGGCGCCTGTGGGGGGCCATGATTGGGACAGACAGAGTAGACAGAGATACGCTTTTTTTCCTCTCACATAACATCAGAACCAGGGGACATCCACGAAAGTTGAGTGTTGGGAGAGTTAGGAAAGACAGAAGAAAATATTTCTTTACCCAGCATGTAATTAGTTTGTGAAACTCTTTGCCACAGGAAGTAGTGATGGCATCTTGCCTGGATGCCTTTAAGAGGGGATTGGACAAATTTCTGGGGGGAAATATAGGTATTTTCTGTAAATACAGGAATACAGGAAAATACAGGAAAATATAGGAAAAGTTCAAGTCATAGTAGGTATGTGCAAGCTCTTGGTTTTAGAGGCAGGCTGCCTCTGATTGACAGATGCAGGGGAGGTCACCGGGACACAGATTGTGTCTGTTTTCTTGTGTGCTCCCTGGGGCTTTTGGTGGGCCACTGTGAGATACAGGAAGCTGGACTAGATGTGCCTTTGGCCTGATCCAGCAGGGCTTATGTTCTTAAAACATTACCTGATATATATATCTATGTACACAGCAGGTCTTGCTACTTATTCTGCAATCTCAGTCTCCTGATGGACGACCACCTTGGTTACAGACATGTCTGGGTGTTGCTCCTTTGCTTCTTTGATGGCCTGTACCAGAACCTGAACAAAAATGGCATAAAGGGAAAACTCATGTGAATTCTGTTCAGGTAAGCAGCCCTGACATTCCCTGAAATCATAGATCAAGCTCTATGATTGACATCCCACACAAAAAAGCCAATGACTGAGAATTCTGGATCTAAACAAGGACTTTGTGCACTCAGTGACATTGCTCCCTTTATTGGATAGAATTCAATCAATATTTTTGTAAACAATTTATGTATTTAATTTTAATTTTATTTTCAGTCTTTTTAGACCACCTTGTGACAAACGTTTGCAAAGTACTTTACAAAAAGTTAAAAATTCAGGTATAAAATAAATCCAACAGAAAACACAACACATTTAAATCAACATCACTGCAACATTTCAAATCTCCAATTAATTTCCAAATGCTTAGCGGAACAAATAAATTTCTAGCTCTGAAGAGAGTTCAAGGAATAACACACATGGCCTACTTGACAAAGCACAGTTCAGAATAACAGGGCCAATACAAAAAGATAATCTTACCATCTCAGAGGAGGTAAACTTCAAAAGGTAAGGCTTCAAAAGGTAAAATCAACTACTTTGAATTGACCCCTTAAATGAACCAGCAGCCAATGCAGATCTTCCAGAACAGATAATGTATTCTTCTCAACTCAAAGATGGTCAACAGCATTCTGCACCAGCTGCATTTTCTTCAAGTGCTACATAGAGCATTGTGTTACCAAAGTCTCAACAGCAAGTCAACTGTGCATGAATGACAGTTGCTGCTGACCCTATTTCAGCTGTAGTTAAGTTTTCAAAATGAAACTTCTTCCCTTGTAAAGGCCTTTTTCTCTTACATCAGCTGTGCTCCAAAAAAATTCTCCCTGTGCTTACTGTTCCATTGTGCTGCCACTTCATTCTTCACCTGATCAGAGCACAGGGATGCTCTGGGCAGTCGCATCTATTAACCAAAGTCCCAGCAGGCTTTGCAGCAAGATGCCTAGACAAATGCAACTGCCCAGAGCATCCCTGTTCCCAGATCTGGTGAAGAATGAAAATGGCACTGTGACAGAACGGTAAGCTCTGCTCACGGGGGGCTCTCGCCAAACACCGCATCCAGCTTGTGGGCCATAGTTTGGCAAAAGCTGTTTTACAGGATTATGCAAGTTATAATTTGTTGCGCAGGACGATATATTTGGATCCGTTTATAGTAACAAGGGCATTTATATCTTCAAAAACAGTTCACAATTTGGCTTCTAAGTTCTGGTCTGATTACTACTAAACCTTTCATAGCACAATCCTACACATGTTTACACATAATTAAGTTTCACTATGTTCACTGAAGCTTACTTTCAGGTAAATGTGTACGCAGGCTCAAAAGGCAAGCAATACGATTTGACATTGATCTTCCAAGTGTTCTGCTGATAAAAGTTCAAGTGAGTTTGGAAATATTCAAATGTCACTAAAATACATTTCTTACTTGATCATGATCAATGTCTGCATCACCTGTGATGACAATTCTTTTTTCAATTCGCGTTTCTGAAATTCCACCTTTTACAGTCTGTAATGAAAGGATCAGCATTAACCAATTTGTCAAAAGTTACAAAAGAAACTCTCTCTTTCTCACACACACACGCACGCACACACACGCACACGAAACTGAAGAGCCAGAAAGTCATCAATCTGATCTGGATCACAGGCAGAGTCAAGGTAGTTTCAAACAACTTTGACACCTTAGTTCACATGAATTTAAAGTCACCATATGCAAATGTTATTCCTACTAACTGCTATTGCTATCATGCCAATTCTGAATGGGCTGGCTACTACGTATTAATTGTTATCACTGTGTTACTTTTATTACTTTCATCAGGCTCTAACTGGATGATGTGTGTTCTACACAATCATTTTGTCCAAACCCACATATTATAAATGACCTATGACAGGCGTCACTGTTATTTACATTTTTTAAAATGGGGAACAAAAATGGATACTGTGACTCCCAGGTTTCATATATGTTTGGAACAGAGATCTGATACCTACTTTTCTTAACCTACAGCTGACCTGGCTGCCATAATGTGCGTTAACATGTTTGTGACACCTGTTGCAGGGGCAATGAATGGGTCACCTATGCTGCCCTTGCTGTGAGTCACCCTGGAACCACTGGAGAAAAGGATTTTTTCCCTAGACACACATATTCAGAACTCTAGTACTGCAAATATACACCAGCCACAATATTTGCATGTGACCCGTTTGAACACCGCAAAGATATAGACAATTTAGTTTCCATATTTAAGGCCTGGTTTCCACATTAAATTAAAAGAGGTAGAGATATACATATAAAAATACATATAGAGATGCACATATAAAAATTAAGAAAAAGGAATGAGAGAAACAAGTTTTTGTCCTGTGGTTGGCCACTGATAGGATGAATACCCAAATCTTCAGAAAAGGGATATTAGCACTGACTCAAGGATGCAGGTAGTGGAAAAGTAACATCTGAAGTTGTCTGTGGCTTGCTTTTGTACCAAACCTATCACCCAACTAAAAAAATGGTTAATCACTCATAGGAGTTTTAGTTTATTAACTAAGCTTTGGTTTGCAAAAGAAGCATACATATCACAGCAGGCATTTTCTGAAGACAAAAAAGAACAACTCTTCAGATGGTGCCTGCCACCTGCAGTTCTGATAACATGTATATATGTATTTTATATAATTTTTTAAAAATCTGTTGTGTGGTTGATGAAAACACTTTTAATTGTTCCAAAAGGTTTTAAATGTATTAATCTATTCAATTAAACATTTCAGCCCTAGTTTTACCACATTAATGCTAACAGAAGTCTCTTAAAATTAAGTGCATGCACTCCCCATATGCCCGATCTGGTGCTTATTCACCTTATACAAAATACTTTAAGAGGTATAAGCAGCAACCCTAAGCATTAAAAGCAATCCGTGTAACACAAAATGATTAATAGCAGCCTTCCTTTCTACAATATCCTGTTCCCAATTATCTGGAAAACTGATCCATCTGCTCACTCTATCTGCCCAAATGAAATGCAATCCAGTAAACTTGATCTTGTCTATAATCTGAGGTGCTTTTGACAAAAAAGCCCATGTGACAATTCCTTTCTCTCTGTTAATACAAGACTACTTCTCCATTATTAAGGGAGGTAGAATCACAAACATGAGGTTAATAATTCTAACTTCCTAAAACAGAAACTATGCAATTAATAGGATACTATTTTCCTAAACCCAAATCAGAAGGGAGTGGACAGGAAGGAAATGCAGTGATCACAAAGTTTCATTTTGGGATAGGAACAGAGAAGCCCTCACTTCTTATGTAGTCCCAAGCCAGCTAGTTGCTATCCAGAAATAAAACCCTAGAGAAATTCTGACTGGAGGCTGTCTTATTGGTTATTCTGTAATAGGCATATGTGGGCATACATGGAGTGCTTCAACTCACAATGGACATCCACCCATAGCTAATGGGGATGATAGTAGGATCCATGTAGATTGTGCCACCTAAATTGTTATTTTTTTCAACAGTTGGTGTTCTGATGAATCTCTGTGCTCCTGGTTGTAAACTACAGTGCCAAGCAGTTGTGCTAATGTGCCCAGACGATGAGTTAGAATAGCTACGTGGTATGTGTTGACTGAAACACTGAACATATATCTGGCAGCCAATTTCACTTTCTGCCTCTTTTCAGGTCAAACTGTAGAATACTTTGAATCTTTTATGTTGACTCTTCTTCCAGCCCACCTCTACTATTATGTCAAAAGTCTTCTATTCGACCTCAGAAGCCTATATGCCTCTATCATTCTGCAGAACCAAAGGAATAAGGAACCGCTTCTACAGCTTACAGAACATGCAGTGGCAGTTCCACTAGTCCAACATGCAGTGCACAGCTTATAAAACATTAGTGGCAGTTCCACTAGTGTAGCACATGAAAATAGGTTTTTCTTAAGAATGCAAAAGAGCCCATTCACACCTGTAGTTTAGTAGTTGGCATTTTTTAATTTGCAAAATCTTTGTGAATACAAAAACATGGGCCCAAACCCAGATGACTGAGTATATATCTCCTTGAAACATGCTATTGTTTGCTACTATCCCTAGTTTCAAAAACTGCCACAATCTGGTTACTTCTAGCTTACGCTGAACAAGCTTCTAGAAAAAAATTGGGTGTTTAAGTGTGCATAGAATTGCAGCTCAGAGTGCTTAAATCCTACTTGAAATCAATAGAATTAAGCAGCCCAGCAATAGGCAGGATTACAGCATTTATATACCATCATAGGAAAAAGAAAGAAAAATACACAAAAAACTAAGTAGAATCTGAAAAATAAGAGAGGGTACGGTGCAGTTGCAGCCTCAGAGCCTCAAATATTCAACAGTTTACTAAGGAAGTAAAAATACAGATTTTCCACAGAAAGTAGAAGGCAAAATCTATAGCTGAGAAGGATTACTCACAATCAGGGACTTAAACCTATTCATTTTTATGCATTATGGAATCAAACTCCACTAATAATAGTGCTCACAAGGGTATCACTACCCCTTTCCTTCATATGATCAACCGTGAATTCACACATTTTAACACAACAGTTGCCAAGGGAGAGATTCTAGAGAGCAGTTGTGTTAGTTGGCTGCAAAAAAACAATGGTGGCCCTGTGCTCTTTAAAAAAAAAAAAAAGCGTAACAGCAGGTCCAGTCTATTTATTCATGGAATTTTTAATACACGGATTTGACTCCACGAATGGCCCCCTGCAAATGAGAAGGAATGTGCTGATCCCTGGAGAAGGGGAAAAATGCATCCCTTTAAAATCAGTTTAAAAAACTGAACAGTCCTTTACTGAACAGTGGCCTCCTTAATGAGAGAGAGGGGGGGCAGTTGGCTGACAATCCATCAATCCTCCTCTCTCCAGGGGACCCCTTCCTTCCCCCCCAGCACATGAAAGAAAGATGGTGAAGGGAGGGGTCGGAGTGAAGCCTTTCTAAGCACTTTGAGAGAGACTGATTGTTGGATTGTCATCTTACTGACTCTATCTTAACATCACAAAGGTCAACAAGGCTGTTTTTAAATCACCACAGCAAAGAAACTTGGTTTTTAAAATTGATTTTCTATAGTGAGTTTTTCTGCCATCCACATGAGTGCTTGGAACAGGGCGAATAATGAGTCTCAACCTGTATTAGGTTTGCAAATGATAGGGATGAGGGGACTCAACTGATACTTGCTTCATCCCCAAAAGAGGAGACTCTTGACTTCCTCAACTTAAACACTTTGAAAAAATTATTTCTGGCCATTGCCTTTGAGAATGAAAACAAGATCACTACAGTTGAGATCAGTGGTCACGACCCACCAGCCAGGAAAGCACTCGTTTCTGGCACCTTAAGAGGTGGGAAGATGGCAGCAATGCTACCTCCAGGATCATGCTGCTGTTGAGGACAGAGGGGTTTTTAAAAAAACTTACCTAAGCTAGTGCCAGACTCCAAGGGTGCAGGGCTCCCTAAGCCTCAGAATGATGAAAAACAGCAATCGGAAAGCACTTCCGATTTTCAATCACAAAGCCTGAAGTGAGTTCCGATTGCTAATTTTAGTCATTATGAGGCTTAGAGAGCCCTAAAGGTGCCCATGGGGCTCCCTGCACCCCTCAGAGGCTGGCGCTGGCTTACATAAGTAAAAGTTCTCCTTCTGTCCCCAGCATGAATCTGGGGATCGCGTTGCTTCCATCCCCTGCATTGGCAAAGACTTACGTGGTTCCCAGCTTCTGAGGAGAAGTTTGGGAATCACTGGCTTAGATGCTTTTTTTACTATCAACCACCATGTATGCCATGAGCCTATGCCATGAACAGGATAGGGGGAATATGTCCCTATGTGTTATGCTGGACCTCTCTGCAGCTCCTGATTCTGTCAGCCATAGTACCATGGACTGTGTCTCTGGATTAGGGTTGGGAGGCACTGTATTACAACAGGGCTGCCCAAACCGTGGCCCGCAGGGATCCCCAATCCAGCTCCCAGGGAGTCCCCCATCTCCAACAGGCACTTGGCCCGCTGGAGACCCGCCGTAACCCTCGCAGGCAGGTCGTGACTGCTTGTCATAGCAGCACAAGGGGGTGCTGCAGAGCTCTCCAGCTCTTGCCTGAGAGTTCTGCAGAAGCCCCACCCATCCAGCGAACACACCAGGTGTTGGGGAGGCCACGGGTGAGGCTGCACATTGGGTGGGGGTGAGTAGTTTTGGTGCAGTGGGGGGTTGCTGAGCAGGAGAGAGTAGCACCGGCTCATTTATGAAGGGGGTGACATGCTGGCTTGGTTTGCTTTGGTGGGTGAGCTGAGTGAGAGGGAGAAACTTGTGAGATCCTTATTCCATGTTAACTTACTCCTGTGTGTGTGGGTGAGTGAGTGACGCCTGCAAGACAGAAATGCCCCCCCCCCATTGCTTGTGAGATCCTTATTCTGTGTTCTGCTGTATTTGGGTAAGTGTGTGCCTCCTGCAATCCAAAATGGTGGATTACACTAATTTTATTTACCTGCCTTTTAAAAATATTTATGCCCTGACTTTTTCCTCCCCAGAGCGGTGCCCAAGGTAGCTCACAACATAAAAAGACAAAAGCTAACAATAATACATTAAACACCACCAAAAATTATAACAAAGAGCAAAAAAGACCAAAACACAAATAATCAAGGCAGCAGAGAACAAAAAGAAGTCACCCAAGTCAGCAGAGAACCCAAAAACTAAATAAGCAAATCTTCTCCTGCCAGTGTAAGACAGGCAGAGATGAAGCCAATCTGATCTTTAAATGGTAGGAATTTCCACATGCTGAGTGACACATCAGTGGGAAGGCCTTCTCCTAGTTACTGCCAACCAAACTTCCATCTGTGGTGGAACCTGTAGGATAGCCTACCTCTGCTGATCTTTGGAAGTGGGCCATTTCATTAGTGAGGAGGCAGTCTTCCAGGTACCTTGGTCCTAAGCAATTAAGAACATTAAAAGGTAATAACCAGCACCTTGAACTGCACACAGAAATGGACTGGCAGCCAGTGAGGTTGGTTTTACAATGAGTGACACAGTCAAACTGCCTGGTGTCAGTAATAACTTGGTTGTATTCTGCACAAACTGAAGTTTTTGGGTGGTGTTCAAGTGTAGCCCCAATTACGGCACACTAGGAATTCAGTCTCAATGCTACCAGTGCACAGATAATAAATAGGTCTGACTGATCTAAGAAAGGACGAAGGTGATGAATCAGCTTAAGCTAGGTAAAGGCAGTCTGAGTCACGGCTTGCTACCTGGGCATCCAGAAGCAAAGCTGAGACTAACAACACCCCCAAATTGTAGATCTCTTTATTAGTCTTGATCAAGTGCTGGGCAACAGCAGCTTCTAACCTTGGTTCTGTTTCAAGAGACACTCAAGGTGGTTTTCTAACACATGCTTTTCCTCATAGCTATACAGGCTTATTATTCTTCCCCAAATGACCATGTAGATAAAACTTGCAATAAGAATATGAAACAAAGCTGAAAACAGAAAAATAATATTCATGAGCAGAAGGCCATGCCCCTCCAACACCCCAGCTAAGATTAATTGCTGCCTGGGTCCTCCACTCAAAGCAGTGTCCACGTGCAGCCATTCCACATGACTGCAGAAGAGAGAAAAAATAGCAATTTTGTGTGATTTGGGGACAAGACAGGGAGGTAAGCCAACCTGAAGGCATTTAAAGTAAAAATGCACATTATAAACAGATATTTGTCACTATCCCGTATGATGCAAATCCAAGTTGAAAAGTTGAAAAGTTCAAGTGAAGTATCTTCAGTTTTGGTGCTCTAAAGTACCGACAACAAGGAGAAGGAACCTTCTGAAGACACTCCAGTGGATGTCTGCACATGAGCCTTCTGAAGACACTCAGAATGTGTGCATATGCTACAAAGCCCATTAGAAAGGCCACGCAAGGACAGACAGAACGAGACTACCACTGTACAAGTCATTACTTGATGAGCAAATCAGTGAAGTCACACATTTGTTAGTATTGTATTTTACCTTTGTAATCTGTGTAGTGGTTGTGCTGCTGGTGGTCTCTGAAGTGATGGTCTGAGCAGTTAGCAGAACTCCAGGGTCTAAATCCCCACTGCCATCATCAGTCTATGGCAGAGATACACAACAAGTATAAATCATCTCCTTGCTCAGCTCAAGTGAGTTGTTCGTTCAGCAAAGGACCACGTCAAGGAAGTGTAATGAGTGGGAGGACTGCTGCTAATCTACACGTTTTTAACACCACCGCTAATTACATCTTTGTTAATGTGGCAGGGCACAGCTGGTAAACATATTCTTGCAACAGAACCTTCTAGAGCAATACCTTGCACTTTTGTCCAGTTAGGGACCAGAGCACGGATGAAAGTCAAAAATTAATATCAAAGCACAGTTTTATTTGGCTTGTGGTTTTATTTTGGATGGCGACAAACAGAACTAACCATATAACACATGTGAATGAGCAGAAGTAATTCACTGGCCCAGTGCCCCAGGCAATGACAGCACAATGCCACATCACATTATGACAGTACTTCTGGGTTCTTGCCATGGAGGTGCTGCGGTTTCATGCCCCCTTCCCCTCTGAAGGTTCCCCTTTGAAGGGGTATCTGTCCCTGTCTCTCAAGACTCCTGTCGGTGTTTGATGACCTACACCAGAGGGGTTCCTCCTGCTCATAGTCTATGGGGCCACCATGGTTAACCATCAACCTATCCATCTCTGCTTTGGTGACAGCAGTGGGTGTAAGTTGTAGATGGCCACTCATGCTGCCTGTTTCCCATCTTTACTCGCTGCACACACACAGCTGGCAGCGCTTCCCACTCCCTGTCAGTCTGCTGCTGCAGCAACAGCCGTCACTTCTCCTGCTGCCATGCAAAAGGGTGAGGGAAACACTGTTTGCCTGGTCTGCACTCACCACCCATCTGCAGTCTTGGAATGTGAGAAGGCTAAACAGAGGTTCAGGAGGGATGAGAGAAACACTTCTTCCCTCTCTGCCTGGAGCCTCAGGTCAGCAAGCTAGAAGGGGGGCAAGAGGAAACTGTGGTGGAGGCGATCAGCACGCCAGAGGTGAGGTATGCTGTGCTGAGTGGAGCACGACAGAAGGCAGCAGATAGAGCAGAGTCACCTTATAGTCTTCCAGCACAACCCCGGAACAGAGAAGTGGGGAGCAAGCCTGCCCCTGCATCTTCCCTGCTGTACCTCACCTCTGGCATGCCAGTTGTCACCACCATGCTGGTCGGCCTGCTGTTCCAGGCAGAGAGGAAGACTTTTTTCCATGGTGCAATTGGATAAGTGCAAGGTAGGAGAGCAGCAAAGCTGAGGGAGGGCATAAGTGGGCTCCACATAAAAGCAACAATTTGTACTTAACGGGGACCTCAGCTTTGTGCCCCCCCCCCAGCAATGTGCCTGGAGTAGCTGCCCCTCATGCTCCACCCCAGTTACATCTCTGCGAATGCATGAGAAAACTAAACAGAAATAAAAGAAAAACAAGAATGTTGACGAATGTCATGGAAGGTTGGTTGAAATCGGGCGGCAGAGGAAAGCTTGTGAACAAAATCTGAAATGTGGTTATAACGGAAAACAGCTGAAACAGCAAAGTGATGGAAGTCAAGTGGCTGAAAGTCAAGGTATTATTTTAATTATTATGAACTGGAGAGTCTCCATCAAAACAGCATCTCCATTTTGCTGAATAGGAGCACAATTCTGTTGGCAAAGTGGGCAGCTCATCAGAATTTGCCAATCATGGGTCTTGGTTGAAACCACTAAGTTTACCAGGCCTTGGGCCACAAGGAAAGTGCAAAGCAGTTATTTGCAGGTGTTAAGGTAGTGAAGCAACTGCTTCTCTATGCACTGTGTAGATTTAACCAAAAAAAATCTCTGCTGCAATTGCTTAGCTTACTTTCTCCCTTCAGATGCCTCAAAGTGTTCTGGAATATGACTGACACCTGGGACAAAACCCCACCAACTAGTTCAACTAACAGCAAATAAAAGCGGATATTTTTGTTCAGAAGGTGGCAAACTTGCCAAGACAAAACATCAAACCTAAGGAATGCCCTCATTTTCACATAGACTCTTCAAAGTAGATGACCTCTGAATGCTCTTCGGCAGACATCGCCCAACACATTAAATGTATACTGGAAGCAAAGTTCCTGGTATACCAACATAATTCTTGGGTTATTTGTGATCTCCAACACATCACTTCACATGTTGCATGAGTTAGATAAATCAGATAAATGAGTTCAGATATAGCATCATTCCAAGTTATCACCACTACCTTCCCCCTGCCCCCAATCTACCAATCACATAAACAAATTAGGATGCTTTATGCCAAGTCAAATCACTGATCCATCTGATTCAGAATTGCTAATATGAATTGCAGCAGCTCCCCAGTGGTCTTTCCAAGACCTACCTGGAGATAATGTTTGCATGCAAAGCAGGTATTCTACAACTGAGCTACATTCCCATCTCCAAAAGCTAGCGTTGCATAAACGTGCTGTTGTGGAAAACACATGCTACAGGCACTATTTTATGAACTACTCTGTGACCACAACGATAGCTAACTACACAAAATTTGCAATTTCTCTACCATATTTAGGCATAAAGAAAGCCTACTCCAAGCTCAGTGCATATTCCTAGCTCAGTCTTGTGCCATTAGGTGCCCAAAGAATGATGCCACACTGCAGAAACAGAAGCACAAAAATACAAATAGAGTGTAGTTCAAAAGTTGAATATTGCACAACATTGATAGTTTGCTCCAATAGGGCATGGGTAGTAATCTGATCACCCATGCTTGTTTGGTAAATGTGTTTTCCTCAGGCTATTTACAGCTATACCACTTTCACAGCAATTGGCTCTCACCACTAAGGTAGCTTTAGTCCCAATCCTCCGATAATAGGTGTACAGCCATACAAACATAATGGAGGAGGGGAGGAAGCCTGAAGGCAATCTTGTGTTGGAGAAAGGTGGGAGGGAGGAAAATATTTTCATTCTTTAAGAAAAAAAATTTAAAATCCAGATTTTCTCTCAGTTGACGAAGAAAGGGAACATACAATTTATTGAAAATGTTGAACAAATAATAAAAACTATCTAGCTTGTGCATTTTGCTTGTAGTGCTCAGCATAAAAAGAATCCGGACGTCACCATGATAAAATCATTATACTGAAATAATTAGCTACATACAGATTCCTTTAATAGTCTTACATTTATACTGATTTACCTCTATTTGTAGAACTAATTAGATATACTGTATTATAAAATTCCCTAACAATCAATTATACCTATTTACCTCTAGCTGTAAGATCAAAACAACTTTTCTTAAATCTGCCTTAGCACACATTTGAGTTACCTTGGTTTACAGTGTTTGCTCATGTTCTAGTTCATTAAGATGAAATACTAATAAATAATTAAAGGATGAATCTTAGAGAGTTGCCAGATGTGATATCTTCAGGATGACCACTAGGTGGAAGCAGCCTCTAAAGAAGCCAAGATAATGTCAAAGATTTCTAATTACTATACCCAAACATTGTGGGAGAAACGAATTTCTTCTTTAACACCATCAATCACAGAATACACTTTAGGATAAGCTCTAAGGCATTCAACAGGATTTGGCCCAAGTTTTTCCTCAACATTCATTCTAGCCATATACTGCCAATTCGCTTCTTATTCCAGGTCAACAAAGGGAGTAACTAGTTCCACTATCCTGTCTGAGGTTGCCTGGGAGCAATTAAGTCAAGAGTTTGAGACAGGTGTTAATTCCAGTGATCCATGACATTGGTGGCCTGTATACCAAATGCTAGTTTTCATTGGGATAATACTTGAGAACATAAAGAACAGTTTTATAGCCAGTTTCTGTCACAAATGGAAAGCAAAAAAAAAGTCTAATCAACCAGTATAAGCATCATCAGTATGTATAAAAAGCAGTTCACTATGGGCTCACTTCTGTTTTGGTTTAGTCTGGGAGCATTTACGTGACATACATCATTTTCCTTCAGAAATGTAACCTGTGCAACAAAATTCAACTCTCCCATGCACTTTGTTACTTCTATCCCCATCCCCACCCAAATGTTTTTGTTCTGGTAGCACCACTTGGTGAATCTACCTATGGAGACTCTGGTAGAGATTCTGGTATTACAGCAGTGGTTCCTAACCTTTACACAAATGTTGGGTAACCACGACGTAGTTGCAAGCAGTGATGGGGGTGGCAACTCGGCAGTGCAGGCACTTCTAGTATTGTGCCACTGCTGAGAAAAACAGGGGGTTTCCCACTCACCAGGGAATCACAGCAGTCCTCTGGTGGGTGCAGGGGCTCACAGTCCCTTCGTGCCACAGAACGGCTCCCTGAACTATTGCAACCCACTTTTGGTTTCGCGACAAAAACCAGAAGTGGGCTGCAATAGCTTCAGGAAACCATTCTGAGGCATAGGGAGGCCTGCAAAGGGGGCTGCAGGCCCCTGCACTCTCCAGAGAATGGCCACAATCCCCTGCTAAGTGGGAAACACCCATTTTTCTTGGCGGCAGTGTGATACCAGAAGTACAGTCGCCATCTCCACCTGTCACCACTCCCCTTAAGAGGAAAGGTAGTGGTTCCAGCTGCCCTGGGAAGTCACGACCCCAAGATTGAGGGCCACTATATTAGAGGATAAACAATTTTCTTTTTCCATCTCTTTGTACAGGTCTTCACAAGCAGATCTAGTTCTAGATACTTAGTTTAGAACTAACAAAATGAGCTTCAAAAGCAAAAGTGGAGGGATTGTGCCCTGGCGCCGCAAAACCGGAAGTGGAGCACGATCACTCCACTTTAACTTCTTAAGCTTCCAGGAGACCCGCAGATGGTCGCAAAGGGCTCCCTGCAACCCCAGGAGACTGCAGGCGGCTCTGGTAAGTACAGCCAAGCCCCTGCAGCCCTGCCTTACAGGGAATATTGATCTGAGACAAAGTAAAATCAAAATTTCAGATTTTTCACTGAGATCATAGTGCAAAACGCCACCACCTACCACTTTAATTTGATTTATTTCCACTTTTTGTAAAGCTTTTAGCTTCAAAGGCAGAACAGAAACCTTTTAATGAAATATGTTCATGAAAACTTCTGGATTTCCCAAATTCTATATAGACTATTTCACCCAAACAGCACCATCATAAAGCAACATATCGTACCTGTGCAGCTTCGTAAGTTATAGTCTTGGTCTCTGTGTGAACAATAGGAACTTCTTTAGTTGGTATTTCACTTTTCACCGCACTGGAGACATCAGAGATGGTAACTGTCTGAGTCTTCACAAGGGGTGGCTATAAAACAGGTTTTAGAAACAAAGCACAATTAGCACTGCTATACTCCTTCAACAGTACTGACAAGCATTCTGATACTGATCTGATAAAAGCATCATGGACTCCACGTATAAATCTCAATTTTTATGTTCTAACTCCAGTCATGTTCAGAAATTACCAACTTATATCATGTGATAAAATGGAAGTTGGTTTTTTTCCTGATTTCCCTGGCCAAATATGAGCATAGCTGCAAGCCAATATGTAAAGATTGATTCAGAGTGAAAGGATAAGCCAAATATACAGTTAGGAACACCTACAGAGATTACTCAAGTTGATCCACAGACTAATACAGTAATTTATTCAGAAACTAAATGGATTTAAATAATGTGAAGAAAATATAACAGGAGTGCAAAGAAAAAACTTCCATTATGAAATGTGTGGTCCATTTGCTTTTATTAAATCACTGCCAGATCATCATTCATGATGCTCATTTTTCAAGTGTAATAGGTAAAAGAAAGATCAGTTGAGCCACCACCTGATAATTAATCAAAAGAGAATGTAATGTTAGTAAGAGCACCACAAGGTTCTCCCACTCAGTCATGTCCCCTCCACCTTTTGAGAATCTGATAGATCACCTTGATTGTTAGCAGATTAAAATGTTCAGATATTTTAGCAGATGGGTCAGGAACACTGAAGCAGGCAAAAATGTTCATTATGATAGACTGTGAAGAGGGGAATATCCATTAGGAGATTCCAACATCTGACAAATATTGTACAGAAAGGTTATATTCTGTTGTGCTAAAAAATATGACCTGAGGCTATGGTTAAGATTTGATATTTCCTGTAATGCATTCACAGCAGACATCTCACTATATCTGGTAACATCGGATGCCTTTCATGCTTATGTATTTTTCTGTCTTTGCAATGCATTCTACCTGAATGAAGAGGAAACATCTTTTTAGCAAATCATGTCTATTTTCTACAAGGGTGTAGGGGAGGAAAATCATTTGTACAGACTGCAGGAGATTAAAATAGCCGATTAGTTTGGAGGAACCATTTCAGGCCATCTCAACCTAATCTTTTGCTGGGGATTTGCGGCATATGCTTGCTGCAGTGTTTGCAGATTGACTCCAGAAAACGTTGCAGAGGAGACTGCGCAGAGAGGTGTTTCAAGTTCATATTTACTACCTGGAAACAGCGAATGAGGGCAGGAAACTCATGGTCAATACTGGAGCTGTGATACTCTCCACTGAGCTTCCTAAGTGGCTCGCTTGCCATTGTTTTTTCTTCAACAGCATGTGCTTCCTTCTCTTGCTCATGGAGATGCAGTGGAGGTGAAGGAGGGATTACAGAGATCTCCACCTCTGTCTGCTTTGAGTTCTCAGTTTCCTTTTCCACATCTGAGTAAAAGCCCTTTTCACACTTCAAGTCTTCCTCACTCTCAATGAGAGCAACAGCACCCTCCTCCTCCTCCTCATTGCTTACGGATGAAGTGTCAGTTTCATGAATTGTTACGGACTCCTGTGTGGCTGACATCTGGCTCTCACTAAAGTCTACTGAGTGCTTTAAGCCCTCCCATTCAAAGTGAGAAGTAACAGTTTCCCCCTCTGCCACTGCATCCGCATCCTCTTTCAAGGGAGAGTCATTCACACTCTAAAAACAAACACACAAAAAGAGGCCAGAAAGGATTAAGAAAAGGACTAACTACATCTAGAAACACCACAATTAAACACCACCACAGGTCTCGGCACAGGCCCTATATGAAGTCTCCTGAAATCCATGTAATGGCAGAAGGTTAGCACTTCAAGCATTTTGCCATTACTAAACTTCAGGCAACCTGGTCCACTAGAATAGACAGCACTGAATATTCTGAGGGTTAATCTTCTGTAGCCAGGTCAGAATAGCTATATTGTCTTCTCTTCTTGTCAAAGGGGCTCAAGTACCATCAAAGCGGTATGGCTACTTGAGATCCCTTCTGTAGTAATGTAAAACACTTTCATGGCAATTGCACTTTTTGACAGACTACTCCCCTCAGTAACTCTCCTGCCTGTTATCTCTGCCAGCAAGAGAATAATGCTGATATGGAAATGTGGAAGCTAGCATTCAATAACAGACCTTATATGTATTATCAAATTATCAAGATCAAACTAGATGTGACCTGGGAGATCTGTGATCAGATCTCCGAACTTTATTTAGTTTTAAAAACAGGATCCCCAAATTGGACTGCAGTTATGGCATTGGGGAAAGGGATTTAACCTCTCCCTTGATGCGTTCTCAATTTAAATCACACACACAAGTTGTTGCTATTATGGGGAGGATCACTGTACCTGTATTTTCCCCCTCAATAGTTGCTTTAGTGAAGAACATTTAAATTAACAATGCAAAAAAAGAGTTATTCTAGCTTGCAGCAATAGCACCTTTGATTCAGTTCGCTCCCTCTCTCCACAGCTGCTTTAAATCTAACAGAAAAAAAATCATGAAATCAATGACAGATCTCCCACATCTTGTCTTGTTTGGCCAACCGTGGCAGGCAAGACTATGGCTACAACTTGTGCCATATCAAGCTGTCTGTATAACATCAGTTTCTGAAACTGGTAGTCTTTCCCTTTAAATATGAAAGGCATGCCTTTGCCCTGCCAAGGAAGATGCTTAAAGATTCTTTCATAGAGCAGAAATAGTCACACCACTTTAACTTTTCTATATTACAATCGAAAGTTACTATCCAGAAGCAATATAGGAAAAAGTCTGATGATACTTTAGAAAGTTACTCTTCTTTTTAAAGTATTCTTTTAGAAAGAACACCATTTTCCTATGGTGAAACTTATAATGAGTTGGCATTCCATTTTTATGGCCAGAACTTCTGTTTTAACTTTAAAGGGGACAGTATGGATAGTTCTGACAAAGGAGTTATGTACCAGCAGATGTGATGTTAAGAGAATTCCAAATGGTGCAGCCCCAAGAGATAAGAAGACAACACCATTCTAGATGCCAATGTGTTGTTTAACTATTGACAACAGTGGTGATTGTATTTTGGATACCATATTTGACTACAGGAAATGTTGCAGTTGTTAAAAGTAGAAGCCCTTGTAATACCAACACTTTTGAACTTTTGCTGTAAGATCAGTGACAGTACAAAGATGGTGTGTAAAAGAAATTCAGTTGCCCTAAAAGAAAACAAGTGTGTCCATGGCACCTGAGATACTTTGGAAGACTGTGCCAAGCCAGAGGATTTAACCAAGGCTGGTGCTATTCTGTCTTCCATCATGCGCCTGTTAGATAGTTCTCAACTAGGTCTTCGTACACCTCTGCGAGCCCTCTAGTCAGAACTTGAAGGAAAGGAATAGTAACAGAAGAAAAGACAAGAGTTAAAAACATGTGCAAGACCAGAAAACGTACACAAAAATTAGCCCCCCACCCATCACCCACTGAATCAAACAGAACATTTTTCATGTGAGAACTGGGAAGGGGAGAAGACACAAGCATCCAAATTATGGACCAGAGTTTTAAAAGGATTATACTTTTCTAGTGTATGTTTTTCATACTAAATGGAAAGGATAGTTATTACAGGCAATAAACAGAATTGGCAATTATATGTTTACTGGGGCTAATTATATAGTAGCGGATTATAAAACAATTACTGAACTTAGCTAACTAGTAAGGGGAAAGGAAAAATCAACAGAGAACTGATTCTTAAAGCTGTTATTTCCTCTAGAATAAATGGGGGGGATTACTTATTTCTGCCCCTCTATGGAGCAGACCATTTGCTTATTGGTATTTGCAACTTTACATGCACAACCCAAGCAAATGCAGAAGATGAGCTATTTTAAAAATAGCAGTTTTTTTCCTTGTATATGACTATTATGTATTAGAGGTAACCATATCACCAAGATCACCACTTTGTTTAGCATTTCTTTATTAATTGCAAACAGAAGAACTATATAAGATGGAAATCCTATGCACACTTATTCTTGTCCTCTTAGGGTTGTCTTGGAGGACTTAAGTGCATCTCTGTTGATGGACTTTTAAAATATTTATATCTTACTTCTCACAGCCTTTTTGTTTTAAACCCCCAAAGGGGCTTACAAAAGCAGACACTGGCTGGGTTCAGATATAAACGAGGAAAGCATGGTTTTTCAATACAAGAGTGAGTGTAGGAGACCCATGGGCTTGTATGACCCCCTCCCTTCCATGCCTAAAAGGAAGAGACACATAACCTTCAATTTTAGTTCATGAATAGAGAACATACTTGGTTTGGTTTACAATTTTCACATGCCTCCTCTTGTACACTCAAGAAAAGTGGAGAATCATGCAAACTTATGGTTCTCAAAGGCTCATTCTCATAGTGAGAAACCAGAGTTTCCCATTATGTTTGAAGTCAGCTAATGTAAACACTTTTGAGTAACACGTATAAAGTCTTGTGGTTATTAGTGTCTTGCAAGAGAAAAAAATTAAAAACCAACACATGTCTAGGGGCAGAAAAACTCTTATCTCATTTTACAAGCTAATTGTGAGCTGTTTTACAAAGAAATGTACTCTGATCTGAGCAACCAGATCCAGCTCTAGAGGCACAAACCTCTATTTGTGCTACAATAGTTAAATCCGGATCTTACATAAGGCAGGTTAGGAAGAACTGCCCAGATATTATCTATCTGGATTTTTACACTCCTATCCCCTTCATTACATTTTGCACATGAAAATATGAACAGTGCTTAAAAAAATGCTGTTCTCATCACTCTATGGATGCTGTACTAAGTGCATGGATGGTTCTCCCCTAGCTTGATCTTTTCCAAGACTATTGTGTGGGTTTTCTGTGTTACAGGGATGTACAACAGTGTCAAGCCAATTACAGTCTCCAATACCTTCTGGGGCATGGTACCTCTGTGAACAAGGTGCTCCCTTGCATGACAGAAGATCCAACACTTTACTGACTCTCAAAGAACAATGCCAGGAAAGGCATTTGCAAGTAAACTCAGTGACAAAGCATATACTTTGCACACAAAAGATCAGTGGTTGAATCCCTGGAATCTCTCCAGTTAGGGCAGATAAAAATTCCTGATTGAAACCCTGGAAAGTTGCTGCCAGTCAGTGTTGATGATACCACACTAGATATAAGAATGGTCTGACTCAGTGTAAGGCAGTTTCCCATGCTCCTACAGTATTTTAATTAGCCAGAAGAGTAAGTTTATACAGGAACCCTAGAAAGTTATGAACAATCTGAACTCAATGGAATGAATATAAGAACATAAGAAAAGTTCCACTGGATCAGGCCATAGGCCCATCTAGTCCAGCTTCCAGTATCTCACAGCAGCCCACCAAATGCTCCAGGGAGCACACCTGATAACAAGAGACCTGCATCCTGGTGCCCTCCCTTGCATCTGGCATTCTGACATAGCCCATTTCTAAAATCAGGAGGTTATACAATATAAATAAATTGCCCAATGCTCTGGGTTTACATCCTATTAAAAATGCAAATTGGGCTATGAATAATGGCAAATATATAAACACATTCAAATGACATCTATAAAGCAAACATACTTGTTTTCAGTAAAGAACATATGCAAATAGTCAGCCACATGCATATCCATCAAGTAAGAGGAAAAGCATAATAAGATCAGTTGATAGGAAGAGCTTGTCCTTGTAACTTAATTGCACTAGCCTGAAGACAGATGCATTTACACACAACAATAGATTAACAAAACTAGATGTTTTATATCAGGGATAGTTAACCTGAGAGGCTATTTGCATTAGTAGATACTCAAGGGTTGGTTCATTTGCAGACTCCACAAGGAAGCAGTGTTGTAGTTTTCAGAAATGCTTGGGGGCTTTCAGAGCATGGTATAGCAATAAATTGGAAGAAAGTCCCTTGAAAGAGACTTCCCCATTATGCTCACAGACACAGTCCAGCCACAGCCACCTTCACATTCTTGGATACAATATACAATCTTTAGACTTGGATATGGGCCACAGGACACCACTTGGCTCTCTCTTCTATACCAAAACATCTATATTGATGCTAGAATGTAAATCTTTCTATCTGATCTTACTGAGCTTTAAAAAAAACTGCAAAAGCTGCTGACAGTTTAAAAAAAATGAATCAAAACCAAAATGGCCTGATTTTTTAGGTGAAGACAGAACTTCCACTAAGTAGGTAGACCTTAAGGAATCAGACCACTGGTTTTCAACACACACACTGAAATAGAAGATTGCAGCCATTCTGCTTAAGATAAAGAAAAGTGAGACAAGATGTAGTATTCTCTGTAGTGTTTGCAAGCCACAATCTGTGAGCAGTGGACCAATGCTGATTGGTTGCTACATTTTGTGTAAGAAGTTACATGCCCTGATCCAGAGGCACAATGAGCATGATATAGTTCCAATGAACACATGAAGATTTCTGTGCTTCATAAGGGCTTCCTGATATTTTGTTGACAGCTCCAGGTGTATGCTGCACTGTATGTGCATACAGCCTTGGACGCCACAGTGGCTACAGAAGGTCATTCTTTATGGGCATTTGGATCAGGCAGAGTGTGTGTATAAAAATGGAGCACTAAAAAACAGGGGATAAACTAATATCATATCATGCAAAACTTGCAGGAAATGAAACTTCAGTTACTTTGAAAAAAGAATGTCTATAAGTTCTATAAGATAAACAATAATTTTCAATTGCATCCAAAAAGCTAGAGACCTCTGGAAGGAAAGCCTAGAACTGTGCAGCCACTCCAACATGCATTATTGTTCCAGTGAGAATTTTACCAGACAGTAAACTATTCCAGCCAGAATATAAAATAACTTACGAATTTTCATACTACTAAAGCATTTGTATTAGGTTATCCCCAATATTGAAAGTATGTGCAGAAGCAGCGACATTGAAAAGTGCTTAAAGTGCATAAGCAATTCAGCAAGAGTTAACTTTATAATATACCACACTCACCAGTAAGAATTCCAAAGACCAACTGATGAACAATATCCAAATCTCAATAGGGCTGCCAAAGTACGTGAGCAAGAAGTATTATGAAGCAGGCAATACAAATCCCTGATTTAATCCAATTGTTCTTGTTCACATTTCTAATGAAAAAAGGATTGAACTTTGTGGAAAGAACACTAAGAGCTACTAAAAATGTAGAACTACAATTCATGGATCTTTGGATAGATTTTGAAGTTGCTGATAAACTATCACCAAAGATGCATTTGTATCTTTGAGGAGGCCAGGCAGTTAAGTTTTTTTAAAAGCTGAATTCTAAGATGTAAATAAATATGACAGCAAGCAGTTTTTGGTAGAGTTTGCTGTGCTGTTAACATTCATCCTCCTTCAAAAGGTACATTTACTTTAGTGATTTACTAAAATCACTAAGAGACTACTACAAAAGGGTTTCAGGCATGGTAGTCAGTGACCTCAACTTCCATTAGTTTCCTAAGTTATCACAAACTTTACTATTCAAGATGCTGAACCAAATGAATGGAGGTTATTATGTTATTACTACTGGACCATAATTTGTTACATAGCCAAACAATTCTAGAGTCCCTGTTTAAAAAAACTCTTTAAGATGTACCACATGCAGGATGAAGCATAGCTCAGCTATTTTCAAACTTTTTCATGTAACAGCACACTGACAAGTTCTAAAATTGTCAAGGCACAGCATCAATTTTTTGACAACTGATGAGGCACACCATGCTACTGGTGGGGATCTCACATCCCCAATTGCCCTACTAATAAATGACCCTCCTTCAAAGTCCCCCAGCATACCTGGGGACTATTTGCGGCACACCGAAGTGTCACAGCACAGTGATTGAAAGTCAGTGATCTGCCTCCATGAAGTCTGATTTCATACATTACCTTCTCCCTTTGTAAATGAGCAGGCAATTTTCAAATAATTTCACTTGAAAAAATTTTATGCATGCCTACTCAAAAGTAAGTCTCTTCAATGTGTTCAATGAGATCTACCCCAGGAAAGCGTGACTAGGACTGAACCAACACATGACATTCCAATCACCGTATCTTTGGAGGTTAATGGTCCCATCACATCTAGATGACCTCCTCTAAGTCTTACTGCAAGTATCTGAAATTACTGAAGTGTACCATCTTGAAGATGCCACCTACTCACCAAGCTGGGAGTCTGGTGCACAGGGAGTCAATTCCAGTGGCATCCCCATAGTGCTGGAAATCACAATTTCGTGAACATACACCAAAACATGAGATACTTTCAGAAGTGATGGAAGGTATTTTTGTCTGGCCAGAATTTCGGTAACCAACCAATTTTGTACATATATAAAATTTTATTAATTTTATATTTTTATGGTATTAACAGACCTTTGAGATGCAGAAGGGTAGAAGTTAATCTTATGCACACACTAAGAGGAGTGGCTTGGGCAAGTGAACTGGACCTACTAAATTTAGTTTGCAGTCAGCATTTCTAAAGAAACATTCAACTTTTCAGAATAGTCCCTCTATACATTTCAAACATTCAGAGCAGACAGAGCAGCCCCCCAATTATTTTATCGAATGCAAATACTGGAGGATTCCTACAGTCAAAAGATGGAAAAAGTGAAATAAATGGGCGATTACATCACATGCAGAGGATGTGACGGTAAAACAAGAAAGTTCAATGCCTTTGAATTCTACAGAACTGTTTTCTCTTCTTCCTACCATGAAGATCCTTCTCTTTTTCCTATCAAAAAATCACAATCAAACATATGGTGGCTCAAAAGCACCAACAGAATCTCATTTCTAGAAACTACTTTCTAAATATGTACAGTTGGCCCTTCTTATCTGTGGATATGGTACCTGTGAATTTGACTTAGTTCAGGTACCATGCCCATTCTTGCGAGGCTTCAAGGACCTCTCAGTTGTTACTAGAAGTACCTTCCGGTTGTGTCCAGGAAGTGTTCTGAGGCATGAGGATGCCTCCTGTGCCTCAGAAAGCCTCCCAGACTCTTTGGAAAAGCACTTTTGGTTTCTCACCAACCAGAAGTAGCTCTCAAAAGCCTTCGGGAGGCCTTCTTGTGGCATAGGAGGCTGCAAGCTGCCTCACCATGTCTCAGAAGGCCTGACAGAGTCTTCCAAGATGCACTTCTAGTTTGCTGGTGAGCCCCTCCCCCCCGCCGCAGATTTGATTACCTGCAGAAATTGGTATGCATGGAGGAAACTGGGATGGTTTCCCTGGGGATACCAGGGGCCCACTATAGAAACCAACCTTCTGCTTATTTCTCTTTTTCATGTCTTGCATCATTTAAACTAAAGATAGCTTAGTAGCAGCTATGATGCTCAACATCTGGACATAGGTTCAAATCCCTGTTAAACCATGAAACTTGCTGGGCCAATCACTATCTTCTCAGACTAATGAACAGAGAGATGAGGAAACACTTCCCAAAATTCCTACCAGCCTAATTCAATTTCACACTCTCCGTGATGCATTATCACAAAACCTCTCTGCAACAAGACTCTCATGGAGTGTCTAGATTTCCATCTGTAAAAATAGCAGGAAATACTTGGACAATACATATATTTCCAATGGTAAGCTGTGTGACTATACCTTTCAGTAAAAAATAGCCTACATTTTACAATAGAGCAGTGTTTCCCAACTGTGGGTTGGGACCTACCAGCTGATTTTTGATGAGTTGCAAAAAAACAAAAAAAACAAAAAAAAACCAAAAACCTTTTCAACCTTTCAAGCACCCTTGCCAGTTTGAAGAAAACCATTAACCAGTATGTGAATAATCTTCATACTCCCAAATTAAAATGTCATTTTCTCTAGGCATTAGCATGCTATAAATCACGCATGAACCCAGTTTCAGCCTGTTTGTCTGGCCTGGAAGTTCATAACTGTACTTCTTGCTCTACAATTCAGCCTTCTGACAACCCTGGAATGTCTATAAAAGTTTGGGGAAACAGTCCTTGAACTTCATTTCTAGGGAGAGTCTGGCAAATATCTACATACACATATTATATGTAAGGTTTCTAGCAGCCTCAGGAGCACAGGACCCCAATTATTAATAATTAACAGTGTAATAACAAATACAATTTCTTTCTAGATCTTTTTTGTGTAGTGATAGATTGCCATTTTTAAAAGTGGGTCCCAGGGCTAAAAAGTTGGAAAGCACTGCAAGTTCTAAGTAGTTATGAATCAAGCAAAATCCACAAACATGGTTATGTGTAAATAATATGACCCTAGCTAAATAAATTATTTCACAGCATTTTCAGGAATCAGGTATTTTCAGGAATCAGGGGTTTTTTGGGGGGTGTCTACACAGTTACAAATACACAATACAGTACTGGAGAATTGTTCTATAATGCAGTACTGTCACAGATAGAAAGATATACACATAATTTCTTGCGCCATTTTCCTCCTCTGGCTCATCCATGCATATGAATAGAGAACTACACAAACATTTTCTAAAGTCATACCCTGTCCACAGGTTCATCAAAAAAAGATCCACAATTTTTATCAGTAAAATGCAGCTTGCTTCTGGCTTGTTTCTCTAATAAGTAGCTTGTGCAGTATGTAAAACCAACATTCCTTCCTTCTGACATCAGTTACATTCGCTTGGGCTAGCTGAATATTATCGCTGCTCGCAAATGATTTATGAATTACTCCTCAGTGTAGAGGATGGGTATAAACATCTGTGTCAGCACAACTCATCAATGAACAGCCAAACCATCAGTTTTATAACTATGTTTTAAAATTATATAAAGAGCATTGATATCAGATAGCTATCCAGAGATTTACATCTGGGTGCTGCAAAAGTCAAGCAACATGCCAAAGTTTAAGCAAAAACCATTAATAAGGAGAGTTACAATCTAAACATACGCTGTATTACATGTTTAGATAAACTTAACTGCAAACACTATGAGAATCAACATGCAAAAAACAGGACACTTATGAACATGTTTTACATTTCATACAAGAGAACTGTTATACTGAAGCACAATTCAGTGAGCAAGATACAGAAATTAATACAGCAACAAAAAAGTACAGCAAAAACTGTACTTAAGGCAAGAGAGCAATTATGTTGACAGTAATTTAGCATTGCCTCTAATGTGATTATTGGTTTCCCATCTAATCCTGTTCGACAGAAAAACTGGAAGTTGTGATTTTTTCATCTAAAGAGTAATAAGTACAAGAAGCCCAAGTGTGTATCAGTCAAGTGCTTGATACACAAGGCAGACAGAGAAAGAATAAGCCACCTGTGAAAACAGTGTTGGACAGTGTGTACAAGTCCACATCACTTCTTGCCTGGAATGCTGTCTCCCACCCAGTATCTTAACTCACCCTGTGAAGTCATACCAATAAGTGAAACACAATTCTAAAGAAATGCCTTTTAGGGTTGAGGTGAAAAACCCTTTCAGAATGAGGTGTGAAATGTTTTTCAATTTATCATGAGAGAATTAATTCAGTTGTCTGCACTGTATCCACAGATGCATACACCATTGTCATGTTCCTGAAGATCACAGCTAGAGTGTTATTTAATTACGGATGGCAGTTACTACACATATTTTGCTGCCATACAATAGTCATTATTATAAATTAACTTTGCAATGAACAACATTAAGACTTTTGCAATTGATTTTCATCTTTTTCTAATTCCCAGGTGTATCATAAAATGTTGATGCAGTGTTTTCAGAAAATTATCATCCTTTTTCTCTCCACAAGTAGCCAAACTAACTGGAAAACCAAAGTAAAAAGTGGCTACATGCAGACAAAAAGAGTCGAACATTTTTAAAAGCTCCTGACCAGATACATGCTTGGCAGTTTTATTCTGTTCAGGGACTGTAAAACCTGAAACTTTGTTGTAAATGAAGCTTGCCTGGTGATCCACCGTGTGCCTCTTCCAAGAATCCAAAACTATATGTTGAAGAATGAAATACTGTTGTTGCATTTATGTAAAAAAGAAAAGAGACTTCCTGGGCGACTGAACCCCCAGGAGACAGAAAGATTACGGTACAAGGTGGCCCGACAGTTTCAAGCAAGGTGCTGAAAAGATTCTTGATGTTTCACAAAAGCCCCTCCATTTCCAAAATCACAGAAAAACCAGCCACCACACAGTCAGTGCAAGTATCACCAAAATTGACATCACAAAAGGAATGCGTGGAGAAGGAAAAACGCTAGAGTACAAGTGGCATGTTTTGAGTGATTTCTGCTCCTCAGGAATTGGGATAGAAATCTTTGCCTGGTTTTCTTCATTTGCTTGCTGGGACAAAGTTCCCTCAGGAGCTCTCTCTTGCTTTTTAATATTTTCTTCATTCTGCACTAACAGAGGACGTTCCTGTGTCTGCTTTCGTGGTAGAAGATCAAGAAAGACAGAGATGAACAAAATGACAGATGGAAAATGCTCAAAATGGAACTTGGGGATGTGCAAGGACAAAATGACAGAAATTGCCACAGACTCCAGGTATACATTGCTAGCGCATACAATGTGATCCTCCACTTAATCTTGGGAATCAGACTGCTTGGAGAAACAAAACTCTTTCTGACTGTATGAACTTTTCCTAAATGCTAGTGGTTCTCTGTACAAAACCCATTTCATGTTAATTCTAGTCGTGTTAAAATACACCTTTAAGAATAAATTTTAAAGTGTAGAAATATTTTGCAAAACATTTTGTTGCATTAGAAAGCGACATTACAATCTCATACAAAATATTTGTTCCTAGACTAATAGCTCCCTAGACTACACTGATCTTCAAAATGGCATTTTTTTTTTTTTAAATCAGAACCTAAACTGTAGTGCAAATATCATTGCTTGAATTTTGCTGAAGGTATTGCTTGGGAAGATAGTATCAAAATTTTCTCTTCAAAATTACATTGTGGCTAAAGTGCAAAGTGTTCAATCCTTAAAAACCAAGAAACACAATATTTGTGGTTTTAATACTGAGATTACAAAGAATGGAGTTTTGTTTCACATTTTATTTCATCTGAATCAGGGTGTAAAGAATGTAGGACATCATAGTTTGCAGTAGTTCATGAAAACTGAGCTTAGATTGGAAAACTTGCAGGAATTTTTTCTTTAATCAAATCCCTGGATATTTTCTATTCTTTTCATTTGCTATACACAGCAACAGTAATGGAGCCATCTAGGAAAGGAAAAATTTGGCTCTAAGCTCTCTTAGCTGAGTCAGTCTTCTTTGATCAGCCTGATATTTGGGGACTGCGTCTTTGCACACCCCTAAGTGATGGGTATCAGGGAGAAAGTAGCTGGGAGGCTGGGCAGCAAAAGAGATATGATATAGAATGCAAGAGTAACATGAGAATTAAAACAAAAAAACAGAAAAAGGAAGGAAGACAACATAAAAAGAACAGGGTATAGTTAAACTTTCATCATTGCTCTTTCAAAATTTATGGTAACATCTTCATGCAGCTTTGTCAACTAGCCATGCACTGAAAAAAGCAGTTGAAAGCTGCAAAAGCTTGCAGCAGGGCAAATCCTTTTACAGTGTTACATCAGGAGGCTGTGAGAGATGAAACTACTTAAAAATGCAGCCAAAAGAAAATGCCACTTAGCAGCTGCTGTTGAGGGTTTTGGTTTTGCTCAGTGCCATAACAATAGCAAAAGTTTTGCTTCAGAAGCACATATCAAAACAGCAGCTTTACCTCTGGCCCACCAACCTGTCTCTCACAGGACTGAATTGTGGCTCTCTTGACCTGGTCATACACAAAGCATGTAAAAGTTCAGTCATCATGTGATGTAGAATGTAGAAACAGAAAGTTTCCCCACTTTACAGAACATCAAGATTATGGTAACACTTGCTATAAAAATAAAATCAAATGACTACAAATTACAGGACATTCCCCCTTCTCATAAGAGCAGCAAGCTAATGGACAGGAAGCAAATGCCCCATGATGGCTGTTAATTTCTTTTATTGAAATGTTGCCCAGTCTATGTTATTCCTGAAACATTTTCACAAGGATTGCAGGAGATGAAACTTGAGAAATGGAGATCACTGATGCATAAGTGCAGTGTATAAGCATTTTCTTATACTGCCCTCATGTCACAAAAACTACTATTGTAGGAGAGAACATAAACTACTCTTCCTATTCATGGTGAACTATTACAAAGAAATCTAAAGTCCAATCCTTATAATACCTACACACCAACCTTCTGCAGAAAGTTTGTTTCACCAGAACTCTAGGAGCCAACCAGAAAAAAGCCTTATAAACAGTTTTGCTTGTTGTCATCAAAGATTCCTCTATCAGTATTTCTATTTCAACAAAACACAATAGTAATTGACTACAACCCCCGCCCCCATGAAATTCTCTCTTTTATCTCCCATCAACCAAGTATACAACAGTAGATTCTGAACTCTCTAAGATTTAGTATTACAAATACCAGACTTGTATGGCTTGAATATTAAATTAGAAACATTAAGTGCCACTGGAACCAATATTTCATCTGTGTTATTTAACATGCTAAAGTTACTGGGCAGGAGCAAAAGAAGGAGAAGAAAATAGCTGCTTGCACTGCTCCACAACACTTGCAAAAGAGTCCACACAATATCATAGTACATTCTACAGCAGTTCTCTTCTCATGCTTCTGCTCGCACAAGCGGTTGAAAGTAGAAGAACACAGTGTATGTAGTTTCATTTTTCTCATGCAACACTCTAGAATAAACTACAAAATAGAACACCCACAGAAGACATCTAGAGCACCTTCAGATTCATTCCATTGTAACTAATATTAAATTTATTAATAAATGCCAAAACCATATCCATTTAGTTTTACCACTGTTGGAGAAACACTACTAGAAGAATAATATTTGAGAGTCGATTTGCCTTATGACCATAGCTAATATCCGAGTTATACACATGCATAAAATATAAAGGAACAGTCACCTAGCATGGGTCTTACTCACTAGAATTCTTATAAACGAGATGACTACATGTAACACTATGATTGCCTCACCTTTCAGCCCCAAGTAGTCTCGCATTTCAGAATAAGATCCACTTTCATAAATTTACATTTAAAGGCCACTTCTCTCCAAAAGTTACCCAAAGCAGTTTTGATTTGCTTTGAAAATATATTCCATTCAATACATGAACAGTGAATTGGCTAAATAAACTCAAACAAGATAAACCAATACACTTATATATAAGCTCTGGTTAGGGTTTTTAAGGTATTCCCTAGAGTCCTAAAAATGATTTCAATTAGAGCAAAGACAAACAAATCACCAGTACCATGCTATATAAAGTACTCACTCCTTCTACTCCTGTGGGGATCTGTCCATTGATGTTAAGGGTCCTGAAGGGAGAATGGGTAGACAGGCGTTTGTCCCATTCACTTGGCCTTGGCTCAGGGACAGATTCCATGAAGTTTTTCTTCAGTTCACTGATGTTGGCATGGTGTTTCTTGATTTCATCTTGAGTTTTATCTAGATCCTATCATTGAAGAAAAAAATCCAAAACACAAGCCATAGACTGCATTAAAAAGTGTGTTCAAAGGTCCCCAAGCTATCAAATTGCTGTACCCAGCAGCTCACACTGAACAAATATACATTGGGGACATCGTTTCCTCTCAAATTAAGAGGGATATATTTACTAGTGAGTTAAAAGGTATCCCCTAATAAACAGATTTAAATTAATTTTTCACTTAAAAAATGGTTGCCATCTATACTAACAAAAATTCTCACAACTATTAAACACTTTGTTTTCTCTATTTTATTTGACTTTATAAAATATTATAAATCCCCAATGCACCACAAATACTGAGCATCTTTCAAAGGCTAGCTCTATTATCTGTTCTCCACTGAATTGTAGGACGGATTGCTGAACATAAAAAAGCAGCTTAGTTACACTCTTTGTGCAAAGCATTAGCAGAAATTGGTTTAAACACAAAAGGTACACTGAAAAAGTAAATTTTTCTCATTACAGAAAAACCAGTATGATGTTACAGGCAGAAAACCTGACAAACCTAATTTTGTTACTTCCCTTTGTGCTTTCCACGGCAATATATTAGTTTGTGCCTTGATTAAATCATTTCCGGAAAAAACCAAACAAAGAACAGTCATCCTAAGACTGTACCACTTCAGAATGAAAATGTGGGGTGGTGGCACATGGTTGAACATTCCTCCATCTCAAACACAGGGAGTCCATGGAAAACTTAGCATGTTGGGGAGAAGAAGGTTTTTATGTAGGAAAATGTTCAACTATGCAATCCGCAGTTAGTGTTCTTGTAGCCAAGGTCAAATAACCAGTATGACAGGCAGAATTAGTGTTATGATCGGCAGAGTCAGGGACAACTCCAAGGCAACAATGCCACTGCTGTGAAAAGAGGCAAAGCTGAACTGGGCATTTCTATTCTGGTGCAGACTAGATGATTTGACCTACTTCCACCTTCAAGATGAGGATTGAGAACATTAGGAGGTAGCACTCTGAGTTGAGAGACTTGCATGTAATAATTTTGCATGGCTTCTAGTTTTGTTCATTGTCATGAAAGCTAGAGCCACAGGTGGCTGGAGAACGGATGCAAAAGAGAATTCAGATTCTCCAACAGAAGCGTCTGCATCATAAGCATCTAGGTTGGAGTCTAGGAAACATCCTCTGCCTCAGGAGTTTTGGGGTTGTTCCCTTCTTTTATCATATTCTGGTTTTTCAGAATTGTGGGACCTATGAAATAGGCTACTCAGGGCTTGGTCTAACAATTCTAAAGAGATACAGTCCCGAAAAGAGATGGAGCAAACACATTTTCAATATGTAGATAATCTCTAGCAGCTTACATGAAAATTACACACAAAAAATTCCTAAAAGAATAATAAAGTATGCTATCAAATGCTTCTTTATTGACCAATGAATAAATACAGGATATCCTGAGAATCAAGGAGGGGGAAATGGTCGTGTTTTGTCCTGAGGATATGGCACATATTCCCATCTGCCTGCAGCCTTCATCCATGATGGGATCGACCAGTTTGCCACATGCATGGGTCAGAATAGGGGTTCCAACAGATGGCTTAACACCATTAAATTTACAAATATCATGGCCGTATGGTTACTGGAAAAATTTAATGGATACCAGAGGCCTCTGGACAAATGGAGAGGCATACAAGAAGCTGTTCAAGAACAAACAGCACAGCTGGGTACAGATACCCAAACAATAGCTGAGTGGACCCATCTTACTTGCCCAATGCACAGAGCAAAAACAAACAGATTTTTTTTAAATCAAGCAATTATCCTAAACTGTCCAATTAACCATTTTTTTTTAAATGGCATATTAATCCTGCAATAAAATAGTTAAGGGCCAGATGAGGCATGTGAATAAAAAGTTAGTAATAGATAATGGATCACGTGTGTTATGTGACACAGCCATGTATGACAACAGGAGGATAACAGTACAGTACTGCAAAGACGACAAGTGCATCAGGTTATAAAACCTCTTCTGGGAGGATATAATAAACAATCAGCTTATGGATGGACTAAAAGATCATAGGTGAAATCTTCACTGCCTCTTGCCAGGTGATCTCATGTTGACTGGATTACAGACCATTTTACCAATGTCGAAAAGCTCTGGTATTGTAGCAATCAAACCAAAAAGCTGCAAAGCACTACACATTAAAAGTTCAAAAAAGTAGTTAGTGCATTAAAAAATAACACTGTTCACAAAACCCTTATTAGTTGCTGCTTCTGTAATTGTGGATAAAACACAACACAGAGGAATAGAGTCAGTATAAGAAGGCACACAACATTTTCCCAATATATACATATAATATATGATTGGCATGTTTAGCACTTCAAGTCTGTAGGTGTGAAATCCAAATAAAAGCAAGTTTGAATACTTTAAGGCAAGCTAGTCAAGGTTACACATGTAGTGACTTCTGAATTACAAGACAAGCAAAAATTAATCAGTGAAAAAGTTGTCTCCTTGAATACACCAGACATTTCTGGAAAAAAAAAAATGCTTTCAGAAAAAAATATTTTGGGATTATGTTCTATTCACATTTTTTTTGGAGACTTAAACAACAAGCTATTCTAACACCAATGTTTTTAACATTGAAATAATACCTCTGCATATTGCTTAAGTTTTGCCAAGAAGAGCCTTTGGTTTTTCCTACTTAGACCCGTAGCATACAATCATTCTGGTATTCTGTTTTCGTGTATATAGTTGGAAGTACTTCATGATATACTGGATGAGGGATAGGAGAAGTGTGCAGTCATCACTGCTGGCGAGCTTATTTATTTATTTAAAAGATTTCTATTCTGCCTTTTCTTTGCTGAAGGAAATTCACTGAATGCCTACACTAGAACCCCTACTGGCCTGTGTCCCTGCAAACAAGGCAGTTCCTCCTCCTGCTTTTCCCACTGTCCGATGGGAATATTCTATAGAGGGCCCCATGATATGGGGCTTGTGGGGAAAGCTTCCATTTGTAAATAACAGTGCTGCCACCAGTACCAAGGGATACAGGATTGGCCCTCTAATAGGCACAAGTCCTCAGTGACTGACCTACTGTGTTGACCCGATGTCATCCCAAGTAGACTTTTTCCCAAGGCTTGAATTCTTCCCAATGCCAGGCCTTCAGACAATAATGGCAAGAGGCTGCTATGCCAGTAAACATTAGAACAGGGTGCCAGTAAACATTAGAACACTTTAAGAACCTTCTGTAAACATTAGAACAACATTAAACATATGCCAGTAAAAATCAGAACATCTAGCTTTAGTTCTGATTTTAGAAATGGGTTATGTCAGAATGCCAGATGCAAGGGAGGGCACCAGGATGAGGTCTCTTGTTGTCTGGTGTGCTCCCTGGGGCATTTGGTGGGCCGCTGTGAGATACAGGAAGCTGGACTAGATGGGCCTATGGCCTGATCCAGTGGGGCTGTTCTTATGTTCACTTTAACAAACTACAAAGAACAAAGGTGACTAAACAGTTATTCAACATAAATTGGAACTGTGATCCCTGGCATATAAGGCACAGGAAAGAACACTACATACCATTCTGCTAGATACATTTCAGCTCCCTAAGTGACTGAGTTTAACTTGCTGGAGGAAAAGAGGACACCCAAGCAGAAAGTTTTGGAAAATTCATAATCTGGGATCCTTGTCATAGAGAATGATTATCTGCTCTCATGGGTCAATGGGGATAATGCCCCCTCCATCCACTCGCTAACACTACCCAATGTGGTTTCCACTGATTCATAACCTAGTGCACCTCCTCAAATCAATAACCAACTTTGTTAATAGAAACATTTTCTTGATGCGTATCGCTTGTGTTGTATGCTTTTTGGTGTTATTGTTTGTAGAATTTGCTATAGATGTATTTATGCCATTAAAGGTCTACTAACTAACTAACAATAGAAACATTACCGTGTTGTTCTTTACTTTTTTTTGGGGGGGGGGGGTGCCTTACATGGAGTTAAACAAGCATTCCAAAAAAAGTACTAGAGATATATTTATTCCTCTAGCACAAATGAAAAAGCACGCACAAAAAGTAAGTAAGTATCACGGCACAACTATGGAATACTGAACATTCTCATGCTTTTAATATCAATAATGAAGATGGCATGGGAGTTGCAGGCAAGAGAATGGCATCAAAAAATACAACTTTGAAGTTCTGGCTGCTGCCTAGGTGCAAGTCACATACTTGAGGCTCCAGCTTAGAACCTGCAATTTGCTGACAATCATGTAAGCAAGTTACTGAATTTTTAGAAACAGACTTAAGTGAAGACTATCCCAATCACATATTTTCAGGAAAATACAACAGAAAAAAAAATCTAACAGGTAGGAAATGGCTGCATAGTGTCATGTCTATTGTTCACATGCAAAAGCATATTTTAACATCTTCATGCACGGCATGCAAAATGCAAATGCAGCAACAGAGGAAAAAAGAGTTTAGCAAAGAATGCAGAAGGTCCAGGCAAATGCAACTGAAAGAAGCTTCAAATTCATACAAACCTCCAACATTAAATTGCTATGTCTTATATAAATGTTTTCACCATCTAGTCTCTTTGATCTTTTCTGTGAAAGTGGAAAAAGGGGGAGGGGAACAAAACAGCAAAAAAAAATTAAAAGGTTGTTCTTGCAGGATTTGCAAATTGGAAACGAAAAAGGTTAAATAAACATTCGGAGAGCTGTGGTGTGCCAATGGGGACTGGAATATGAAGCCACGAGAACATGTGAAGAATCTGAGGAAATGCAGACTCTTGCTTATGAATTATGATGTAATGATATAATGACTTGCCTTTAAAAAGACAGTCCACAGAACTTCAATGTACTTTTTGCACTGTGAGCCCTTTCCTCAACAAAATGCATGATCCATTACTGCACACCTGAACAGGCCACCTGAGCTTCCAAGAGTTGCTAAAAAGCATTCTTCAGTTCAGAAAGTTTAGTTTGCATTTCCTGAAAAGATCACTGCTCATGAAATCTTGGAACAATTTAGAGAAAGAACTGGGAAATGCAAAAATAATAAAAACATACTTTTATGAGAAATTTTTTCTTCAACTCTTGCCAATTCAATTTAGACAGTCTGACGAACAAACTAGACTTGTTATACTAAGAAACATCTTCAGATCAAAATAAGCACATGAAGAAACTGAGACACTGTCTTTTTAAAATGTTTCACATATGCATGGATGATATTGCGAATCTGCTTGATGTAAGTGAAAAAAACAGCTAACCTTCCTCATTCTTATCGGTTCTTCCTCTTTTTCTGCATGCTGCTGTTTTGAGATAATTAAAAAAAAGACAAAAAGTGGGTTCATTTACTTATTTTGAAGATTTCATATTTCAGCCTTCTTTTTTTAAAAAATTAAAAAATACAAGCAGCCTAACCAAACAAACCTGAAGTTGGTAACCATTTGTGGTGGGTACTGGCACTTCGCTATGCATTTTCCCCACCTAAAGTGGCAAAAACATTTTTTTGTTTTGTTAGTAGGGTTTTGAAGACAGCTTTGTTTCAAAAACATGACTATTTGCTTTTGAAACATGGTGCAAACATGCATAAATTAACATGCAATCCCCTGAAAAGGTACAGAAATAAGTGATAGTATCTCTTACAGTGACAATGTTAGTTCAACATAAACCCAACACTTTAACAGACTTCAAATAATTCTCTCAGTTTTTCCTGCTATAAAGATGCCTCTCAATAAGTATTCCTAAGTGTTAATACATTTCAAACAGCCAGTGGCATCACTAGGATTCACGTCACCTGGTGCAGGAGGCCTGCGCATCACCCCATGCAGTGGGCGGGGCAATGCCCCAGGTGGTGGACGTGGTGATGTACCATTGCCCCACCCCCACTGGTTTTTTGGCTGTACCTTTTGATTGAACACAGATATTTCAATGTGGTTTGTTTCATTGCATTCTGCATGAAATTATGCATTGATTGATATATAACATGATGGTATTATTCCTCCAAATTCTGATTTTATGATTTTGAAAACCTGTAGAGTCTCACATGCGAACACCCTGTGTCAACTTACTAACACCTTATTGCAGCAGTTCTCAAACTTTTAGCACTGGGACCCACTTTTTAGAATGACAATCTGTCCAGGACCCATTGGAAGTTATGTCATGGCCAGAAGTGACATCATCAAGCAAATTAAAATAAATAATAAAAATAATTAAAATAAAATAAAATAAATAATTAAATCAGGGGGAGCCAGTCCTGTTCCACCAAGTGAATCTACTCTGAAGTAAGTCCTATTGTGGTCAATGGGGCTTACTCTCAAGAAAGTGTGGGTAGGATTGCAGCCTGTGAGCCCAATCCTATGCATGTCTACTCTGAAGTAAGTCCCATAGTGGTCAATGAAGCTTACTCTGTAGTCTGCCTGCAATAACAACCCCCCAAAAAGAATCAGTGAGATTTCCAGCCCTCCTCAGTGCCAAGTTTAAAGTTCTTCTATTTCAGACATATCAAGATAAAGACCCAACTGGCTTTCCAAATGCAAAATAGAAAACACTCCCCTTTCCAGTTCAAGTCACTTTTTTGTCCTCCTTAGTGGGGGAGGGGGGAAAAGGCTGTCTTCTGGAGCATTTGTTGCACTCCAGCTCCATTGGATCGGGACCCTTCTGGTGTCCTCACATACCCCTTTGCCTGGCCTGATCACAAGCCGAGGCATGTCTGCCTACTCACGAATAAACGCAACCATGTGGCTGAGTTCGCTTTCCATAGAGCTCAATAGACTGCAGCTGGGAGGGACGGACCTCCTTCTCAGGTGTTTTGGGGGCTGCATTTGTTGGATGAGGACCATTCTGACGTCCTTGGAGTTCTCTCTGCCTGCTCTTTCCTACGAACTGAGGAAAGTTTGCATACTCGCGAGTAAACACACCCGTTTCAGGTTCAGACTCACAGCTGGAGGGAGGGAACTTCTGGGGTGTTTTGGGGGGGCTGCATTCATTGGATCCGGATCATTCTGGTGTCATTGGATTCCTCTCAGCCTGCCCTTTCCGACGGACTATGGCAAGTACGCCTACTCACGAGTAAACGCACAATATGGCTCACTTTCGCTTTCCATAGGGCTCCATTCATTTTTTCTTTCTGGTTTTTTGGCCATAACTTTGGAAGGAAAGGAGCTATTTCGCTCTGGTTTTTTGCATTGCATTCCTCTGGGAATTCTGCATCCAACGGTGTATGGCATGACACGGTAGCTCCTAATTCCATGATTTTAGCGCGTGCTCCCCTCAGGGCGCATCACCCCCCAGCGCGTCACCCGGTGGGGACTGCACCCCCCGCACCCCCCTAGCTACACCACTGCAAACAGCTATTCACAAGTGTCTCTGAAAATTTTTGAGTAATTTCATTGATACATCAGAGACAGAACACAAGAAGTTTCATGATCAATCCATTTTCTATCGTACATGTGGCAGTGAAAGCCTGAACTTTGGACTTCATGGGTGCCATCTAGACTGCAATACTAATTGCTAATCACAAGGGGCAATCTTGGCACACCACATGCTATAAAACTTATGGCCTCACAGCAAGCTGTGCTAAAGGTACCAGAATCTTGCCTTTCTTTTCCTAACAGCTGGCTCTGACAGGGACCTCAGCTAGACTTCACCTCAAGTCTGCTTCTCACTTTTGGAATCCTTGGTTGCTGTCCTAATCTCCACTGCCACCTGATTGTCCAAAAGTCTATAGTCCAAACAAAACCGTTAAACATCCTATGTTGTTTGGATAAATGTCTTGATCTTGCATGAAAAAAAGCTTTTGGAGTTGAAGAGATAGACTGGATGAACAACTTAAAACCATACAATAACAAAGTATTGGAAAAACACAGGTAAGATATGTAGAGGAAGTTCTCCTAGTTTGAGTTTGGAAATGAATCTCGGGGTTCAAATCAGCCCTCTCCAAAGGAAGGAAACTTCCACAGCTCCCAAGGTTCACTTCCAAGCTCAGAGTCTGGAAAAGGCCACCTCCTTGCCATCTATTTTTCTCCTTGACATACAGAGGACCCAGGGTATCAGCTCATAACAGGGAGGAGTCAGGAGGAAAAAATGGCCTCCTCAGCACTATGCCACATGCCAGAAATACGAAAAGGAAGATGGAACTCCCTTCCCAATCACTTTGAGGGAAGGGTACATTCGGTGGAGTTTGGAGATCTGATGGGAAAGCTTGTCAGAATCTTGTATTGGCTTACCACCTGATTTTGATCAAGCTCCTGCCTCTGGCTCTTCTAACTTCTCTTTGCTTACTCTGGGACTCCATCTTCTGCCCTGGATGGGATTACGCACTCACCTCTGACCCTTGGGTTCTGGTCTGCCTGTACTTGAACTTGCCCTTGCCCATTATGGGTCAAACCTATGTCTTCAGGGCTGACTTCGCTGAGGCTTGTCAGGCAGTGGCCTGACAAGCAGGAAGCTGAGGAAACAGGTAGTAAAGACATGCTCTGAATAAACAAAAACTACAAGCAGAGGGAAAAAGGCCAGTAATACTCTTCTGCAGAGAGTTGTGCAAATACTAGCAGAAGTTCTGAATGCTACAACATCTGGATGTTGGGGCAGTTCCCAGGTTTGCTCAAGTGGAAAGACCTTTCCACTCTCTCATACAATGCTTTAACATGAGTGAAGGTGTGATTTTTCACTGATAATGAAATAAAAACACGTAACACTGATTCCTGTACTTCTCATTTTTGTAAAAAAACACACACACAAAACAAAAGCCCAAAATCGCTGAAAAAAATAAAACCATTTTCTAACACTTAGGCACAATCACTCAGGGCCAGGAGGCTTATGCTGTATCCAGCGCATGATTGTGGCCAGCAGCGGCTTAGCTAGAGGCAAGGAGAAACTTTTCCCCTTACCACGGGTAAGGGCTGCTGGTGCCTATGGGTTTCCTTGGACTTGCGCCACCTCCTGAGGTGGCGCAAGTCCAAGGAGAATGGAGCGGCTTGAAGCCGCTCCATTCTCCCCGGGAACAGGGGTTGGGATTTGGCATAACTGCTGGATTCCAGCCCCGCCACCTGCTCCCCACCTGCCCCCAGGGCCACCGATCGCCCTCCCTCCCCCCACCCAGGAACGCCTCCCTTCCCTCCTCCTCCCCACCCCCCACACCTACCTTTTTTGCTTGCGTTGGCCCTGCCTTCCCAGAGGGGAAGCTGGTGCGGTGGCATATGTCAAGCCTTCGCAGGGCGGTGCTTCTCAGAGTGTTGGCCTGACTTCCCCTCAAGGAGGCGCAAACATGCTTTACAGCATGTTTGCGACCCTTCCAGGCTGGCCCAAGGGACTTGGGACGGCCCAAGTCAGAGTTAGGATTGCGCCCTTAATTGTGTAATGACTGTGGCTGCATGTGTTGGCACTATACCACCTATTACCATCTACCCAGTACACTTTTATTATTTATTTAAAAGAGCCCTTGGAATAAAAATATATAACACCTCTTTCTGCACTTTTTCCTTGGGGGAAAAAACACCACTAACCATGAGGTGTAAAACTGCATTTCCACAAAAAGCCGGTCCCTTCCACATGCAGATGAGCATTTTTTACATCCAGTCCTTGGCAAGGCTCTATTGACAAGCAGGCAAGATATGTTTTGGCAAGACAGACTTGAAATAGAAACCCAAGGGACAAAAGATTGCAAGGCTCAAGAAGGATCTCTCCAGACTGGCAGAATGGGCAGCAAAATGGCAGATGCGCTTCAATGTCAGTAAGTGTAAAGTCATGCACATTGGGGCAAAAAATTAAAACTTGAGATATAGGCTGATGGGTTCTGAGCTGTCTGTGACAGATCAGGAGAGAGATCTAGGGGTGGTGATGGACAGGTCGATGAAAGTGTCAACCCAACGTGCGGCGGCAGTGAAGAAGGCCAATTCTATGCTTGGGATCATTAGGAAGGGTATTGAGAACAAAACGGCTAGTATTATAATGCCGTTGTACAAATCTATGGTAAGGCCACACCTGGAGTATTGTGTCCAGTTCTGGCCACCGCATCTCAAAAAAGACGTAGTGGAAATGGAAAAGGTGCAAAAGAGAGCGACTAAGATGATTACGGGGTTGGGGCACCTTCCTTATGAGGAAAGGCTACGGTGTTTGGGCCTCTTCAGCCTAGAAAAGAGACACCTGTGGGGGGACATGATTGAGACATACAAAATTATGCAGGGGATGGACAGAGTGGATAGGGAGATGCTCTTTACACTCTCACATAATACCAGAACCAGGGGACATCCACTAAAATTGAGTGTTGGGCGGGTTAGGACAGACAAAAGAAAATATTTCTTTACTCAGCGTGTGGTCCGTCTGTAGAACTCCTTGTCACAGGATATGATGCTGGCGTCTAGCCTAGACGCCTTTAAAAGGGGACTGGACATGTTTCTGGAGGAAAAATCCATTATGGGGTACAAGCCATGATGTGTATGCGCAACCTCCTGATTTTAGAAATGGGTTATGTCAGAATGCCAGATGCAAGGGAGGGCACCAGGATGAGGTCTCTTGTTATCTGGTGTGCTCCCTGGGACATTTGGTGGGCCGCTGTGAGATACAGGAAGCTGGACTAGATGGGCCTATGGCCTGATCCAGTGGGGCTGTTCTTATGCAAGGCTCAAAAGAGCTATTTTAAGCATGCCCAAGGACTTGCATATGTCCCTTGAGATTTTTTTTTATTTTTTCTCATCCTTGAAGATTATCTCCCCCTTCCACGTTGTATGATAAACTATCTTTTAAAAAATCTGTTCCATTTCTTTGAGCACAGGAAAAGTGGCATAAAAATCATTTAAATAAATACATTTCAAGAGCCGTTTGTCATATGGCTTGGAGGACAACTATTGAAGGAACAGCTTGCTCCTTTGGATTGGGTGGAACTATTTGTATACCACTTCATAACAGAGTTCTTAATAAATTCAAAAACAATCATAATTCATAAAGTCAATCCTCATCACAATTATCATAAAACAGAACAAAATGTGAATATAGTATCAGCACAACACCATAATCAATCAACTGGCTGGACAGCTCTTTAGATCCCAACTAAAGAACACCACACCTATCCAAATACCTCTTCTTGAAGGGCACAAACCGCTAAACCCATTACTTTTAGTCTTTTCAGTTGTACTCATGCAGGTCTCCCTGACAACAATATAGGGACCCCAATATACAGATATTAAGGTTTGGGTGAACGTAGCTGGAAAACACCGCCATGCACTCCATCACAAACCAAGTGTGGCAGAACGTTCGGAATATCCCTCCTCTGCCAGGGAACTAGCTCTGCAATACTGTCACTGAAACAAATGGCAGCTCCACTTTGTGTATTACCACCATACATATATTCCCAAGTAATACACAATCCCTAACCCTTTTCCTGGGCATATTTTTTTTAAAACAGAGCTGGCTCACACTGTCAATTTTGCCTGCCTTGAAAATGCGGCTGCTTTTCCTAGGCAATTCGTAACACTGCAAAAACTGAGAAGACTACACCCATGAAGACACTTTCCACACCAACACATCCTCAGACAGCTGGAAAGCAAAGTCTGCAAACAAAACCAATTCTGGAAAACTGGCTCACGGATTCCCTGCTGAGGCACAAGAAACACCTTACGGCTTCCTATCCTCAGTTATTGATTCCTCAGTTATTAGTGGTGGTGAAACTTATGTGGCTAATGAGGTCTAATCAACGGGACTTCAGTTTTTTCCAATGTCAAGGTTCGGCAAATGCTGTAACCATCCCCTCCCATCTCTAGTCTAAGGTCAGAATAAGTGCAAGTGGGAAGTGAAGGCATTCTCTCTCGTTCACCAAGGGAATACCTTCATAAGCTTCTTGTGGCACCAAGATGTCTCAGATCTGCTCCAAATGGTATCAAATCCTACACGACACTGCAACATTACACCATGCTCTGTTAATGAACTAATGTCATATGGTTAACAATTATGGTGTAATATACCTGGACTCCTTCAGCAGGCTCTTTCTTGGCCTTCTCTGGCACTGTTTCTTCATGTTTTGCTTCTTTTCTTAGCGTTTCCTTCTCTACTTTTGTGACTGCTGGTTCTTTGCTCTCAGATACAACTGCTGGAAGCATCGGTTCAATTACATGGCTCTGAGCAATGGCTGGTGCAGATGTAGGGCGTGGACTTCTGTCAGGTGTAACCACTGCTACTGCTGAGTAGAAACAAACATTTTTAAAAATGAGAAACAGTTCACTAAAGAAGAAAAATTCCATTAGCCCACCACCGCCGCAGCCAGTGCCGCAACAATCAAAGAAAAAAGTATTTTCAGATCACAACACTGCAAAAGGAAGATGTGCAAAGAAGCAGCTGGCTCATTCAGTGCAGAACTGCTGGAGTTTGTGTGTGTCTAATTGTCGCAAACTTAGGGGGGTTTGGGGTGCTCAGAGTTCTTGGTTCTCGAACTCTAAAGCCCTCAAGGTCCCCCTGTTCAGTAGTACTGCCACCACCCTGTAAGTGCCTCAGTCTAGGGACACTGAGACCCTCTAGGCTTAACTCTATCCCTTGCAGGCACTGAGCTCTTTCTCCAATTAAAGCTTCAGTCCTCAAGTTACTAGACCTCAATGAGCACTTAGTAGCTTGCTGAACAGCTAGGCAGGATTCTGAACCTTTGTCCCCAACAGACAATGAAACAACTTGGTAAAAGAAATTTTAGTTTATTAAGTACATAAGGTTACATAAGGCAGCAAATGCTAGAGGCATAAACATCTAGGAAACATATCAGCAATAAAATAATAAAGCTAGCTGGCTATCTCTATTAATCCCTATCTCTCACCTGGGTCAGTTACTCTTGTAGATCTCTTAGCTCCAGGCTACCTGTGAGGCCAGATGCCCATGGTGGACAATGGAGCTCACAGCGTGCAGGATGTTGCACCCAAAAACTCTGCCCAAGAAGAACTGGACACACGCCTTGGGGGGCACTCATTAGTATACTTCTTATGCTAATAGTACTGAGGTGACTTCATACTTATTTAGACTGTCCAATCAGAAACTTTAGAGGACAGAACCTTCTCAGAGTGGGTCTGGTTGCCAGCCCTCCTAGTTCTTACCCCTCCCAACTGGAGATCCATAGCTGTATTCCATTCCACTTGATCAGGCGCCCCTCAGTCTACTGAGGTGTTAAACATTCCAATGGGTTGTAATTCTTGTTGTTTGTCCTTTCTGGTCAGCAAAGGAGAGACAACAATCTTTTCTTACATTCTTGCAGCTAGGAACTGCTAGCCACTTCTCCATTACTGACTTAGTTTGGTTCAGGCTTCAGATGCTAACCTAGGCCTAAACTGTACATATTCATGACACTAATATTTTTTAAAACAAAAAAATTAAGAATGCAAAATTAGAGACTGCCAAAGAGCCACATACGAACTGCTAATCACTAGGCTGCATATAGCGTTTCTATATTTCAAATACTGTATGTTTGTTATTAACAACTAATTGTTATGTGAACAACACCATCCGTGTTCTATCATTAACTAATAAAAGCTATTAAGATCATTACACTCAACAACGTTTTCATCTCTCAAAGGGAGAGAGAACCTTCCCCCATACAGGCACATTCTATGAATGTTTTGTTCAAATGAAAGCCAAAAGGCAACTCTGTAAATAAAGATGTTCAGGACCCAAAACTGAGCCCCCCTTTTGGTTCCAATATTAAGGGAAACTTGCATTGCACTGCAGCCTTTACAGAATTTCAAAAAGAATGGTCAAAAAAGTCATGGGTTACATGGAGCAGTCTACAGATCAGCACCTTCCTGCACCAGCTTTTCCACTCCTGAAAGCTGGGGCAGTGCTGGCAAGAGAAGGATGTCACAGACTCTTCCCACATGGTCTGCAGCTTCCAACATCATGCTTGCAGTTCAAGAAGCTGAGTAAAAATGCAGCAGTTGCTACAATGCAATGGTAACTTCAGAAGAGGAACTAAAAAAGAGCTCCAAGGCAGCAAAAGAACACACAATCCTCCTTGCCACTGACACACAAACACCATTTATATTCAGCTAGTACTACTGAGTATTTATTAATATGCAGCTATCAGATTATTCAGAGATCCTTAGTAACCCATAACTTTAAGTGTTCTCTGAAAACTTCTATTTCTCTCATACAAGCAATTTTCAAAGCCTAAATTTAGAAACAAAAGTACGTGTTTGATCATGCAATTATATTTGGTGACTAAATCAGCAAATTTAAACTACACTCAAGTGCAACCTTTGTGCACTAGCCCTTCTAACACTCAACATTTGGCACTTTAGCACTAAAGTGAAAAAGCTACAGCAAAGTTAAAAGATTGTGAGAAAGCCACAAGGTCATGCACTTCCTTTTCTCTCCGTTATGCCTGCAACTGCCCACAAAAGCATCAGCTCTTCCACACCCTGAACCTACTCCACAGTAATACTGCAAGTTCAAACATGCTTATCCACACCAATCATGCAACTACCCTCAGAGTATGGTGAGAACAGGCAGGAAATCAGTGTAACCTCTGAAAACAGGCTAGAAGTACATCCAACCCGCATCTGATCCCTTTTCAAAGTCATCTCCATGGAGCTTTCCCTAACTTCCACAGTGCCATACAGCTTCAAAAGAAAGTAGTCATACTTTCATAAAGTCATACTATCATTTAACTTCTTGATAGTACTACAGCTACTTGGACATTCTCACTGTTCTGTCGGAGTGCCATGCCACTGGGAAATGCTGCTCATTCGAACGAGTGCTAGTGAAGTCTCACATGGTGGATGAGAGAAAATGCACAAACAGCCAAGCTTAGTAGGAGAGCATAATAGCCACACAAGTGAGAGAAGCCATGACTGCTATACCTGGCTCCTCGGGAATGGTTTCAAGGAACAGCGGTTTTTGCTCTAGATCCTGCACAATTGCCTTCTCTTCTTTCTCCTCTTCTTTTATTGGGCTTATATCAAACTTTTCAAGAGCATGTATTGCTAAAAAGAGTTATGCATGCATTTTAAAACGTCAAAAGACTGAAAGGAAAAGGAATTACTAAATTTGCAAGCAGGATTTGCCTTTCCTGAACCTGAGTTTTACTGCCCAGTTTTTAAAACACACAAACACACACACACTATTCCAGTAGGGGTCTCTAATATGTTCAACAAATAATGCGCTACACAAAGATAGAAAAGGCATAAAATTGTAAAAGTTATTTATTGATAAAGTTTGCATATTTCATATTTGATAAGATGCTCAGTAAGTATTAATCTCAGAAAGAAAAAAGAGGAAGTCAATAACTTCCATAGTCCTACACACAAACCAAACACTGCAAATTCTTCTCTCAAATTTCACCTTTTCTAAAGTGGAGGGAAAATAGTTGGAGAACTGAACAACTAAAGGTGATCAAGCACCCCTCCAGATATTGCTCCAAATACATCTACATGCAGCAAGATGGAATGCTCTTCTTGTATGTTTCTCACTTGTCCTGCCTCTGTTCTACTGTACACACAGGTCAGCAGTGTCCAAACTGAAGACCACTGTGTCTGGAAAAAGCCTTTCCCGTCCCCACCGGTGCTTACTGTTCTGCTGTGGCACTGCTTATTTTTCAACCTGATTTCTGCACAGGAACACTCTGGGAAGTTGTTTATTGCCCAGACGAGACTGCCTGGAACATCCCTGTGCAGAGATCAGGTTGAAAAATAAGCGGTGTTGCGGTGGAATGGTAAGTGCTGTTCATGGGGAGGGGGAAGAGGGCTTTTTCCAAACCCTGGATCGAGCCCATGGGGTTTGGAGAGCCCTGGTGTCGGCAATGCTAAGATTAGGAGATCCTCTCATTTTTTTAAACTGTATTCTCTCTGATACGAACAATGAAATGGTAGACAAAAGGATTTCAACATCCAGACTTAGGAAGATTTCTGCATTCAGATAACTGCATCCTCTTCTCAGGTCTTTCATGATTTCACCATTACCCCCTCACCTGCTCAGCAATGAAGACAAAAACATTGGTGCTTTTACTGTGTAACAACTTTCCATTAATACATCTACTGGGTTTTGTTTGCTCTTGATCCTGCACAAGCTGCTACTTCTCATCTTCAAACTGCTCTCTGTGCTTGTATATCCTGACATGCATCTACTTGTCATCATTGCTTGTCCAGCTGCATCACCCTCAGCTGTCAAAAGCCTCTTGCTTCCAGATAACTCTGCCCTTTCTTCTTGGCGGCTCTGTATACCTAGAACTACTTTCTAGAATGCCTCTAGGATGCCACTCCTTCGTTCAAAAACCTGTTCGAAAGCCACCTTTTCTGTGAAGCCCTTGGTACAATCCCCTAGTCCCAATGGTCTATGCAAACTAAGAATAAGTGCACATAAATTCTGCTCTTAATTTGTAACACAGAATTTAAACTGACTACACATTTCAAGTGGAGAGATGATGGGTGGGTGTGCACTTAATTTTCCCTACTCAACACTGCTCTCCTTAGAATCACCCCAATTCTCTGTGTAGAATCCAAGGCTGTTTGCCCTCCTCCCTTTCTTTTTCAAAAGCCTCCTGGTTTCTGTTTGAACCAACATGTAATTGCATATATTGTATCGGTCTTATACTTAAGCTTTGGGTCAATGGTTGTTTTACAAAACTCATTTGCTTGACTGAAGAGCCAGTAATCAATTGCAGCCTGAACAATGTCAAGAAATGGAAACTGCAAGCAGAGATTCTGACATTTTCCACAGCATATTTCAAAAACAAAACTTACAATATTTTAGTGTTCAATAAAATGTTGCTTTTAAGACCATATCAAAGATTTCTCTGACTGAAGAAAATTCTGCAAAGCAGAAAAATTCTGATGCTTCTTTGTACATTCAGTTTCACATATAGGAGTTATGAAACTTTCCAAGTTATGAAAAAATCTTGCCAATGCAATCAGCTGATTTTTAACCTTATTAAATGCTCCCAGTGGTCTCTCTAACAATTATTTTACATAGCTTGGTAAATATACACAGAGCTGCTGCTGTAACTCTCCCAAAGAATAAAACCCACAGGCTACTATAACCTGAAGGCTTGAGAGTTTTATACTCTTTTGAAACACCATTAGTTATCAGTGGTAGGAGATGCGGGCCACACCAGGTGATGCATATAGGGTGATGACACCACTACTGCCCCAAATTTTTTAAAATCTTGGTACTTTTAAATACCATCATGTTATGTATCACTCAATGTGTAATTTCGTGCAGAATGCAATGAAACAAACCACAATGAAGATCTCTATTCTATCAGAAGTTATAGCCAAAAAACCAGTGGGGCAGGGCAATGGTGCATCACCACATTAAATGGCCATGGCACTGCCCCGCCCACTGCATGGGAGAAGGTCCATCATGGAAGTGATGTACTAGCCTCCCACACTGGGTGAAGCAACTAGTGATGCTACTGTCAATTATAACCTACAAGCTCCTTTGCAAAGAGAAGACCTTTTTGGACTGCATCATGAAGAAATAATTAAGTATAGTTAGGAACCAATAAATCAATGCTTTTTTGTATAGCTCCAGCAAGGGTATTTTGCACAAGCTATGTGCACCATTAGCTGTGCAAAACAGCTTTCATAGTGTAGAAGAGTCTTTGGGTACAGCTTGACTTTCTTTGTACAAGGTGGTTGAGCAGGGAATAATGGCTACTTTACATGCAGAAGGCAGTTTATTGTATAAGGTAGCAGATCTATAGATCCATGCAAAGGTATTTTACTACAAAAACTTGTTTATATTATTGTAAAAGATGGCTATGTTGATACATATACCTTATCAACTAGCAGTTGGTTCCTGCTCTTCTGAACTGGCTAAGAATGCCAACTTTGGTTTAACTATAAGGACACTTAATTTGACTTAACAGTCTAATGCATTCGCTCAAGTCAGATATACCCCGGGAGGCAATTACACCAACGAATTGCTTACCAACAAGGGGGTGAAGCAAGGCTGTGTGCTGGCTCCCACATTGTTTAATCTCTTTCTAAATGACCTGGCTCCTTCCCTGGCCACAGTTGACGGACACCCTCCCAGATTGAGGGATTTGCAGGTCCCGATCCTACTCTATGCTGATGACGCGGTCATCTTATCTCATTCTTGCTTGGGGCTAAAACGTCTGATTAGGAAGTGCATTGAATTTTTCTGCTCTAATGAGCAACAAATTAATTACACCAAATCAAAAATTATGGTTTTTGAAAGGTCCTGGAGACCAAGAGAGTGGAGATTCAATGGTCAAATTGTGGAACAGGTTAAGTCATTTAAATACCTGGGCATTCTTTTTAGCATGAACCCACCATTGTTATATGGCTCGTTCTCTTGCCAAAGCCTCTTCGCAAGCCATTGTCGTTTTTTTTTCACAGCAAAGGTGGCTTGTATATTCCAGTGGCGTTGAAGGCTTTCAATGTGAAATGCTCCACCCAAATTTTATATGGGGTACCGATCTGGATCAAGTTATTCAATAGCTCACTAGAGCAGATTCAAACAGCTTTCTTAAGAAGTACACTTGGCTTGCCCCGGTGTGTGTCTTATGAGGTGCTTTGTATTGAATCTGGGCAAATCCAACTCGAAACACTGGCGTGGATCAGAGCGACTAAATTTTGGCTTAAAATCTTTTACAATATCGACTCCAGCACTCTCTTATATAACCTCCTTGATGATCCTTATTTTACAGACAAATTTTGGAGCACAAAAATAAAACAATTGGGAGTTGAGCTTGACTTACTTGGCCATCTGTCACAAGACGAGGCATTTAGGCTCATTAAAGGGAGACTCCTGGACATTCATACTTCCAATATTCTATCTGCTGCTAATAAAATATGTTCACCAATACACTTTCACTTACCCGTTAAAGTAGGGGAAATCCCCAACTATTTATACATTTTGGAATGCCCAAAAATCAGAAGGGCCTTTTCTATGGCCCGTTGCAATTCTATTCCATCTGCTGTTCTCTGGGGCAGATTTAATGGTACTCCTCCCCAGGAAAGAATTTGTCCCTGCTCCCAGCGAGTGGTAGAAAAGTTAGACCACCTTCTTTTTCATTGTCCGCTCCACAATGAGGCCAGGAGGAAATGCTTAGTTCTTCAACCCCATCTTAATTCCCTTTTTGAGGACTCTGTCATACTGCAATACCTATTAGCTACCACTGACCCTAACACCATTTTTCAGATTGCTACATTCATCTCACAAATTGTGGCGTCCAACTTGAAGCGTGCCCCTATTTCTTGAAGTCCTTGGTTTCTAGGAGTTAATTGTAGCTTGGTATGTTTTTAGTAAATGAACCATTAGTTAGCTCCTTTAAGCTATTTTTCTGTTATGTATGAAAGTGTTCAATGTTTTTTGTAATTGTATGCCAATAAAGGTACTGAAACTGAAACGGACTTAACAGTAGCATGGGAAAACAAGAAAAGTTGGAGATCTGAACATCTAATTTATAATACTGTTTACATGCAAGAGAAGGGAGAAAAAAAGAAGCAGACTTGGGTATGGTAGTAAAGAATGTCACACCACACTTAAGTGAGAAGCCATCATACAATACTTGTACCTGGCAGGTTTTTTAATGGTTCCACTATTTTTGTTTCTGGAACAGGAACTTTAAACACTTCCAAGTTCACGTCCTCCTCAGCCACTATTTGTATCTTTTCAATATTCTCAAGAGTATCTTTTGCTAGAAGAATTGTATGGTTAATATACTACCAGTGAGACCTCAAGAAAAACCTATAATGTTATGGTTAGATGGTTAGGCAGCGGGCAGGTTTATGTTCTACTTATGTAAATAACATAGTGTAGGTGGTATACAAATCTTAAAATGATGACCCTGCTCTTAACCAAACAGCTGCACAATTTGAGGAGCACACATTATAATTTCTTTTTTCAGTCATTTATGCTCATCACAATTCTGCCACCTACACAACAAAGCGGAAGGACATGCTTCTGTCTAAGTTAGGGAAATGGTATATTTTGTAGAAGGATATCACACATTCAGGTACCTTTGCTCAGTCATATTCAGAGGTGAGTAAAACATGATTACAGTCTAAATCTTACAATCTTAATCTTACAGTCTAAATTACAATGGACTTACTTCCAATAACTTCTCTACTATTGTGTTAATACCACAAGAAATTATGCTCTAGGGTTCAAACTGAATTACAGGAATTTTAAGAAATTTAAATTAATGCAGAAGGGAACATACAAGAATAGCCCTACTCCATTTATACTAATGGATACAATAGTCTAATTAGATTCTGTTGGTAAGAATAAAAGGTTAATTTGGGGGAAAAGAGCTATACTTGAGTTCCAGACTCAGTATGAGAATCCTTCATTACTAAGAAAATGCACTTGGCTAATGTAACAAATACATTTTGAAATGTACTTTAGAAATATACATTCTATGCATCACTTCTTTGAGAAAGGAAATGTAAAGGAAAATGATTTTAGAAATGCAGTTGAATTTTGGTAAGAAAATTCAAATGGCCCTGTGAACAGTAAAGTAAAACAAGACTGAGTGAAGGCAAAGCATGCCCTCTGTTTCAGAGAGAGTCTGAAAATAATTTTAGGATCACAAATGTAACAGTACTTTCCAGCAAAGCAACTACAAAACATTCAAATTTGAGAATGTTGGGGTAAGGGGAAGGAGGCTCCATCTTAAGGTCTCTGCCTTCCATTACACTATTTTCCACTATGATCAACTAGATTTCTACTGCGGCTACCTGACCATTAGTCCAAGGTGCTATTTACCCTAACTAGGTTATTCACTGAAGTTGACAGTGCTGCTGCTGCTTTGAGAACTGAAATACAGACACAAGAAACTATATGCTATCTGGTTAAGTCTCACTACTTTGTATAGGGGAAAAACCTGCACCAGAACATGTGAAGCATTTCAGAAACAGATAAGAGGTCTCAGCTCATGAGAAGGATAGAAAAGGCACCGCAGAGAGACAGAGAATCAGAGCTACCCACAGCGATACCTGGCTTTTCTCGAAATTGTTCCACAGGTTCTGATTCCGGAACCCCAACCAACACCACATCCTCCTGCTTCTCCTCCTCTACGGGTCTGAACTCAATTTTTTGAGAGGTACGTTTAGCTGAAGAAATGGCGCACATGTTACACAAAGTACATACATTACACTGCTAACTCACAAAGTGCACAATGTTTAGATATAATTAACAGGCTACATTAGGTCAAGATATACTGTTAAATTTAAGAGAGCAATTTAAGGGTTTCTTTTCATGAAATTTAGTTCTCAGGTTACTCCAACAACATGGGTGCTGTTGTGCACCTATGCCTTCCCACCCTACATGAGAAGCCCTGCGCCATGTGGGAAACGTTTTCCCAGGGTTGGACTAAAGATTTCCTGGCACTGAAATGGCATACCAAATGCTGCCCCCCCTTTCTTAACATGCCGGTCACCACTTCTGCCACTCCCTGGATTTGAAAAAAAGGGAACAGAGTGGAAGAGGAGCAGGCGCCACCCTAAGTCACCATCTGAGGTGACACCTTGATTAACCCAATGGACAGGACAGCCGTGCTCCTCCCTACATGGCCTGAGGCTTCTCACATTATCTGGCAGCAAGGAAAGGAGTGGTGACTTCAGTGATTCCCACATCACTAATGTTAAGTTGTAAAATAGACCTATGTTCCTGATTATTTTATTCCTGGTGCAACATGCAAATCAGGACCTTGTGAAGCCAATGAAATTGAAAATTTCAATAAACATTTGTTAAAGTACAACTGCAGAAATATTAAAATCTTGGAAGCCAATTTATCTGAAGCATGAGGAATAATTCGCAAGCAGTAAAGACTGTGTGTATATAGGTTTTTTTAAGAGAGTAAACAAAGTTTAGACACTCACCCCCATCAAGGCTTCTTGAAGCCCGTTTACTCGCAGTCCGTTCAAACTGTGGTGCAGGTCTGTCAATCAAAGCGCTAGCTTGTCTTGTTTGGGCTTGTGTCCGACCACTGTAGCGGAATTTAGAACCCAGTGCCAGGAACCTGCTCTTGGGTATTGCTTCAGTGGAGGTTAGCCTAAAAGGCACATGTATGCTTTAGTTTTACTTCTCTCCAACCCAGGAACCAATTATGCAAAGAAAAATAAGATCAAATATTAATCTGGGGAAGTTATCTACATCACAGGAAACAATAGCATTCATCATGCTCTTTAGACACAGATGCAGTGTCTTGCTTAATCCTGGGTGCCACCCCCCCAAATGATGTCACCAAGTGCCTCCATTTAATATCTCTTCTATGAGTTTTTTCCACATTCATCCACAAAATAAATTGCTGCACTTGACAACAATGTTCCCAAAACCATTACCACCATTACCAACAGCAAGTGGCCTATCTCCATCAACAGGGACCCCAAGGGAGGGTGCAATGTATCATGTGTGCATACAGCACACCACTTTTGAACCAAATCAACAAACTATTTACATAGAATAAATAAATGGTTCCCAGTCCCAAAAAGGGCTCACAATCTAACCAAAGATGCAAAAGAAATACCAGCAAACAGCCTCAAGGAAAACATATTGTGATGGTATGAACAGTCACTCTTCCCCTGCTAAGTACAAAAGGAACACCAGCAATTGTATTTGTTCACAAAGTAATTTTTAAACAATTACATTTGAATTCTGCCATTTTATCCTGACAACCACTCTGCAAGAGAAGAAGGTACATACAGCTGAGACATAATGACTAACCCAAAGTAACATTTTGGGTCATGACGATTTAAACACAAACCTTTCCAGTTCAAGCCCAGCACATTATACCACTCTGATTCTCAATTAATTGAATCCAATGCTTAGAAAATATATTCTAATGGCAAAGTAACGCCTTATGCTTTTTCAGTCATTTATGAGTATAAAGGACTTGGAGGGAAAATCTTCCTGAAAGATTCTATGCTGCCCGACATCAACTAATAAAAAAAAACACCCCAAGAACACGTTTCCCTTCAGCCCGAGGCATAGAGGTTGCAAAGCATAGAATCAACATCCTCCATTCATCAGGTTGAAGAGAAACAAGCACCAGGCGCTGTGTTGCTTTCGTCTGCTGAGACAGACCACTAGTTAAATCTGCCTCAGAATTGTTCACACTGACTAAGAGTGACTCTCCAGCATGTCAGGCAGGGGCCCTTTCCCTGTCTCGCCTGAAGATGCCAGGGATTGAACCTGGGACCTTGTATACACAAAGTAGGTGCTCTCACACCTTGACAAATTAAAAATCAATGTCACCGGGCCCAGATGGCATCCACCCAAGAGTTATTAAGGAACTGAAGAATGACGTAGCCGATCTCTTGACTAAAATATGCAACTTATCTCTTAAAATAGCCACGGTGCCAGAGGATTGGAGGATAGCAAATGTCACACCGCTCTTTAAAAAAGAAAGGGGAGGGGACTTGGGAAACTATAGGCCGGTCAACCTAATGTCTGTTCCAGGTAAGATGGTGGAATGCCTCATCAAAGATAAAATATTAGAACACATAGACTTGCTGAGGGAGAATCAGCACGGCTTCTGTAAGGGTAAGTCTTCCCTCACAAACATTTCAGAATTCTTTGAAAAGGTCAAAAGGCATGTGGATGTGGAATAATCCATGGATATTATATATCTGGACTTTCAGAAGGTGTTTGACATGGTCCCCCACCAAAGGCTGCTGAGGAAACTCCACAGTCAGGGAATTACAGGGCATGTCCTCTCATGGATTAGGAACTGGTTGAGGACCAGGAAGTACAGAGTGGGACTCACATTGTAATTTTCACAATGGAGATAGGTGAGAAGCAGTGTGCCCCCAAGGATCTGTCCTGGGACTTGTGCTTTTCAAACTGCTCATAAATTACCTGGAGACGGGGTTGAGCAGCAAGGTGGCCAAGTTTGTGGACAACACCAAACTTTTCTGAGTGGTGAAGACCAGAAGAGATTGTGAAAAGCTCCAGAAGGATCTCTCCAAACTAGGAGAATGGGCAGCAAAATGGCAGATATGTTTCAATGTAAGTAAATCTGAAGTCATGCACATTAGGGTAAAAAAATCAAAACTTTATATATAGGTTAATGGGTTTTGATATGTCTGTGACAGGAGAGAGATCTTAGGGTGCTGGTGGACAGTTCAATGAAAGTGTCAACCCAATGTGCAGTGACGGTGAAGAAGGTTAATTCCACGCTTGGGATCATTAGAAAAGGTATTGAGAATAAGAAGGCTAATATGAAAATGCTGTGGTACAAACTGATGGTAAGGCCACACCTGGAGTATTGTGTCCAGTTCTGGTTGCCACCATCTCAAAAAGGATATAGCGGAAATGGAAAAGGTGCAGAAGAGAGCAAACAAAATGATTACTGGGCTGGGGCATCACCCTTACGAGGAAAGTCTACAGCATCTAGGGCTCTTCAGTCTAGAAAAGAGAAGCATGAGAGGGGACATGATTGAGACATACAAAATTATGCAGGGGATGGTTAGAGAGACACTCTCTTTCTTCTCATATAACACCAGAACCAGAGGACAGCCACTAAAATTGAGTGTTGGGAGAGTTAGGACAGACAAAAGAAAAAAATTTTTTACCCAGCGTGTGATTAGTCTGTGGAACTCCTTGCCTCAGGAAGCAGTGATGGCATCTTGCCTAGATGCTTTTAAGAGGGAATTGGGACAAATTTCTAGAGAAAAGGTCCATCATGGGTTATTAGTCTGTGTAAGCTCCTGATTTTAGAAGTAGGCTACCTCAGAATGCCAGATACAGGGGAGGGCACCAGGACGCAGTTTGTGTCTCATTGTCTTCTGTGTTCCCATTTGGTGGACCACTGTGAGATACAGGAAGCTGGACTAGATGGGCTTTTAACCTGATCCAGTGGGGCTCTTCTTATTTTCTTAACACACTTTCTCCCACCTAATTCTAGATCTTTAAGAACATAAGAACATAAGAACATAAGAACAGCCCCACTGGATCAGGCCATAGGCCCATCTAGTCCAGCTTCCTGTATCTCACAGCGGCCCACCAAATGCCCAGGGAGCACACCTGATAACAAGAGACCTCATCCTGGTGCGCTCCCTTGCATCTGGCATTCTGACTTAACCCATTCCTAAAATCAGGAGGTTGCGCATACACATCATGGCTTGTACCCCATAATGGATTTTTCCTCCAGAAACTTGTCCAATCCCCTTTTAAAGGCGTCTAGGCTAGACGCCAGCACCACATCCTGTGGCAAGGAGTTCCACAGACCGACCACGCGCTGAGTAAAGAAATATTTTCTTTTGTCTGTCCTAACCCGCCCAACACTCAATTTTAGTGGATGTCCCCTGGTTCTGGTATTATGTGAGAGTGTAAAGAGCATCTCCCTATCCACTCTGTCCATCCCCTGCATAATTTTGTATGTCTCAATCATGTCCCCCCTCAAGCGTCTCTTTTCTAGGCTGAAGAGGCCCAAACGCCGTAGCCTTTCCTCATAAGGAAGGTGCCCCAGCCCCGTAATCAGCTTAGTCGCTCTCTTTTGCACCTTTTCCATTTCCACTATGTCTTTTTTGAGATGCGGCGACCAGAACTGGACACAATACTCCAGGTGTGGCCTTACCATCGATTTGTACAACGGCATTATAATATTAGCCGTTTTGTTCTCAATACCCTTCCTAATGATCCCAAGCATAGAATTGGCCTTCTTCACTGCCGCCGCACATTGGGTCGACACTTTCATCGACCTGTCCACCACCACCCCAAGATCTCTCTCCTGATCTGTCACAGACAGCTCAGAACCCATCAGCCTATATGTGAAGTTTTGATTTTTTGCCCCAATGTGCATGACTTTACACTTACTGACATTGAAGCGCATCTGCCATTTTGCTGCCCATTCTGCCAGTCTGGAGAGATCCTTCTGGAGCTCCTCACAATCACTTCTGGTCTTTACCACTCGGAAAAGTTTGGTGTCGTCTGCAAACTTAGCCACTTCACTGCTCAACCCTGTCTCCAGGTCATTTATGAAGAGGTTGAAAAGCACCGGTCCCAGGACAGATCCTTGGGGCACACCGCTTTTCACCTCTCTCCATTGTGAAAATTGCCCATTGACACCCACTCTCTGCTTCCTGGCCTCCAACCAGTTCTCAATCCACGAGAGGACCTGTCCTCTAATTCCCTGACTGTGGAGTTTTTTCAGTAGCCTTTGGTGAGGGACCGTGTCAAACGCCTTCTGAAAGTCCAGATATATAATGTCCACGGGTTCTCCCGCATCCACATGCCTGTTGACCTTTTCAAAGAATTCTATAAGGTTTGTGAGGCAAGACTTACCCTTACAGAAGCCATGCTGACTCTCCCTCAGCAAGGCCTGTTCGTCTATGTGTTTTGAGATCCTATCTTTGATGAGGCATTCCACCATCTTACCCGGTATGGATGTTAGGCTGACCGGCCTATAGTTTCCCGGGTCCCCCCTCTTTCCCTTTTTAAAAATAGGCGTGACATTTGCTATCCTCCAATCTTCTGGTACCGTGGCTGTTTTGAGGGACAAGTTGCATACCTTAGTCAAGAGATCTGCAACTTCATTCTTCAATTCCTTAATAACCCTTGGGTGTATGCCATCAGGGCCCGGTGACTTATTGATCTTTAATTTATCAATGAGGTCTGAAACATCTTCTCTTTTAACCTCTATCTGACTTAACTCCTCGGTTAGGCGGGGCCGTTCGGGCAGCGGTATCTGCCCGAGGTCTTCTGCCGTGAAGACAGATGCAAAGAACTCATTTAATTTCTCTGCCATCTCTAAGTCTCCTTTTATCTCCCCTTTCCCTCCCTCACCATCCCTCACCCTCCCTTTCTCCCATGAATATTCACAAGTCCTGAACTGTATGCCATATTTGGGACTATATGATGGATTTTAACTTACTCCAGTGATTTTCAACCAGTGTGTCATGGCTCATGGTTTGTCTTGACCATTTTAGCACCTTGTCAGTGTGCCATGAAATGAAAATTGATGCAAATTGCTGACTTACTCCTTGGCCAGGAACTGGAGTAAAAAGTCAACACGCAACACAATTTGTAACTTCCTCTCGCAATAAAAAAAACCCTCACTAAAAACAACACATACCTGAAAAATGTATGATGTTCAACACAGACTTTCCACAATTTCTTAGCTGCCCGATAGCTAGGTAGTTTGAATCCAATTGTGCTTTCATATTGTTCATGCTATGGAGAAGAGCAGTACAGAGTAAGTTCTCAAATGTCTAGAAGATGTATAATGGATATGTCTATCATCCAGCTAGCATGATACCTATACAGGCTAAACTAAGAAACTAGGCCTCTCTGCACTGTTCGCTAATCAATATTCAAGAGGTGTAATAGCCCTATGGACCAGATACCTTGAACATTAAGGTTATCATGAAAATCTTACAATGGGCATTGCTTCAATATGTTATACTTCTGAACTATTTTTTACTGAACAGGGAAGTCTAGAACTTTGCTGAACAAATTAGCATGAAACTAACATTTCAGTAAATCTCAGATTTTTCTGGAGCTTTCACCAACAAGGAAAATTTTTTTGATTGCTTCATACTGAAGAGATTTTTCCTTATTTGAATATCACAATTATCAGCATCACAGAAATAGCAATACCTGTCAATTGGATCAATCTGCCCCAAATGTCTGGTGAAACAATGAAACTGATCAATTTTTGAAAGTCCAAAGGCTGACAGATTGGCACCACTACAGAAAAGGTCTTACTTCTAATACAACTGATTGATTGTAAAGAAAACACAGGGCATCTCCAGATGATGCTGGTGTTTGTAGAAGCACCTTAAATATTCCATATTGAAGTCATTTAGGGCTTTATAGGCAAGAACTAAACAGCAGAAAACTACAGAAGAACCACCAAGACTAGAAAACCATAATATGCTGCCTGCGGCAAGCACCTGCAGTGTTCAACTGCATTCAAGTCCCATTTAAAGGGCATGACAAGAATCAAGCCAGTGAGTTACCAAAACACAAATGGCAGCAAATTGATTCGGTTTGAACTGCTATTTGTAGACCCATCATTGTCTTCTCAATAATTTTCTAAGATGGAAGAAAGAAAATTGATATAGAAATGGCATATAACCTCAAAGCCTACCTCACCAGGTCGAATCTTTATAAAAAAGCTGCTGCGCTTGTAGGAAATCTTCAGTACTTTGGGCCAAGGGAAACGATTGATTCTCAATTTATCTTTATAGACAAGAAGTCCACTGGAACAAACTCCCAAAGTGATGTCCACACCTTCCAAGTCCTAAAAAGTATACAGGGATAGGATGACACTTTACCAGTATTATTTATAGTTACACAATTTAATAATGCTTCATCAAAACTCTCACCCTTCATGCCTTTGGTTCCTTTCTCAGCCCTCTGAATTTATATTTGCATTTCACCAAGTTACTGGATCACAAAGCCCACATTCTAGATGCTGAGTAACCTCCTTAGATTTTGTTAACTTAAGAGTAAGGGGGATGCCATGCCTTAGACACATCTATTCTACAGTGCGATGCACTGCCACCTTGATCGCCTCCATTTTGAAGGCAGAACGGTGAGATACAAGACATCTAAATTAACTAAGTCCGCATTAGCCCAAATGAAAGATTCCTGGCTTCTTCCTCCACTACAAATATATCAAAGCAAAATAAACACCTATACCAGTGGTTCCCAAACTGGTGGGTCATGACCCACCAAGGAAAGCAGAGGCAGGGCATTCCCCCTTAAGGGAAGTGGCCCTGCTCCAATGGCAGCAATAGTGCTGCAGCCGCCAAGGGGTTTATTTCTTAGCTTGGCGACAGAGCTGACCTCCTGCAGGGTACTGGAGGCTTGCAGCCCCCTCAGATGTCCTTCAAGGTTTCTGTAAACAATCCTTACCTCAGATCAGCAGCTACTTCCTGTTTCCTAAGAAAATCTAAGTTATAAGATTTAAGTTATAAGTAAAAATCTAAGAAATGAAAACAACATTATCTTCTACCTTGGCTTGGTGCAGATCAACTCCATACATAGACAGCTTTTTGGCATTCTCAAGAAATTCCAGATCAGCCTGAGCTGGAGTCATGGACCTGCAGAAGTATAATGGCAAAGATACAATGGGCCCATTCATAATTTTCAGAGACCGATTTCTTTCAAACCATTATTTGCAGATAACTTGTAAAATCCAATTACTGCATTATAGGCATTTAAGAAAAGAAATACACATGAAACTTGATCCTCCAAAGCTCTTGTTCTTTGCATCCCTTCAGTGATGGTTCTTTAGTACTCTAAAGAGTACTACAAAAAAATTGCACTACATTCCATAAGCATCCATTTGCTACATACTGAGGGCCCAATCATATTCAACTTTCCAATGCTGATGCAGCTGTGCCAATGGTGCATGCGCTGCATCCTATGGTCTGGGTGTAATCATGGAGATCTCCTCAAGGTAAGGGTATGTTTGTTCCCTTGCCTCAGGGTTGCATTGTTGCTGAACTGTTAAATAGGACTGGGCCCCGACACTGCACACTTATTTGGGAGTCAGTCCCAATGAATACAAGCATAGGGCTTTGCTGTAATTTCCCATAACAGGTTAGCTTGCAAAAAATGTGGACAATGAACTGAAGCAGGAAGAAAACTGAGATCAAAATTTACATCCTCAAATCAGAGGGAAAAAGGGAGAAAACACGGACTAACTAAAGCTGCAATTCCATGCATGCTTTCTTGGGAGTAAACCCCACTGAATACTTGATACCCCACTGAAAATTGATAAAGCAGTATATATGAACTGATCAGTGCACCAACAATGCCAGTTTGCTTTCTAGGTGATCGTTTTCTACACTGAAGTGGACTCGGCTACTGTACTTTATACTAATGCTAATATTAGCACAATATACTGTAGTAATGTGTCTTATGGCATGCTTGCAACACTCAGAGCTGGCACAGGGAACCCCGAAGCAGCACAGCACTGGGATTGCACTGTTAGAAGCTTAGACCTGAATCAGGATCCGTGGGAAGATCCTCATAATTCTGATTCTAAGTTAACACAAGTCCATTTGAAAAAATCTATATATATGAGCTTAGACAATTCACAGCAGTCAGTTCTTAATACAATTCTTAATATAAAATTAAGAATACGAACTATCACACAAAGGTTTCTTAGACATTATGTAGGAAAAAATGTGCTTATCAGCACATTTGAATGCTATGCAAGTAGCTTCCTAACATGTATACTGTCTTCCAACAGGATAGCATCTAGAGATGTGAAGGTCTGGAAAAATTTGGGGAAAAAATGGTTTTCCCATTTTTCCCCCTGAAGCCTTCTTGCTTTTTTCCAAAACATGGGAAAATTGAAAGAAGAAAAAATTTGATTATGGAATGTTTTATTTTAACTTGATGAATAAAATATTAAGACAAGGTGTTCAAATATTTTCCAAATCATTTCTAAAAAATATGTATGGTATCAGATTACTCTAATTTCTGTGCACCGAGGACAAGCAAGTCCTAGGTTACAAACTGAACTCTCCAATGCAAGAACAAGATGCATTTATTCCTTTAGGAGGTGCTGCTATTGTCACAAGAAAAGAAGAAGGTTTCAGTTTTGTTTTTGCATGTGGGTGGGTATATTTGGTTCTGTTCTGTCCTCTTCACTAAGCCTCAAAGCATTGGAAGAAAACACAGAGCAACAAAAAGGACTTGAAAGTATATACTTAATTTAAAAAGGTAAGAGTTTACATTTATCTGATTCCAGAAAACTGAATCATTTAGCGACATTAGTTTATCTTTATAACCTTTGTGTAAATAATTTAATTACTACTAATCTGGTTCTTTACTTCCCCCACCCACAACCATAATTAGTGTCTTCTTGCAAACTAGCCATTAAATTATTTTTTTTTCCTACTCCCCTCAGGAAAATGGGGAGAAAAATGGGGAGCATCTAGCACATGGAGGCATTTTCACATTACAAGTTCTTCTGAGAACAAAAATGTGATTTGCAAATATTGTCAGATGAAATATGCATTTCCAAATGCTACCAGGATGACAAAACACATTCTTATATTGAACAAGTGTCCTGTAGATATTAAAAAATCCTTCATGGATCCAAGTGAAGAGGACCACAAAGATGAAAATGCACATAGTTTTTCTCAATGTTCTCATTCAAGAAGTCCTCTTTCTACTCCATCTGTAACATCAGCAGCAACACAAAGTGTTGCCCCAACAGCAGCATCTTCAAGTAAACAGAGACTGAAGAGAGCTGCACCCAAAAATTATTCAATAACTTCATTTGTAGACAAGATGACACCTGAAGATCAGGAAAAAATTGATCAAGCTCTTGCAAGAGCAATATATTCTTTTGGAACACCATTTTCAACAACTGAAAACACATACTGGCAGGAAGCTTTGACATGACTAAGACCATCATACCATTTGCCCAGCAGACATTGGAGTTGGAACATGAACGTATAATGGAATCTGTGCAAGGAAAAATTAATGAAGCACTACTTACAGATGGATGGACAAATGTGAAAGGAGAAGGAATTATAAATTTTGTTATAACACCTCAACCAGTTTTTTACAAAAGCATTGAAACAGGCGAGAGTATACTGCAGAGTATATCAGCTGTAAAATATGTGAAGTCCTACAGAAAATTGGGAGTGGTAAAGTATTTGCTTTGCTGACTGACAATGCCAGTAATATGAAAGCAGCATGGGAGATCATAATGGAGAAGTATCCACATATTACTGCAATAGGATGTGCAAGAATAAAATAGTGACACTGAAGCTCTGTTGTAAAACTCGGTGGGCTGGAGTGGTGATCTCCTTTGAAAGTTTGCTGAAAAACAAAAAAGCTCTTCAAGAAACAGTAATAGTTGAAGATCTTAAAGTACCCAGGAGTGTGAGAAACACTGTTCTTGATCAGGATGTCTTCTGGGTTCAGCTGCAAAATTCCCTGAAGATTCTAAAGCCAACTGCTGCAGCAATCACTGCATCTGAATCAGATAGTGCACTTTTGTCAGAAATTCCTTATCTAATGACCAAGATAAAAACTGAGATTTTTGAAAATCTCAGTATATCAGTATCTTAGTATCTCAGTATATCTCCACTTACAACTACAGAAGAAAGTAAAGTGAAAGATTTTATTTTAAAAAGTGATGAATTTTGTTGCCATTCAATTCATGCTGCTGTAAATCTGCTGGATCCAAGAGTCAAAGGTAGAAATACAAGTGATGATAGCACTGTTACTGCATTTGACTGGATTACAAAACAAGCATCACATTGAGGACTTGATGTTGGGAAGGTACTTTCAAATGTTGCAGAACACAGAACATCTTCAGGGATTTGGTCCAGGAATGCAATCTGGGATTCTGCCAAACATATTCCTCCTGCAACATGGTGGCAAGGTCTTTGTACAACACAGCCTCTTGCTTCTCACCTTCTTCAGATTCCTCCACTTCTGCAGCATGTGAAAGAATCTGGTCTATGTTTGGAAACACTCACACTAAATCAAGAAATAAACTGACATGTGAAAAGGTACAGAAGCTTGTTTCAATCCAGGCAAACCTTCAGTTTTTAGAGGTCCATAATAACTGTGATAATGACAAACAGAGTAGCTGCAGAAGCAGAGACTGAAACTGATACTGATAATTACAGCTCAGAAAATGATTCTGATTAAATTTCATGCCCATTCATTAAAACTTAGTCCCACTCCCTTCTATACACTTCTCCCCTCTTCGATTCTTTTTATCAGAATGGGTTTTTTATTTTTATTTCATACTGTGGAGAGGAAATATGAATAACTGTTACTTCTGGATTTTTTTTTGTGGAGGTATTTTGTCAGTTCCACATAAACTAGTAAACAGTTTAGGAGATGGTTGCTCCATTTGTTACAATTACAAATAAATATTACAAGAAAAGTTAATTCTGTTTGTAATAATTGTTTGGATACACTATATTTTTAATATGCTAGTTGTGATAATTTTATGCCAAGTCAAATTGTCCATAGTCATATTTTATGTTCCTAAAGTAATAGAATGACTTTCAATCTGGAAAAGAAAAAAGTGCTAATGTAGCATTTTTTTCAATTCTTCCAAAAATTTGTTTTGTTAAAAAAAAACTGGGTTTTTTCCGAGCTTCAAAATTTCTGGAAGTTTTACATCTCTAGTAGCATCCAATGAGAGAAGCAACAAAATGCTTGAGAAACTCAACAGTCAAGTAGAAAACGAAACCCGTTTCCTAAACTCTGCAGCAATGTAGGAGTTAGGTTCAATTTTTTAGGTGCAGGGGCTGCTTGATGTCAGGATTGTGGCACTCTTGTATACACCTGTATGCTTTTTTTCCATTACAAAGATATCACTGGAATTGCAGTTGCACACATCTTTTTACTTGATCATTGGATAAAGTTAAATATTCACCTGTATGTTTTATGTAGTTCCATGACCTTGTCTCCTAGTTCCTTCGTCTGATTTGGAGCCAACTTGAATTCATTGACATAATCTGCACTGTGCAGATCTGGGTCATAGTCTCCTAGCTCGGACTGGATAGTGTAGGAACCCAATAAAGCTAATGTAGCAAAGGAGCATGGAAGCCGCCCAGTGATGATGTCTTTTCTCAGTTGAAGACACAAATAATACCTGCAAAAGAGGGAATGAAACATCATAATGAAGCATTCAAGCCTCTGACACAAGGATGATCACTTTCTCTATAAACAGCTGACTGGCTGGTACTGCAAACTAGCTTTTTCATCTCAAAAGTTAGCATACCCTCTTCGCTTTCACTTCAACTGTACTTTCATGTACTGGAAAAAGACTCCTGGCCATAATGACAAGCAGTCAGACTTGGTATCATAAGCATGTATTCAGTATAGACATTCAGAAACATTTTTAAGTTGTTTACTGGATTTTGCGAGTTTACTATTTATACTTTTTAAAAAATTTATAATTCTTTTTTTTTTAAGTTGTGTTTAGAAGAAACTTTGAATGCTTGGGAGGGAGATAAAGTGGGGTATAAATTTGTAAATAAAAGATAGCAATCATTTTAGTGAAGATGCTTACTCTGCACAATCTGGAATATAAAGGATCACGCCTGAGTAGCATCTCTCTCAGATCCCTTTACTTCTCTGACATTAAATTATACTTTTGCCAGCCAAAAAATAAAATTACCTGCTCAAAAAGAAAATGGTACTGCACATGTATATAACAAGTCTGTTCCTAGAGCAAGCACCTAGACAGCTTAACACAGAGGTCTCTGTGTGCACATACGGAGCCTGGACCCATAGTGCAGCTACAGCAACATTCTGATCCTGAATGCTGGTGAGCTTACAAAGCCCCTGCTTCTTGCAGACCGCTCTGTCCCTCTCAACTGGAATCTACCTATCCAAGTCTGAATTGGCCCTTGCACACAGGTTATTCCTGTTCAGAATGCACAAATGGTTCAGATTGCACATGTCAGGAGAAACTATACTATAACTGGAATGATAAATCACACATGGGACTCCTTGCATCATGTGGCCAAGCAGCAGATCTACCCAGTCCCTTCCTGCTCTTTCCTAGGCACCAGGACATGGCCTGGAAAGTGCACAATCTTCAGGAAATCTTTTGTGGTACATACAAATACCTCCTCATACACAAGTTGGGTGGCGGTAAGTGCAAGGTTTAAGGCAAGCCACTGTTCTCTGCAGCCTGCATGACTAGACTAAGCCTGCATGACTTAGACTAGACATGCTCAAGACATGCTTAGAATTTGAAACGCTTTGTTCTTCATCCGCACGACTGACCTTTTATAGACCATTTTACTGATTGGCAAATAGAAACTGAGAGAAAGTAATCTGACCAAGGTCACCATTTGAGGCACACAAAATCAAACCTGACACTTCTGAAATAAATCAAATAGCAAATGTTACATAGCCAGGATCCAACAAGCCCCTTTAGGACACTGAAGAACTTGTATTCATCCAAGGTATTTTTTTCCCTTTGCACAGTAGATCACTTCCACAACTGCTTTCAAAACCGCTCCCCTCCCCAATTTCAAAATGATCCAACTCATGACTCAGAAGGCTGGTCTCAAGGAACTCATCACACAGTTTCATGGCTCCTGGCAGGTGTGTGCATTTTTAAAATCTTACACTTTATTATTTATCCTGTCAACCTGACAGATGGACTATCATTATCCTTTTTTTAAAATCAAGAGAATTATTTGACTTCTTGTTTTCCCCCAAACACTGCAAACCTTGTTATATCCTCTGTTAGTTGTGCTGGATCTGGAGGATAAAATTTCACATTGAAAGTGAAATCCCATGGGCCTCCTGAAATTAGAAAATGGGAAATTTGTTGTGAGTTGTCACTTTACAATATTTCTTTCAGATATAAATTACCACAAGAAATTATAAAGATATCAATAACATTTCATAACTATTTATGAAATGCATAACTTATCAAATCCCCTATCCTTGCTTTCCCCCCATACAGAAATGAGATCGAAAGATACAAGATAGAAGAATGTGTCATAAAATCAAGGTTTTGTTTTACAGAAAGAAGTTGACTTTCCCCCAAGCATCCATTCATCTATCCAAAATATGGATCTTCACTCAAAGTGATGCAATACAGTAAGAGGACATTCACAGTTTATCTGTTAGAAAAGTTTCTCATTTTTATTAATAGGGGGAAACATGTTCATATAAATTGCTTACAGCAATGTTTTAAAAAGTCTGTTGTACAAAATTTCTTTTGTAAACATACTATAAAAAAGAAACAGTTTTATAGGGGAAAAATTGGTACATAAGCTGTAAAATATAATGGTGGTACATTGTTTGAATCTGTGCTGATCCCCTCCATCAGCCTTGTATGAACTCCAGTGATTCTGAGCAGTTGTCTCAGTTGCATGCCAAGGTTATAAATATCTATAGTCGAAAGAAAAAAAACCCATTCACTCAAGCCACTTACCATGAACCTGCTTTTTAATCTCTTTGGCAGCGTCAAGCCATGTCTGTAAGAAAATACTAGCAATTATTCATACAGAGTTTAACAATTATTACAAAGAGCATCACATGGAAACAGAGGGCAACAAAATTTACTAACAACTATGGCTGGATGCCAATTGGGTTAGTTTAATGTGTAATACTGCTGCACAGAGCTATCTAGCGCACTGGTGGAAGCAGATTCAACCCCCACAATACAAATGATTAATTCAAATCAAACTTCTGAAGATTCCCTCATAATTGATTAGGCATTTAGCTGTGGCTAAGCAGTTCTTGCTTAGGAACAGCTACATTTCTCTTAATCTTGCCTAAAGACCTCAGTCTGACAGAGACAAATCACTTGCACAACAATTTTACTGATTTTGGAAGTTCATAAACTTCTTTTTACAGAGATGCTTTTAAGACCAACACAAAAAAGATACAGGCCAATTCTATGGCAAACAGGTGAGCCCAAGTCCACTGATGAGTAAGAACAAGCTGCATAATGCAATCCTATGCATGCTTATTCAGAAGTAAATTCCACTGTATTCAACTGGAATACCTCCTAAGTGAGCCCACACAGGTTTATAACCTAGCTGCCCAATCCTATCTAAATTCACGCATGGTGCAGCAGCAGTACCAGTGCAGTTTCTGCTGCATCCTGTGGGGAATTTTTAGTTGCTGGGGGTCTCCTCAGGGTAAGGGGATCTTTTTCCCCTTGCCCCAAGGTGAGCCCCAGCAGCTGCTATAGGGCAACATGGACCTGCGCCCACTCAATCACTAGCTCAACTCCATATTGCTCTATGCAGGTGGATCAGACCTAGGAAGGGGATCCGGATTTGGCATAGACCTCCACAGCCAATCCTGCCTCCCTTCTGAACTGCTCTCCTCCATCTCCTAGTCACCACCGCGTTCTGCCCACCCCTCCCCCATTCCATCCACCTCATTCATCCCACTCCCTGCAACCCTGTGCTAGCTCACTTCCTGCAGGTGTCTGTCAGACGCTGGTCACTCACTGCTTGGCTAGGCCACATTTGTGATGGCCGTAAAGGAGGCTATGCTGGCAGAATGCATGTACCACCAGTATAATCCTCCAATAGAATTGGGCTGTAAACCACCTATTTACAGTAAGAAAAAGCAACAATTTGAAGCCAGTTTAAGAGGAGCAGAACAAAAATCTGACAAAATAAAATCTTTACTTGACCAGAGAAATTCAGTTTCCCTGGAAGCAGCCCCAGACTGCTGCAATGGAGACCTCCGCGCCACTTAGAAGTTGCGCGGAAGGCTCCATGGGGGCCTTGGAAGCTTTCCCTCTGCCTGTGAGGGACGACCTGAGAGGCAGAGGAGGGGCGCCCAAGAGCGCTCCTGGGAGGCAGTGAGAAGCTATCTCTCAGGCAGCGCTTCAGCGCCAGACCGGGTTGCCCCCCTCCCCATCTACTTTATAGGAGCATAGGATATGGGCAACCTAGAGCATCGGTGCAAGGGAAGATGCGACTCCCGTTGCACTGACGCTCTAGGGCGCCTGTCTCATATCCTCCGGAGAAAACACTTCTCTAGGGCACCCTCCCCCCTCCTCTGGAGGATACAAGACAGGCGCACTAGAGCATCAGTGCGACGGGAGTCGCATCTCCCATCACGCTGCTTCTCTAGAACACCCTCCCCCCTGCCCCGGAGGTTACGAGATGGACGCCCTAGAGCATCAGCGTGACAGGAATCGCATCTCCTGACGTGCTGCCTCTCTAGGGCGCCCGTCTCCCATCTTCCTAAAAAAGAGGAGCAGAGGGGCGCAGCTCAATCAGCACTGAGGCGCTGATAGAGAGGCAACTTCTTGCTGCCTCTCCACACTGCTCCTGGGCGCTTCTCCTCCGGTGGGGGGGAACAAGCCTCGAGGAGGGGCCCCTGGAGGGTCAGCGGCCCGGGGACTTTGGCCTGTTTGCCCCCCTCTAGGTACGCCAGTGGGTGAAACAGGAAGGGATGGAGATTTCAAACACCCATTAGAGAGTTTAGAGCCCAATCCTATGCATGTATACTCAGAAGTAAGCCCCATTATAGTTAATATGGCTTACTCTGGTAAGTGTTGATAGGATTGCAGCCTTAGTACGGCTATCAGTCCCACAAAACTGTTACCAAAATGTATATACCAAATTGTATATCTAGCCTGCATAAAAGAGCTAGAATGAGGTGACCAGTTTCATTTTCACACAATTTGAAAACCAGGTCTGCTGAGATGAAAGAATACCCTTCCTAAACCACCAAGCATCTTTCCTAGCCTAAAGGATATTTTATTCTAGAATCTAGATGGTATTGGTACAGCTATGGTTAGTTTTAAAGTGAGGTTCTTTTAAAAAATTATGTCTACAACTATTACTGCCATCCTTCTAACTCAGGGGCACCCAAACCCCAGCCCAGGGGCCACTTGTGGCCCTTGAGGCCTCTTAATGCGGCCCTCAGGGAAACCCCAGTCTCTAATGAGCCTCTGGCCCTCCAGAGATTTGTTGGCACCCACACTGGCCTGATGCAACTGCTCTCAGTGTGAGGGCAACTGTTTGACCTCTCGCATGAGCTGTGGGATGAGGGCTCCCTCCACTGCTTGTTGTTTCACGTCTGTGATGCAGTAGCAGCAGCAGCAAAGGAAAGGCCAGCCTTGCTTTGTGCAAGGCCTTTTATAGGCCTTGAGCTATTGCAAGACCTGCATTCATTCATATAAGTTCATCTTTAATATATTCACTTATGTAAATGTATGTAAATTTATGCAAATTTAAAATGTAAATTCTTTTTTCCCCCGGCCCCCGACACAGTGTCAGAGAGACTATGTGGCCCTCCTGCCAAAAACTTTGGACACCCCTGTTCTAACTGAATGAAGTTGAAGTCTGTCCTGTATTTCCAAATAACCACCTGGATTTAACCAGCCGAATGCAGAATGGATAACATTAAATTGAATTTGCACTGCACATTGTGGATGCCCTCTATAAGTGGGGTACCGTATCTTCTCCCAATTGTGACTGCGTGGTTGAAAACCCAACATATAGTGACGGAGCGGCAAAACAGACCTTATAATAGATTTTGCTGATTTTCTGGCTGTGACAAATGAAGTTTAAAATTTATATTTGTAAGTTTATTAATATTTTAGATTTTTTATTTTAATCTATATGTTTATTAAATGTGATGTGAATGTGCCATATGATAAAATAAATTGAATGATATTGGTATTACAAAATCCACACAATTTGGTACAAAGGCTCATCTTGTGGATCTGCAATTTTGTAAGCCAGGCAATTTTTTAAGGTGTGTATGTGCTGATGTTGCAACTGCTGGCTTTCCACAGCAAAATAAGCCATCCCCAACACAGCCTTGCCGGCTCTAAACTCAATCATGCATTCATAAAACTCATCCTGTTTGCTTAATCTAAAAGACAATGAGGAGGCTGAGCAATTAATGATACTTTTATCCTCATGCTATGTCATGAATCAGAGGGAAACAATTCTCTCTTTCAGACAAACATGAAGTTCTACATAAACTCCTTCCAGTGCTCAATGGACAGGCTATTAACTTTCGCTCGCTCATTGTACAGTGTGGGAAAATACCCCTTTCCTTGAGAAAACAAATTTGACACAATGCCAGGAAAAAAGTTAGCACAATATTTTACTCTCTGTACTAAAAGCATATAGATAAAATTACAAGTAAATGAGGGTTGAACAACAAGGCTAGTATGCCTACGAGGCTTGGGGTTTATATCTTCACCCAGATCCTCTGTAAGTAAAGACTGCACCATCTGTTGCCATATTTGTTTTCTACACACGTGTTCTCTGGCATGAAAATGCATGCTGGGTGTAAACAATTCAATCACTACTCATAAAATGGCCTCATATCTATATGCCTACAACTGCAGTTTATACATCTGTGTATTAACGAAAATTGGGGTGGCAGTGACATGTGGAAAGTATGAATAATCTATTCTGAACAAACATACCAAGAAATTCCACTTCAGATCATTTTAATAGGCAAGTGAAAAACTGCAGCTGGAAGTATCAGCCTTTACATTAATGAAGTGGAATGCCCACATGCAGACAACTTGAAGGCCTAAACAGAAATGAAGGCAAAGCAGAGACCCTGCAGAAAAATAAGTATTAGATCGCTGTGCCACCAACAAACCTTTGAGCTGCTAAACCCCAAATACCAGCTCTGCAAACAGATGCAATTTCCTCACACCACCAAAGATCATCTCTGGCAGCAGTGAACAGTATGCAGATGTTAGCCTTGGGCCCAGGGAAGACAGAGAAAAATGTTTTGGTGTTTGAATTACTCTGACAATGCCCTTGTAGCCCAAAAAATCTAGCACAGTGTCCAAAAGATTCTTTTAGATCCTAAAAGATATAGCACAGAGAGCCCTTTTTGTAAGCCAAAAGATCTAGCACACATAGATTTGGTGCCCAATTGCCACCAAATGGATTGGGGGTGTACTGGGAGCCCTGAGCAAAGGTGGCATCAGGGTTGGCCAGATTAGGCACTGGCCAAGGACCAATGCACTTTAGAGGTCCCACCATGGTGGTGCCTAATATATTATCCAGGTTCTATGCCTAATAAAGGTTTGTTGATATTATCTGGGGAAGCCAGGAAGGAAGCCACATTTTGCCCTAGACATCCTTAGGACCAGTGCTGTTGCCCAATTTCTGGACCCCCCCCCCAATTCTTTGTCAGCAATGGGAATGGTAGTTAGCCGCATTTATCCATCTGTAAAAAAAATGATGTGTGCTGGAGTGAAGAAGCTGGCACCAATGGATAAATGCCAAAGTGTACATATCCTAAGAGCCCAACTCCTGCCCTTCTAAACACCCTTCCTGCAGCAAAATGCCAGCCCTCTTTTAACCTCCAAAAAGGATCAGGGTGGAGTTAATACCCATGAAATTTCAAATTGTCTCACTTTGCAAGTAACTATTACAATTTGATTAAATTATATCAGGCAATTGCTCATAAGCAAATGACTACCAACAGAATGATCCTTGAATACATATCTTTTGAAACAGAAAGAGGGGCATGGAGGTAAAAAAAAACTATTATCCTTATGTAGGGAATCACTTTAAATCCATTCATAGCTGATCCTTCATGGTCTGTTTCTAACAGCTAGTTCAAAAGTATAGACAACGCTTTATTTACATGGGGGTTATATTCTCAGAAAAGGTCAAGTATACTGAAAATGCATAAATTGAAACTGCTTTTCCCATTGGAAATATTTGGTATGGGATAGGGCTGCGGTTTTCAAACTCTCAGGGAGTTTGAAGACCGCAGTAAGTCCTTGCAGGGAAGGGGAGGGAGGCAGCAGGGGCTAGGGGAAGGCAGCAACACTATCCAGGGGATGGGATCACATAGCTGCCTTCCCCCTGCCTCCCTCCCCTCCCCTGCAAGGACTTACTGCGGTCTTCAAACTCCCTTAGAGTTTGAAAACCGCAGCCCTAACCCATACCAATCCCATTTACATTTAGGGAGAGGGGGAGGCAAGGGGGGCTGCAGGGACTGGGATGTAACTCACCAGTCCCTGTAGCAGTCTTCCTAGGGTGTGGGGAGCCCTGCACAAGCATCTGCACAGTTTTGTGGAGGTGTAGCACGATTGCTCCACTTTCACTTTTGGAAGGCTGGGGAGCACCGCAGATGCTCGCACAGGGCTCCCCACAACCCAGGAAGGCTGCTGCAGGGACTGATGAGTGCATCCCAGTCCCTGCAGCCCCCCTTGGCTGCCTCCCCCCTGCCCCCACCCCTTAAGGGGGCAGAGGCCAGGGCTCTCAGCCTGAGGCGTTGCAACACCCCAGTTTGAATAGCTCTGGGTTATAGGAAAAGGAAAATTCATCCCGTTGATGACTGGGAATTACAGAGGGAGGCTACTGGGAGTGGGATCCTGAGGCTGCTGATGTAGATGGCTTGGCAGAGAAATGCAGAATTTAGGGGGAAGGGGAGGCAAGAAAGCTTGCATTAAACCCACCTGGAAAAATCAGAAGTATATTCCGGGGGAACGGAATTACTCAGAGCTGGGGACCAGAGACTCTTAGAAATCCAGGCATTCTCACTTTCTAAAAGTTTTGTTTAGTTGTTAACATGTGGAGGGAAATTTGGCTGGACCTTATTGACCTACCTCCCATGGTGAAAGTTGGCTCCAGTATATAGATTTGGATGGGATGGGTAGGGATTTGTGTTTTTCCTCATGCACAAGTTTAGAGTTTTCGGTATAACGGGAGCCAAACAACCACAGGATAAGAATCAATGAAAGGGGTGAATTTCCCCTCCAAAATTCCTTCTCTGACCCACACCATTAAAGAGCCATAAAAGCAGGGTGAACAGATACAATGGAGGACACAGTGTCTCTATCCTTAAACATTGTATAGAAGAGGGAATATTGGCAAGTGCAGCTTTTAACCCTTCCATGTTGAGCTGCAACTGCCAAAATTCCCTCTTCTATACAATGGTTAAAAGGTACAGGCATTGTGTCCTCCATTGTATCTGCTCACCCACATAAAAGTGAAGTGAAACTCCCCCATGCTCCCAGTCTCACTTGAACTAAACTTGTCCCAATATTGATTAGTTATTTCCAGCTACATACAGGCATTCATCTCAAGGAGCCATCTCATGCTTATCTATAGACTTGTTGCCTGCTATGATCCCAGTATGTTTGGTTGCTAAATGCAAATGAATTAAGGAGAGAGAGAGAGAGAGAGAGAGAGAGAGAGAGAGAGAGAGAGAGAGAGTGAGATTAACAGGAAGGAAACTGCTGTATGGAGAACTGGTTAGAGGCACTCTCAACAGCTGTTGGCCTATGAAGCCAAACAGATCTTAAGATAGTGAGCTTGGAAGGCAGAAACCTCAACAACTAGACCAAAATTTGCCACAGAACTCTTGCTCAATAACTGTGTTTTTCAAAATTGTTTTCCTGTTCAAAGATGTCAGATGTCCCTAGAAGGAGATGCTGTCCACGGTACTTATCTACAAAGAAAACCTAAACACTGGCAAATACAATACCATTCTGAATCAGAATAGCAAAGCTCTATCATCCCAGTTTTCTTTTAATGTTAGATAGCCTATATTTTTAAGTTTTCACTCTCTAAAGCAGAGCTTCTCCAACTGTGCACTGTGACACCCAGGGGTATTGTGACAGGTCCTCAGAGGCACTGTGGAATGTACGCCAGCCAAGCTGCTCGGCAGCACAGGTACATCACGACAGACCACAGTACAGAGCAGAGGCTCTGCTCCACAGACTGCACATCATTATGCTGTTTTGGGGGGGGGGGGGGCTCCTGCCTGTCCTGACCTGTTTAACACTGATTTTAGGGAACTTGGAAGTAAGTGCCAATGACATCACACTGCATGTCATCTGCACTTCCGGGTTCTATGACCGGCACCAGCAGAGGCAGGATGCTGTGTCGCTGGTAATTTCTGGAACCCCGCTCTAGTAGATAGCACAGCTCCCTCAGGTTTGCAGGTCATCTATTTCATTGGAAGCAGTTTACAGGTGTGCGCGTGTATCCACGTGGGTTCCATTCCGGAACCCCCTGCGGCCACTTGAATCAGGGGATATGTGGGACGCCTTCTCCCACCCACCAGAGGTGAGGGGAACTCTAAAAACGTCACTTCGACAGAACTTCCCCCACTTCCGGAGGGGACATGCATGGGGGGTCCCATGGACCCAATCCACAGTTAACTGAAACCGCAGATACGGTTTCCTGTCTTGGGTTGCAGATCTGCAGATACGGGATCTCCCCATACAGTACTTTGTATATAGAATGAGGCATTTTTTAGGAAAACTGTCATTTCCATATCACATTCTACCTGTTTTTAAAATTGTATTCTTCTTACCTTAGATGTTGCAGTATCCCATATGGCCAATCCAAAATAGTCTTCTTCTAGAAGATTGAGGTGATCACATACTTTCTTAAGAAGATCCTGCCCTTTGGCATGTTTCTGAACACAAACAGAAATGTGTGATACTATACAGTCTCTTTTGCCTCTTCTATACAACCATCTCTCAAAATGAGTGACTTCCATTCCTGTCCTGGGTTTTCACAACTCTTTAACTCTAGAACTAAATTCATTCTATGTGGGACCACCTTTGAAGTTTACTCAAAAACTACAGAAGGTACTTGTAAGAGATCTACCCAGAGTTGGGTTTTCTGAAGCATATTATACTGCTAAGTAACTGCACTGACTCCCAGTTAATTTCTGGGCACAATTCAAAGTGTGGCTCATCACCTTTGAAATCTAATATGAGTTAAGACAACAATATCTAAAAGGCCCATCTGCATTTGTATCTACCTGCCTGCCACAATCAATTGTTGAGGATTTTCTGTACCTTCCTCTTCTGAGATTCGTTTGGCAGGGACGCACAAAGGCCTACTACAGTGATCTCCAACCTTTTTTGTGCTATGGCCTTAATAAATGAAGTATGAGACTGGGGACCCAGTGTCAATCCCACCCCCTCCTGGGACCCTATCTGCTCACCCCAACCCCTTCACCGCCCATTCCCCACCCCCATTATACCCTCACAGCACTGTTCACTGTAGCCAAATATTCTTGTCAGCAGGAGCAGAAAAAGTTACCATGAAGTCAGGTACTAATGAAAACTACTTTTGCACAGTTCCTAACTGTTTAAATTGCTTTTGTGTTTTACTTCTATATTGATTTCAGTTGCCTTGAGCATTTCATCACAATTGGAAAGGGGACGAGTGTAAATAAATAAATAAATCTTCCTTCATAGGTATGGAATGCAGATTTAACCAAGAGAGATCTCCCTTGATTTGCTTGATAATATTTTAGTTAACACCAGGAAAGACTGTTTAGACCAGGGGTGTCAAACTCATTTCATATAGAGGGCCGAAGTTAGCATTCAGGACTCCAGCTGAGGGCTGGAAGTGATGTCAGTAAGCAGAAAGTGACATCATTAAGAAGTTAATGGCCAGAAATCAGACCCTGTTCTCATACAGAAACTCATTAACTGTAAATGACAGAAGAAAAAGTACAGGTCCAGCCTATTTATACACAAATTTATACACAGATTTGACTCAACACGAATGGCCCCTGCAAATGAGAAGGAATGTGCTGATCCCTGGAGAAGGGGAAAAATGCACCCTTTAAAATCATTTTAAAAAACTGAACAGTAACACTAACCTTGTTAATGAGAGAGTGAGAGAGGGCAGCTGGCTGACAATCCATCAATCCTTCTCTCTCCAGCGGGCCCCTCCCTTGCGCCTAAGCAAGTGAAAGAAAGGAGATCACTTTGCATTGGTGAAGGGAGGGTTGAGTGAACACCTTTGTAAGCCCTTGGAGGACAACTGATTGATGGATTGTCTTCTTAATGACTCTCATCTTACATCACAAACGTCATCAAGGCTGTTTTTAAATCACTGGAGCAAAGAAACTTGGTTTTTTAAATTGATTTGCTATAGTGTGTTTTTTGCCATCCACTTGAGTGCTTGAAACCCACACAAATGAGTCTCAACCTGTACACAAATCTTGATCATATTTCAAGATTTGGGAAAGCCCATTTTTCATGTGGGCTGCCATTTCAGCTGTGACACCTCAGCAGCTGAGAGCCTGAGGGTTGGATAAAAAGCTTCAGGGGGCCGCATCTGGCCTGCGGGCTTTATGTTTGACACCCCTGGTTTACACCACAGAGAAGTGGCCTCAAGACTAGCTCTGAGTAGGATGCCAAAGTTGCAAAGGAGGCTGAACAGGGAGCTCATACTGCTATGGAAAATATTTAGCAAATCCTTTCTATTTGAGGACAAAGATTTACAATAATTTGGCACCCCTGCCCTTCCCCACCACTGCACTTACCAAGAGAATACAATTGCAAGAACAGAGGGGACATTTATAAGGGAGTCTTGATAACCAAGATGATTCTACATGTTTCTTCTTGCTATGCTTTCACCCCCTTAATCGGTCTTAAAAAATGGAAGGAGGAAATTTCCAAGGAAAAATTAGCAAATACAATGCCCTCATATTGTTTTACAAGTACACCAACCCACCCACAAAACGGGCTTAGAAACCTCGAGTTTACTTCATAACATTAAGTTCTTCCCTGAAAATCAGCTCATATGTTTTTTGGGGTGAAGTGGAAAGCGTCAAAAGCCCTTTTTGCATGATATGGTGGAAAGTCAGATGTAACTTTGTGGTTCGGAATTAGTTCCACAAACCCAAAAAACAGGCAGGAGAATTATGGGCCATTTAAACCATCTACATTTTTCTGGATATTTGTACATGCAAGTTTGGTTAAAAGCCAAATTAGTTTCCCCTGAAGCCTCAAGCACATAAATCTACATAGAAACACTCATTGTGTCAAGCAAAGGCAAAAGGATTTTTCTCTCCTTTGTCCATAACTTGCTATGGCTTGACTTTCAATGCTCTAGTGCAGTGATTTTCAACCTTTTTTATCTTGCGGCACACTGGCAAGGCACTAAAATGGTCAAGGCACACCATCAGCTTTTTTGACAATTGACAAGGCACACTGTGCTGGCAATGGGGGCTCACATCCCCCAATGGTCCTATTGATAAATGACCCTCTCCCAAATTCCCGTGGCACACTTGGGGACCAGTGTGCCACAGCACAGTGGATGAAAATAGCTGCTCTAGCAATTTCCAAGTATCAAAAGGGTATGAAAAGCTGCTTTATACTATGAGAAATTGACCCACCTCTCTCAGGACTGCCTAGTCTGGTTATGAACAGCCATCAAGGGTTTTACCCTGAAATTCTTTAACCAAAGATGCTGTAGGCCATGAGGCTACATATAAGGTTAGCATGTACTCTATCACATCTCCATATGAAGAAGTGATTTCCAGTTGGTTCCATTTCTTTTGCAGAAGCTAAGCACAGTTCTATGCCAGCACATAGGAACAACAACATATACATGTAATAGTACTGTTGGATTAGCGAGTAGCAGACATCTTATGTTACAAAGTAGAACAAAGATGTACTGACCTATTGATACAGGAGAAGTTAAGGTAACTGTCTTGCTCAAGCAGCTATGGGAACTGAACCAGCACATATACACACACCCAGACTTAATCATAGTGTTCAGGGCAATAACAAATCTACAAAAGTCTCAGTGAGGGTTAGGTAACAGACTAATACAGTATTTTGGCTTGTTTTTCAAATACAGCATTAAAGATATTCATTCTACATTATTACTGAACCTACTATCATCTTATGAGAAATGAGAAGTTGTGCAGACTATACTTTCTATTGCTTACTTCAAATCTCTTCTTAAAACCCACCTATTACACAAAGTCTTTGGTTCTTACTCCACATGCTTTCCCAATTTCCTCTGCCTCCATCCTCTTCCCACCCTCTGTTGTATCAATACCTAGATCAGTGATTCCCAAAGTGGATGGTACTGCCCTTTGAGGACAGAGTGGTAGGAGGCAAGGGAGAGGCGCTGGAGGTGGTGGGATTATGGCCCCAAGCTGGGAGTGGCATTCCAAGTTTCTGCCTCTGCACAGTGCTGAAATTATTCCAGCAGGTAGTGAGGTTCTGTTTCGCATAGGTCACCACACAGTATAATTAGACAATTCTTCTCAGTAACAGTTCAATGCAACAATGCATAGCTGAAAGTGTGGAAGATACATTGTGCAGCATACTAAGGACAACAGTGTTCAGCATTACAGCTGAATGAGTTAACTTTGCCAGGCAATGAATCTTTGCTTCTAGCTTATATTCGCTTTATAAAAGACAACCGTTTGGTTCAAGAGTTGAAAAGGGAAGTCATTATTTCGTGTTGCTGAGCAGTTTATTCAAAGGCAAGGAAATTCAGCTTACTAAAATGCTTGTGCAACTGACAGAGCACCAATGACTGGGCACTACCATAGGTATTCTACATATTGGAAAAAAGCAGTGCCAATTTCTTGACCATTCACTGTGTTATTCATCAACAATATCTGGTTGCAGAAAACCCTAAGTGATCATCCTTACAAACTGTCATTATTTCAATTAATAAAATTAAAGCCCATGCTCTCAATGATCAATTATTCTAAGAGCTCTGTGTTGAGAATAATTACCTTACAAATTTACACCCTGCTTTATGTCCCTCACAGGCATTCAAGGAAGCAAAGGAAAATAAAGATTTTGAAAACTGCTGCTTCATACTGACATTCGTTGGCTATCAAAAGGCAACTGTGTGAGGCACTTTAATGACCACAACAAAACTGTTATGCAGTTTTTTTGAAGACACAAATGCTTTGTTCAGTGATGAACTTGAAGAGATCAGGCACAACACTGTTTATAAGAATTATTAGCAAAGTTCAATAAAATGAATTTGCAGTTGCAAGGAAATGAGGTCAATCGTATAAAAGCCAAATCTGTCAGCTCTGCATTGATTTCAAAGCTTATACAAGTGCATAAATGGCTATTATGAATAATGCTTTTAAGGGGCATTGGGGATGTGTTTATGGGACCAAGGGGGCAGTAGCCCAAAAAAGTCTGGGGACCACTTATCTAGACTGCAAGCCCTTCAGGGCAGAGATTTGTCCTTTTACTGTATGTACAGCACCAACTATGCTCACCAATACAAACAAAATATAAGCAACACAATGAGTTTTAAAATATGATTAATAGTTTATCCTCATTTATCAAATCCCTTATTTGTTCAAATCTACCTAAATTGTAAGCACTCAGGAGGAAGAGTTTGCATTTATGATGAAATCAATATTATACAACTTGAGACCATCCCAAGATCAGACAGGCTAAAAAAAAATACTGCTGCTATTGCAGGTTTCCAGAACTGCTATAAGCAACAGATATTAAAAAATGGTTATTTGTGTTCCTTAAAAAGTATCTGTAAATTCTTCCACTATTAATCAAACTACTCATTTAATGAGTTTTTTAAATTAGAGTTGTAATAGAAGCCTAAAAAAAATCAAATTTGAATTCACTGTTATGTTAAAAACATTAGTTTATTCTCTTCTCTTTTTAGATCACATTCTGTTACTATAAGACTCCCTGCCATTTCAGTAAGATCCATAATGGGGAGCAGGAAAGAGGTGACAGAATCAATGTCAAGCAGGGATAGTAACAGGCTACAGTAACTTTCAACAGTTTGAAATAAGAAGACAGAGACCACAGCATGGTTCTGCCTTGTGCTCAGTCTATCTACAGGGTTAAATGTATCCAGTGGGACAAGGGAGGACAATGAAAGCAGTTCCTGCTATCCCCAATTATTACCTGTCCCAGTTGCTGGACTAGTTTGTAGCAAAAATTACGAACTCAGGGTAGCCTCTTGGGGTGGGGGCTTGCAGAATGTTCCAACCAGTCCTTTCCACCATAGACTGAGGTCCTACCCAAAGTTTGACTGTCATTTATGACTAGATAAACAAAAAACCAGGAATTGTTTTAAGGAAGGTGCAAAACTAGGCCACCAAGGCTAATCAGGTGTTCATGGCCACATTAATCAACAGCCAACTTTTATCCACAACCTGACTTTGAAGTAAGTAGCAAAACAGAAAACATATGCAGCCATACTGGGGTCTTCTCAAGAGGCATCATACTTTTTGAAACTAAGGGATAACTAGGAGGAATGGTCTACTTTCCCTAACAATATCCTAACCGAACACACTTCCTCCCTCATGCTATGCATAACAGCCCCTCCCATCCTGTCCCCTCCTTAAGGATGGGAACTAGTCTTGGCAAAAAGGATCAGGAACTTTATATGTCTTCCCAAATAAACACTTACATCCAGAGAACATTCAAAGATGGTATCATCCAGCAAAGTAACCTTGCAGTGCATGCTGTTTCTGGGTCTTCTTGCTGTTTTCTGAACACCTTTTATTTCTTTGTCCGCTTTCACCTTGGTGTTTTCCTTTTTTTCGTCTGTATGAAAATGCTCCACCTGCTCTCCTCCTTCCGTAATCTCAAGATCTCTGTTCTCTAGATCTCGATCTGGATCCTGATCTTCTCTCCTATCTTCTTGAGCAGGCTAAAACCACAGAGCAACAGCATTTTTTAAACAATACAGTGAACAGCATTTGCTCTGGATTACTAAATTTAAAAAAGCATTTCTAGTTCAACATTTGTCTGTGGTAAAGTAAGCCTTGCGTAAACCTTTGGGACACACAAGCATATAAACTGAATAAATTAAAGTAGGGTTAAGAAGACAAATATTTCCAATTAACTACCTATCATGTGACAAACATTTAATGAGACAAGAACACATTTGCAGAACGGTGGTCCAATTTTTAATTATATCACAGTTGCAACTGGCAGCAAGGGCAAGAATGAGAGTGCATTTCACCCAGCCACCCACCACTTTATCTGGAAGCACATACTCCCCACCCTACACCATCACATTTAAAAATCAACTTTTCATTCTTATCGATTTCACGAGTGTTTAATTTCACCTGAAACATTTGCAACTGTTTGTGTTATTCCTGGACTTCCAGGATAACAACCAAGAAGAACTGTAATCTCTTGACTTAATTTGTATATGACTGCTAGCTATAAATAATATTTGACTACACCAGTATTTCCCAAATTGTAGGTCATGTCCTGATTGTTGGTAGGTCATGAAATCTAAACTGACAAGCTGAAAAGCAACTAGGAAAATGTATTGAGCTCTACAGAAAGTGAGAAGTTGCACACATGCATTTACTCATGAGTATGCAAACATGCCTCAGCCCATTTTGAAGGGCAGGCCAACAAGAATGCAATGCCACCAGAATGGTCCCAATCCAATGAACACAGGTCCCAAAGAACACTCCAGAAGGAAGTCCCCCACTCCAAGCTGACAAGAAAAATGTACTAAGCCCTATAGAAACTGAAACAGAGCAGCATGTGTGTGTTTACTTGTGGACAGGTAAACATGCCTAAACTCCTATCAAAGCTCAGGTGAAGGGGAACACAAAGCCACCAGAAAGATCCTGATCTGATGAACATGGAGTTCAACAAATGCTCCAGAAGGCAACTCCCCCACCACAGAAAAAAGGATAAAAACAGAAGATTGAGCAGCTGATAAGGTAAAATTTGTTTTTAGGTCTGACAAAACCAAGTGCACCCTGAGCATATCTTTTAAATGTGCGTCCCAGTGCTAAAATGTTTGGGAATCACTGGATTACACCATTTCAAAATTTAATTCATCATTTCAAAATTGTTAACTAATTTGGGTACTATAAATAGCACAAGCCTCTTCACTTGTTATAGTAAGTGCTTAAAGTGCTTATTGTATTGTAAGCTGCCTTGAGTGCCTCCCCTTTTTGGGGGGGGGGGAAATGGGGCAGGCATTGATTAAAATAATGTTTTAAATATTTGACTGATCAGGAGGCAGTATTTTTTTTTTAACTAATGGTCAGCCTAACCAGTTAGGAAGTCCTAACCAACAGGAAGGCTGAAAGCCTATTTATATTTACTTGGAAGCACACTCCATTGACATTAAAGGCACTTATTTCTGAATAATCAAGCTACACAGTTAAGAGTCTTGAACATCTCTAAACCAATATTCACACAGACAAAACTATAGCTTGTGTCATATTCACCTGTGTTTCTGCACTGCTGAGTGAGTGGAGATCTAAAGATGGGTCAGTTCTGAGCTCAGGTTCAGGGGCTGCTATTGGAGCTTTCAGCAAAATCTCTTCACCAAGATCCACTCCTATATCTGTGTCTTTTTGCCCTCCATCGTTTTCCTTTGTTTCTGCCTCGTTGCCTTCTTCCTCAGAGACCTGAGATTTGGGTCTCTTGAGGAATGATGAAAACAGGCGTGACAGGCCCCGATTTTCAGAACTGCGCTCTTTGTTCTTGCTGTGGTCCTCTCGTGTGGGTGTGTCACCATTGGATGCTTTCAGTTTCTTCTTTGATTGATTATCCCCCTCAGGTGTTTTCTCCAAAGTAGCTTCTTGTGTTCCTGTTTCAGGAGTTACCTCCTCCTCCTTTGGCTGATCCTGCTTAGGAGTTTCAGCCTCTGCCACTAAACTCTTTTCAGTTGTCATGATGTTTCTGGTGAAACAAATTTGCAAGAAAAAATGTTATACAAGCACAGAACCCCTTACATAACAGTCAAAAATGATACAAAACTTCATTTCCTCTCAGATACTCTCTACAGACAACCAAGCTTTATGGAAAGAGGAATTTTTAACTGGAAGATGATTACCAGCCCAATCCTAACCCAAGCTGAACTGGCAGACCAGTTAGCCTCTGCTGTATCCAGTGCAAGGTTGGGGCTGGCTGTGTGACAAACTGGGGCAAGGGAAATCAATTTCCCTTAACCCAGGTAGCGCAGTTGTGGCCCAAAATGAGCTACTTGGATCTGCACCACCTAAAGAGGTGGCACAGATTCTAGCAGCCTAGAGGTAGGTTGGGCCTCCAGAGGGGGTGATTAGGATTCAGCCTAAGTGCTGGATCCCAGCTCCACCTCCCTTCTGGGCTCACCCTGGTCATGGCCCCACTCCCCCATCCCCCTGTCCTAGAATGTCCCAGTTCTGCCCTTCCTAGACTCCCATGCCTGGGGCCCACCACCAGCACGAATCTACCTATCCCAGTGCTTGCTCCGACGCAGGGGGGCTGGTATGCGTCCTTGTGCTGGTCTCTCCGACTCATCACTGACATATCATATGGCATGTTTGCAACACTCCTCACTCGGCGCAAGTGACTTGCGCTAGCCGATAGAGCGCTTGGGATTGCGCTCTAACTGTACAGTACAGATGTTTCTTGCAATTGTTCTGTTCCTGCCAAAACTCAAACGGAGAACTGCTCTGAGAACTCGCAAAATATGCACAAGAACATTAACACACCCTCCCTATAACTTTGGGCTATACTGTAATGTATTGCTCCTAAAAGCAGAACACATGTAATAGTCTGAACTCTAAAAACCATAAGGCAAACAAAAATAAGATGAACGCCCCTCAATTGTGCTGTCAGACCCAGTTTGGATGGCTCAGCAAACAAACCCACAAAGAAAGGAACCATGCAGAGAAGAAACTGACCAAGTGAAAAAAGATCTGAGCTCAGGTCTCAAAGTCAAGCACAATCTACAGAAGAATTGTCTATGATGGTGTTTCCTGAGGTTAAGCCAGTTCTGCCCAACACTGAATATATGCAACAGGGATCAGATCTGTACACCTGTAGGCTGGGCAGAAATGTGTTAAGTAAAAAACACTTTGACATCTATGCTTTTAGTCTGTCATGCTGAATTACTACGAAATAATGAGTTGTGCAAGAGTTTGTATGAGGCTATACTCACATTTTAAGGGGAATAAAATCTTTCAGGTTTCTCACCTGAATGTTTCCTGCTAAGAGGACACTAGTTCATCTACTCAGTAGTACATATAGCATGACTGTAGAGAAAGGTAAGTGTTGCATGTAAATTATAATGCTTATCATTTAGACAGAGCAGTTCAACTTCCTGTGAATTCAGAAACCTTATCTTAGTCATCCTTACAACAGTCCGGTAACAGCACCATTATCTCCATATTGTAAATGGAGAACTGAGAATATAGTGGCTTGCCTAAGGTCATCTCGTAAGTTCATGGCTGTCATAAGATTTTAAGCAGAAACTTCTTGGGCAGCCACAATTATATTGGCTCTCTATTTGGAGTACAAGATTATACTCCCATGGAGAGAATGGAACCAGTCATTAGGACCGCCTCAAATGCATCTTTAAGGTTGCAATCCTATCCATTTACTTAGGAGTAAGCCCCACTGACCATATTAGGACTTACTTCTGCATAGACATACATAAGATTGGGCTGTACTTCTACCTACATGGGGCAAAACTGCATAAAACATGTATGGTTCCAGTTTTAACCATAAAGCAAAATCACTCATTTAAAGCATGTCTCACTGGCTACTTAAGGAACATATCTGACAGTCAAACCAAGCATGTGTTTTTTAAGTTAAAGTTAAATGGTTGGAGCACCAGTCACCTCATCATGGTTCCAATCTGGACTGAGGGCCCAAAGCTGCTGTTTATCAAGGAAAAAAGCTCCCATTGGCACCAATGAGGCTTTTTTTTTTTCATGGCAAATAGCAGCTGTGAATTAAAGCCCACATCTGTTCTCCTGATTTATGGGGGTCTAATTCAATTATTAAACCGTAAACAAACAAGAAGTTGCTTAAAGACAGTAGAAATCATTAAAGAAGTTCAGGACATCTCCATTGACACAGCTAATACTCCCTCATCATTTAGGTGTATGTTATCCCAGCTTCACCCCAGCACTGTCTGTTCTAGTGGCTGTCTGCTGGTATTCATTTGCATCTTTTTAGATTGTGAGCCCTTTTGGGACAGGGAGCCATTTAGTTATTTGATTTTTCTCTGTAAACCGCTTTGTGAACTTTTAGTTGAAAAGCGGTATATAAATACTGTTAATAATAATAATAATAATAATCATCACAGCCAAAGGGCACCAGCCTACCCGCCTTAGCAAGGATGGCGTCTGAGATTATGGATACTTGAAAGTAATGCACAGCTTGATGTCGCGATATGACTCCTGTGAAGACTCCTGTGAAGATTTGACATTTCTCTCTAAATTGAGGAGTGAATTTCAATAGCAATTTCCTGCAACTAGACCACCACCATTTCAACTTATAAGAGAAGCCATTTTCAAATACTGTACACTGGGAACTTTCTTTGGCTATCAAGTTGCTTTTTAAATTAGTTGTTATAAACTTAAAATTTTACTTGTACACCCCTGCAAGGTAAGACTTGGAAAGGATACATAAAACTACACCATTACTAAGAACCTATATATTTTCTTTACACATAATGCTATAAGAACTGACAAAAAGTTCTTGGATACTATACCACCTCAAATTAGCCATTCTTCTGATAAATATTGTCTGCATACTTCTGATAAACATCTGCAGCACTGTCCTGGATTACGCCCTACTCAGTCAGTGTTTACTTATTCAGAAACGAGGGATAGGTCATGAACAATATTTAGGGCTGATTGCCAAGCAATCTGCTTTGTTACTGGTTGCCACCAAGTTCACTTGGGAAAGCACAAACAAAAACATCATGCTTTGCAAGCCTTTCCAAACCAGTATCCTTTGAAGGCTTCGAAGTAGAGAATGAGGGATTGGTTTACTTGCAACTATAGCCCTGCTTGTTATTTCAACAAAGTAAACCAGACACTGGGAGTAGGAAAGAGACTTCCCATTTTAAAAATATGGATGTAAGACAACAAAGTCTGTTTGCAAGACTGTTTATACTGGACTGGTGTATCGCAGGATATGCACCTTTGAAAGCAACCCACAGGAGGGGCTTGATTAGATGAATGTATGTCTCCATGTCCTTCCTCTGTCTTCCTGGAAATTACATTACAACAAAGCCTTAGGCCATCCCCCCCTTTTAAAAAAGTGGAGGGGAATAGAGGATACAGGAAGACAAATCTATAAGCAGGTTCTTTTCTGATACAGCCCTTCATTCATGGTATTCTTACTGATTCAGATCTCCTGAATTTGATAATAAAATGTTTGCTGCACTTGAAAAAAGAATGAAGTATCTTCTTTTCAGGTGGGAAAACTGAAGAGGGAGTCTATATGAAACAGACCACAAACACTTTAAAAAAAAATTAAGAAATTTAAAATATTAAGTAAATATTATGTTTATATCACCTTGCAAAACAGTGAAACATTGATTGATATTACTGGTAAACAGGTTTACTTAGAATTCTTTTAAATTGCCTTACACTGGATTGTATCCTATTGTCTCTTTCCTTCTGCCAAATACTCTGCAAGGTCTTATTTTGCAGGAGAAAGAAAACCTTAGGATATAAGCTAATCTAGTGAGTTAATAACATGACTACTATAAACAAACATCGACAAAAAGGAAACAAAATCATACTTATCAAATTTCAGTCTACTTCTGCAATTCAGCAGTATGAATTGAAGATGTGAGGAAATGCAAAACATAATGTTATAATGGGGAACTGATACTGTATTGCAGGCATGTCCAACAGGTAGATCGCGATCTACCTGTAGATCGCGGAGGTGTCAGAGGTAGATCACCAGCCCCACTTGGCTCCATCTCTCCAGCAGCTTGCCCCATCGCTAGGAGAGAGCTCTTGCCGGCAGGTCGCCTGCCGAGGGCTTGCCGCTGCTGCTGATACTTTGCCCGTCTTTTTTCCCTGCCTGCGGGAATCTTGCCTGTGGGTGTATTGGGTGCACTTGTTGTTTTCGTGCCAAAAGTTTGTGGGTACCCCAGGGGACCCCCGCCCTTGCCCCGCAATGAGACGCCACAGGCCTGGCATCATACCTGGTCTCCTGCCTCTCAGAATCACCCATTCCTGCCCCCGCCCCAACACCCCTTAGAAGTGTGTTATATACCGGGCAATATCCATTCGCCCGGGTTTTAACTGAATACGCTTACCGAATTAGTTGTGTCGTGTGCTGGTTGTTGGTCGCTTTATAGTTTGCTTTCATGAAACATTTTCAGGCAGACACAACAAAGTGTCAAGAATTTGGTGATTTTGGCAGGCTTTTCCAATTTTGTTCTAACTTGCTTATGCCTTGCTTTTGAATTGGTTCAAACCATTTTATTTTGCCTAGCCTTTGCATTGATTCTACACTGTGTGCATAATTTATTAAATCATGAGTGGTGGTATTTGAACTTGTTTGGCAGTATTTGATTTTATCTGGTTTGCTGGACAGGTGTTTTGAGTTTTTTTGATGATTGTTTGGTGGTATTTGATTATTGGTGCCAGTATGATGAGTTCTTATTTTTACTTTTAGAACTGCATGTGTGGTTTTGGCATCTCCAATCCTTGTATTGCACATCAACCAGAGGTCTTCAGTTCCTGTTGATCTTTAATACTTTGGGACAGTGACAGTTTTGGACCAGACTCAGCCACTGTTTATACCAACTTAGCAGATTTGGCCTTCTTACATCCAGCCAACCCAGTATAATGAAGATGAGTGTTCCGAAGAAGAGCAAAACCTACCACTTTCATGATGAATGGGAAATGGACTACTTCTTCATCATGGTGAAAGACAAGAGTTGTTGTCTAATTTGTAATGCCCCAGTATCCTTGCCCAAAAAGGGGAATCTGGAACGTCATTATAAGGCTCTGCAGAGCAATAAGTTTGATGCTGATTTTCCACCCAAAATTGAAATTCTGAAGCTCAAAGAACTTAAAATTGGCTACTCAGCAACAGCTGATGGCGAAGCAAAGGTCACATTCGGTCAATGCAACCATAGCATCCTTCAAGGTCAGCAACCTGATTGCAAAGAAATGCAAACCTTTCACTGAAGGGGAATTTGTAAAAGATTGTTTTCTTGAAGCAGCTGACAATCTTTTTGAAGGATTTAAAAATAAGAAAGAGATCATAACTGCTATTCAAGATGTACAACTGTCAAGAAACACCGTTGTGCGGCAAATAGAAAAGATGTGTGGAGACACAACTGAACAATTGTTGGAGGATGTTTCAAATTGTGTTGCTTTCACACTCCAACTGGATGAATCTACAGACATAAGAGACATAGCCCAGTTACTAGCCTTTATCGGGATGGTTTTTGAAGACTTCAGTGTTAAAGAAGAACTACTTGGAATGATTTCTTTAAAAGGGAGAACTACCGGTCAGGAAATATTCAGTTCTTTCCATTCTTTTGTGACAAAGTGTAATCTTCCATTGCATAGACTTGTTTCCATCACTACTGATGGAGCAAGAGCAATGACAGGTGAGGTTAACGGTTTCATAGCCCTCTGTAGACAGCATGACAACTTCCCAGATTTCCTTTCTTACCACTGCATCATTCACCAGCAAGTTTTGGCAAGCAAGAGACTCAATACAAAGACTGTCATGGACATCACTTTCAAAATTGTAAATTCAGTTAGTGGAAGATCACTTCAAAGACAGCTTTTCAATCTTACTCTTGATGAAGGAGCAGTGGAAATCATTTTGCACACAGATGTAAGGTGGCTAAGTAGGCACAAATTTCTGTAAAGATTTTGTGATTTGCTGAATGAAATAAGTTATTTGAAGGAGAGGGTAGATGAGCAAGCAGAGTTGGAAGATGAGGAGTAGTCACGTGATCTGGCATTTCTCGCTGACTTGACAGGCGAACTAAGTGATATGAACCTTGAACTACAAGGTAAAAACAAATGCATCGGCAAGATGATGAGTACAGTTTCATCCTACAAGAGCAAATTTGAGCTAATGATGACTGACCTTGCAAACACTTTTGATCATTTTCCTAATACGTAGGACCATCTGGGACAATATCAAAATTTTGTTTTTCAGAACGAGAAGTATGTGACAGAAATCTGTTCTGTTATCCAGGAATTCGAAAATAGATTCTGTGACTTCCAAAAAATTGGAACAGTTGTGGAATGTCATACCCATTCAAAGTAGATGTGGACATTAAAGAAACTGCAGCTGCTATCAGTAAAAATTACTCATTGAACAAGCCACCTCTTGAAAACGAAATATTAACCCTTAAAAATGACATTTTTCTCAAGACCCATGCTGAGCAAGAAGCTCAGCTTTGGAAGCTAGCGCCTAGAGACAAATTTCCCAGCTTGAGAAGATGCAGTGAAGCTGTACGCTCCTGTTTCGGTTCAACTTGTTTGTGTGAATCTGCGTTTTCCCACCTGAAAATGACAAAGAGTACACAACGTTCCAACATGACAGATGGACATCTCCAGGATTCCCCGAGACTGGTCCTGACACAATATTCACCCAACTTCATAAAGCTGGTGGATGAAATGCAGGCTCAGACGTCTCACTAATGAGCAAGAGCAAAATATTAAAGATTGTGCAAGATCAGCCTGGATCAATACTCGACCTAAATTTAACACAAATTACTCAATAAAAGTTAAAGAAAGTTATTAACAAGCAGTCAAAAATAAACCAGCTCTTTTCCCTGTTTATACAACTTCCTTGATTGGTCTTACAGTGGTAGTTTTTACTCAGCACAGGCTACTAGGCAAAGGACCACTGAGAAGCAACCTTGTTTTTACAGTGCAAGAATTCAGGTCTATCAAATTAAGTTATCAATCAATTTCCAGCAATGAAGGGCAACTAAACTGCAGAACAAATTTCTTGGGATGTTAATTGTTTATCTGCAGGCAAAGCTTGGCACTTTCAAGTCTCAGCAATTTCAACAAAAAGCATTAAGCATGTGTATAACTCTGCTTCATCTATGGAACATACTGAAACAGCAGCTTCATACAAAAATGCCAACCTGATTAGATGTATTAGACTTGGGATTCGCATTCAAACACCTGTTCAGTCTCTAGAGACTAACTCACTGGTGAATCTTAAATCACTCTCTCACAGCTTAAGTTTCTCATCTGTAACCTAGTAGGGTATGTGACAACGCTGATGGAAGATTTAACCTGTAAAGTGCTCAATGTGTTCAATGAGACTTACTCCCAGGAAAGTGAAGTTAGGATTGCAGCCTTCATGAGTTTTCTCTCCAACCAGATGAGACAGTAGAATTATTTTCATTTAATAAAAAAATATAAAGGTAAGAAAACATGGGGAAATTTATTTCCATATTAGAATCACTGTCCAATCTAGTTTTCTGAGTTTCCCATCTCAAATAACACAGTAGCTGCAAGCCATGAACATAACAGTTCTTTAGGGAATGTTTAAAACCACATTTTCTCAAATGATGTGGAGTTCATATTTACCCCCATACTGTGTTTGAAACTATTTAAAATATCCAATTTGGAAGTACAGGTTGGGCACCCTTTAGCTAGAATTCTGAAATATGGAGTATTCCAAAATATGAAACTTTTTTTTGAGAGCCAACATTACTTTCTTTAAACTTTTTTGCCCAAAGTAATAAAATCAAACTGCAAAAAAAATCTTATTTCATGCATAAATTAAAAATATTGTATAAAATTACCTTTAATCTATGTGTATAAGGAGCACACAAAATATAAATGGATTTTGAGGTAAGATTTGGCCCCAGTTCCCAAGATTTCTCATTATGTATATGCAAGTGTTCCAAAATATGGAAAATGTTTGAATTATGAAGCATTTTCAAGTCATTATCTAAAGCAATATACTTGAACTGAAAAGCTTTATTACAGAAAAGTAGAATTTTTGGTGCAAATGCTTAAGCTCATTTTTACTTCACTTCCTCCCAGTTAATTAACAAATACTTTAATAATAGAATCATATCAGTGATGGCCAATTTTACATTTGTACTACAGAAGGAATGTTTAAAGCCATGTCCAATTTATATTGTTCCACGTATCTAACAGAAAGAAAATGAAAGCAGTTTGTCAATGAATCAGCCAACATGAAACTTCAGTTCTAATTGAGCGGGAAAATCTCACTATTCCACCTGCCTTATATCAGATAATATTCTCATTTTAAATGAGAATATCATGTTTATTAAATGGTATTAATTTCTTTTAAAGTCTGTTTTACATGCTTCATTTAAACAGCTTTAAAGCAGTAGTATTCATTTCGCTCCCATTCTATTCCTCATTAAACTTTTTTTCTTCAAAAGACCTCCACATCACAGAACCCTGAAGTACAAAAGCTATAGTCTGTTTCTCCAATTAAGGGACTATACTTTTTTCTCTCAAGAAGTAAAACACAGCTACCCTGGTTATTCAGAACCATGAATACCGACTATGCGTAACTCTCTTAATTACATCAACAGAATTGCAATAAATGTGTTCGTAAGTTCATTTACACTCCAAACGTTACTGAAAATTTTTACAGTTCAGTATATTTGTCGGTCACAGAAGAACAAACCACTTAAATGACCTAGTGTTTTGTAAATTTCTGAAAGTTTACATATGCTGGTTTGTACTTCAAAATCTCTCTCTTATACAGCCCCTTTAACATACAGATCAAACTTCACCACAATTTTTGCAAAAATTATTTTGGAGTAAGAATTGGACAACACCCACAGTAAATTCATCTGTTTGAACATGAATAGAGAGTGTGCACTCACCATATAAAAAGTGTGCTAGACTTGAAAGTAGCCATCTCTCACTAACTGATCAAGGTGTGAGTGACTGCTGTACTTGATTATACCTGTCTGTGATCTGACAGATACTTGTTTTGAATTTTTTTTAGTATTAACACACAAGACATGGAAAGCAGAACAGACTGCATTGTAAAATAATTTCTGATTAGAACCTGACTAATAGTCATGGCATTACTGGTTGAGACAAAAATATTTTGTCCCTACATTACATTTATTCAGTTATCCGAAGTCCTACTGATACCTGTGGTGGACTATGTAAACAACTTTATTATTCCCAGCTCTTATGACTGATACAATTATGCTGGCTCCTTCTATCTGCTACCTGTGGAAATACTGTACAGTGAATGGCAGGGTGCTTGTTCTCATCTGTGACTTAAACTACTACATCTACTTTATGACCCAGTGTAATAGAAGATCATTCTGCCACTGAGGCTGAGTACCAAATTATATCTACGAGTATCTCCTCTGTAACAAGGATAGGCAAACAGAAAATTTATAGATACCGTACAGCAGAATATTGAATAGATAAGTTGAACAGTTGAATAGATAAGTGTAAAGACATCGTTTCGTAGAGTTAGTCGTTTTTATCTTAGAGTCCAAACTCTAAGTTTATAGTAATACTCTGCCTTGTGGTGTTATTAAAAAAAAATCTAGCTTCTCATGGCAGATCTTTAAGAAAGATCTCTTTGGGCAATAATTTAAGCCTGAAAGAAGGGGTGACCCAAGAAACGCTTTTCTTGGGAACACAATTCATCAGTGTTTTAATAATATCCCATTTAGCTGTTAAAAAAAGGAGAGCCCGCAGTTGTTATATATTACATATACTTGTTTGATTTGCATTATATTGAACAGTGTCTCAGCTAGTAAGATACATGCTGTATTAAACATTGCAATTTATTCCAGGTATAACACCATAAAAAGATCTTAGCTGTTTTATAGCAGTGTCAAAGGGATATGTCCAAAAACAGCTGATTTGAGAGTATACGTGGCAAAAATGTATCTGACGGTAAGGACTAGTTTATCATTATACTCTAAGTAATGATAAATGAGGTAATAAACAATGAGGATTGGTCTTCTAATTCTCTCAATATGGATGTCATCTCTTATAATTTAATAATTGAGAGATCACATTGGGAGAATTAGAAGATAAACAATCCTCAACTCTGAAGCATTACTTTTGTTACATTTATGTTGTTAAAGTTGGTACATTCAGCACTTTCAACAACTCAAATCTTAACTCATATTCATACTTAGCATTACCAATATGTTTCAACTCAGAGTAGATTCTAATCTATTCAGACATTCTATGCTACAATAATGCCACTGATATGTGAATCAGTGTTCAATTTGAACTTCTGCAGTGCAGCCTTTTCTCAGTTGTCACTCCCCTCATGTCCCATGCTTCACAATTTGTGCTTGATTTCCCTTTGTTCTTACCATTAATTCTGGATTTCCCTCCCCCTTCTGTTCAATCCTCTCTTCCAATACAGTCCCAGAAGATGGACCCCACTGTCTCTCTGGTCCCCACCAGCTGCCCTATTAAGCTTCTGTTTCATTTTGTATTAAAAACACTCAGCTGGGAAATGCTTAATATCCCTGACTCCATTGAAGGAAACCTTCGACACAGATGTTTCCAGGCAGACAATGGGGGGGGGGGGCATATTGCTTATGAAAAACCAGAACAGTTTGCCACACTAGATGCTGTGCCAGAACCACCATCCAGAGCGCGATACCATAGTCTTCCAAGACTGAAGGTTGCCAACAACATTTTGAAGCTAGATTTTGATACCTGCATTACAGTTGTGATTGATGTAGGTTACATTTAGAATCCCTATAGAACATAGGACAGTGATGCTGACCACCAACTGCAATTTTCATTTCAGAAGACTAAATTGTTCCCAAAATGTTAATCCAAACAGGGAACAGTACATTAAGATACTCAGGAAAACTATCACTATTGGTGAATAGTAAAAATGAAGCAGGGGGAGAAAATGAGTACAATACAAGGTTCCCAGGTAGCAAGATACCTTTTAACCCCTGCTAACTGGGTAAGAGGCACTTTTTCAAGTGGGTGCTCCTCTTTTTAGCAGGGGGAGAGTAACTGGCCCACCTCAACCCAGCAGTGTCTTTTCTCATGACTGTCTGCTGGTGTTTTTTTTTTTTTGTTTGTTTTTTTTGCATCTTTTTAGATTGTGAGCCCTTTTGGGACAGGGAGCCATTAGTTATTTGATTTTTCTCTGTAAACCGCTTTGTGAACTTTAGTTGAAAAGCGGTATATAAATACTGTTAATAATAATAATAATAATAATGACACAAGGTGACAGAATGTGGATTTAGCAAACCATGATAAAAGCAAAAGTACAATCATATTTCTAAATGTACTGTAAATGATTTTTCACATGAATACTACTAATGTATAATGTAACTTCAATGCATTTAAGGACAAAGAAAGTGATAGATAAAATTAAATCCAGACACGACAGAGGTTCAGGAAACCTGCAACCGAGGAAATGAATTCTCAATCTGCTCTGGGCAGGGTTGCATACTCCTTGTAAGGCTAGGCTCACAGTTTGGGGGTACTCTTGAACCAAGCTTTGGCTAATTATCATGGCTGTAGCTCACTGCACCTTTGCCCAGCTTAAGATGGAGCACAAACTGCATCCTCTCTTACACCTAGTTATTTGTTTTGACAATTTGTTACATACTCTTTGCATTTGCAGCAATTTTTGTAATGTTATTGTTTTGATTTGTTATTATATTATTTTTAATTTCTGTTGTGGACACCATGGGCATCTCCCAAACAGAGGGAAAGGCAGGAGACAATTATTTTAAAACAAACAAATGACATCAGAAACAACAATTTAGTAAAAATAACTCGGGTACCCATCTGTCTAAAATTTTGATACTGACACCTAGAAATGTCAAATAGCATATTTAGTTACAGCAAGTATTAAAAAAGACTCTACAGCAGTGGTTCTCACAGTTTTAGCACCAGGACCCACTTTTTAGAATGAGAATCTGTCAGGACCCACCAGAAGTGATGTCATGACCAGAAGTGGCATCATCAAGCAGGAAAATTTTATCAATCCTAGACTGCAATCCTACCCACACTTACCCAGGAGTAAGTCCCATTTACTATCATTGTTAAAAGTATATACAGCCTGTTCAAAGTACAGGTCTGTAACAGTTCCTCAAATGCAGTCACACACCATTGCAGCATCAAGTCTAATACATTAAAAAGAAAATACTGAAATGAATGGGGACCCACATGAAATTGGCTTGCAACCCACCTAGTGGGTCCCAACCCACAGTTTGAGAAACACTGCTCTACAGGATAACCATGAAGCCTGCTGAATAGAAAATATATTTGGAAAGAACTAAACTTCCAAGGAAGGCACAGTTAATTTTCACAACTACAATCAACTGTATAGTATTTGTGACATGGGTCTCAGTTCATGACCTACGGTTTTGCTAATTATAAAACAATGCTTGATTTTGACCTTCTAGTGCAAAATCAGACATATCAGATGCATGCAACAGTCCCCCATTTATTTTATTGAACAGCTAGAAGAAGTTGTTACTAGGAATAAAAAATTCCTCAGCATGATAAAAACACTACAAAAGCCTAGTTTTAAAAAACTAAAAGCAGTTAAACCAACTCAAGGGCATAAGTAGCAAACATCAGAAAACACAACAGTTTTATAAATAACTCAGAAAACAGCCCTGAAAAGAATCTTCAACCTCCAATAAAATACTGGCAAGAAAGGGATGGACACACACTGGAAGGATATTTCACAGTGTGAAGGGCACTACCAAGCAGACTCTCTAGCAAGTTGTTACCAGTCAAAGTTCAAAAGGTGGCAGGACATGCAAGAGACCCTCCCTCCCAAACCTTGATAGCAAATTCATATTGAGGAAGGCATTTGGGTTCCAAGAAGCTTAGGGCTTAAAGTCATTACTTGCACACTTTGAATTGTGTGCAGAAACACACTGGTAGCCAGTGCAACTAAAACAAAAGCAAGACGTGATAATAGGTCTCATGCCAGTATTCTGCATCAGGTGAATCTTCCAATGGGTTCTCAAGGGTAGCCCATGTAAAGTGAATTGCAGTGATTCAATTGTGGTGACTAAGGCATGGATCACTGTAAACAGGTCAGAATGACACAGTAACGAATTGCACATGGACAAGGGGGAATAGAGTAGTGAAAAACACTTTTTTCTACCTCAAAACCACTCTCCTCAATGTGCTTCTCTACTTATGAAGAGACACCCCATATCTTTTCCCCTCAAGCTGGAAACATAGTTCAGGGAGGGTAATTTTGACAGGAATAAGAACATACACCCTTCCACTGCTCCTCTGATCAAAAATTCACAGACTGTCTTGGTTTCCTTTGATTCAAGAATAAAGTTTAGAATTCTGTTATGAGTATCTGTCATATACTGGCTAGTCTGGGAAGAAAACTTTGCGTAAGTTTTGAAGTCCTTCATATTCACTACCACTGAACTGATAATGCCTCATTCAATTGCAGAATCAAATCTTATTTCCAGGTAATGAGTCTACTGCTTCATGATTCTGAAATACTTAATTTACATTCTGCATGTCGCAAAGGTTTCCAATAAGCAAAGAAAAGTGTTGGACTAGTAGCATGTTGATCTCTACACAACTATTAGCTTCAGATTGCAGTTTTAAAAAATTGCTTCTAATATGTTTGTTACACTGAGACTCAAAATAATTCTGAAAGATAAAGGCATACTACCAAACAAATGACCTATCGGTTTGAGAATGTAGCTGACAGACGCAACAATTTTGCCAAAATCCACATTCATGAAGCATAAAGGAATAAAAAGCCATACAAATCCTCTTTTCTGCAAGCATGACTGATATCATTGTTAGAATAAAAACCACAGTGAGGAAACCCCTCCAAATGAATCAAGGGTAAAAACACAGCAAGGGATCAAATGCTGACTACGATCACAATCAGAAAAATGGCTTGCGTAAACGGCTTTCTGCTAATGCAATGAAAACTATTAAAAACGACCCTTTCTAGATTTCCTCAAAAGCAAAACGACATAATTTCCTTTGGTAAATTGTTACAAGAACTAAGCGACTACAACTAAAGTATAAAGGAGTGAAAGGTAGACAGAAGAAATACTTAACAGAATTGTGTCTGGTCAAATACTCTGCTGGATATAGCACTGATATTCTATAAATATCAATATATAGCATGGAGGGCCACCTGCTTTTCAGATGAAGTACAATAACAAAAGCACAATGTCCCCATCCTTTCACAATGCGTTTAATATTAGAGGAGCTGTCCAGCAGGATGAATAAGCAAATCTTCAATCCTAAGTGCACGTGAAAACACACACACACACGCTGAAATCCCACTGAATTCAGTAGACCTTTCTCCAGAGTAAACATGCCTAGGATCATGCTGCAGAACTCATCAGCCTGACCATACGTTTACTTAGCACAACAGTGATTACTGCAAGTAAGTGTGCACAGGATTGCAGCCTTTGTGATTTCACAATAACCTGACAAGTGTGTTTATGCCATTTTGAATGTGACACTTCAAATAAACTGGATTAGTTTTTACCCTATAAATCCAGAACACTGTACAGCTTGTAGTGCAACTGTGTTAATAAAAACAAGAAAAAGGTCATGCACTATCTTTATTGTCAAAGCCAAGTATAGAGAAGTAATGAAGGCAGAGAAGATTCACTGTTAGTAGTTCTTAATTATATTGAAACAAAGTATACAGTATTTTAAAAGTGTGTCTAATTTTGGTTCACAAGAAAGACACCACAGATGGGATCTAAAGAGCTACGTAAGAGGAACCCAAGGGTTTGCAAGTGCCTAGTGGAATATTTTTCCTCTTTGAACACCAGATCCTATGCCACAGCAAAAACTTGAAACAGAATGAGCAGTGTTCTAAAAAAATAAACAAAAGTAGTTTGTGACATAGTGTGGAGTCTGCTAATTGACAGATGTCTAAAGCCCACTTGAATGACTGGAACTACTTCAATTCCGCTCCACTGACAGAAAAGGATCTGTAACATACATTTTTGTATCTGAATTTTTTGAACGACCCAATCATTTTGTTCTGAAATGACCTTTTAGTATTATTTTCCCTCTAATAGTATATTGGGTGGTCCCATGCCCCCCCACTACAATAGAGAATCCAGGCCACCCAGAAAAAGAAACTGTTTCCCAGGAGACATCCCAAGTACGCAGAAAAATACTGGATATAACACTAGGCAAAACATGGGAAGACTAAGTGGCAATACAAGGACAGAGCATAGGTACAAGTGCACAATGTTCAGGGTGTCCTGCTGCTTACAGACCTTCAGCCTAGAGTCTATTTGGGGGGGGGGAGTTGGAACTTGGGGACACACAACTAATGGTGCATATAAGCTGTCCCAAAACTACGCTCCAAGGGAGTCTGCCCTCAGGTCAATCATAGTGATTAATATGGAGGCAATTTTTTTCATTAATCACCACCCCTCAGACTACTACTAGCAAGGAAGTAGACCAGTGGTTCCCAAACTGTGTCCCTAGAAGCCTTGACAGCTCTCCCAGGTAACACCATCTTGGTCAGGCTGAGATTGCACGATTGCCACCATGACAGGGCCCCCATGAATGAAGCATGCTGTAACCATGGCAAGTTTGGGAACCACTAGAATAGACTTACAGCTTAAATGGTCCTGAAGGAAGGAAGTAGGGCAGGATGCACTACTTAAGCGATTCCCAAACTCATCAACAGCTGTGAACCAGTGTAAGTCGGGGAGGGGTTAAGGCAGTGACATGATCCCCAAGATCATGCCTCTGCTGGGGACAAAGGAGGGTTTTTTAAACTTACCATTCCAAGCAACAGCCTCTGGGGGGTGCTGAAAGCCCCATGGAGCCCTCCGCAGGGCTCCTCAAGCCTCAAAATAGCAAAAAAGTAATTGGAAACCACTTCTAGTTTGCAATCACGAAACTGGAAGTGCTTTCTGATAGCTTTTAAAAAACTATTCTGAAACTTGTGGTGGACTCTCTGCACTCCCCACAGAAGCTGGCACTTTGAACAGTAAGTTTTAAAAGCCCCCCTTTTGTCCCTGGCAGTGGTGAGATCCTGGGGATCATGCTGCTACCTTCCCCCTTCCCCTGCCCCTTAAGGGATCAGAGGTAGGACCTCTCAGACCGGGGCATCGCAACAGCGCAGTTTGAGAACCTCAGCACTACTGGAGCTCACTCCCCCTCCCCCCCAAAAATCTTTCCCATATAGCATGGAGAGGAAATAAAATCCATGCACAAGAGCCAAGCTGTGTGCTGTATCAGTCCCCAATCTAACCTGCATGTCATCAGAACAAAGGTGGAAAGAAACATTTCCCCATTGTTTTATACCCCCCCCCCCACAATGTCTCACTGGGCCCACAATTCATTAGTTTCTTTGAGAACCTTCAAGCTGAAGAATGAGGTACAAAGTTTAATGCCTATAACTGTGGTTTAGTTCAAATATCATGAACGTGGGGGGAGGGAGATTAAGAATTAAGTTGGTAGTACGTGATAGAGCTGAAGGAAGAAGAAAGAGATGGGTATAGCCTTATAATAATGCATATCCTTTGCAAAGAGGCAAAGAAGGAAGGCCCATAGCCAGGGAGACAGACCAGGGACACACTACACTTGCTCCCAGTGTGGAAGGGATTATCACTCCTGAATCGGCCTTTTCAGCCACACTAGACACTGTGCCAGTTGCCAACAATCCTTTGCAGAACAGAGTATCCCTTGAAAGGATGAAAAAGCTGATACCATATTTGACAATTGAGAGGTGTTAAGGAAAGGCCTCACTGGAAAGAGACATTGTCCATGATGGCCAAAAGTTGGTACAAACCAAAATAGCACAATACACTGATGACAGAAAGGAACATGTCCAATAAAATTTTCTGCCGCTGTAAAAAAAAAAAAGTAGCTTGCTGAAACAGAGTGATAATTATACTAACACATCACTTATTACAAGGTACATCCGGAGGACAAAAAGTAAAGCAACTTCAGCCACAGATGTTTCTCTTAAACTTGAAAAAAGCATAACATTGAACCTGATTAAAATATTTATCTGAAAGTCATCTCCATCCACATTCGTTCTGTAGCAACATTTAAATGTTGAATTAGTCACTCAAAAATATTCAGTTCAATTAACACAAATATCTGAGAAGCCAAGAAATGCAGGATTCAGATCCTCACAGACAGCAGAACACAAGGAAATATACAACAGAAGTCAGTCTGAGCCAGACATTTTAGGATTACAGATACTGTCATAGTGTGCGGAATTGCTCAAGTAATTGCCATATCACCCAACCTAGCATAGGTTCAATTTGAAGCCATGTACTGTAAGCCTGATTATAAGTGCCTGCACCAGGGATGCTACTACATCTGTTTTTATGCCAGTGTAAGTATTGTTGGCATCCTGTGATTCGCAGGAATCAAACTACCTCTTCCATCAAAACTTTACACCTCCCAATCCTGCTCCAAGCAAAGTTTTGCATAGTGCAAGTATCCCTGAAACTGCCCAGTAAAAGATTTGTCCTCTTAAAAGAGCAGTAAGCTACTGTTACATAGGAGAATTCACCCGAAAGAGCCAGTGGTAAAAAAGAAAAAAAATCAGAGCTTGGGTTTCATATAAGCTTAGGATGGGGGGGGGGGCAAGATTTAGGACAAATTCATATTCCAATACACTGTGGGTGAAACATACAAGTAAAAAATAGGCCCACATCTTTCTTTATGCACAATGAGGACTAGAAGCTTAATTAATGATATTAAACATTCTAAACTAAGCATGGTCTAGGTCTACTCAGAGTATAGGTTTTACTCCACTCAGTGGCAGCTTCCCAAGTCCTGTGCTTAGGATGGAAGTGCCAGACACTAGAATAGGATTTCTCCTTACTGGGTATAATCACAGTGAATGAAGAATCCGTAAACACCACAAAAGGTTTTCAGATTAACTGTGCTATGAAAAAGTATTTCCTAATCTTACTATACTTTAAAGTTCATTTATGTTGTATTAGCTGTAAAACATTTTCATACTGCAAGAATACACACTCTTATCACAAAAAGGCTACTGAGTCATGAACACTGTTGAATTTTTAGTACTTAAACACTGATTTCCATAAGGTACAGAAAAACATCTCTTACTTCCCTGTTTCAGCAACACACACACACAAATCTATACCAATATCCATAAAAATAATGTAAGCAAGAAAGCAAGACTACATAGGTCAAAATAGCATCAAAACAGCTGCAGCAGACCCACCTCAATGCAATTACCCAAACCCCTCCCGCCAAATCCTTGTGCCTTTCCCCAGATAAAGAGGAAGAAGAAAACCACACACATGTAGAAACATATCTGGGGGAAAGGCAACAGTCTGAAAGAAGTGGATTGTGTAAGCATGGTCAGAGTCATAGTTATAACTTATAGTAAATGTAGCTGGCTCCCAGAATGCAACAGTGTCAGAATGAGAAGTAACCATGTTCACCACCCACTGTGACCTACTTTTCTCAAGTTCCTCGAAGTGATCAGGGAGCTCCCATACTGATATCAATAGAACTTATGTTCAAGCATGAATTCTTAAAACTGTAACCTTCATGTGCCACAGGTTGGCCATCCCTCTTGTACATGTGCCACTAGTGGCACGCAGACATTTCTTAAGTGCCACATGCAAAGTCACCACACCAACCAACACAGGGTTACACAGCCACAAGCGCACAGTGTTTCTCCCAACATGAAGCAATAAGGCCCAGGGTATGTTTTAAAAGCAAAGTTTAAGGATTACTATATGATCAAAAAAATAAACCCAGACTCCCTGTGACAGACTGACATACACATGGCAAAATATCTGATCTTTTCATTTGAACAAACTTTGAGCACCAATGGCAGCACAATGCCAAAAATGCCTATTCTATTAATTAAGTAGACATTTCCAAGGGTTATTACTGTTTTTCTTCATAAGAAAAACTTGAAGAACTGAGATTTTGCACTTGTAATGGAATACAGGTAGCATCAATGCTAGAAGCACTTAAGTCTAAGCAAACCAATAGCCAGTGTATTTCAGATAGGCGTGTTTTTTTTTTGCCAGCTACCAATTAAGTTAATAGCACAAATCTTATCAAGTACTCCCCCTTGGACTGTCCAACTGCCTCTTCAAGTTAGAAGACCTAAGATAGATCCCTAAGATCATTCACCTTAACTTCCAAAGCCAGTGTTTTATGTTCTGACACATGACAATGCACTTGAGCATCTACTGTACGAATGCTGCTCACAGCCATTATATTCAGCATTTGTTCATATGCTGGACCAAACACAAGCCCTTTCAAGGAACTTCAGCAAAAACACATGATATTCATTTTCAAACAACAGATGGGAGAAACTACTCTTCATAATACTTGTGGGTGGACAAGTCACATGATTCAAAGAGATGCACATTTACAAGCACAGATGCTTTCACTATGAACACAAGGAGGAAGACATACGCACACAAGATATGCTCTCCTATCATGACAGATCATAAAAGAAATTCCATGTCAAAACAGCATTGCTTAGGCAATACAGTCATTATCTGTTAAGAGAACAAACATAATAAGCTTACAGATTTTATAAGAGATCTGCATATCAGAATGCAGCTGTTTTGCCTTCTTACAAAACATAGCAATTTAGAAAAAAAATATATAGCCCCAACATAGAACAGTTTCAGTGAAAGCTGAAACTGCAATAGTTAATCTCTGAAAGTTCAATCTTGTGAGGAGTACTTCCATATTAAAATGGGATGAGCATTAACAATTATTATCTGGATTAGCTACAAGCCATAAACATTCCTGTCTAAACCATTTGATGAGCAAAGCCAAATCTGCGTGCACGGCAGAACTTTATGAAAAGTGAAACAGTTTAAGTGAACCTGTTTGTTATCAAACTTGGCATAGATGATTATTCATTTTAGTTTGCATAATAAACTCATCTTCTACAACAGTTGCTTCGGAATATGTCTACCTTTAAAGGAACCCATTCCAAATTGGCTCATCTATCCAGGAACTCTGGAACATCTGTCATGGAAATAAAAGAGTTGTCACAGAGACTGAGGTGTGAACTATACATGTAGGGCAGTGGTTCCCAATTTAGGGTACATGTAACCCCACGGGTACCTGCCAGGACCTTTAGGGGTACTTGAAAAAGAATTGAACAATGGTAGAAAAAAAACCAGGTCTGTATTAGAATGCCTTATGGGATTGACAAGGCAAGAAGGAAAGCAGCTAGGTGGCTGCCAAAACCCCAGCAACTGCTGGTTTTTTGTAATCGATTCATGTATTATCAGATATGGATCAGTAGCTGAAAACATATAAATTTGGAATAACAGCAAATTTATTTACAATCATTTTGCTAATATGAGGGGTACAATTCATGGAATTGGACTGCCAAGGGTATGCAAGTCCTGCCTAAGGCAGGGGGGTTTTCCTGTCTAAGGCAGGGGGTTGGACTAGATGACCTATTAGGCCCCTTCCAACTCTATGATTCTAAGTGGAAAAAAATTGGGAACCACTGATCAGGTCTGTCAACACCACAGACCTACAAGAAGTCAAGTGTGTCCTAGAATATACTCGACATTCACCTGCACAGTGTAAAAGAAAACTAGTAGTGATGAGGTGTCTTCTAAAGAACATCATCTGCAGTTACTGATTTTCTCATTGAAGAACAGGAATAAACTTGCAAAGAACCTCAGAGATCCTCAGGCACAGTTTGAAAAACAGTGACTAGCCTACATCATCTACAATTAGGATGAACTCCAAATACTAAGCATTTGATGAACCAATCAAAGCACATAAAGCAACCTGAAGATCAACAGAAGTCTAACTGCTGTATTTCACAAATAAAGTATAATTTTGCAAAGACATATTTGAACAAATGCTTTTTCATATCCTATCTATGTGCTGAGAAGATGATACAATCTGTTTTTGGCAACACTGAAAGAAATCCAAGCAGGAAGGTCTTGTGTGACAGTAAGCAGATCTCATCCATTAAAACACAGCCTTTTAAAGAATACTTCCACAATATCATCCCAGAGTATTGGTAAAGAGTAATCAAATTCCAGTAATAAAATGTAAGTATCAAATGCCACAGTACTACAGACAAGACTTGTAGAAGTTCACTTGTCTGAGAAGCAACCAAAAAAGTTACAAATACTACTGAAATACAAGAGTTAGAGAGTTGTGAAAGAAGCAGTCATTTTGTCAATGGTTCAAAATTTTAACAGATCCTTCATTACAAAAGAAGCTGCAATTATAGGCTTTTTTAATAATGAAATCCTATAACTAGGCAAGTTTCTCTCGTCAACTATCCATAACACAACAGTTGAAAATGTTTGCGCAAGTCCTTCACTGACGACAAATGATTTTTAAAAGTCAGAGTACAACCAGGAGTATTGTGTCCAGTTCTGGTCGCCATATTTCAAAAAGGATATAGTGGAAATGGAAAAGGTGCAAAAGAGAGCAACTAAGGTAATTGCTGGGCTGGGGCATCTTCCTTATGAGGAAAGGCTACAGCATTTGGGCCTCTTCAGCCTAGAAAAGAGACACCTGAGGGGGGACATGATTGAGACATACAAAATTATGCAAGGGAAGGATAAAGTGGATAGAGAGATGCTCTTTACACTCACATAACACCAGAACCAGGGGACATCCACTAAAATTGAGTGTTGGGAGAGTTAGGACAGACAAAAGAAAATATTTCTTTACTCAGCGTGTGGTTGGTCTGTGGAACTCCTTGTCACAGGATGTGGTGACGGCATCTGGCCTGGATGCCTTTAAAAGGGGATTGGACAAGTTTCTGGAGGAAAAATCCATTACAGGTTATAAGCCATGATGTGTGTGTGCAACCTCCTGATTTTAGAAATGGGCTAAGTCAGATGCAAGGGAGGGTACGAGGATGCAGGACTCTTGTTATCAGGTGTGCTCCCTGGGGCATTTGGTGGGGTCGCTGTGGGATGCAGGAAGCTGGGCTAGATGGGCCTATGGCCTGATCCAGTGGGGCTGTTCTTATGTTCTTAACTTTGAGTTCACTAGCATCTTCTAATGCAGTGTTTCCCAAACTGGTGGGTTGTGACCCAACAGGGGAACTGGCCATTCCCCCTTAAGAAAAAAGCCCAGAAATGGGTGTCCTGATAGTGCTGCAGTGATTGCTAAAGTGCTGGGAGCAAGGGGCTTTGTAACATACCAGGGGGGTTGTGCTGGCTTCCAGGAGAGTACAGGAGGCTTGCAGCCCACTTGACAGACCTCCCTGCTGCTCCAAATAGCTCCAATTGCCAATTGAGGTGGCGCCCTCAGGGCTCCTCCACTCCAACCTTGCAAATACTTTAGGAACTGCTGTTGTAATGCAAAAAGTTTCATGAACAAGTATGTATCCGGCTTATGTCTAAGAGAGTGCTTAACATACTGGCATGTTTTTATTGCACAAAAGAGTTTAAGCTTTTCAGTTGATCATTGTTTTTAGTGAAGCTGTTCATAACCAAGAATATCCATTTGACTGTTTGGATCATCCATAATGGATGTAAATAAGTTACATGACTATGGCAGTGCCAGCTGGCCCACTAGTTACATGAATGTCATAATCTGGCTACTGTCTTCCAGGAGTAGTGGAACATCCCACAAGCTGTACCATTTCCAGTCCTCTCCTGTTGCCACTTCTGGGTGTATGGGTGCCTCAACTAACATCAATTTTCTGGGAAACACGCTATTGTAGAGACTGAACAACACATGAACTACCTTGAACACATTTCCCTGAATCAGAAAAATGCTGAAGCTGAAATTGAAGTGGGAAGCTTGGGGCTCTACCAAATATCCAGGAGCACTTCTGCTGGAGCAGGCATGCCTCCCAAAATGTGCCACCCAAATCAGCCGACTCGGTCTTACAGTAGAACTGGCCCTGCTAAGACAATGTTTAGATTAACAGAGAAAGAATTTATAAAATCTAGTGCCTTGGCAAGAAAATTAACATGCCTCACATATTGAATACCCCACAGTAGAGAAGGAAAATATAGCTTGCTAAAATGATTGGTTGCTTTGAAGACTCAGTTATAGCATGCTACATAGGATGCTTAGCTTTTTATATACTCTGAACATCATTCAGGCTGAAACTTAAGGTGTCTGTAAAGATTACAAGACGCAAGGCCTTACAGAGCCATACCTATAAGAGGCGATGCCCAGTCTACATGCAGCACACTGCTTCAACACATTCAGCAGCTGGAATTCTCTTATTAACTCAGGATTACATCATTAAACAAAATTCTGACAGCTGGCACAACTGATAAAGATGTCAGTGGCTTCAAGATAAAGTGGATATTTGCTAAAGCCCCAAATACTAGGTTCCTAGAGGGAGAATTATTTCTTAAAAACCTTTTCACTCGAGGCTCTCTTTTATAATTTCATACTGTGCAATATTTCATCAAGATGTAAGGAAGTTATTGATAATATACAGAATTTACTACCAGTTAATACTGGAAGCCTAAGGTGCACAATGCATCAAAAACTCTACAGATATTGTAAATTAACAGTCCCAGATCTTAGGCACGCAGTTTTTATTAAAACGCACCTGGAATATAAATTATATTATGTCCTCAAAGTTTACTACTTTCAGAGGGGATAAAAGTGTTGAGCTGTTTGCAGCAAAACGTAACCATTATGTTGCGCCTTAAAGACTAATACATTTCATGTAACATAAGCTAATTTACTAGATGCTACATGTACTATGCATACTGGTTGCTAAATTGATGTACTTAAACTTCTGCATCAAATTGCATCTCAGTGCATCCATAGCAGAACATACATTTACTAGAATGAAAGCTTTTTAGAAAAAAATATGAGAGAGCACATGTAATCCTAAAATTAAGTATACTAGTTTCTGTTATAAGAAGAGAACTGAAACTCTACTTTGTTAAAATGAATACAAACAACTGGAAATATAACACAACCAAAAAGGTAACTCAAGTCATTTCTAATTCCATGAAGCATTGCAACTTCAAAGTTTGTATAAATGTCACAGGCTTATCTAAAGAGCAAACCGCCCATCCCATTTCCTTGTTGATGTAAAAACAGGAACTGTACACATCACACTCCAAATGTGAACCATAAACAATTAAATAATTAACAGCCCAATAGACATCTCACCCTTCTAAGGGTGACAGGTTCAAGAATTCAGACCCCTGGATTCCACTGAATGCTTTAGCTTTAAAATCATACTAGATGTTCCTTGACAACATTATTTCAAAAATAATTCATTACACCAGGGGTGCTCAATAGGTGGATTGCGATCTACTGGTAGATCGCGAGGCAAAATGAGTAGATTGGGGAGCCCTGTCTCTCCAAACTGTTAATATGTCAGTTTCGTCTACTGACTAGATGAAACTGACATATTTAGCTGACACTAAACTGACACTGAAACTGACACTTTAGCTGCTCTTCAGGCATGCAGCAACAAAACTGATGAAACTGACTATACTCCAGCAGGGGCTCCATACATTAAAGGGGGTGTCTGTCAGACGCTTCCTTCCCCCCTGGTAGATCTCCGGGCCTTGCTGGGTTTCAAAGTAGCTCTCGAGCAAAAAAAGTGTGAGCACCCCTGCATTACACTTTCATAGAAAAGGGGTCAGAAGATAAAAGCAGAACTCTCTGAACCATAGAATTTTTGTCAGCAAAACAGATGCAAATTTTTGTCAGCAAAACAATTTAACTCTGTCATCATCAACACAGTGTAAGAAAACACATTAGAATCCAATCAGAATTCACTCTGTGTGTGTGTGTGTGTGTGTGTAATAAAAACCTATTATTATTAAGCAGCACTGCTTTGGTTAACAACTCCATGACTCCACCGCAATATACATACCAATCTCCTCTACCTGAGCTGCTTTGTTCACTCTACCAAATGCTTATACAACTGCTGAGCACCCCCCTTCCTCCTCCAAGATTCAAAACTGTCACCACCATATCCTCATGCATGCCCACCATCTTTCTCCCCCTTCCTGTCAATACAACAAAATACAAGTGATTAATAACTAAGGGTGACCAGATACAAATTAGGACAGAGTGCCTATACCTTTCAACCCTTGCATAGGGGATTTTGGCAGGTGTAGCTCAACAGGGAAAGGTTTAAAAAGATGCACCTGCCAAAATTCCTTTTCTATACAACAGTTAAAGGTACAGGCACTCTGTCCCCCTCTTTGTATCTGGTAGTCCTATTAATCACTCTCACACACACACAAAGAAAAACTGGGCGAGCTGAAAAAGAGGGGGGAAAGCACTTTTAACACATCACATCCCTTCCCCCTGCAGAAGGGAGATCCCCAGGAGTGGTAGCAATGGGGGGGGGGGAAGCTGGTGGAGAGTGGGATGCTAAATGGATGCTGTGTCTCTGATGCTGACCCACCATCTCTCTCTCTCCCCCACCACACACAAACACACCATTATCCATCCAATGCAACTGATCACCATACTGAGGCTGCAATCCTATCCACACGTACCTGGGGGTTAGCCCCATTGACTGTAAGTAGGCATGCCTAGGGTTGGACTCTCAGGCTGACAATGCAACCCACACTTACTTGGCAGTAAGCCCTGTTGACTATAATGGTGCCTGCTTCTGAGTAGATAAGCAGAGGATGGGCCTCTTAGGCTAACATACTAGGAGTAAGCTCCATAGACTATAATGGGACTTCTGAGTAGACATACAGAGGATGGGGGCTCTTAAGCTGCCACCCTATCCACACTGATCTGGGAGTAAGCCCCACTGACTATATTGAACTTACTTCTGAGTACACATGCCTAGGATGGAGCTTACTTAGCTGGAAGTAAGCCCCAGTGGGACTTAATTCTGAGTAGGACCTTAATGCCTAGGACCAGGCTCTTATGCTACAATCCTATCCACACTTAGCCTGGGAGTAAGCCCCAATGGAACTTACTTCTGAATAGACATGCCTAGGATGGGGCTCTCAGGCCACAAATGTATCCACACTTACCTAGGAGTAAGCCCCATTGACTATAATGGGACTACTTCTGAGTAGACATGGATATGATTGGGCTCTCAGGCTACCATCCTATCCACAATGGGAGCAAGCCCCGCCGACTGTGATGGGGCTTACTTCTGAGTAGACGTGCCCTAGGATGGGGCTCTCAGGCTGCCACCCTATCCACACTTACCTGGGAGCAAGCCCCGTTGACTATAATGGGCCTTACTTCTGAGTAAACACGCCTAGGATGGGTGCTCTGAGTCACAGCCTCTCCATCCCATAATTCCTCCTCTGACACGGATGAGGCAGACCCGCAGACACGGTCCCCCCCCACGAGGTCAGCAGCTGCAGCTGAGCCCCCCCCCCGTTCCATCTCAGCCTCCACCCCGCACCGTCCCTGCGCCACAGCCTGTTGCCCCACTTGGCACCGCCTCCTCTTCCTCCTCCGTGGGGACGGTGCCCACCGCCGTGCCAGCAGCAGCGACGGCGGCACCTGACGCCGCCCCAAGGCCGGCTCCCGGGGCCACGCATCCTCCTCCTCCTCACGCCGCCCCGAGGAGGAGGCTCTGAGGGGCCGCCGCCGAAGCCCGCGCCGCCGCCGCCGCCGCCGCCCGCCTCCCCTCAGCGCTCACCGTCCTTCTCCTCATAGACACGCGCTGGGGTAAAACTGGGTGAGGAGGAGGCTGGGGGGCAACCGTCTCTACCGCTGCGGCTCTTCCCGACACCTCCCTCCGCGCCAGCCAGCCAGCACGCGCACGCGCGCACACGTTACCTGCCCAGTGGGCGAGATGAACACCCCAGGTCTCGCTCTCCTCTCAACCACCTTCTCTCTCCTCTCCCCCCTCCCCATAACATAGTAGTAAGTTTCTATTGGTCGAGCCGGGGGAGGCGGGGCCGCTCCGCCGCTCGGCCATTGGTCGAGAGCGATGGAGAGGCGGGGCTTCTGGTATATATTGCGTGTGGTGGTTGGGAGGCAGGCGGTGCCTGCGTTATAGGAGGGGGTGCGCGGGCGACACGCGAAGAGGCAGTGGGCTTGTTTGGGGGGGGAGAAGCAGGAGGACAGTAAGAGCGTGCGCGCTAAAAAAAGGAGGGGGTGAGGGGGATAGAAGGAACAGCAACACACACACAGGCGCGCGCGCGGGAGAAAGAGGGGGTATGTTTCTGTGTGGAGGCTCGCTCGAGAGGAGGTGGGGGGTGGCAGGAACAGCCGACGCGCGCGCGGGAGAGGGGGTTGTTTCTGTGAGGAGACCAAAACGGAATAACGGCCATCTGGGTCAGTGAGGGGAGGGGGGAGGGAGAGCGCGCGCTCCCCCCCGCCCACCGATTAATCTCGTTAGCCTGACAAGGCTGCCTCAGCCTGCCTTCGTTCCCCTCACACAACAGTGGGTGGGGGGGCTGAGGGGGAGACACACATGAGGACCACGGCCTGATTCTCTGCTAGAGACCTTCCTCAGAAGGCTGTCAGTCAATAAATGGCAGTTTCTTAAGCACATCCTGGGTCAGGCCAAAAATGGTTCCCCTCAGACCAGCATCCTTGTTCCCCGCACACAACGGCCGAGCCGACAGTGGCCAACCCAGTGGCACGTGCGCCACCAGCGGACATGTGCGGATGCTCGTGGCGCACTCCGAGTCACCATCTACGGGTGACTTGGCGTCGCTTCATGACCTTCCGCTTAAGCACGGGCCGCACCTGCGACTACAAAGTCAGGCCAAGAGACCCACCGCAGCCCAGCATTGTTCCCATACACATTGGCCAAGCCGGCAGCACGTGTGCCACAAGCAGATGCCTGTGGACGCTTGTGGTGCACGCCAAATCACCATCTTCGGGCGATTTGGTGTCGCTTCACGACCTTCTGCTTAACCACGGACCGCATCTGCGACGACAAAGTCAGGCCAAAAAAGGTTCACCTCAGCCCAGTATCATTGTTCCCATACACAACAGTCAAGCCGGCTGCACGTGTGCCACAAGCAGACGTGCGCAGACACTTGTGGCGCACGCCAAGTTGCCATCTACAGGTGACTTGGCGTCGCTTCACAACCTTCCGCTTAACCACAGACCACATCTGCGAATACAGTCGGGCAAAAGAGATCCATCGCAGCCCAGCATTGGTGTTCCCATACACAATGGCCAAGCCAAGGGTGGCCAACCCGGCAGCATGGGTGTCAAGAATGGACATGAGCAGATACTTGTGGCACACACCAAATCGCCATATACAGGCATGCATCGCTTCACAATCTTCCGCTTAACGACAGCTCACAAATATGATGATGGTGGTCACAGTGCAACGAAGAGGCGCTTCACAAGGCCGTCCGGTCTCCCACAGCCTGCAGCACGCACACAGAGGTGTGTACACACACACACACACACACACACACACACAGAGGTACAGTTTCTTAAGCACAGAAGAAAAAAGCCCTGCTAAGTCAGGCCATAGAAAGTTCACCTCAGACCTTTCAACATCCTCGTTCCCATGCATACTGGCCAGATCAGGAGGGTGGCCAACACCGTGGCATGTGTGCCACTACTGGACACATGCGAACACTTGTGGCACAAACCAAGTAGCCATATATGGGCAAGCATCGCTTAACAACCTTCTGCTTAACGATGGACCGCATCTATGACGATGGTGGTCAAAGCAAAACAAAGAGGTTCTTCATGATGCAAGTAGGTATCCCACAGCCTGCAGCCACACATACATGTGTACACACACACACACACACACACACACACACACACACAAACACAGAGTTTCTTAAGCACAGAAGAAAAGAGTTCTTTTCTAGGTCAGGCCAAAAAAAGATCCACCTCAGCCCAGCACCCTTGTTCCAACAACTTCAGCCAAGCCAGGGGTGGCCAACATGTGCCACGTATGCCACTAAATGGCACATGAATGCTTTCTAAGTGGCACATGCAAAGTCACCATATACAGGCGTGTCGCTTAACGACCTCCCACTTTACAACGGACCAAGTCTCCCACAGCCTTCAGCAGAGTGTTTACACAACAAAGAGGCTCTTAAGCCATTTCAGCCCAGAATGCATTGGTATAGAGGCTATACTGCATTCCGTCGATAAATGGCGTGAATAATGGAATCTAGTGGAATGAAATTTTAATTATTTAACAGTATGAAGGTAAGAAATTGGATTTTGGTGTTTTTTTCCCTTGCTACAAAGCATTTAAAGGTGGACCTCAGTATCAGTGGTAAGTCATATCAGTGGATACCAATGCACCACCTGTATGCAAAAGGGACCAAATGTGCCGGGCAAAAATGTGTGTGCCGGGCAAAAATGTGTGTGCCAATCTGTGTGCCGGGCAAAAATGGGTTAATGCAAAGAAGAGGCAATCAGTCTCCAGTAGCCTACTCAGCCAGCAAGTGTCTGGCAGAGGGTGTTTGTTTACATAACAAAGATACTAGATTGGGCTGAATATTCGCTTAACAACCTAATCAAATAATAACGGGGATACATCAGAGAACATATCTCCATGATATCTCACATGTGACACATTCAAGATTCTCTACATAAAAAGTGGCACATGCTGTGCTGCACATAGGCCACATTTGTGGGAAGCCCACAGGCCAGACCTGGAGGGAATAAGCTTGCCATGTTTGTGCACCCTGGAACCTGAGGATCCAAGGTATGCTGTCTCTGAACATGGAGGTTCTGTTGGGCTAGTGATAACACAAGCACAGCTAGGGACTGTCCTCTTCCTAAAGTTGTCTAATCCCCCCTTTAATTTACTGGTCTGGGCTGGTATCAGGCAGCCAGGGGCCCTGGGACAAAACCATGTAGTGCCCCTCCACCGGACAGCTTACTGTGGATGGGATGGTGGCAGATCCTCCCCACTGGCAAATGCAGCAGCTGACCAGTACTGGGTGAAGTGAGTCAGCCCACCTAGCTGAGCCTTCTGATGGGTGTAGCTGACTTTGGTAGGAGCCCTTCCTGGCCCAGCCATAGCCACACGTTGCACAAGTGAATTCCATAAATTTCTTGTGTGCTGGGTAAAGAAGCCCTCTGTTATGTTTTTGCCCCACATCTATTGCCAATCAGTTACCACCCAAACGCAGAGATTATTAGACAGGGTGCCAGAAGACCCTTGCTAATCAAGCATCAATTTTCATTTTCCCTCCCCCCAGTTTTATGTAACGAAAAACAGGCCCCTGCTTTTCATCTTGTTCCCCCATCACACAACACTACTCCACCTTAGGGACTTCCAGGCATCTCCTGCAGCATCCCTTAAGATTTTTCTCCCCCCATTATCATCTTCATTTATATAGCCTGCAGGCTCCCCTGATCTTCACAGTAATTTATGGCATGCTTTTAACCCACTCCTAATTTCTCTTGGTTACGTGCATTTGGTCAGTAATTACTGTAGAGTCGCAGAGGCCTCTATTTGTGATGGTGGAGAGTTTCAGTTATTCCCCAGAGCTGTTTCCTGCTTCTGCTGCCTCCATTCTTTCAGTCCTTATTCCGTAGCTATTCAGTACCCCATCTTGCCAAACTGCACTCACCCTAGTCATCACCACATGTGTGAAGAAGGACCCAGTTTGGTCACATGTCAGCAAATTAGCAAATACTGAATCATTGAGCCTATGGGGAAAATGGGGTTAGGTTCCAGGGGACCTTCTTCATCATACACTCTATGAACCTGACTCTTAAGAGGATGTGCTTTGCGCTCACATTTTTCCAAAATTCTAAGCCTTGGGGAGTCCTGCAGAGGGCTGCACGGGGCTTCCTGCTCCTCCTACAATGTCCTGCACGCATCAGTAAGTGAAAGCACCCCCCTTCCACCCTGTTAGCAATGCAATCCTGGGGAACGCTGCCCTCACCCCCTCCCCTGCCCCTTAAAGGGACCAGAGGAGCTTTACACAAGCTGGTGGGTTTGTAACCCACCGGTTTGAGAACCACTGCTCTAAGACACTCAACTATCTGTGCCTAATCACAAAGAGCAGAGGTCATGCTTAATGTTTCAAAGCAAAGCAAAGAAAGAAAGACACAGGTATATCATCTCCTCAGCTTAGACAAAAATACAGACACTGCAACAGGCCATGTAAGTGGCCACTCTCACTCACTGTCGAAGCCATTCCAGGAAGCAACAGCAACATGCAGGCACTCACCAAACCAAACAGCATCTGCACATTCCCACTGATGCTCAGAACATCTCCAATGGCAATTGGGAGGGGCCACTTACATGGTGAAAATTGTGGCACCTGCAGTACTTACTGTTTTGCCCCTCCTCTAGCTACATAACTGATAGGCATGCAGGAGAATTTGCACTTCAGTGCTGGTCTTGCAGAGTCACATCAGTGTGGTGGTGGCGGCATACAGCACAGTGTGTAGTGGTTAGAGTCTCTCATTAGGTGTAGGTACACATCCCTATTCAGCCTGAATGTTCACTGGGTAGGTAGCCTTGGACCAGTCACTCTCAATGCAGACTATATCATTAAATTGTTGTGAAGTGGGGCAGGTGGAGGGGGGGAAGGATAACCTTACATGATTTCAGTAATCCTTAAACACACCTGTAAGGTAGGAGAGTATAATCGTCTCCATGTTGCAGATGGGGGGGGCAGAGAATGAGGCCAAAATGGAATGGGTTGCCTTCAGGCCAGCGAGTAAATTCATGGCACAGGAGATATTCAAATAGGGAGCTGCTTCCAATTCATCTCTTAGCCTCTACACTACATCAGAAGTACACTACATCTGTAGTACATATGTACTACAGAACAACTGCTCTGTTCATAAAACAATTACAGTACAATTTTTGTGTCTATAGATTCCAGCCCCACCCAGAGCACGATACCATAGTCTTTCGAGACTGAAGGTTGCCAACATGAGATTCCAGCCCCACATGATGCATGCTAAAACTCACAGCTGAAGTGGCAATAAGAACACTATGTACACTATGTTCTTTCTTTTAAGAACACTATGTACACTATGGATACTCACAGTCAGAAGCCAAGGACAGTCTTGGCTCCTTACTTTGTGTACCCATCATACATGCACTAAAAGACACCACCATTTCAGACTGTATTTTAGCAGACTGTAACACAGACCCACAAACAATGTAACTCAAGAAGTGGCTTTTAAATACACCACTCATGGGGGCTTCATTGCAATGAGCAGCAGATTGATACGGTTGTGATGAGCAGCAGATAGATTTAGAGCCCAATCCTATCTAATTTTCCAGTGCTGGTGGCAGTGGGGTGTGCGCTGCATCCTGTGGTGAAGGGGCAGTTTCTAGAGCCTTCTCAAGGTATGGGAACATGCGTTCCCTTACCATAGGGCTGCACTGTAGCTACACTGGAGCTGGAAAGTTGAATAGGATTGGGGCCTTAGTTGTGATGAGAAAATTGAATGTTGTGAATTGTAAACCCAGAATTCCAGGCAAGGTCATTGCCAACATCTAATAAAACTTTGGCTCCTGTGAAAATTAACATTCCAACCACCAAGACATAAACATTCTCAAAGCAAACAAAATGGGCAATTCTGTAATACTGATTAATCCACTTTGATGCACAGCAGATATTTGGGTATATTATAAGGGTATTGCAGGGTGCATGGGTTTATGGCTATATTTTTTTGTTCCTTTCTGTTCTCAATTGAATTATAAATCAATGAGAGCTTTGACAATAACATGTGTGGAAAAAATGGATTGTTTCATTAAAAAAAGAAAGGTTTTAAAAATCTCAAACAATTTTGCAAGAAGGAAAGCAAAGGAAAATAAACCAAAAGGGCCCCTTCCATTCAAAACTTGGGAGAATCATCCTTTTACCTTCATTTGTGTATCAAAGACAGCTGGCTGCAAACTCTGTGTAGAGGGAATTTCAAAAACATTTCCCTTCCTCTCTTGGGGCTCTGCGGCCCAGACAACTCTGCGGGAGATGCTAGCTGCCAACAATAGACTGCTCGTGTTGCTGAAAAGCGCACAGATGCAGCCCCCCACATGCTAAAAGCCTTTAATGGAAAAAAAAGTTTCTAGTCATGCATATTAATAATGACAGTCTACTATAAAGATTTCCTAAAATAAAGACATTTGACAATATTAAATAGACTCAACACTTGACAGTTTCTTGAATGGGTGCCATTTGAGGAGGCGTCACCAATGAATCCCAGATTCTTTCAACTTGTCATCCAACACAAAACAAACATTGGTCATTAAGAGCAGGGTTGAAATGACATGATTAGAGCAGTGATTCCTCCTAGAGCTAATAGTTAAGAGGATTGAGAGGTGAAGGGATTATAGAGAAAGAAAGAGCAGCCAAGCAAAGAGATTGAGGAAATTTATTGGTTCACAAGGAATGATGAAACAAAATCATGGGCCGGGCATTGTTGGGGATTCCTAATTAACACAGAAAATAGATTCAATAAGTTCTATGATTTTTTTTCAATAAGATCTAGGACACTGCTGTACAAAATTAGCTTTCAGAAAGCGATGTTTATACTCTGGATGTACAAACAGTGCGTAATCATGTTTTTTTAGATGTGTTTCTTTCACTTTCCAATCAGTAACATTTCGGGGGGGGCGGGGGGAGACAGTGACAGCTGTTCAATGCCAAGGTCAAATTCTGCTTTCAACACATATATAAATCCAAATAATCTCAGTGAAAGGAGCCCCCCCTACCCTTGCATAACATGTTTACCATGCGATAGCTTTTCCTGTCAATAAGAGGGTTATTCATGCAGTATCTTGTATGCATGCTCAGGAGTCACATTTGTGGGGTCCTCTCCCCAACTAAAACAGAGTATGGATTATGCATATTGCTTTATGTGCACTGAACATATGTGAATAACTGCAGGTGTGTACAGATCAACAATTTATGTATGCTGGTAGACTGTACACACAAACATAATGTGTTAATAGTTAGAAATGGAATATGCATAAGATTTCCCTTATCCTTTTTGTTAAATAAAAAACTATCACCATGATTCCAACCTCACAATCGCTTGCACAGATTGTGATTGCCATCGCATTAAAATACAGGCAGAAAATATATTCTAAATATCATTATTGCGCGAAGGATTGGAGTGGGGGACAGACCAAGTCGCTTGTGCCAAATCACCTCTATGATTGGGACGAATTAAGGAGTAAGTGGACTGTTCTATTTCAGTTTGTGTGTGTGTGTGTGTGTGTGTACACTAATTGTCCCAGAATAGAACATTTCATTGACAATGTAATTTCTAGTACAGTAACTAGAGTGAATTTATAACATTTAAATCTATAATTAGCATGTTCTGCAATCAGGGTGACCAGATGTCATCTTTTTCCAGGGCATGTCCTCTTTTCTAGCCTCTTGTCCTGGACAAGAACTTAAATGTCTTCCTTTACCCTATGAGCAGGCACCTGCAGGCAGCACAGAGCCTTCTTGTAATTAATAAATTATACGTAATAAATGTACGAGTATTTTTAACTCTTATTTTGTCATATCCTACATTTTTCTTGGATGTCCTACATTTTGGGGTATCTTGACCTCTTTTGTGGTTATGACATCTGGTCACCATGCATGCAATTATATTGATGTATTTAGTACTGTATTGAGTTTTAATAATAATAATAATAACTGGATATTTACATACCACCTTTCTGGTCATCGGATTACTCCTCTGACTTTATTCAAGGTGGTTTACATGTTTCTAAATCCCCGAGGGGATTTTTACAATCACAGAAAGGTTCTGTCTTGCAAGAACCACACAACATTTCAGATGGATCTTTCTGGTCTGGTATATTTCTGGTTCCGCATGACCTGGACAAACTACCACATAGCTAGGAATATGCCTTACACATGACTAGTAAAGTTCTCCAATTTGCAGACACAGTCCATTCCAAGTTGCTACTTGGGGCTATCAAGGACTGAAACGTCTGCATGCAGATGTCCTACCACTGAGCTACTGATGTACCCCTTGGGCTCATCTCCTCTCCAAATCTCTAGCCCACCACTTTCCTATACTCCAGACTTGCTCTTCTAGCCCATTCCTCTCCTCCTTTTTGAAATCAAGGAGGAGTTAAGAGAAAGAAGGAGGGGGAATGCTGGGAAGTCTTGGGCCAGCCCTATGGCCAATCAACATTTGTTTTGAGCAAAAAATGTGTACAATATATTACAATGAGTTACTCAGGCTGCAATCCAACGCACACTTTCCTGAGAGTAAGCCCCATTGAACAAAATAGGACTTACTTCTGAGTAGACCTGGTTAGGATTGTGCTGTCACAGAACATGAGTTTAAAAAGACACACATGTACATATCAGCCTTCTGTGACATGATGCTGAGAAACTGAAAACTTTAAAATCTAAAATGTCTTCCCAAAATCACAGCATCTCAGGATGGAAATTATTAATCTACAGTATTACTACCCTTCCCCCTAAATGGCAAGGTGCCCAGCGTGGCTTACAGTAAGTACAGCCTAAACAATGAAACAGTAAAACATCACTATAAAATAAAACAGCACCAAAACTTAAAATACAACCTGTCAGCATATCTAAAGCTAGCAGGCACAAATAAAATAGAAAATACAAACAGCATATCCCATATTGTGTAGTCAGAATAGTGATTAATCCACACTTCAACTGTCTCCATTTATTGGGAGGGGGTGGTCACTATTTTGTAGACCCCATCCCTGGTAAATGTCTGTCCCAATTTTTGACTTTTGTAGATGCTATTTAAACCCATCGCTGAGATTTGCAACATTTACCATCCTTCCAATTTCAGACCCCCTACTCCAGGTCTCTAGCTATTAAATCTCTGAATCGGCGAGAAGATCTATCTTGTCTCTAGTGCACCTGCATGTAAATACATGCACATAAACACTAAGGCACCATGCAGTGCATAGCCTGTCATTTCACACACTGCAGCTGCTGAGGTGTATTTTGAGCAGTTGATAACCTATCAGAAGGAAATTGTGTTTTTCCTAGTAAGCATTTGATCCGAAGAACAAACACCCTGTCCACTTTTAAATCAGTGAAGGGCAGGGTATTATAGGATAGATGAATACAGCAGATGGAAAAGAGCAATTTCTAACAGTAGGCTGAAGGGTAGAAATCTGCTGAATGAGAAAAGGGATGTTACACAAGGTACTATTTTAACATATGGAATGTTGGAGGATATAGATAAAAAAATTTTAAATATAAAAAATGGCATCTAATGCTATCTCAAGGGGAAGGACTGCCGCTCAATGGTATAGCACTTCCTTTGAGTGCAGAAGGTTGCAGGTTCAGAACCTAAGAACTTCAGGTAGGGATTGGAAAGATGCTTCTCTGAAAGCCACTGGTCAGTCAGTGAACTGAGCTCGTTGGACCAATGTTCTGATTTAGCCAAAGGCAACTTCACATGCTCATATACCAAAAACATTCAACTACTTCTTGCTGCTGGATTAACTTCATTGCATGACCAACATGCAGAAAGTTTCCCTGCAAGGAGTGGGCAACACCATCTCTGGAAAAGCCTATTTCTGAAACTTTGGAGAGCCACCACCCATCAGAAAATACACACACAGAGGTATAAAAATTCTTCCAGTGTCATTAGTCACCTGCCATAATTATGAAGATAACATAAGGATAATTCTTCTAGATTAGAATGGCCTATCTAGTCCAGTATCCTATTTCACCACTGTAGTCAACCAAATGCTACTGCAAAGGTGAAGGCAGAGTCCTCTCCTGCAACTCATATTCACAGGGCATACTGCCTCTGGACCTGGTGGTAGCACGATTCTGTCATTACTACTAGCAATTGATAGACTTTGCCTCCATTCATTCTGATGAATGGAGTCATCAGAATGACCGATATTAACCATCTTGGTCTTGCCAAAAGAAAATCTATGAGGCAAGAGATGAATGAAATTGAATAACTCATGTTCAATATTGGATTCTGCTTACACGGCAAATGGACACAAACTAGATGACAAACATCTTGAATTGGGAGTGTGTGTGTGTAAAAACTAGCTTGAACAAGACTTCTGAAATTAACTGAAATTCTGTAAGAAGAGAGTTTGATCTTCTAGCACAGGGGTGCCCAAACCCCGGCCCTGGGGCCACATGCGGCCCTCAGGGAGCCCCCAGTCTCCAATGAGCCTCTGGCCCTCTAGAGATTTGTTGGAGCCCGCACTGGCCCGACACAGCTGCTCTCAGTGTGAGGGTGACTGTTTGACCTCTCGTGTGAGCTGTGGGATGAGGGCTCCCTCCACTGCTTGTTGTTTCATGTCTGTGATGCAGTAGTGGCAGCAAAGGAAAGGCCAGCATTGCTTTGTGCAAGGTCTTTTTAGGCCTTGAACTACTGCAAGACCTTCATTCATTCATATAAGTTCATCTTTAATATATTCATTTATGTAAACTTACGTAAATTTATTCAAATTTGAAATGTAAATTAATTCTTTCTTCCCCGGCCCCCGACACAGTGTCAGAGAAATGATGTGGCCCTCCTGCCAAAAACTTTGGACACCTCTGTTCTAGTACATTAATTGACTGCCCCATTGCTCCCCCCCACACACACACACACAAACACACCACCTTCTTCTCTACAACTTTAAGAGCTGGGGAAAAATAATTTTATAATTAAGAAAAAGCTTTTTGATGATACATGAAACTGCTCAATGAAAATCTCAGGACAGCCCAATCCTTGCTAAATTCCTCTATGGCGATGCAGGCTACAGTTCATTCTGTGGTGTCGGCTACAGTACAGTCTGCATGGAAATTTCAGCTATTGAAAGTCTCCTCGGGGTAAGGAGACATTTGTCTGAGCTGGTACTAGTCCAAGTCAATCCATGCAGGCGAATCTGGCCCAGAAAGGGGAATAGGATGCAGCGCATGTTGGCGCCACCAATCCCACCACCATCCCGATCAACCCACCCCTCTCTAGTCCCACCCTCCCCCTGCCCCATTCCACCTCCTCTCTGCCCCATGTGGTCTGGTGCATCTGTGACTGTAGATGTGTGTGAGAATGCTCCAGTTTTCCCACAGCACACCAGCTAGAAGTACTGTCGCAAAACACTTTACATGCTTTTGCGATAGCATGCACCAGTGGAACACACATCCCACCAGTGCAGGAGAATAGGATTGGGCTCTAAATCCCTACAAATTAAATTGTAACTAGCTTATACTAGTATTTGCGTCAGCTTGCTCCTGTGCAAGAAATGTATTTGTGCAGGGTTGTTTTGTTTCTAAATCCTCCTTAATCATAATGTTGGCCTCTAGTTGAATGTTTTTGTTCATTATGGAACATAAAACAGTTTTCAAAACGTTCCTTTAGAGGCTTTGTTGTTTTCCCAGCGATGACAAAAAACAAGCTGTGCAACAGAGAGTGTTTCATCTTCATTCTTGAGGAGCTGGGATTTTATTGGAAGAAGGGGGGGGGGAAATACTGCAGAGCTCATGACAAAATAATGAGAATCAAATCTGGCTGCCTCTTGTGGTCTAAATGAAACATGAAAAGCAAACGGATTTTATTCTGAGGCTATAAATAACTACTGCCATTTGCTTTAATAAAAAAAAAAAGCCAGGGCCAGATACCAACAGCCCCAAATGGATAAACACAAAAGACAATGGTGGGCACCTGAAGGCATGCAAGTCCCAAGAAACTGTTTTGCAAGCCTACACAAGGGGCTCTTGCCAAGCCCCCCCCCCAAATAATAATTCCTCTGTGCCCCATTTATTTCCTATGGGGAAAACATAATTGAGACCATCAGCAACTCGGCCCCACGTTTGCATAGCTGCAGGTTGTTATATCAAGATGCACACAAGGAACGTGAAGAGGCTCTCCAGCAAAAGCTGTCACCGCTCTCCTTGCTGCGCAGACCACCCTGGATTCTTGCTCTAGTATTACCTTCCTCGTGTTTTCCTTGTCAGTTGTCAAGCGGCTATTGTTTGTTCTAATCTGTCAGGTTCTTCTGTCTGCAAAAGCAGCCATGAGGTTTGTTTCGCATGTTGGGAAGACAGCTGTTTTCAGCTGTCTCTTTAGAAGGGAACCGTCTCCCTAGTAAAATCTAGGGCAAGTGCCAAGACATTCAGAGACATGACTTCATTTTTTTCTCTGGGGCAGGCCAAGGCAGTTGCCTCAGGTAGCAGACTGCAAGTGGTGCCCCTGGACCCCACTGCTTTTCAAATCCAGGGACTAGGAGGAAGAAAAGGAAGAGGGGGATGGAGCAGAAGGGGGAATGTGGAGGACTGTGCCACTACTTCAGAGATGCTCAAGCCCACCACCGGTCTCCTCTTCTCCACATTTCCTTTTCCCCTCCATTCCTCTCGACCTCTTTGAATCCCAAGGTTGGGAGGAGCAGCAGAGGCTGGTGTGTCACTGGGTAAGGAGGGACGTGACAGCATGTGACATAAGACATCAAAAGGTGTCATGTTGGACTTGAGACTGAGGCAGTCCAGGTTCAAAGCCTCCATCAGCCACAAAGCTTACTGGATGACCCATTGCCATCTCTCAGCCTCACTCAGTTGTCTTCAATGTGCCAAGAGCTGGGAAGCATCTCAAAACCCAAACCGCAACATGGAAACACAGCAAGAGGGTTAGGCAAGTGAATGGCCTCTATTCCTCTTTTCCTAGTTGGTGGTGGCCAGTCAGCACGATAGCTACTGTATCATTTTGCCCCTTCTTTCCTTCCAGGCCAACTGGAAGAAGAAGGGAGAAAGAAAATGGCATGGCAACAGTGTGCAGGTAATCTTGAAAGGTGGAAGAAAAGAAAGATGACACAAGGCAAGGCCACAAAGTAGAGGAAGCACCACGTCAACAGACAGGATTCTGCTGGACCTCCAGCCAAGGCCCATTTCCCAGAGCTTCCATGATGGACACAGGGGAGGCCCCTGATGGAGGAACATGGGTGCAGCAACTCCTTCCCCAGGGAAGCTTCTGTACTCAACCCCAAGTTCCTGCAAGAGGGTACAATTTCCAAGGTCCTGAACAGTTGATGACCCACACCCAGAGACTGGCTCTTCCTCTCTTGCTCACTCCTCCTCAGTAGGAGGGCCAAGTACGCCCTCCCTTTTCTGGGAAGAGCAGGATAGAAATCCCAATTAAAACCAACGACTGAGCATTGCTTCCCTTCCCTGCAGGCACTGCAGAGTTCCTTGTCTTCCTTCACCTTAAGAATCCCTTTAGCCACTCATGTCTATATAGCTTCAGAACTCTGCACTGTATCTCCACCTGTCACCATCTCAGAAGCATTCACTTTTCTATAGTCTTAAGAAATTCACAGAGCTGGCACAGTCAACAGAGAGCAGCACCACGTTCTCTTCTCCACCGCCCAATTCATCATCACACTGGCCACAACAAAGCAAAAATACAAACTAGCCCCAACGTGTCCCATAGCCCAGCTGGCTTTCCTGCAGCACAATGAAGGCATGCCAAGAGCCTCTCTGGAAGCAAGATGGTTCATTTCCCAGTTTACCTCTAGGCCGCTGTCCAAGTGATGCAACAGGGCATGATCCAACCACAATCAGGTCTTTGGAGGTCCTACTGATTATGGGAGCAGCCCAATCCTATGGTTCCCAGTGCCCACAGCTCCAGCAGCACCAAAATGGCAACTGCTGGATCCAATGGGCACAAGGGCACTGCCAGAACTCTCCTTGGGGGAAGGGAGCATTCGCTCCCTTATTCCAGGTAGACAGCAGCTGGTGGCAATGGGTCTCCCCGGTTCTGCACTGTGATTGCAAAGAGCCATGTCAGGCTGCCTACACTGGGAGGGAGGATAGGATATGGTGGCAGAGCCTACTGCCATCTCCATCCCCCCATCTGGGCCGGTTCCTCCTCTGCCCCCCACCTGGAGTGCCTCTCCCCTACCTCAAAGCCCTTACCGGTGCCTGGAGCTCTTAACTTGCTCCAGGTGGCATCCATCTAGCACTGGGCCCAGCATCCCCTCCTCACAGGGTGCCATAAATGTGCTTCACAGCACATTTACAACACCAAGTGCTGGCACTGGAGCTCAGCCCCAGTGCAAGCGGCCCATTGGATTGGGCTCTAAGTTTGTTCTTCAGAGTCTCCCACTGAAACCAGTGAACCTGACCATGGCTGGATTGTGCCCAAATGTCCATTGTGCAACATGCACTGATAACATCTCTCACACTTTTATCTTGACCTTAAAAGGTCGCTTGATCTGCTTAGTGCAAGGTCCCTAACTCTCAGAGAGAGGGGGGGGGGTCATACCAAAGACTTCACAAACTCCAGTCCTGCCCTCTAAACCATCCTGGAGCTATTGCAAGAGCAATCCTACTTTTTGAACCCCACCTCCAATTTCAAGCTGATAGTAAGTTTTACCAGATGGGGGTGAAAAATTCCTATCCAACTATAACATGTGTTAACCTATAAAGCTGAAGGGCAACATAAGTCACTAGTTTTATTTTGGAGTGATCCTCCAAAAATCACATTTTCCTATGTTCTTTCCAATGAAGCAATAAAGTTGCCTGTTTGATCACAGCCATTATCAACAGGAAACATTAAGTTTTCTAAGTTTGCTTGCAGGCTGGCAAAGCTCTTTACCTACAAATTATGAAGATACTTCTAGCAAGTCAGATCTAAACAATCTAGCTTCGTTCTGTCTATGCACCTACACCGATGGGCTCTTCAGGGCTTCAGACCAGGGTCTTTTCCCAGCTCTGCCTCAAAATGCCGGGGACTGAACCTGGCCATTTCCACATACAAACAGGTGTTCTAGCACTGAGCCATGGTCACAACCAGGTGATTCTTTAAAGATCCAGCTCAATCTTTTGTTCCCAGACAAATATTGTGAAGTTCATAGCAAGCTGTTAGTGTGGGAACTCACACTTCTGTACATCACAGCACTGTTTACCACATATACCTGGACAGGGAGTTTACCATAAGACGTAAGTGAATCTGAACCACAAGATCAACAAATGTTCACCATCTTGCCCAACATCCAATTAGACTATAACAGAAAGAGAAGTCTTCTGAATGATTCAATTTCCACACCACTAACAGCGCAATCTTAACCTGAACCAGCACAGCTTTCCCCACACTGGCTCAAAGTGTTGCAAACGCCTACTTGGGAACCGGCTGGGCTGGCACAAAGGCCTATGCAGACCCAGCAGTGCCAAATTCTGAACCTGCACTGGCTTGCAGAGTTAGGTTTGCACCAAGGACACAGGGCATGGGGAGGGTGGAAGAAGGAGATAGGGAGGGGTGTTTTGGGGGGAAGGTGGAACAGGAGGATAATCAGGCCCTGGAGGGGATAAGAACATTGGAAGCCTCCTCCACCATATCCTAACCCCCACTCCTGGGTTGGGCAGCCCTATATCGGTTTCACAGATTCGTACCAGCTGGTGCAAATCTGAGAAGCCCTATAGGAGTAGCTGGGGCGTTACGCAGGGCAAGAAGGAAAATATTCCCTTTCCCCAAGAAGCCTCCAGCCTGCTCCTAAACTGCACTTGATGCAGCGCAGGCCATGTGGCTTGGCTGTTCTGGTGCTGGTTAGCATTGGGCTGTAAGTTAGCTGTAGATTCCAGGGCTGGATCTTGCCAATACCTAGATAAGAAGCTGCCTGGAGTACCTATGTAAGCTACCGTGGCTCTCCGGGAGGCAAGCAAAGAATACAATCAACAAAACCAGTACTTCTATATATTGCTTCCCACTTCGTTTTGTGGAAGGCAGACATAATCCCAGGAGGAGGTACTGGTTAAAACACTGCAACAATCATTGTCGCCCCCAGTCAAACACCACATCTGCAGCTTTTCAGAAAAGCAGTACTCTTTGGTATTCCAAAACAGAAGCTGCTTCAGACGACAACAAAAAGAGCAACCATCTAACTAGTACCAACTCTCTTCAATGGCAATTGTGCATTACCTCCTAGATTCTATGAAAGGAGAGAGTAGCTCTCTTCACCCCTTGCATTTTCTCTGCCACTACCATATTTTTTTTAAAGCTGCAGCCAAACCGATTTTGCTCCCTCCCAACACCCTAGCAATGAATCCAGACAAGCCTGGAGAAACTTTCAAGCTTTGCCAGTTTCATCAGGTTTCTCCTGACTCACTACACAAGTGGTGGGAAAGGCTTCCATGTGCTCCATTAGTTTTGGAACACATTTATTATGTTAACAAAAAACAAGCCTGGGGATGAAACTGACAAAGCTTTCTCTCATCTCTGCAGCAAATTCAGAAATTCCTCAATGTTTGTCAATTCTATGAGGTTTCCTGTCCATTTCACTAGAACTGTCTGTCAATTTCTTGGTGACTGTTTGAATTTTTTTTACAATAATGGTGGCGGCAGAAGCAGAAGGGCAGTCCGCTGTGACTGGAAAGACAAGATTAGACTCAGTCACCTGCACTCCTCTACCTAAGACAAGCCAAAAATGTTACTGTTAGTTAACACGGAAGGATGCTACCTACCAGCATATATAGATTTTTAAAACATCTTGGTACATCAACACTTTGAAGCAAAAAAAAAAGTTACAGCAAAATACACCAAGAACGCAAAGGGCTTTCTGGGATGGGGGGCATCATTTGGATTCTCAGGAACAAACAAGCAAGCAAATATTGTTAAATGCATACCAGTGAAAATGGCTAATGTGCAAGCACCCAGAGAAATATCAACAAACAAGAACACTGTGAAACCTAGTAAGTGCCTCTTCCCACCTGCCACCCAAAGTACAATTGCTCAGACCTAAGTCCCATTTAGCTCAGTGGGTCTTGCTTCTAGAGCAAACATGCTTCAAATCTCATCATACATCCGCAGTGCTAAAACCTACCTACTTGGAACAAATCCCCACAAATCACTGAGACTTACTTCTGAACAATTCTAGGATCAGTGTGTTACAGTCACAGGCTTTGCAAAGCAGGAAGTTTACTTTCAGAGCCTCGAAACACAAGAGCACAAGAGTCTTTGAGAAGCCCTCACCACATATCCCTCCATAAGGGCTCAATTCAAGTTTCAAATGCTGCAGTAGCACTCTCCAGAGCTATACTCGTCTTCCCATTACCTGAAGGGAGCCACACATACCCCCAATTCTTGTAGGAGGATCTTCAGTTTAAAAATCAGTGCACTGCATTTGTCCAGGGACTTTGTGTAAGTAACTGGGATGCAAATCAGAGATCAGATCTATATGTTTCTGCAATGCAAACAAAGACTGCTTAACCCATTTCTGCCCAGCCCACAGATGTACACATTTGATCCCTGTGGTGTATATGCAACGTTGGGCAGAAATGGCTTAAGGTGAGTTCAGAACTGAATTCCAAGCAGCAAAAACAACCTTCTGAAGACAACATTTCATTGCGAACTGAGCAACTTGTTAGAATTTGAGATACTCTCCAAGCGTTTTACTCCATCTGCTATTTTGCTACACAAAACGACAACATCAGTACTGCAATTGCATTAGGAGGGAGGTACTGATGGATAAAAGTCAGAAGAATTGAATTAGGAGGGGGGGGAAAAATACCACCACAGATCTGGTAGGATTATTTCCACTCATTAGCAAATTTGTAACCAAGCACAAGTTACTCACCGAAGGAGGAGACCAATCAGATGAAGCCCAAAGGTGAGCCAGGAGCATCCATCAGAGAGCAGCACATGGAAAAAGAGTGAAACAACAGTGATTAGCCAGGCACTGCACCATTAAAAAAAAAATAAACCACAACCATAATAGGTACAAATGCCCTTAATCCACAAAGCTAAGCATTTATACCCACAAATTTTTTCAAGTTCAGCAGAGTCTTTCCTTAAGTTTCCCTGGAGGGTAAGAAAGAGTCAACCAACCATAGCTACAACTGGACCATTTTTTATAACAAGATTTCCAGGTTGATTAAAATCAGTCCTGTGTTAAAAATAAAACACAGGCTACCCTCCAAAAAGCGACATACAGCGCTAGGGGTGTTTCTTGTGTTTTCATCTCAGCAACACAGTGTTATGTTTTATTTTTACCATTTGAGGTGGTAGTTTTGCACATGGACCAGATTTTTCACAACCCCTCAAAGTGCATAGATAATGAGAGCAAAGAAATGATACAGCTGGGGAAAAAAATATGACACTGGAATTTGGAGACGGGGGGGATAGGAACACAGATTGGCTGCATATTTCTCTTCTGTTGGGTCTGGCTAAGCCTGGATCAGTTATATAAGGTAAACCTTGCTGGGTGGGGAAGCGGTGGTCTGCTCAACTGTAATGCAGGGGTGCTCAATAGGTGGATTGCGATCTACCGGTAGATCGCGAGGCAAAATGAGTAGATCGCGGAGCCCTGTCTCTCCAAACTGTTAATATTTCAGTTTTGTCTAGTGACTAGACGAAACTGACATATTTAGCTGACACTAAACTGAAACTGACACTTTAGCTGTTCTTCAGGCATGCAGCAACAAAACTGACGAAACTGACTACACTCCAGCAGGGGCTCCATACATTAAAGGGGGTGTCTGTCAGACGTTTCCTTCCCCCCGGTAGATCTCCAGGCCTTGCTGGGTTTCAAAGTAGCTCTCGAGCCAAAAAAGTGTGAGCACCCCTGCTCTAATGGGTTCTGACTGAGCCCTCTAGTGGATTTTTCGAAAGAAAAAATTTTTTTAAAATTAAATTAACACTTCTAGCCAGCCAGTAATCTCAAATCCTCCCACAACAGCACCATCAAGTAAATTCACAGGATTTCCTTTTTAACTGTTGGCACTCAAAACACAATATTCCCTCGTGGATTACACAGTGCTTGCCATCCTAGACTTTCCAAGTCTATGAACTCCAAAATTCAGGTAGTGTGTGGTGTTTAAGACAATGCCACTGGCATGGAGCTGGACTACACTTACACACACATTGCCTGCCTTCTGGTTTGTCTTGGAAGTTTTGTGTTAGGCAGCCTGCAAGGAAAAAAAATGAGCTCACAAATTAAGACCTAAGGTAGAAAGAGCACAAACACCTGCATTTGCTTCTACCGCTGTTGTTTTTTGTTGGCTTGTTTTCAGAGGGGAAAGTTGCTACTGAGTCACAGCTATGTTGAAGTCTGGGATTGCACCACTTACTTATTCATGGGTAGCTGTCTGTTTTCCCCACAAGAAAAGGTGAAAGTGATATTAAAAGTAATCAGGAAGCCCAGACAACTTAAATGCAATTGTTGTCCAGCTTCTACAGCCATCAGAGCCACAGGCAAGCATTCCCCAACATTGCCCGGTCTGTCTCCCATCCTGAGTAAAAAATTATTCAAAACAAGCTCAACCATGTCAATTTCCACCAATGCTGTAACTGCTACACCTGTACACCCAACTTAAACATTCAACCAGCCCGTAAAGGCTCCCAGGAGGCAATCTCCATTACAACCCAAAAGCAAAGCAGCAATGGAAAGGCCCCCTCCAACATCACCTTAAATGGCTTAATTCCAAGAAGCCAAAAGTGAGTCTCAATACAAACAGAATAGGCTTTCTCCAGAAAGCTGGACCATGTAGTCTAATATGGTCACTGTTGACTGGCAGTGGCTAATGGGTTTCAGAGAAAGGTCTGCGCAGCCTTACTGCTGAAGATCTTTTAAGTGGAGATGGAAGAAATTGCTCTTGGAACCTTCTCATGTCATGAGCTCCACCACTACATTTTGGACAGCAACAGGTAACGTTTCACAAGGAAGCACAGGTTCAATTCTGTCTTCAGTGCGAGGCAACCCCACAAGGCCACCCCTAAAATTTGCCGGCCGGCAAACCCAACTGTCCACAAGGCTGGGAACCTCCAGAGGGTGTTGTGGGTGAAATCTGAGAATGTGATAGAACACAGCCACTGTGGATTTTTAAATTTTAATAAAATAAGAAATGGGTGTTGTTATTTTTCAGGTCAAAACCAACATCTGCTGCCTGAAGAGAGCAAGAAGTCAGTGCAAATGCTGAAATTGCTACTGTCAAATGCTCCAGGGAAACAATCTCATCATGAGGCAGGCATCTGTTCTGCACCAGCTGTGGATCCCAGACAGTCTACGATAGCTGCACAGAGATCAGGGTAGAACAGCCAGCATGGGAGATGAATTCAGCAACTCAATGACAGCTGCCAGGTCAACATTGAGTGGAAAGGTACTACAACTTCTCACTGAGCTTGGAACATGTAGGAAGTTAGTGGCTTTAGCCCACCACTCTCTTCTCTTCCACACTTCCTCTTCTACTCTGTCTCCCTTTTCCAATCCAGTGAGTAGGAAGAGAAGGGGATCAGTGGAAGGGAGTAGGCTGATGGAGGTAGCTGTCCCCTACCAATCTGCTGCCAGAGAAAACCACCTTAGTTGCATCATTGATGGGATGGGCCTGCCCTGCCTTTACTGGCAAAGACCCAACTGATGTACGACTCCAAGGGTTCTTAGTTTAAGAAAGTTTAACAGGGAAAGCCTGATCCTTTCCCTGTTATGGTAGTTTATATTTATAGGCAGTTTTTTTTAACATAGGAGAGCACTATGAAGTGGCATCCCCCAATGGCAGTCCAAAGCAAGTTTACCAATACCCAGGACTGGCCTGGAGCCTCCAGAAATAAACATCAATCTCTGGGTGACTACAGAAAGCAATTCTGGAGAGTTAACAGGACCTCCTTTGGCTTAAAGCCATTAAATCACATTAGGAGGAAGGGGAAGCATCTCAAGGAATAGGTTTACTCAAGAATTGGCTACCCTGGTCTGAAGTGGTACGATTCACTCTTAACACCCGGGTCAGTATTTTGCTGCATGAGTAGACCAGGCCTAAGCTATACAGACAAGGGAATAAAGATCGAGAGAGAGAGTGAGAGAGTGAGAGAGAGAGAGAGAGGAGTTTGGACCACTTCTGACTATAGGGAGAGAATCACAGTTTAAAATACTCTCTACATTATTGTCTCCTGCAAACAGACAGGCACGGACTAGAGCCTTTCCTCACTGGTGTGCTAGATTTCAATGGGAGATTTGCAGGGAGTTCCCCCCCCCCCCAAGGAAACATTCAGAAATGTGACCCTCCAGCCACAGTGCCAATTCATACAATCTAGTCTTCCACCAGCCCAGCTTAACCCAGGTTTGCCTTTGGAGTGGTGTGTGCACTGAAGACAAAGAATCTTAATGCATGGTGGTGGGCAAGGATTATGGAAAACACTCCTCTTTTTGGTTTAAGCAGCCTGTCTCTATCCTGTTTCCTCGCTGCTGCGCACAGGGCTCCCTGCCCAGATGAGAGCGGCTCAGCGGCTATTTCAAAAGCAAACAAAACTGTCCTCCTCTGACCTGGGGATGTTATCTGGGCAGCCAGTGAATAAACAGCCCTCTGACGTTCACCTTCTGGAATAAATCCCAAGAGGTTTATGGTCTCCCCAGCCTAGGCAGGGGCACAGATGGTCCTAGAGATTATAACATATAAGGAATTAAACATGGCTGTGCAAATGAGCTTCCTCATTCAGCCCTCCCAGCACCACCAGGTGCTGCCAGAGGCTGGTTCTGGGGCACAATCATTACAAACGGTTTACTTCTGGTGTCCCGCTAGGCAATGTGCAAGAAAAACATGGTGGAAAAATAACGATAATAAATCAAAAGTAGGGAAATGGAGAAGGAGAGAGAGGTAGAGCTGGAAATGGGAAAGGCCAGTTTGCCCACTCCATTTGCCAGCACATATTCTTTTCATTTAAGGCTTTAATGGTCTCTTAAGAACTGCGTATTATGGTTTGGGTGGCAGACATTGCCATGCAAAAGCCCTGCAGCTGGGACTGATCATGCTGAGGTAGAGAAAAGGATTCTGTATTATCTCATTGAAAAGACCTTTCTGCTTTAGAAAGGAGGCAATCAATCGTGTATGCATCAGCAACCCTAAAGGCTTGTCCTAAAAGATAAAGTGAGATCAGAAATGGTGATGGGTTTGTACTCTTGGTCCTGTGCCATTCAGGACATGTATAAAACTAGAAATGACATCATCTGGGAGGTCTCTGAGCTGAGGTCCCAATGGGCACAGGTGGGTGCCCACACACACACACACACACACACAGAGGAGGCTGCAAATCCCAAATGCACTTGCTTACATACTAGAACTCAGTGGGACTTGCTTCTGATGGCTGAAGACATGTTGTGTTAAAAAATGGCATTTTCCCTTCTGAGTATAAAGTAGCCCAGTTCAGACTGGGACTTCAGCATGGGAGGAGGGTTAACCTATCCTCATAAGAAGAGCCCTGCTGGATCAGACCAAGGGCCCATCTATTTCCAGGCCCATCAGATGCTTCAGGGAGTACTCAAGACAAAGACACCCTATAACACAGGCCTACAAAACTGAGGGTCAGAAAAGTTTTTCCCAAACTTTATGGTGGTTTGATATGAATTCGGGGTGCCGATTCCAAAAATGGCATCCGTTTTACCCTATCCCGTCTAGTTTCGGAGACACGGCATAGCCTCTTTAGTGAATGGTTCAAGCAGCTTCCTCATGAGGAAGCCATGGTGTAGGCAGTAGGCGGTTTCTCAACAATCATGAAAGAATCAACAGTCAGGAAGCCATGGTGTAGGCTTCCTCATGAGGAAGCTGCTTGAACCTTTCACTAAAGAGGCTATGCTGTGTCTCCAAAACTAGATGTGATAGGGCAAAATGGATGCCATTTTTGGAATCGGCACCCCAAATATAACCAGGAATTGGGGTAACGTTTAAGGATCCAAAATGTGTGTTGGCCTGTGTAATCTGTTGCCACTCCCTTACACCTGGCATTTTGAGATAACCTCTGAGGCAGCCTGGCATATCATGGCTTGTAGCCTGTAAAGGACTTTTCCATACATAAATTTGTCCATGATAAAGGCATCTAGGCTAGGTACCATCATAGCCTCTGTGGCAAAGAGTTCCACAGATTAAGTAAACATTTTCCCCCATGCTATGATCCCCAGCTGTTGTTTACAAAATAAACTACCAGAAACCAAGGCCAACACCAACTGGGCATTTAGCTTAACAAGCAGATTAACCCTGAACACACGCATCTGAGACTAAGCCATCAACTGAAATAGAGTTTGCAGTATCACCAAGGTTCATATTTCTGGGTCCAGATACAGACATCAGGATCTCATAATGCTGGTGCCAAACATTATGGCCTCTTCCCTGGCCTTAATCTGAAAATTCAGCTCCTTCTTTCCTCCTGCCCAATGGGTCTGGACTGGCTCAGATCAAGCAAGGCCATTTCCTGGTTTTTTGGGAAGGGGGTGGGGAAGGCGGCTGAGAGAATAGCTCAGTTTATTCCAAGCCAAGCCTGGGGGATCTCTCCCAACCCCAGTTCAAGTGCCTACTAAATAAAATGTATGTCTGCTTGGGAATGGCCACACCAATGTCTTTTGGAGCACAATGCAGACACCGGTGTACAAACCAATCCTTGTATACACATAGGTGAGTTGAAGCCAGTCCTCTTTCAGCTCTTCTTAGGAGCACAGAAAGTGGCCCTCAGTAATGTAGTATGGATACAAACTGCAAAAGAAGAGATTCAGGTTGGGCATCAGGAATAAATTCTTGACGGTAAGGGCAATTTGGCAGTGGAACAGATTGTCGAAGGAGATGGGGAATTCTCCCTCACTGGAGATCTTCAAGCAGAGGTTAGACAGGCACCTACTGGAGATGCTGTAGGGGGATTTCCTGATAAAGGCAGGGGGTTGGACTAGATAACCTTGTAGGTACCTTTTGATTCTATTATTAAACAGGTTGGGCACCCCTTATCCGAAGCGCTTGGGGCCAGAAGTATTTTGGATATTGGATTTTTCTGTATTTTGGAATACTTGCAAAATACATAATGAGAAATCTTGGAGATGGGGCCCAAATCTAAACATAAAATTCATTTCTGTTTCATATACCCCATTATGCTCATAGCTTGAACGTTTAAGAAAAAATTGTCATGTTGGCCCTCAAAAATGGTACTTCTATCCAGCTCTTAAATTGGGGCTCCCAATGGCCTAAAGCAGAAAAAGGAAGAATAGTACCAAATAAAACTGGGAACACTATAGGCATGGCAAAAAAGACATGATTTAGAACAGGGATGCCCAAACTCCGGCCCTGGGGCCACTTGCAGCCCTCAAGGCCTCTCAATCCAGCCCTCAGGGAGCCCCCAGTCTCCAATGAGCTTCTGGCCCTCCGGAGATTTGTTGAAGCCCGCACTGGCCCAACGCAACATCTCTCAGCGTGAGGGTGACTGTTTGACCTCCTGTGTGAGCTGTAGGATGAGAGCTCCCTCCACTGCTTGCTCTTTCACGTCTGTAAGAACATAAGAACAGCCCCACTGGATCAGGCCATAGGCCCATCTAGTCCAGCTTCCTGTATCTCACAGCGGCCCATCAAATGCCCCAAGAAGCACACCAGATAACAAGAGACCTCATCCTGGTGCCCTCCCTTGCATCTGGCATTCAGCAGCAGCAGCAAAGGAAAGGCCAGCCTTGCTTTGTGCAAGGCCTTTTATAGGCATTGAGCTATTGCAAGATCTTCATTCGTTCATATAAGTTCATCTTTAATATATTCATTTATGTAAACTTAAGTAAATTTATTCAAATTTTAAATGTAAATTAATTATTTCCCCCCCCGGCCCCTGACACAGTGTCAGAGGGCTGATGTGGCCCTCCTGCCAAAAACTTTGGACACCCCTGATTTAGAAAAACAAAAATCCAAATGACACCAGATCTCATTTCTCTGGCTAGCACGTTTCAAATAAATCAGCAGTAGTATCTTCTGGTTTTCAACATGCAAAGTTCTTTCATCATCAATGCCTTCTTGTTTTTCAAGCTTGTAGCAGTCTCCCCGCCAAGAGAGTAATCCGGGTCTTGCCTCCAGGGCTTCTGCAATGCTATGGCCTCAGTTGCCCCCAAACTATGCACTAGGCTCATGACAACCTTGTTTGTCAAAGCCTTGCAGCCAATGCATGTGAATTCCTTCTCTCCCCCCATCACACAATAAACACAGTTTCTCTCAAGCTCCACACTACAGAAGCAAAATTGGAACTCCAGTCAGTACACATGCACCCACCCACAAGTACCCACTGATACTGCACATGTGGGCACATACGTTATCTATAAAGAAAAGGAGGCAGGAAATTCTCCTGCTCATGGCAGGAGAGCTTTTAAACTAGCTCCCGTACAGTGTTCCATTTTCTACCCAGCATCCAAGAAAATCCCCAAGCGGCAATGACCCCATCTGCCAGCCCAAAGAACCAGGCTACTCACAAGCCTACGGATTGGGCAGGGACAATCTGTACCATCCACGAGAGGTTTACCTTTACGTCACAGACACGTGCACTTGCCACAACATCAACAACGCTGCAGTCAGGTCACGTTACAGCACAACGTGGTGAGGGGGGTGGGGGGGAACTGAGCAAGTGGGTCACATCTCGCCCCGGCGTACCCTGATGCCTAATGCTGTAATTAACATGCTTGCACCGGGGACAGAGTCTTAATCAGATGTTTACTATTTTGAATGCTGGCTGTTCTCAAAGCCTAAGGATCTCTTGATGCGTGTACATAATATGTCAATACTCACTGGCTTTTAAAAATAAAAGAAAGATTCTCCCCTTTTCCAAGCAGTTCTTACAGATATTTTAGCTATCACATTTTATTAAGCTTCCATTTACCCAGGGGTCTGAAAGCTCTTTCAGGAGTACTATTGTTATGCGCTTACATAATACCATCAATGCGCATGATGCTTCACACAGAGCAAAACGACAGATCCCAGCGCAGTGCATTTTGGCAAAGCAATTTTCCTCTTTCCCTCCTGCCTTTTCTTTTGGCCCATCCCTTTCTTTTGGGTGGTCTGCAGGGCAGATTGTGCCTTGGATGGGGGGGTGGGATCACCCATGGTGGAACATTCCAGATCCCATCCCCCATCCCTGGCCCAATTGGCATTACTTGGGCCACTCGGATCTACACCCGTGAAATCACGGGCACAGATCAGAGTAGCCCCATAGGGCTGCCTGGGGAATTGCTCAGAATAAGGAGAAGGAAATTCCCTAACTCTGAGTTGCGCCCCAGCCTGCACCAAACCCATGCTGGATACAGTGCAGGCCAAATCAGATACAGGGTGCAATCCTAACCCCTTAGGTCAGTGCTTTCCAGCACTGGCATAGCGGTGCCAATGGGACATGTGCTGCATCCTGCAGTTGGGTGTCACTCACGGAGGTCTCCTCAAAGTAAGGGAATATTTGTTCCCTTACCTCGGAGCTGCATTGCCCTGGAAATCACTGACATAAGGGGTTAGGATTGTGCCCACAGCTGGATAAGGTGCAGGCCAATCCTAACCTGCCTGTTTCAGTGCAGGTTAGGATCATGCCCCAAGTCTCATTAATTCTAAAGGGACACCCTTTGGATAGAAATGGTTGGCAACCTTCAGTCTCGAAAGACTACGGTATAAGCCTACAGCACCCAGTATTCCCAAGCAGTCTCCCATCTAAGTACTAACCAGGCCTGACCCTGCTTAGCTTTCGAGATCAGACAAGATCCACCCCACTGTGTAACTTGCACTGCAAGGCTTAAGCAATGTTGGAAAGCTTCTGCTCCCCAGATCAGGGCTTATCCAGGTTAGATGGCCAGTCTTGCCATGAACCAAGGACTCTGTGAATCACAGTTTCTGCTTGACAGTGTGGCATAAAGGGTGCGGCTTTTTTGTGTGATGGTAAAGTTAATTAATTTGTGCTCATGGCAACTCAATCACCGTGCTTGAACCCCTGCCAACCAAAAACCATCAGCCCAGAGAGAAAGTCAACAGTTGGCAATATGCCTCCCAATTAAAGCATTTTAACTTGAGCATTTCAGTCTTGCAGTTGTTTTTCTTTTTAAAAAAGCATTCTAAGTGACTTGCAAATGCTTTAGACAACTCCCAAGGAGGGTCAGAATAAAACGTTTTCATATTAAAAGGCACCTTAAGTCTACAACAAATGCCTAACAAACTTCGAGACCCAAATCCATTATGTAACATGGGTTAAAGTTGATTTAATCAGAAGCTGTAGTACCTGGTCATAATCTGAAGGCACGGGTGCCAGTGAACCTGCCAGTGTTAAGCAAGCCTGGGTCCAGTACCTGGGTGAGAGACTGCGTAAGAACCGTAGGGATGCCATCTTTCCAATTGGATTGACCCTGTCCAAATATTCTGGCACTCATTTTGTACTCGGGTGGGCCTAGAAGCACAGGTGCAACACCCTGCCCTGGTGCAGTAATGTCACATGCATCAGGTTTCTCCCCAGAGGAGGGGCATGAAAGCGCTGCAGCGAGTGCCCTCTTAAAAGGGAGCCTCCACAAGAGAAGGAATAGAGGGTGTGAAGCTGCCAGTACCTCCTTTGTAACTAAGGTGGAACCTGAAGGGCAGTCATGCAAACCCCCTTGGCTTAGTGCCCTGGGCAAGTGCCCCTCAGGCTCTGTCTGGAGGTAGCCAACCAACACCAGATTTCAGCTCACAACCCAACACTGTGCTATGTCATTGTGTGCTTTTTCCAGCTTGGACGTGCTAGCAGACACACTGCCCTGCAAGACCTGAAGGCTGGTGAGAAGTGGGCATATCTCAGTAAGAGAGCAAAGAGGTTTGGCTCAGAAAGACCCAGTGTGATCTAGCAAACAGAATTCTGGGCTTTACAATGGGAGTTCAATCCCAATTCAACTGAGTGGGCCTCATGGGAGTACCACTGGCAAGTCTCTCTTTCTCAAATGCAGTGTTCTCATCTGTAAAAGCTGCAATACAAGGACATCTGCAAGAGGGATCTGAAGGCCTTAGGAGTGGACCTCAACAAGTGGGAGACCCTGGCCTCTGAGCGGCCCGCTTGGAGGCAGGCTGTGCAGCATGGCCTTTCCCAGTTTGAAGAGACACTTGGCCAACAGACTGAGGCTAAGAGGCAAGAAGGAAGGCCCATAGCCAGGGAGACAGACCAGGGACAGACTGCACTTGCTCCCAGTGTGGAAGGGATTGTCACTCCCGAATCGGCCTTTTCAGCCACACTAGACGCTGTTCCAGAACCACCATTCAGAGCACGATACCAGAGTCTTTCGAGACTGAAGGTTGCCAACACGTCTGTAAAATGAGAACAGTCAGCACCTACCACATCACAGGACAGATGCAGTGAAGAAGGGCCAGTCTGTAGAGTGCATGGCACATGCAGCCTGCTTGAGAATTTGATCAAATGTGTATGGTAATTCTTCTATTGCAACAGATCTGGCCTGCCCATGATGCCAACTGAGGCAATCACCTCAGGCAACAGATTTGCAGAAAGGTGCCCGCCTTTGTCCACTTGTCTGTTTTCACTACCTTCCTCCTCCCTGGATTTGGGAAGAAGAAGAAGAAGGGAGTGGAGTAGAAAAGGAAGTATGGAGTGGTGGGCTAGAGCCTCTTGACACTCTAGTCCACCACTCTCCTCTCCTTCACACTTCCTCTTCCACTCTATTCCACTTTTCCTTCTTGAATCTAGGAAAGGAAAGAGAGAAGCAGTGGAGATAGCAGCTGACATGCAGTTGGGTAATAGGGGGCAGGTATGGGAGGTCTTGGGCCAGCCCAGTCCTGCATCACAATGACACACATGTTTCTGGTGCAACATGTGCTCCTATCTAACCTCTACGGCGGTGCTTCTCAAAGTGTGGGGTGCGGATTGGTGCCGGTCTGTGAGCCTACGGCTGCCAGTCCACACCATAGCTTCTGCGGCTTCTGGCCTCTCCGATAGGCTGTGGTATCTGGAGAGATCAGAGCCATGAAGTCTCCCAAGGCTTGCTGTGGGACTTGGACACTGCTTCTTGGGGCTGGCACATCAAGGTTTGTGAGAGGCTATAAGACAGCAGGCTGTGAGACAAGGGAAGCAGGAGGGTGAAGAGCTGTGCAGGTACCAGGGATGGGTAGACAAGGGGCAGGAGGGTAGAACTTACAAGCAGAAGGCTGACATAAGACAAGGCTGGCCGGAAAGGAATATATTTATGCTGGTCTCTGGAAAAGAAATAGACCAACTCATCAAATAGCTTTCTGAAGCATTGCACACTGTAAGGATAGGAAGGCAAAGAAACAGAGGGAGGCATGCTATTTACTTTCTCCAATTAATGATTCCCCCTGGGCTTCTCTGAATTTCATTTACTTTCTCCCATGGATCACATCTACTGCACTTCACTAATGAATCAAAATAAGCAAACATCACATGACAAAGTCAATGCAGCAGAGCAGGACAGGCATCCTGGCTCCTGTAAGCAACCTGCTCCCCTGGTCCGTCTCACTGGTTCTCTTCGTCTAATGGTGCACCCCTCCTCCCCTCCAACTGCCTAATCAATGAGCATGTCCATTATCTCTCCAGATCTAGACTCCTTTGAAACATGGAAAATGCAGGCACTCTCCAATCAAATAACACTTTAGTGCTCACTTGGAATTGCCACATCCCCCTTCAGAAAGGCAATCAGGCAATCTGCAAGGCAGAAGTACAGGAGTCACATTCATGGCTAGCTGGCAGAGTCTTCTTGGAGCTTCCGGAAAGGTCCAAGAACGTTATGAGAAGCTCTGATCTTATCATGATGCCTGCTCACGGCCAGCTCATCCATGAAGCTGATTGAGATGGTTACCTAAAGGGACTGATTGGTGGAAGGAGGGTGCTGGCCATCTCCGAAGTTCCTCCTCCCTGGCTTTAAAAAGGAGGAGGTGAACAGAAGTCATATGAAAAGAAGTGGTGGGCTAAAGAATTTAGATACTCTAGCCCACCACACTCCTCTCCATTTTCTCTTCTGTTCCCTTCCTCCTTTTCAAATTCAGGGACTGGGAAGGGAAGCAAGAAGGGTTGCTGAAGCAGGCAGGAGTGAGCAGTACTTGACCAGCTGCCTCATGCATCAGGAGATCTTGAATCACCTCTGTCAGAATGACTTCTCCCTACCAAACTTTTTAAGAGTTTCTGTTGCTCATGGGGGGGGGGGGAGATGCAAATTATGTGCAGGCAGACTCCACACAGGGAGAACAACTGACTTGCACCTCTCAGACCACCCCAACATCTGTGCACTGAACTGAGTGTCATCAATGTGTGGGGTCCACACATGCACAACCACATGGGCTTTTCATGCCAGTGGAAACCTCAATCATGCAGGGCTCCCAGTAGTCTCAAGAGCCAATGCAAGGACAGCTGTAGCTCCCTCTTCCTTTGCTGACATTCTGCTCAGTATTCAAGCATCAGGGTAGAAAGAATAGCCCCACTTCCCCATGTAATGCCTTTTCACATTAGAGAAAATGTGCACATGTCAGAAGTGTGGTCAATGGGCAAGTCAGCATTAAGAATATCTATACAGCTCCCTCACAACAATGATTCTTAGAAGAGGCGCCTATAGCAAATTAGAAGATGGTTCCCTGTCCCTAAAGGACTCATGATCTAAAACAGAGATGACAGAGAAGTCGTGCAAGGTAGTTAAATGAGCCAACAAAAAGCACACACATCCCTCCACAGTTCCTTTTGTTACACAGCCCTGGCCCTGCTCCCCTCCCACGTGTGAGTCCAGAGTCCTTAGGAAAGTGTTCAACACAATTTAGGCAGGTGGGTCCTGAAGGAGAAGAGACCAGCTTCTTCTGAGCTTGTGAAGGAAGCACCAGCTCAGACAGACATCTCAGAATGGCTGCTACATGTCTCAGGAAGAAAAGTCCTTTTGGTGTGCACTGCAAGGTCTTTGGGGGGGGGAAGCCTCTCTTCACTTCCTGTTCTAATTGCTGTCATGCTCTGTCTGTGGACTACTTTGGCTGGAGCTAAGAGAGTGTGAACAAGCCTACAGGTAGGCTGCAGCCACAAAACAGTTGCCTACTCTGCCATTAGTCTGTGGAACTCAGGATGTGATGAACCCCAGGATGTGATGATGGTGTCTAGACTAGATGCCTATAAAAGGGGATTGGAGAAATTTCTGGAGAAGTCCATCACAGCCACAATGTGACTAACAGCCCCATTCAAGGCATGTCTACTCAGAAGTAAGTCCCATTATAGTCAATGGGGCTTACTCCAAGGTAAGCATGCATAGGATTACAATCTGAGGAGATAGGGAACTGGCCAAGTGTGGGGTGGGGGAGGGCTCCCCATGGACAAAGCTGCTGCTGCTCTCTGAGGAGGAAGAGTCAGGGGTTGCACCTGCTGTACTTGGCTACAGTGGTGCCTGTTCTGCAACTTCTGGGATTGCTTCTCCCCAGGTGGGCAGCTTGCAGTGAGACAGCGGAGGTGCTGCCTGTTTCCCTCTCCCAAAGGGGTGCCAAAACCTGGTTGCCTGGATCCCTTGCTCCACCCCTGGCCGTTAGAAGGGCACATCCAGGGGGCCCAATCCTGCCAACTGGGGAGGGGGTACCAGGGCTGGGGGTTGAGCACACTGTTTTTCCCCTCTCCTGCTGCCACACTGCCTCCAACTCCCTTCCTCTGTGTTCCCTGGCCAGATGGAGTCCGGACTCCCAGGGAAATCACATCCAGAGAAACCCACTCCCAGGGAAACCCCTTCAGCCAGCCAGTGATGCCTTTGGGAGCCTGTTCCTTCTCCTCCTCATTACTCCCATTCCTCCCCTCCTCAGGCCCCCCCACCTTCTCCTCCAGCGGCACTCCCCCCCCCCCGCCCGCCCAAGAGACTTCCCAGGCTGGCTGCAGTCCTGATTTGACTCCTGAAAAACCAGGCTGCGAGGGCTCACCTCAAGGCACAGGATCAAGGAATGGAGGCAGCAGGCTGGAGGCAGTGGCGGCAGGGCACCTCTCCTCTGCATGCAGCTGAGCCAGGAGGCTGCACAAACGCGCACACCTTACAAGGGGCCTGCGCTTCACTTTTTCGCTTGTCTGGGCACTCACAGACAAGGAGGGAAGGGAGGTGGAGGGGGAGGCAGGAGACGGAGAAAGGCTGTGCTCTGATTGGCTCTGAGCTGCTCTGATTGGCTGCTGGCACTGCAGAGGCTTTTTTTCTTCCTGGAAGGGCATTTTTTTTCTTTTTTCACCAGAGAGGTCGCGGATCACCTGGGAGGCTGCTGCGGACCACCAGTGGTCCACAGACCATGGGTTGGGAACCCTAGCTCTAAAGGATGCCTCTTTGCCAAGTTAGCAAGAGTGGAGGCAGAGTCAGCAGGACTCTGTACCCCTTCACACATTCAGCAGGAAGTGTACCCCTTCACACATTCATTAAGCATGCCAGAGGGGACGTGTGTTCATGCATGAAGGAGGGTTGACTAAGCACCCCATGCATTCTCTACACAGGGTTAGCTACACTGTTTACGGCAAAGGTGCCATTCTGTGAATTTCTGGCAAATCTGCAGAAGAACTGCATCTTCCAGCACCAGCTTCTGAGCATCACTGGCACTGCAGTCAGGTAAGCGGAAACAGTTCCAAGAGTTGCTAAGGGCATATGCAGCATTCCTGCGCTAGATCTCCTGCTCAAATCCGGCCAAGGTCAACTACGGCCAAAAGTAATTACTCTCCGGCAGACCTAACCGAAATGAACTGCAAATCACTTCTAAGAAGAGGATTTGCCTTTAACTCCTGTGTGACATCCCTTTGCTATATGGAAAGAAGAGATGCTGGGACTGGCATGGAGAAGGAAGAGAGAAAACTATGGGATCTCAGCAACAGGTCTTCATTTTGAAACATCATTTTGATGCTAGTGCAGAGTTTCTCAAACTGTGGATCGGGAACTACTTGGTGAGTTGGGACCCAATTTTTAGTGGGACCCACAGAGCTTCCAATGAAGAGACAGAAAGCTCAGATAACTAATTGCCCCAAGCTCTGAGGCTATTCAAAAATCAGATAGTTGCTAATTGTCCTGCAAAGAGCTGAGTTCCCGCAGTTTGCAAGACAGCTGCTAATTGCCCTACAAACAGCTGAGCTCCTGCAGTATGCAAGCTTGTGTAAGTATAGGGAGATAAATTTTTGAGCATCTTTTTTCTGGTGTACTTCTCCCCCAAATCTGTCAACAACAGGTAGTGGGGGGGGGCAGGTGAAGGTTGGGTCACATAAGTAAGCCCCTCAACCCTTGAGGCCATTCATTAGGGCTGCCTCATTATGAGAAATGGATCAAGTTTTTTTGCAAATAATAAAAGAATGGTAGTGCTTCATTTTGGTTTCTCCCTTCCCAGAACTGTCCCCTGCACCAGACAGAGGAAAAGGTGGAACAGCAAGGCCCCTTCCACTGAGCTAGTGGGGACCCATTACTATTTGATTATTCTCCTTGCATTAAACCAGAGACTTTTTCCATGCAAAGCATGTACTTCTCCATCAAACTACTGATGCTCTTAGCAAACATACACAAGGGGCAGTACGACTTGGAGTGCTGTCCCACACCATGCCACGACTGCTCCCTCTGCTGTAGTACTGTAGAAAAGAACTCAGAAGTGTCACACTTCCGGTTTTATTTGAAGGGATGATAGGTGCTGTCCCTGTAACTAAAGCCACAAGTCTTGCACTTCCGGCTTTAAAGAAGCTGTGCAAAGAGCAAGATAAGGAAGAGGGAGGATCTGCTGCTTGCTTGGGGAAGCAGGAAGCAGGTGGTGGCAGTGAGCATCCATTTGCTTACTGGGAGGCAGGCAACAGCAGACCTGAAGTGAAGCACAACCTGAATCCGCCACCCCCTTGGACTCCTCACTTCACCTCACCTCATGGATGGGATAGTAGTGTAGAGCCTATTTATTCATAGATTTTACATCCACAGATGTACATCCACTCGACTCCACCTGAATGCTCCAAAGGTGACAGGAGCTGTGCTCTGGTCACCTCCAGAGGGCTTTCTGAAGCTCAGGGAGGCTGTGGGCAGATATGCGTGAGCTTCAGAAAGCCCTCCAGAGAGTTTAAAGGGCCAAGAACTGCAGATTTCATTATCTGTGGTTTTCTGTATCCGAGGGGGGGGGGGGTCTGAGAACAGATCCCTAATGGATACCAAGGCCCCACCTGTACACCATTACACCAAAAAATCTCCAAAAATAGTTGGCAACAGTACAATACAGTACAACAGTACACCTGGCAATAGGTGGCTTGCTATACTCTCCTACTATAAATATCAGCTCACACTTGGAACGGCTTGCACATTTTGTATCTCTTGTTCTTCCAGTCCTTACCTTGTGAGTTTCAACCTGTCATGTCTGACATTTTTCACACGCCAGGAAAATGACAATATGCCAGGACTCCTCGGTTAGTGTGTGCAATGGGCCCGACTAGTTAGCCTGTAGTAGCGGAGAAACAAAAAGAGGTGTTATCACTATCATTACCAAAATAGAAGTGCTGAAGCAATACATCTATTCTGGATTTAGTATTGGGATAAGATCCTTGGCCTTTGAGAATGTCTGCCGCTTGAATTTCTCTCACCACTGCAGATCCAAGAACACTACTCACTGCTCCCTCCAATAACTCCACCATTTCTCCTTTGCTGTCCCTTATGTTTATAGCTGGGACTGGTACAAGATCCCTTGGCACCTAAGGCACTGCACCAAATGCTATGCACCCCCATTACCATCCAGCAGCACATTAGTTGTCCTCCTCCCACACGCTGGATTTAAAAAAGAAGAGGGAATGGAACAGAAGAGACTGATGGGCTAGAACAGTTGACACTCTAGCCCTCCATTCTACTCTCCTCTGTTTGCCTCTTCCTTTTTGAATCCAGGGAGCAGAAATAGAAGTGGTGGAGACTTACACCACACACACACACACAATGTACTTTAAAGACTATCTCATGTAACCGAGAAGTCTAACAAGATACTATTAAACTATGTAAAGAAAGAGCCCCCATAGCCCAGACAAAGCCTTGACAAAGCTACTCTGAACCTCTGGCAATGCACAAAAAGGGTTTCTTTGGGAAAGAAGCAGACAGCTGCCACCCACACATATTGGCTGAAAAGTTTCTCTCTTTCTCCTTTGCACACCGCAAGAAAGCAGAGTTGGAAGCCATTGCAGGAAGTTTACTTAACTCAGAGAAGCGGACAATAGCAAACAAGGCTTTTCAGGCCAGAGAGCCTGTTTTGCAAGTTCCAGATTACATAAAACACCCCAAATCCATTAAGAACAAGGAAACTGCCGCAGGTTTTTGCCTTCAGCCAACTGGCAAAGGCCACGCAAAGGCTATTTGCCAGCTGTGAGAGAAAGTAATTTAAGCAGAGGGAACTTGCATCACAGTGCCAAGTCGTGATGCAAGGCGGCCCATAACAAGCTTCAGCGGCGCATTTCTGTAGCAATCAAGCTTGATTTCCAATGTGGAAATTTGATTGTGCTCTCCTGATAGGCTGCCCTCAAAAACAAATTCATTTTAAGAGGTGCAACAATTCCCCTGAAAAGCAAAACTACAGCCATTCCCTAAAACTTTGTGGTGCTGAAGAGGGTGGGGTGGGCTGATTCATCTCTGGGAGGGACAACACTGCACATGGAAGAACAGCAGGCAATCAAATGGGCAGTGCTGCAGGTTATGCATGATTCTGGCATCTGCAGCAATAGAAGATGGGTAACATCAGTCATGTACAGCAGATTTAATCTGACATGACATTAGGGCTTCCCTGAATCAATGCTTCGGCCCATTCCTGGAATACAAGGTTAGAAATGGTTCTTGCAATAATCATGCTTCATTTTCGTTTAAAAAAATAAAACAAGGTTCTAGACCGCATGGGTATGGAAAAGTATTTCAAAACGTTTGATCAGTATACACTAGAGCAGTGGTTCTCACATATTTAGCACCAGGACACACTTTTTATGTCAGAATCTGTCAGGACCCACCGGAAGTGATGTCATGACCGGAAGTGACATCATCAAGCAGGAAAATTTTTAGCAATCCTAGGCTGCAATCCTTCTCACACTTAACCAGGAGTAAGTTCCATTTACTATCATTATAAATAATAAATATAGTAGCTTGTTAAAAGTACAAGTCTGTAACATTTCCCCAAATGCAGTCACATACCAAGGTAGCATCAAGTCTAACATATTAAATATAAAATATTGAAAAGAACGGGGACAGACATGAAATTGGCTCATGACCCACCTAGTGGGTCCCAACCCACAGTTTGAGGAAACACTGCACTAGAGACTTAGAGAGCCTTGGGCAACATGTTTACACTTGCCAGAGGAACAGGTAACCTTCCTTGCAAGAATACACTGTGTAACAGCTGTTTATTTCATGGAGACTGCCAAGCAGTTCATCACATTGGTTACATGTTATCATTCATTCCAACTCTCTCTATTTACCAGGGACAGGCCCTGTTTTCTCCCTAGTTTGCCCTTGGCCAGTGTCCACGCACTGTGTGCATTAGAGTTCCTCAGGTTTCAGCCTTTCCCCACAACGCCAGCAGCTACATCTCCCTGTGTATGGGGATGCATCTTAACTCCAGTGTGCACAAGTGTAAACGCAAGTGCTCCTCCTCCCATGCACTGGATTTGAAAAAGGCGAAGAGCAGAATTGAGCAGAAGAGAGTGGTGTGCTGGAACAGCTAACAATCTAGCCCACCACTCTACTCTGCTCTGTTTGCCTCTTCCTTTTTGAATTTTGGAGCAGAAGAAATGGTGGAGATGTATGTGTACACACACACACACACACACACACACACACACACACACACACACACACACACACACACACACGTTAAATTATCTCAAGTAACAGAGAAGTCTAACATGAGATAAAATGGACAAAAAATGCCTTCACCTCACCTTCTGCACAGCACTCCCACAGCCACAAATTCAAATTCAAGTTGCAGCTTTTTTTATGCCAAGCATAACGAGACCAATGGCAGAATGAAAGGCTCTGTTAGAAACACTAAGGTTTCAGAATCCAATGCAGGACCCAGGATACGGACACCAAGGAATACAGCAGGCTCAGCAGAGCCTTCAGTAATATGTAATGCTAGGTAAGGAGTAGTCAAATAGTGGCCCTTAGTATGACAACAGGAATGTGACAAGCAACATGAGATTTTGCAAAGGATAAAGAGATAATATTGACAGGCATTGGTATCTGTAGAGGTGTTTTAAAATGTGTTTAAAAAGGTGTTTTAAAAGGTGTTTATTCATTTTACTCAGAAGCAAGCCAGTACAACTTGGGCTGTCATCCTATCTTGGGGGGATGTGGGGCGGCGGCAAGAAACAGGGCCTTCTCAGTAGTGGCACCAATGTTATGGAACTCCCTTCCCCTTGACTTGAGAATGGCTCCCTCTCTTGAGACTTTTCGGTGAGGCCTGAAGACTCCGCTGTTTAAACAAGCCTTCTGACTTCATGGCCTTTTTAACATCTTTTATACATCTTTTAGTTGCTTTTTTACAGGCCTGATTCCTCTATGAACTGCTGTTTTATGCTCTTTTTTATTCTGACTACTGTTTTTATGGTTTCTGTTAATGTGTTTTTCATATGTTTTTATCTGTTTGTTAAATTATGTTTTAATCTGTTTTTATATGTTGTAAGCCGCCCTGGGTCCCTTTAGGAAGAAGGGCGGGATAGAAATAAAGTTTATTATTATTATTATCTTACTCACTAGAAACAAACACCGCTAGTTATCTGTACCTGTGCAGTACACGTAAACTAACGACTGGTAGAACTTTTGCAGATTGGGGAATCTGTAAGGTCTTCATCTTCATACAGAACTGCAAAGTTTCCATCAGTCGTAACCAGTGGCCTCATGAAGGTTTGTATCACCCGGTGTGGGAGGCCAGCACGTCACCTCCCATGCAGTGGGTGGGGTAGTGTTCTATGTGCTGATGCATCCCACCCCTGCTAGTTTTTTGGCTATAACTTTTCACAGAATATGGATATTTCAACACTGTTTCAGTACATTTTGCAGGAAATCACACATTGAATGATATATAACACGATGGTATTATTCAAAAATAACAAGATTTTAAAAATTTTGACCAGTAGTTGTGTTACCCCCCCCACACACACACACAGTGCGGCCTGTACCCCTCTAGCAATGCCACTGACTGTAGCCAAACATTAGAAACATGCTACAAACTGTATGTAATTGGAAGCGTTCCAATTATTCATACTGCTTCATAATACCTTTGGGTGACATGGGCAGTCTGGATTCTAGGCAGGTTTTCTTGGAAATAAACTAAATGCATTGCCATTTGCACATACAGAACAACAGCCTTAGGGCCCAATCCTATCCAATTTTCTGGTGCCGGGGCAGCTGTGCCATTGGGGTATGCACTGCATCTTGTGGCGGGGAGGCTGTCACAACGGCCTCCTCAAGACATAGGAACATTTGTTCCCTTACCCTGGGGGCTGCATTGCGGCTGCACCAGTGCTAGAAAATTGGATAGGTTCAGACCCTTAGCTAACCCTTAACTAGTTCCAGCTATAATTGCAATTCACTTTTCCTCACGTGAGCTAGAACTGAACCAGTTTCAGAGAGAGATGCCAAAACGATTACCAACATTTCATCAGCATGAACCAGAACAGCTTCAGTCATAGCTAAACCCACACCCAACATGAGAAGGACACGCGGCAAGCGCATCTGCTGTGTATTTTCTATGTGTGTCTTTTTGCCTTAACAGACCTTCCTTATTACAGCTCATTAGTCCCTTCTGCACTCTTCCTACAATACTCCTAGGAAAACATCAATCATGCTGACAGGTAACCATATATGTGTGTTTGGTAATTAACCTCATGCTCTTAAGACCAGTCAAGGGACATAAATCAAGCAGGGGGTTGCATACAGACACCCCCAAACCCCCAGAGCTGGTATCAGGCTATTTTGCACCAGAGGCAAGGCTAACTACTTGCATACACATCCCAACCTTTTTTTAAATATGAATTTATCATTATATTCCATAGTACTGTTATCATATTTATCTTCAAAAATATAAATTGTCAGTTGCATTTTTTTACAGTCAGTTCTCTTTATATGAAAATTCGCTATCTGCAAATAGCAGAATTGCCACCTATTTCTTGTTATCTGCAAATCGGTTCTCGTTATCCATGAATACTGTGTCAGTGGAAGCCAATTTTCACATCAAATGGGCATTGATATTGGTCCGTGGAGAACTGTCAGAGGCATCTGTGTCCATTTCCAGACTTGTCCCACCAGTTTAAGCACCATCTGAACCTTCACAACCCTGGCGATCATGGCAGACCGATGATAAGAGGTCTCTGGAAGGCTACCTGAGGGTTGCTTCTGGGGCTGGAACAAGGAGCCAGAGAACCTAGAGAAGGAGCCAAGAGACAGGTGGAGGAGGAGGAGGAAGGAAGAAGCAGCCTCTCCCCACTGCTGAGCTCTGAGGCCTCTGTGTTGGGCCAACAACCCAGCAACAAGAGATATCCAGCCTGAAGGAGAAAGTACCCAACGCTGGAGGTGTTGATGAGCCCTCACTATCATCCAGTCCCATAGACTCCAAGTTAAGATTCAGGTTCATAAAGTTCATAGAGTGTATGGTGAAGAGGGTACTCTGGAACCTAATCCCATTTTCCTCATTGGCTCAATGATTCAGTACCTGCTAATTCAGTTCCCGGAACCTAACCCTAGCAGATAATGAGAACTGACTGCATATGGGTTAAAAAACAACAACACACTAAACTGTGTTTTAAAAAACTAAAACAACACTAATCATGCCCTCAAAGGTCAGTACTGCACCCGTTCGAGATCTGCATCAGGGCCAGCCTTAAGACCTGCAGGGCCTAACTGGAAAAATATTTTGAGGGTGCCCAGGTTCACAGTCAAAGTCTGTAGAGATATAAAATAAAATTTATTATAGACTTCATATTTCTAAGGTAGAATGGAAAGCAATCAAAACGTGCACTTAAAAAAGTGCATGTGAGTTAATGGACCAAATGAATCTAAGCACCTCTTCATTTAAAAAAAATGCATACTACAGTAGATTACTATCATGTGGGGTCTCCTTAAAGCATAGAGCTCAACTGAAAGCAATTGTCCCAATTGGCTTAAAGCTGGCCCTAATCTACACCCTAGGCCTAATCTACACACCTAGTTGGCCTAATGATAACATTAGCCCTGCCTTCTCCCCACATGAATAATCTAGTTAGTGGTTATTTGCATTATATGAATATTCTATACACACACACACACACACACACACATCAGTAATCTAGCCTGGAGGCTCAAATCTTATACCTAGGAAATCTCCTGGTCTCTTTACTTAACCCCCAAGACAACCTGTCTGTGCCGCTCCAGCCTATCCCTTCAGAAACACACGTTCCTTTCATTGATGGAGCAGTTATATCAGGCAGAGTGATCTACAACCAGGCTCTCTCTCCGGGCTGCTGTCATTTGAGCCCCCCTGCCTGGTCCTAGCTCTCTTGCATCAGCAGCGACTCTGGGTCCCTGAAAGTGCAATGGAGCAGCAGAAGAAACTCTTGACTCAAAGAATGAAAGTAGAGTCCTGATGGCAGCAAAGATCCAGCCAGTTCCAGGCTGGCCTCTGGCAGTAGCCCACCAGATGCCACAAGCAGAACAGAAAGACAATAGATCTTTGCTGCTGTCACTCCTCCTCAGCAAGAGCAGAGATGCCCTGCCAGGATGGCTATTAGCCATTTATTGATCTCCTCTGTTAGTTTTGTTTAATTTCCTTTGAAGCCCTCCTAAAAGAATAGGGGTGGTCATCTGCGCCCACGAGCCACATGCAGCTCTTTGACCAGTGATGTGCAGCTTGCAGAAATATGTTGGTTGAACACCTTTTAGCAGCATAATTAACATGAAAGGTAAATAATTATAAAGTTTGAAAAAAAATTCTTTGCCGGGTGTAAACTGAGAGTCCACTGGATTAAAACTTAAGTTTAATGTTAACAGTAAATATATTGAAGAATGTTTCTTAAATATTGCAGCTCTCAAGCATCTCAAACACCTAAAGTTTATCATACGTAGCTCTTACATTAAGAAAGTTGGCCACCCCTGTAATATAAGACACCAGATCCCTGCCTTATACAGACTACAGAGCTTCCATTCACTGGCATAGTCCATGAGATTCATGATCATGCAATAAAAGGAATAGATATCCATCTTTTTTTCCTTATCACAGAGAAGCATCATGCACTGCTAGAATGGTTTGGGGCAGGGGCAGGTCTTTCTGGCTTCTTTATTTGTGTGCGGCCTCCAGGCATAACAAAATGGGATCTGTAGGGGAAAGATGTCTACATCATCTAGATGACCAGATGTCTAGATTTGTGACTTCTAGACAGCCCCTTGACTTCCGGAATTGCAAGTCAGGCACTGAACCTGCACCAGCAGAGGATCAGGTTGCGACTCCACCAGAAGATCAATGGAGGAAACAGACTGCCATCTCTGGCAGCCAATCAAGCATAAGCTTGAACGCAGGCCAGCTCCAGGACTTGACCACCATCTGCCATTCTGGAAGCATCATCCCCACAATGGCATCCAAGTTTAAATACAGGCAGGCAACACAAGGGCACAGTTTTACAACAACAGGAGAGTACACAGTGCCTACATTTTCTCTGCACAGCAAGTGGTTTGTACCTCCGGGAAACAACACTGAGAAGATCGTCTTGCCCTGCAGACTCTCCATGAAGACAGGAATGTGCAGACCAGCCCTAAGGGATCAATTAAGCAGGCTGCAGGAGATTTGCAAGTAGGATCTTCCACATCTGATTTCTTAAGAGACACTAAGGCAGCCTCGAGGGCAGGGCCAGCCCTTCCATGAAGCAACCTGAAACCGGGCATGTGGGAATGGCACAGCTGGAGGGGTGGCAAACGCCTGGACCCCCAGCCTGTCTGCCTGCCACCCTCTCCAGCCTGCTGCTCCAATCCTTTTACAAAGTGCTGTGCCACACTGGAGGAAGGGAGAGGCAGTTTGGATCCTGCCCCCTTCCCTTCCTCTCCAGGAGTCCAGGACTCAGCCTCTCTGCTCCGTGCTACTTCCATTTCCAATGAAAACAGGTTCACTGGAAACAGAAGTGACATGAAGGAGGGAGGCTGCAAACTGCCCCTTCACCTTTTCTTGAGTAAAGAGAAGGGTAGTGGGGGGGGGGCGTGCCTGCATACTCCTCTGCCCCGTCTGCTTGCTTGCTCCTCCCCTCATCCACAGGGAAGGACATTCTGTGGGGGGATTCAGGCAGTACATGGGCTGCTATTGTTGAGGGGGTCCAGAAGTGAGGTACACACACATATCACAAAACTTAACAGCAACTTGGAGAGAGATTTAGGTTGGGGAACAGAGAAAGCTGCTTCACGCCAAATCGGAACCTTGTTCTCCTTAGCTCAGCCTTGTCAACCCTGCCTTGCAGAAGAAGGTTACAGGCGGAATTTCTTTTTTGCCCCAGGAGAAAAAGCCTAGCACTTCTGCGCATGAAACATGTGCTCTACCACTGAGCTACAGTCTCTTCCCCAATGCACAGCAGTACATAAGTCAAAAAAAGTTAGAAGCCCCCTCCTCCAACACAGATTCCTTGACCAAACTAGACAAGTTTGTCAAAGTTATGCATGCAGTTATGTCAAAGTAAAAAGGGGGCTGGGTTGTGGGATTTTGCATGCAGATGGACCCAGACACAATCTTTGGCATCACTAGATAGGGTGGGATGACCCCTTGTCTAGAACCCTCAGCAGCAGCTACCATCATCATTGTCAATATTCAGTGCTGAGTCAGACCAAGAAGAAAACCAATTCCTATGTTTAAAAAGAAAATGCAGCAGATTCCCATTTCCTACTTCTCATGTTGCATCTCAGTATCAGTACTGGCAACCTTCAGTCTCGAAAGACTCTGGTATCGCGCTCTGAAAGGTGGTGCTGGCACAGCATCTAGTGTGGCTGAAAAGGCCAATTCCGGAGTGACAATCCCTTCCACACCGGGAGCAAGTGCAGTCTGTCCCTGGCCTGTCTCCCTGGCTATGGGCCTTCCTTCTTTGCCTCTTAGCCTCAGACTGTTGGCCAAGTGTCTCTTCAAACTGGGAAAGGCCATGCTGCACAGCCTGCCTCCAAGCGGGCCGCTCAGAGGCCAGGGTTTCCCACTTGTTGAGGTCCACTCCTAAGGCCTTCGGATCCCTCTTGCAGATGTCCTTGTATCGCAGCTGTGGTCTACCTGTAGGGCGCTTTCCTTGCATGAGTTCTCCATAGAGGAGATCCTTTGGGATCCAGCCACCATCCATTCTCACGACATGATCGAGCCAACGCAGGCGTCTCTGTTTCAGCAGTGCATACATGCTAGGGATTCTAGTGTGGCCCTAATTGACACTCAGACCAAGAACACGAATAACTCTGGCTGCAAACCCTCGAAGCCCATAATAACCAACGATTTATGTCTTGAGAGGTTGGACTAAAGAAATCCTGAAGAGATCTGGGCTTCACTCTCAATGGGTTAGAATGACTCATGAGTACACATGAGTGGCCTGCCCCACTAGTATTGCTTGGAGCCGGGAGGGGGCTGGGGAGGAAGAAGAAGCTGCACCTCCATTTCGACTACTCCGTTTGCCTGAATCTTTTTGCCGAGCCATTTGAGATTATTTATTCTGGAGCGAGGAAAGCCCACACAGTCAGTCATTTCCGGCTTGAGGAGAGCTGTTCCTTTCAAAGCAAGCAACCATTCCTAGCTTGAGGCAAGCTCCTTCTTGTGGAGCAGGTGTTTGGGGTGGGTCAAGGGAAGAGTGCCATATGACCCAGATTAGCAGGTTTTTCCATGAATTTTACACATCCTGCCCAGCGCCAGTTTTGCCCACTAGCTTGCCAAGGTTGCCAACTTCCATTTAAATCAGAAAAATTTTCCAGCTGTTCTGACATGAACAGCTGACTTCACCCAGAGATTCACTGCAGAACATGGAGATGTCACAGACAAATGTCTCCACTGGATATCCCTAGCTGCCCTGAACTATAGCTCCCCAGGGAACTCTTACACTTAAGCCACAAGCAGGAGGTTCCATTCAAACAGTATATTTACCATGCAGAATAGGCACAGCAAGATTCCACCCAGTGGGGAAGGATTCGGTACATGATTGTGACTTATGACAAGGTGTGTCAGTAGTCAGAAGGAAGCTCTGCTTGGGTGATCTTCAGTATACTAGGAAGCATTTTAGCAGAAAAGTCTTTCTTCGTCCCCCCTGTATCCCAGTAAAAAAAAACACCTGCTGAAATAGGAACAAAAAGTTGGGGGACGACGACGACGAAAGAATTGCATGAAAGAATTGCAAGCTCAGTGCTTGTACTAAACACAAGCTTCGTAGGCCAAACATGTGCTCAAAAGCACCCTGTTCCTTAACTCTACACCTGCCCCACCCCAATTCACTATTTTGTACCTGGCTCTGGTTGGTGGACCTTGGGGTTCGAGAAAAAACTAAGTAGATCCTGCAAACCCAATGAGATACGCCCTCACCGTACTAGATGAGGTTTAAGGTTTGAGGTTCCAGTTTCCAGAAGAGATTTTTGATCTCTAACTTAATTTGTTAGTGGCTATTTGACTGCCTTGGGGCTGTCAAACTCAACTAAGGCCTTACAGCTTCAGTAGTGGTGCCCACACCATTGGAATCAAATAGATATAAACCAATAAGCATTCAACAGAGCTCTGCCATTTGCCCAAGACCAGCCACCACCCATAAAAATAAGCCACATCATCATTGCTATTTTACCATTGAATCTATTACACTTGGTGTTTATGGAAAGAGTCCATAAATGTCCACCATCCTGCATCACACCACTTGTGCCTTGGCTGTCGGTCATAACTAATTTCCTAGATAATTGCTGTGTCTGGCTGGCCTCTTTCCCAAGTGGCTCTTTTCAGATGTCATCCTGGCAGCGCTGCGGGCACAGATGAGGAAGCACTTTTCCACCCAAACCAGTGGCCTCCAGAATCCTCTAGAAAACCTGGGATTTTGAATTGACTTTCATTCTGTTTATTTATTACTCCCTTTGCTGTGGTTGCAACCATTTTTCTGGTTTTATTGTTCTGATCTGCAGTTACCATCGTTGTTTTTCCAGGATGGTGTAGTAGTTCTGGTGTTGAGAGGATCTGGATCCAGGTTCAGAACTCTGCTCAGCCACAATGCTTCTTGGGTGAATCTTGGTCAATCACTATCTTTCAGTCTCACCTACCTTACAGGGTTGTTGTGAGGACAAAAGGGGGGAAAACCATGTGCACCACCCAGAGCTCCTTGGAGGAGGGGCAGTATAAAAATGCAAAAAAATAAGCTATAATAAAATAAACTTGGTCAGTGGGTTTGTAGCACCCGGTGTAGAAGGCTAGCACGTAATCTCCATGATGAATCTCCTCCCATGCAGTGGGGCAATGCCCCAGATGGTGGACATGGTGAAGCACCATTGCCCCACCCCTGCTGGTTTTTGGCTATACCCTTTGCTAGAATACAGATATTTCAACGTGGTTTGTTTCATTGCATTCTGCATGAAATCACACATCAAATGATATAAAATATGATGGGATTATTTGAAAATACCAAGATTTTAAAATGTTTGGCCAGTAGTGGTGTCACCCCCCCTGTGCGTGTCACCTGGTGTGACCCATACCTCCCTAGTGATGCCACTGAACTTGGTTGTCGGACGCCTAACAATTGAGAGGGGAAAGCAGAGAGAAAAGTTTGGTGCAAATTGAAAGCACACAGGCTTGACCACCATGCCAGAGACTATCCTACTCCACTTGGTTAACCTCATAGATTAAAATCCATCTTGTCCCAGCTCCAGCAGGCAGAGATTAGTAACCAATGACGTACAGGCACACTCCCAGCCAGAACAAAGCCAGTCTAATTCAAACGGCCATTCTGGAATGCAGTCAATCAAAACAAAACAGAACAAAACAACCCTCATTATAATTACTCAGCTTCAAAGTAGATCCAATGTTGTCTCACCAGGCCAGCAATGAAGAAATGCACAAGTCCTTTCTACAACCACCATGTATTTTCTAAGGTGGGGGTGCCTAAACCCCGGCCCTGGGGCCGCTTGTGGCCCTCAAGGCCTCTCAATGTGGCCCTCAAGGCCTCTCAATGTGGCCCTCAGGGAGCCCGCAGTCTCCAATGAGCTTCTGGAGATTTGTTGGAGCCCACACTGGCCCGACACAACTGCTCTCAGCATGAGGGTGACTGTTTGACCTCTCACATGAGCTGTGGGATGAGGGCTCCCTCCACTTCTTGTTGTTTCATGTGTGTGATGCAGTAGTGGCAGCAAAAGAAAGGCTGGCCTTGCTTTGAGCAAGGCCTTTTATAGGCCATGAGCTATTGCAACACCTTCATTCCTTCATATAAGTTCATCTTTAATATATTCATGTATGTAAACTTATGTAAATTTATTCAAATTTTAAATGTAAATTAATTCCCCCCCCCCGGCCCTCCTGCCAAAAACTTTGGACACCCCTGTTCTAAGGGATGGATCTTGCAGGAAGGGAGTGTGATATAAGGTTTGGATCCAGCTCCAATACACCATAAAACACCTCTGTGAGTCAGTCTTTCAGGTTGCATTCAGGTTCAGTCAACAGAACAAGCAACCTCATACTAAAGTTGGGAAGGAAGGGGGGAATATTATATTTATTTTAAATAAGTGTTATCCTGTGCTTTCCCCTCCAATCAGGGAGACAGTGAGGCAGCCAACGTCATAATTTAAAAACAAACCCTAAAAACACCAACAAAAGCAAACATAAAAACGCAAAGAGAACATGGCAGCATAAAACAATCTATAAAACAGAGATACTCAGCAACACCAGAAGTCGTAGTTGCCCCCTTGTTGCCCAGAGCATCTAACCTAATTGGGAAAGAGTTCTGGGAGCCGGTTCAATATTCTGGTGACGTTGCACTTCTGGGTTTATCTGATGTTTTGCCATTCTGCAACAGAGGCTGGGCGCAGGGGCAGCATTATAGGTGGGACCTGGTTGGAATCCTGCTGAAGCCCCATGCCTGTACTCAGCCAGCCACACTGCCCCTGACCTGCTGCTGCTCACTCACTGTGAGTGTCTTCTATGGAGAAAGGATACTTTGCACACAGAGGGAGCAGACTGCCAAAAGAGCCTGCTGCCTGCGGTACCCACCTGGGAAGAGCACTTGGTTAGCACCTCTCTTCTCAGAATCCTCATTACAGGTACCCTGCCCCAGGAAGACTCCACACACAAACACCCAACTGCTACTCCATCACTTCAAGTTTGGAGAGGGGGAGCAGTAGTGTCACTGCATCTCTTTCAGATGCGGCTCTACTTTTGAGACTATGGTAGGCCACGGAAACTGACTAGCCCTACCACACCCAGTCCTGTGGGACAGAATATTTGGGACTGGCCCTTGGAATGCTTTAGTGACACAATACTTCAGAGCATATACCGGAGCTCTCAGGAGGTTTGAAACATCCCAGTGGAGGCAATGAGCATCACCAGGAATCACAGGAATCAACATCAGGAGACAGTTACTGTCATTATCCGGCTCTTTCCACTAACATTCCTCTACCGCTACCCCAAAGACAAAATTAGAGAAGCAGCAAGAACATGAGCAGCTGGGTCCCGTTAGGGAGAAGGGCGGGATAAAAATAAAGTATTATTATTATTATTATTATTATTATTATTGTTATTAGTGGCAGGGATGCCATTCATTCTCCAACACTCCTTTCCTCTGCCATGAAACCCAGAAGTGCGGGACCCCTGGTTTCATTCCAGTGCACTGTCCCTGGGTTTCTTCTGAGTTTCACGGCAGCTCACAAGGAGAACGGAAGGCAAGGAAGGGAATGAGCCGCTACTTGCTCGAGCAAGTGGGAAGCAGGTCTTCATGGCTTGGATTAGCAGCAGGTTGGAGAGACAGGGTAGTGATGGCAGACTCAGGGTGAAAGTCACCCCAAATCCACCACCCCTTCAGAACTCTTGCAATCTGCCACTGATGCAACCCCCATCAAGTGGCCTCATAGATGGGCCAACAGTGGTTAGGGTACATGTGGAAGATCAAACCCTCTAAAGCCCCTGGTTCATTGATTCAAGGTTGCATGCACAACAAACAGTAAGTTCATTTTAACAAATCACTTTTAATTCCTTCCGCATTCATCCTCTTTCCCTCCCTAGTGTAGCACAGAGGCTATTATTCTCCAAATACCAGAGGAAGCTTCTTCCCAGGGCTTATAGCAGATTTGAAACAGCTGCCTTCATTTGGACTATGGCATAAAGCAGTGATTCTCAAACCTTTTAGCACTGGCATCCACCTAAAAAAAAAAAGTTTTAGTTTTAGTTCACCAGACACTGAAGCCTCTGTGACTATAATGGTAATTGGGCAGCAGTGCTGTCACACCACCCCCCTAATAGCAGGTTATTTAACCCTTGATGCACTCAGCCTAATTTGCCTTATCAGTTTCACAACCCACAAAAAACTGGGTCATGATTCACTGGTGGGTCCCAAACCCAGTTTGAGAACTAATACTGTAAAGCAGTGTTTCTCAAACTGTGGGTCGGGACCCACCAGGTGGGTTGCGAGCCCATTTCATGTGTGTCCCCATTCATTTCAATATTTTATTTTTAATATATTAGACTTGATGCTACTATAGTATGTGACTGCATTTGGGGAAATGTGACAGACCTGTATTTTTAACAAGCTACTATGTATATTCTTTTAACAATGATAGTAAATGGGACTTACTCCTAGGTATGTGTGGGTAGGATTGCAGCCTAGGATTGTTAAAAATTTTCCTGCTTGATGATGTCACTTCCAATCATGACATCGCTTCCGGTGGGCCCTTATAGATTCTCATTCTAAAACTTGGATCCCAGTGCTAAATGTGTGAGAACCACTGCTGTAAGGGAACAAAACCAATAAGTGTCTCCACTCTGTACACTGTGGTACTAAACCATATTCCACCCCCATGACTGTCATTTCAATGAGGAAAGGGAAAAAAATTGAAGCACAAATTTTATATCTGGTTTGACCTTAAGAAACCGTCTTAAGTCCCTGCCTCAAATCCATGTTGTGCCACAAATTGATTGCACGGCCTTCCACAAACCACTCCTCCTTGGCCTCATCATCCTATCATAAAGGCATAATAGTGCAGTGACCTACCCTGCAGGACTGTTGGAAGGATGACTGAGATAAAAATACTTTTACCTGCGTGATGATGATAGTAGTAATAATAATAATAATAATATACAGTATTTATATACCGCCTTTCTTGGTCTTTATTCAAGACTTTATTCAAGGTGGTTTACACAGGCAGGCTTATTAAATCCACGCATGGATTTTTACAAATTGAAAGAAGGTTCTCTCTTTCAAGAACCACTACATTCAAGGTGTTACACTCCGATCTGGTTTAACATTCTGGCCTCCATCCTCCCACGCTCCGAGCAGATGGAACAGCTCAGCTGCAGCTTGCCAGCTGCTTCAAGGTCGCATGGTGCCGGTGGCCTCGAACTGGCGACCTTGTGGATGTTAATCTTCAGGCAAATGGAGGCTCTACCCTCTAGACCAGACCTCCTGCCCTGTGATGAAAACACACCTCAACAACTGTGTGATGCATCCAAGCCAAACCACACAGAACACGAAATACATCAGTTAACTCAAGAAGAGTATTCATGTAGGGCTTCAATTTGGATCATGACCACAGTGTGGAAGTAGAGAATATTTAACAATTGACTTCAACACTGCTACAAATGGCCCTGGCAGGGTTAAACCATCTTTTCAGTTAGGCAATTTTCAGCTCGAAAACAGCAGGAGGTAAAGAGTTAAATGCCCTACTCTTGAGGTCCTGATCAGAGTTACAGTCCTGTATAGCACATAAAGACAAATAAATGTAGGTTGAAATCTGATACACACTTACAAGGGAGTAAGTGTCATTTAATTTAATAGGACTTCTGATACACACATAGGACTGCACTGCTGAACCCATAAAGTCTATACTGATGCATTTGGCCTCACTTGTAGCTTGGCCCTTAAACATAGAATAAATTTCTTACAGCCCTAGCCTATGCATGTCTATTCAGGAGTAAGTCCCATTGAGTTACTTTCAGAAAAGTGTGTGTAAGATTTCAGTTGGACTCTTTCGCAGACGAGTTTTCTGGAAGAGAGCAACAAGGTTATTCCCCTGGAACCCACTGCCACGGAAAGCATGAGATGTCACTCTATGAAGGGGAAACAGCATCACCTTCAGCTTCACTTAGAAATGTTACAGACTGTGGGTCAAACCAGATGTTAAGCACCCAACTGGGGCCAGGCTGCTAGGTTTTCATTCAACAAATAGCAGTCCTGCGGCATACAGGAGCCTCCTGGCTGGCAGGGCCAGGTGACACAGTGACATGGAAACATCATCCCTCCATGTCACGCCATTGCCCTCATCCTGCACTGGACTTTCCAATTCAGAGCCATTTGAACCCAAAGGAGGGAGAATTCAAGTTGGGAACTGTTCTAACTCTAACTTGGGAGAGTTAGAACAGACAAGAGAAAATATTTCTTTACTCAGCATGTGGTTGGTCTGTGGAACTCCTTGCCACAGGATGTGGTGACGGCATCTGGCCTGGACACCTTTAAAAAGGGATTGGACAAGTTTCTGGAGGAAAAATCCATTACGGGGTACAAGCCATGATGTGTATGCGCAACCTCCTGATTTTAGAAATGGGTTATGTCAGAATGCCAGATGCAAGGGAGGGCACCAGGATGAGGTCTCTTGTTATCTGGTGTGCTCCCTGGGGCATTTGGTGGGCTGCTGTGAGATACAGGAAGCTGGACTAGATGGGCCTATGGCCTGATCCAGTGGGGCTGTTCTTATGTTCTTAACTACAATTCCCAGGAAGCCTTGGAGGTCTCTTGTTATCAGGTGTGCTCCCTGGGGCATTTGGTGGGCCGCTGTGAGATACAGGAAGCTGGACTAGATGGGCCTATGGCCTGATCCAGTGGGGCTGTTCTTAGGTTCTTATGAGGGCAGGTGGGCCCAACTCAAGGTGCTCTCCACTTTTAGCGATGAGTGCTGTGTGCATTCACATAATGAGCCCAGAAAACACCCAGAGCACAGTGGAGGGGGAATGCACCGCCCCAATCCCATCCCCTACATACCACTGGCCCCTGACACCCCTCTGCAGCCTGCCAACTAAAACCTGGGAAGCCCAGTCACACTTTTCTTCAGCTGCTATAGCAGCCAGCTCAGACCCCTTAGGCAGTGTTTCCCAAAATGTGTGTTGCAACACTCAAAGGTGCTGTGGTAAACTCACAGGGGTGCCATAGAATGTCCCTGGCAGCCTCTTCTTACCCTACAATTGTACAAGATCATGTGAGATCTCGCAAAATTCAAGGTGGCAGCTACTGTGTGAGCTGGGTGATGGCGCCACTGCAACAGGGCATTGAGATTGCGATAAGTTTGGGAAGAGCTGCCCTAAGGATTGAAACAATGTGGCACAAGAGGGGGAGGTTTCAACTCTCTGCTTCTAGATCTGTATCAGTCCACCTGCAGGTGCAGTTTGCCCTGCTTTGTGAAAAGGAGAGAGATGGCAATACTGGACACACTCTGGGGAAGGCATGCACCTTCCAAATAAATAGCTCCCCCCATTGCAGGATCCCTGTAGCAACTTCAAGAAATGGCACTTTTCACATGCTCCGACTGTCTTTGTTACCATCAATCAATCTATATAAAAAGTGTATGTCACTCTGTCCAGATCAGTGGTTCCTAAACAGTGCATTGGGACCCACTGGTGGGTCACAACCTGATTTTTGGTGGGTTGCCAGAGAGTGATGGAAAGATCAGATAACCATCTGCTTCAAGCCCTGAGGCTATTAAAAAAAAAAATCAGACATTGAAGCTGCTAATTATTTTCCAAAGAGCTCAGCTCCTGCAGTTTGTAAGACAGCTGCAAACTGCCCTCAAGAAATGGAACTCCTGCGGTTTGCCAACATGTGTAAACATAGAGAGAGAAATATTTGAGGATCTTTTTCTGATTATTATTACTTAATAAATAAAATATTTTGTTCTAGATCTCCTTTTTTTAAGGTCTGGTAAATCAGGTGGGTCCCAAAAAATTGTCATTTTAAAAAGTGGGTCCTGGTGCTAAAAAGTTTGGGAACCAGTGATCTAGATAGCTGTTCACTACAGGCTCATTTCTGTTTCTTTTTAGGACGGCAGCGTTAAGCACAAGATATCATGATCGTTCTTTTAGAAATCTGGATTCAGAAATAATCTGCCACTGGATGGAGACTCTCGCTCCCCAGATCTACCTGCAAGCACTGCTCCCCCCTCTACCTATTGACCCCCCCTTGCCCCCTACAGGCATCCCCACTTGTCAGCAAGGGGACAAGAGGTCAAGAGGAGAGCCCAAACTCCACCAGTGCTGCAGGCGGCAAAACTTTTGCAGTCGTCTCCGGGTGGAAAGTTTGCCTTGCACTCTGCCCTGCTGGCAGCATCAGATTCCAGGGCAACGTGTGAAGCTTGGCATGCAGGGAGAGGAGAGAGAGAGAGGCAGTGGATGTGCTCCAAGAGAGGCAGAGAGAAATTCCGCAGTGCTACCCTAGCCTGGCACAGCTACATTCTATGCCCGGAATCTGCTGATCTTTCATCAGGGGCCCATGCAAATCCTCCAGCATATCTGGGCAGGGGAAAAAAGCTGGTAGACGGGTGGGCAAGCGGTGGGGTGGGGTGGAGGAGGGAGACACACAGCAGAGACTGGCTGCAAACAGGTGCTCCCTGAGCCCCTCTTCTCAGAAGAGGTTAGGCAAACAAAAAGTCTCCTGAGCATGCACAGAGTGACAGGGAGAGAGTAGGACAGAAGAGAAGTCTGGCTGCCTGTGCAAGGAAGTTTTCCCAGTGGTGCTCTCTCTCCCTCTCTCCCCCAGCCTCTGCTGAGTAATGGCCAAAAACGTCACAGCAGCAGCACCAGCAGCAGCCCAGAGTTGCAAAGTCATCGGAGCACCAGAAAAACACTCACACACACACAATCTCAGCAGGTCAGGGGCATCCCAGGCCGGAGAGGCAACAAGTAGTGGGGTGGCGTCTGGGATCGCACCCCTTCCTCACTCTCCTACATTCCCTCTCCAGCCCCCCACCCATTAAAAAGAGTCAAAAGTAGAGGGGGGTGCGCTTACCTATGGATCCCAGGACCACAGACAGCTGCTCCAAAGTCACAATTTTAGAGCCTCAACCCCCCCACCTACGTCCCAGTTCATTTGCAAGCTGATTCCTGGGGGGGGGGGGGGTTGCCCAACCTTCCTCCTCCTCCCTCTCCAAGGGCTCCGAGGCTTGGAAGTCCCACTTTCCCCTCCTCCCCAAAGGAATCACCCCCAGGGGTCGTCCTGGCAGCTGCATGCAATCGCCTTCTCTGGATGGGGAGGGGATCCCCTCCTGCCTTGCACCAGTGGGTCTCCCTCTCCCAGCAGGTGTGGGCATCTGTGGGTCTTCCTCTCCCAGCAAGTGTGGGCATCAGTTCTCCCCCCTGATCTGCACTTACCTGAGCTGGTCCCTTTGCAAAGCAAGCCAGCAAGAGTGAAAAGTCCTCCTCGCCCTTTAAGAAGAGGCGCCTGGTCCTCGCCCCGACCAGCCAGCCAGCGCTCCAACAGCACCAGCCCCTGCCACCTGAGCCAGCTGCAGACCGGCCTCTTCTGACGTCACACCAGGACTCCGGCCACGCCTCCCTCTCCCCGTTCGCAGCGGTCACTGGTTGCCTGCCCCGCCTATCATGTCCTCTGGGACCTGGCTCTCCAGAGTGAGCGGCTACAGTGGGTGGGGGCAGGTAGGTGAGCCTATGACGTCAGAGGCGAAGTGCAAAAGAAGTCTCACCTTGATTTTTTTTTGGGGGGGGGAGGAGAAAGAAAGAAAGAAAGAAGCTGATACAAAGTCGTTTTTCCTTTTTCCCCCAAACTCTACGCATGACGTCATTAAGTAACATAATGAAGCGTTCTGATTGGCTGGGGAGAATGTCATGATGTCACAGGAGACCCCAGCACATGTCACACACATGACATCAGAAGGGAACCTCAGTTTTTTTCAGGAAACTCTTCTTAAGACCCATTTCTGCCCAGCCCACGGGAGTACACATTTGCATATATGCAACATTGGGCAGAAATGGCTTAATAAAAAAGAGGTTGCATCACTGAAATGCCATCCTCGGCATTTACCCTTCCTGGTTGCAACAAAATCACCTAGCAGGGCTGGTTCAAAATGCTACCTTGTCTTAACTTGTGTTGTGCTGCTAGACGCTGCACCTCATACTCCCTGGACTAGAAAAGGAAACTTTGTTTTCCAGTCCAGGAGATGAGAGACAGAGGAGGAGTGGTGAAGGTGAGTAGTGGACAGATTTGGGCACTTCATGCCAACCTGCTGCCTGACAGCCCAATCCTAACCAATTTTCCAGGGCTGATGCAGCCACAATGGAGCCCCGATGTAAGTGAACAAATGTTCCCTTACCATGAGGAGATCTCCATGACTGCACCCCTCCCCAATGCAGAATGCAGCCCATGCCCCATTAGCAGGACTGTATCAGTGCTGGGGAGTTGGTTAGGATTGGACTGTGAGGCATCTGCCTCAATCGGCCTCATGAGTGGAGCTGGCCCTGCAGCCAAACATCCTGTAGCTCCTAAAGTTCTGATCCAATTTCTTCAGTGTAAACTTTCATAGGCCACTATCCGCTTCATCAGATGTATCTGGTTTGCAAATGGACTGTAAAGTGGATTATAATCCACAAAAGTTTCTTCTGAAATAATTATCTAGGCTGTAATCCTATACACACTTTCCTGGGAGTAAGCCCCATTGAAAGCTAAAGGACTTACTTCCAAGTAGACATGCATAGGCTTGAACTGTTCATCTCTTCAAGTTTACCTTGAAGTTAAAAATAACATAAAATTTGGGCTGCATCAAGTCCTGCATTCAAATGTTTAAAACTGCCATAGGATCGAATGTTTTCACTGGCTTCCTTCCTGCTCCACAGTTTTCTGTATTACAAGGCATTGTGCTGTTTGCTTAAGACAAACTGGACTTTGCCCTTTCTGTGAGACAAAATTGTAGCTCAGTGGGGGAGCAACTCTTTTCCATGCAGAAGGTTCCAGGTTCAGTCTCTGGTATCTTCAGATAGGGCTGGGCAAGGCCCCAGTTTGACCCTTGAGAGCTACTGAATTGATGGACTGTCAGGGCTGGCCCATGCATGTGGCCAACTGAAGCCGTTGCCTCAGGCAGCAGATGGGGGGGGAGCATCTCTGTCTGCCTACTCCCCTCCACTGCTTCTCCTTCTCCTTGCACTCCCTGGATTGGAAAAGAAAGAGAGAGATGGAAGAGGAAATGTAGAGGGGAGGAGAGTGTTGAGCTGGAATGCTGGAGAATGGGAAGAACAGAGGCTGGCACATCATTGGGTAAGGGGACAGCTTTTGGCATGCCATTTCAGGCTCCAGGGAGTCTTGGGCGGGCCCTGACTGCCAGAATGAGATGGACTGAGTTCATGAGGCAGCTGCACACATCCAGCTATAAAATGTACACTGGTTATGATTTTTAAGCAGCAACTGCCATAATAAAGGCCAGAGTTGTTTCTGTAGACAACAGTGGGTTGATGGAAGCACTTCCTGGAAAGATAACTGAGAGAAGAGAGTCAATAGCTTGATTTTACATTGAATTGTATCTTTATAAGTGTTGGAGGAATCTTAAAAAAATTGGTTTCCTCTTTAGGGGAGAAGCAGAGTAGCTTCAGCAGCAGACCCCCCCTTCTTGCTGGGAATCAAGCCCAGGGAAGCTCCCACACCCGGCTGACTGCTAATTAATAAAAGACAAACGACAATGGCTGTTGAAGTTGCAAAAGAAAGTCATTTACTCATGGTTCTATAGAAGCAAGTTTACAGCATCTGATTATGATCAGAGGTTACACTAATTTAAGATAACAAGGCCCTGGAGCTGCCTCATCCTGTGTGTGCCATGTGGTCAAGATGGCATTGCCAGCAGAGCCCTGCTGTGACCCATCTTGTCAGGGCAATGTTCAGTGAGGAAGAGAGGGCATACATGGAGCAGAAGGGAAGGTTATAGTGTCTAGGCCACACCCCCACGTAGGTCATCTAAAGGGGACAGGTAAAAGTGTAGGGTCACTGGGCCATGGCTTAACCCTTTCAGGACAGTATCCTGCCTCCTCTGGACAGCAGACAGAGTTGCACCAAACTCCAACAATAAGAGTGTGATTTTGAACCTTGTGCCCAGGTTGTGTGAGAACTGTGAAATTACAGGCATTCCCAAATGAGGTCTTTTAATCAGAGAGGGTCACATTTCAGTTCACTTGCTCTTTATGCAGTGTCATCATCTGTCGGTTGTCCACCTGTAATCTGTCCAACACTTAAAACATCACATATGGAGAGTTCAACATTTGAGAACTGTGATACAGCATCAGTGCTTGTGTGGACTTTTCTTACAGCTCCTGTTCAGTCAGTTGTGTTGCTACGGTGGTGTGGGGGGGGCGGCCTGCACTGGGGAGAGTGACACCACTTAAAATCTTGGTATTTTCAGAAAATACCATCATGTTATATATCATTCAATGTGGAATTTCATGAAACAAACTACGTTGAAATATCTCTATTCTATCAAAAGTTACGGCCAAAAAAACCAGTGGAGGCAGGGTGATGCTATACATCACCACAACCAGCTTCCAGGGCATTGTCCCATGGGGTGACATGGGGGGGTCCCTGGCCTCCCACACTGAGTCATGCAAACCCTAGTGACGCCTCTTCTTGTGTGGACTGTTCTTGCAGCTCTTATTCTGTCTTTCTGTTTTTAAGGTGTGCCCAGATACAGCAGGCAGGAGCATCTTCCTTACCAGGAAAGGTTACAATATTTGGGGCTTTTTAGCTTGGAAAAAAGGTGATTGCGGGTAGGGGGGTGTGTGGTTGAGACTCTCAAAATGATATATTGTGCGAAGAGAAAAAGACGTCTTTCTTCCTCTCTCTCAGTTTTTAGAACTCAGGATCATCCAGTGATACTGATTGCTGGGAGATAAACAATGGACAAAAGGACATACTTCTTCACACAGGGTGCATAACTGGTAAGTGGAACTCACTGCCACATGATGCAGTGATGGCCACTAGATTGGATGGCTTGAAAAGGGGATGGAACAAAAGGAAACAGGTCTCTCAATGGCTACTAGCCATGTTGCTATCTCTATGTTTGAGACTAAGATGATTGCTGGGCTGGGGCACCTTCCTTATGAGGAAAGGCTACGGCGTTTGGGCCTCTTCAGCCTAGAAAAGAGACGCCTGAGGGGGGACATGATTGAGAGATACAAAATTATGCGAGGGATGGACAGAGTGGATAGGGAGATGCTCTTTACACTCTCACATAATACCAGAACCAGGGGACATCCACTAAAATTGAGTGTTGGGAGAGTTAGGACAGACAAAAGAAAATATTTATTTACTCAGCGTGTGGTCGGTCTGTGGAACTCCTTGCCACAGGATATGGTGCTGGCGTCTAGCCTAGACGCCTTTAAAAGGGGATTGGACAAGTTTCTGGAGGAAAAATCCATTATGGGGTACAAGCCATGATGTGTATGCGCAACCTCCTGATTTTAGAAATGGGTTATGTCAGAATGCCAGATGCAAGGGAGGGCACCAGGATGAGGTCTCTTGTTATTTGGTGTGCTCCCTGGGGCATTTGGTGGGCTGCTGTGAGATACAGGAAGCTGGACTAGATGGGCCTATGGCCTGATCCAGTGGGGCTGTTCTTATGTTCTTAACTACAATTCCCAGGAGGCCTTGCAGGTCTCTTGTTATCAGATGTGCTCCCTGGGGCATTTGGTGGACAGCTGTTTGATACAGGAAGCTGGACTAGATGGGCCTATGGCCTGATCCAGTGGGGCTGTTCTTATGTTCTTAACTACAATTCCCAGGAGGCCTTGCAGGTCTCTTGTTATCTGGTGTGCTCCCTGGGGCATTTGGTGGGCCGCTGTGAGATACAGGAAGCTGGACTAGATGGGCCTATGGCCTGATCCAGTGGGGCTGTTCTTATGTTCAGCAACAGCACCTACTTCTGAATCCCAGTTGTAGGGGAGCAGTGGTGGGAGAGAATTTGACCTTTGTCTTCTGCTTATGGCTTTTCCGGTGGCAACTGGTGGGCCATTGTAGGAAACAGGGTGCTTGAAAAGTGTTTGTCAGTAATATGTGGTGAAACCTCACCATCTAGTGCTGGAAGGAGAACAAAGGAGTGAAGGAAACTGGGTAGTGGTTCACTGACCCTGCTTTATAGCCATTTATGCCCAACGTTGCATATATGCAACAGGGATCAAATGTGTATACCTGTGGGCTGGGCAAAAATGGGTAAATGTCTTGCTCCCCTGCTTCTTACCGTGAGTAGTCCAAACAGAGTAAGGCCGCAATCCTAAGCACATGTTCCTGGGAGTAAGCCCTATTGAACACAATGGGACTTACTTCTGAGTAGATATGCCTGAGATTGTGCTGTTTGGTCTGATCCAGCAGGACTTTTCTAACTTTTTTATGACCACTGCAAAAACTGGGGAGGGTTAAATCTCATGTGTCATCAAAAATGCTACATCTGCCTTGTGGAAGGAGAGAAGCTTCCAGTTCTACATGCACCTGCTCATGGAAAAACAATGACTGAGCACATTCATTACAACAAGGAACACTCCTGGAACGCCTGTAAATCCAAAGATGTGCTCCTGTTGGCTTACAAACTCCTGAAGTCTCTTGCACAAGCAGAATCATTAGAAGTCACCTTTTATCTCATGGCTTGAATTGTTGTGCAATTTCTTGCGTCTGAAGGGGTGATACTGGCTGCTTTCCAGCTGGTTATTCTTTCAAGCCAGGCCATTGAGATTGTATTTCTGATAGCCTTTAAGAAATAGAGAGGCCAATGAGGAAATGTCTTTCTGTAACCAATTCATCCAGTAAAATATTAAACATCCAGCAAACATTAAAAACAGATTTGTTTGGAAAAGGATGGTGCAATGTGTAACCTGATCTTTCCAGATGAGACTGGATCTTTGTAATCCAATTAAGGCTGCAATCCTATGCACACTTACCTGGGAACTTCTGAGTAAACATGCATAGGATTGGGCTCATTTATTTATACAATTTTCATCCTCCTTTTCTCCCAGATGGGCAGGGTAGCCCATTCTCTCAGATCTAACAAAGCATATCGAATATCCATTAAAAAAAAATTCATAACAATGAAAACATCACAAAAAAACCCATAAAACCATCCATTGCTAGTCACATACCCTGGAAACAAGCCCCATTGAACACAATATGACTTACATCTGAGCATTAATTGTATTTTAAAATATATTAATGTCATGCTTCACTTAAAAGGACCAAAGTGCTTTACAACCATTAGAACAGTGTTTAGAAGAAGCAAACAAAGCACTCTACAGCATGTCCATGATTGGACTACAGAATTGCCTCTGTTTAATTAAGGCTGTAAGCCTATTCACACTTACCTGGGAGTAAGTCCCATTGACTATAATGAGGCTTACTTCTGAGTAGGCAGAAGTAAGAAGCATAGACTTGGGCTTACTCCTTTGTTTCCAAGAGAATGCTCTAATGCTTTGGGTCCACAGTGTTTTATTTCTGCAGTTTTTAACTCCATTTTCTTTTGTAGGGCACCACTTGCAAAAGAAGAATCTTGTGTAACTCAAAAGCTTGCATGTAGCATTAATTGGACTGATTTTAAGCAGTGGCTCACACTCACTGGAGATTTTATCCAGTAGGACCAGCATAACTGACTGTGGCACTGAGCTTCCTGTATGAATTGCATCACTTATGTGGTTAAAACTGTGTTTTTACTACTGTGGGAGTCACCAGGACCAGTTCAGGACTTTGTGGTGCTTGAGAAGGCCTGCTAAATCCTGCTTTACTTGTTGATATGCAAGTCGCTGGTCCTCCTACTCATTGAATTGGAAAAGAGAGGAACAGAGCGGAAGTGTGGAAGAATGGAAAGTGCTGAACCACTGCATCAGAGACGCTTTAACCACTCCTCCCCTCCATTTCCTTTTTTTCCTCCACCCCCTCTTTCTTTTCCAATTCAAGGAGTGGAGGAAGCAGTGGAGGCAGGTGGGTGGACAGAAATGGGCAGCCCCATCAATCTGCTCACCTGAGGTGACTGACTCAGTCGGCCTCATGGATGAGCCAGCCTTGTAGATCACAACCAATCAGAATTCACCAGCACATGTGCCTCTAAAAGACATATATTTCTTACCGATGAAGCTCCTTGAAGCAGACCATCTAGTTAGTATTGGCTAGCAGAAGCTCATCAGATTGAAGTCTTTCCTAGCCCTACCTGGAGCTGCACCTAGTTCCTTTGGTGAGCAGGATAGGTGCTCTCCCACTCAGTTAAGCCCCCATCTTGTTACATGGCTGCTTCTCCAGCATATATGCTTGTTACAGTTGCCTCCAGATTTAGTTACAGTTTGACCTCCAGGTTTAAGAGCATCACTCCAGAACTACAAAGACTCACGCTTGAGCCAAATCACAGACTTTCTGGCTGCCTGGCCTCTTGGTCCCTAAACAGCTTTGTGACTTTATGTACCAATGATTTCACCTTGCTTTGAACACTGATTTCCGTCCCATGAAAATGAGAATAGGAAAGAGAGGCACTCTGCTGCTGCAAAGCCAAAGAAATGTCCCTGCCCTGCACGTGGCCATCCTCGGGAGAAAGCGACAGGGAACGCGGCCTTGCCATCAGAGCAGTGCACAGTGTGTGGTGACGCCTGTCATCCAGGAGAACGGCCCCCCAAGGGACAGCATTGTTGGTAGCTCCATTACGTGAAACCAGATGGCAAATGAACACTGAGTCAATGACACTTGGGGGGGGGGGGGAGTCTATTAGGCAGGTGACACCACAGCATGATGGATTCTTTCTTGGTAATAATCTCCGCTGCAGGCCTGAGTCTTGCAAGTAACTGGGAGCCTGATCAAAGCTGCAGCCCTGAAGATCACTGGGCTTCGGGAGAGAATACCTGTTAAACTGTGTGGATTTCTCCTCTGGAACCAAATGGCATTACTTTTTTCACATGTTTATCCCACCCTTCCTCCAAGGAGCTTAGGGTGGTGTCCACGGTTCCTTCCCTCTTTTGTCCTCACAACAGCCTTGTGAGGCTGAGAGATAGTGACTGGCCCAAGGTTATCCAGGAAGCTTCACAGCTGAGCAAGGATTTGAACCTGGATCTTCCAGGTTCTCCTGAACCACTACTACACTGTCCCGGCTCTCGTTCTATTACATAGCTCAGCAATCAGCTAGCAGGATATTTTTCTCAAACCTGGCAGCAGAAAGGAAGCAGCGGTCACTAAAGGAAGTCAGGAAGCCTGTATTCTGTGTGGATGTTCACCTGTTGGCTGTCTCTGAACAGACCCAGGCCTGTAACACAGTGGAAGAGCACATGCTTTGCATGCACCATGCCCCAGGTTCAAGTCCTGACATCTCTAGCCAAAATTAGACCTCAGGAAAAAGTTTTTTGGAGGGCATACCGTCAGTCTGTGTTGTGGGACAACACTGTGTCACAGCAGCCTTGTATGACAGAGACCATTAATACCACTCCCTAGATTGGGAAAGGAAGAGGTGGGTGAAGCAGAAGAAGCAGTGTCTCCACACTGCTTCTTCTGCTTCACCCACCTCTTCCTTTCCCAATCTAGGGAGTGGTATTAATGGTCCAAGAGAGTGGTGAGCTAGAGCAGTGATTGTCAACCTTTTTCATTTCACGGCACACTGACAAGGCACTAAAATGGTCAAGGCACACCATCAGGTTTTTGACAATTGACAAGGCACACCATGCTGCCAGTGGAGGCTCACATCCCCCATTGGCCCTACTAACAAATGACCTCCCCCCAAATTCCTGTGGCACACCTGTGGACCACTCGTGGCACACCAATGTGCCACGGCGCAGTGGCTGAAAATGGCTGAACTAGAGTGTCTCAGCTTTCCATGCTTTCTCTTCTACTCCGTCTTCAAAGGAGTGAGAGAAGGTGGAGCAGTGGAGATGAATGGGCAGGTGGAGGTGGGGCCTCCTGCCAATCTGTTTCCTGAGGCAACCAACTCAGTCAGCCTCACGGATGGGCCAGCCCTGGGCCTGACTCAGGGTAAGGCAGCTTTGTCAGGTCTTGCCATTACACTGGAGGTAAGTGGGAGCGCTCCCCTTGCCTGAGACCAGTACAAGCACCCTGGGCTGCTCCATCCCCTTTCTGAGTCTGTCAACTTAGTAGCTTATACAGGAGGCACAGCAATCTGCATCAGGTCCACTTTCTGGGGCGAAGACGCATGAATCTGCCATCGCGTTTATTCTTGCCTCCTATCCCTGGGACTGGGAGCGTTGCATGCAAAAGCAGAGCTGCACCTCTGAAAGTGAAGCCAGCTCTGTGCTTGCTGTACGAGCCACCGGACTTATCAGCTCTGCCTGTGTCTGTCCTTTCCAGCTCGCTGAGTCATTGCTCTCTGGACTGAGGGGCTCTGCTGTCGCAGCAACATAAAGGCTTACTCCGAAAACAAGCTCAGCTCAAACAAAACAGAAGAGCGACTCTGTGTGTGTGTGTGTGTGTGTGTGTGTGTGTGTGTGTGTGTGAGAGAGAGAGAGAGAGAGAGAGAGAGAGAGAGAGAGAGAGCCAGATCACAAAATCAACAAGTCAGCAGTGGGCTACTGAGCTGGGACAGCATAATTTTCAGTCCATGTGGGGAGCAGAGGAGTTCATGTGATGCTGGGGTTCAGAGGAGATGGGTGGAAATGCATAATTCTCCTCTGCATGATCAAGAAGTTCACTCCCGAATTGGCCTTTTCAGCCACACTAGACGCTGTTCCAGAACCACCTTTCAGAGCACGATACCAGAGTCTTTCGAGACTGAAGGTTGCCAACAACTAGATCAAGAAGTAGGATGAATCCCCTACCCTTGGTCTACCATGTAAGGAGAGGGGAAGATATTTTACCACCACCTCATTGTCCATCCCATACTGGGAGATGTTTGAGTCTACCATATGTGGACTGGACTCCCACAGTCCCTATTTACCAGGGACAGACCTTCTTTTCCACTGATCTACTGGCCAATTAATAGGCAACCAGGGACAGTCTGTCTGTGAGGCCAACTAAGGGCCAATCCTATCCAATTTTCCAGGGCCGGTGCAGCCATGCCAGTGGGGCATGTGCTGCATCCTGTGGTGGGGAGGCAGTCGTGGGGGCCTCCTCAAGGCAAGGGAACATTTGTTCCCTTACCTCAGGGCTGCATTGTGGCTGCACAGGTGCTGGAAATTTGGATAGGACTGGGCCCTAAGGCAGTTGCCTCAGGCAGCAGGTTGTCAGGAGAATGTCCCTGGGGATAGGAAGTGGTGGGCTAAAGTGTCAGCTCCAGGGAGTGAGGGGAGCAAATCATCAGCTAAGGGGGCAGCATTTTGCACACTATGTACTCAGAGTGGTAAAGAGCGGGTGGAAAACGCTAAGTTTTGCAGGAAGCCTCACTGTACCATGCAAGCGGCACCACCCCCTCCGCTTTGGAGACATACTGGGCTGCCTCTGTTTTGCTCTTCCAACCAAGAATGGCTCCAAAGGGGAGGGAGAGTGCCTGCTTGTGCCATGGTGAGGCTCCCTGCAAAACTCAGGGTGCAATCCGAACTGGTAGTTAGGCTGGGCCAAGTCCCTTGGGCCACATTTGCGTCTCCTTGGGAGGAAGCCAGGCCGGTGCTCCAAGAAGCGCCGGCCTGCAGAGGCTGACAGAAGCCTCCGTGCCAGCTTCCTCCCAGTGCCTTGCGTCGGCTCGGATGGTCGACTCAGATGAGCTGATGCAAGGATGAAAGGTAGGAGGGGGGAGGCAGGGAGGAGGAGGAAGGGAGGCGTTCCTGGGGGGGAGGGCGGGTGGTGGGAGGCCCGGGGGCCCAGTTATGCCAGTTCCCAACCCTCATTCCCAGGTAGAATGGAGCAGCTTCAAGTCGCTCTGCTATCCTCAGAATTGTGCCACCTCCAGAGGTGGTGCAAGTCCGGGGAGATCCATTGGGGCCAGCAGCCCTTACCCAGGGGTAAGGGGAAAAGTTTCCCCTCGCCTCTGGCTAAGCCGCTTATGGCCACAATCTTGCGCTGGATGCAGTGCAAGCCTCTTGGCTTGCCTGTTCCAGTGCAGGATAGGATTGCACCCTTAGTGCTTTGCACCCTGTCTAGCTATGCCACTGCATGCGCCAGGAGTCCGACATGCTTGGAATTACAGGCATGGAGCTAAGAAGCAGATTGAGTTCAGCAAACATACGCCACTCTGGGAAGGCGCCGTCCTCTTATTCGCTGATAGAGATTACGTCTCTAAATAAGGCCTGTCTAAATAAAGCCATGGGTTGCCCTCACCTGGAACGCTGTCCTTAGACGCTAGTCCCAAGATCTTAAAATAGACGTTGCAAAAAAGGGGGCAAGGGAGAAGAAGCCAAAGATGGGGCATTCAGTGGTAAGAATGAGAAGAGCGTGTGCAGAGGTAGCCCTGGACACGCCAGACTTTCTGGCAGTCAATCCTGGTCAAATTGCAATCCCAATTTTGACTTATGGGGATGCCATATTAAAATGTTAGGATTGCAAATTATCATTCTTCAGGGTTCACCTCCCTCTCCCGGGCCTCCAGGTGTCAAATGACTGAGCGGGAATGGGTATATCTTGTCTCCAGGGCACATGCGTGCAAATACACGCGCTGAACACTTGGTGCCGAACTAGCTGGGACGCAGAACACCTGGCAACATTTTTCTTTTTCAAAAAAAACAGCTGTGTGGAAGAAAGGGGGAGGGACTGGTTTGGATCAGAGCTGCGGTGCACATGGGGCAAGGGACCAGGATTCAGGAGCAGCGGCGTCACCACGGGGCTGCACTCCACCTGAGCCTCCATTTGGCAGTCTTCAGCCCTCTCCAGGCCCGGCCACTTTGCATTCTCACCATGAGAACATGCAGCGAGGTGGGCGGAAGATTGCCAAATGGAGGCAGACTGGAGGCAAGCTTATCACATGTAAAGCAATGAGATAGCCTGGATGGTCGGGGTCAATGCGATTACATCATTATGTCACCCTGTAACTTCCAGAACATGAAGCTGCTGCAGATAAGTGCCCACCCCAGGGACACCTCTGGACTTCCCAGTTGCAGAAGTCCCAGGCAGTAGCGTAGCTATGGGGGGCCGTAAGTACTGCCACTGAAAGTGGCCCGTCCCATCAGAGCCATTCCAGGCAGCGTTTCGGCATCTGCAGTGCTTTCCACGCCACCCCCCTCTAGCTATGCTTCTGCTCCCAGGCCACGTCTCATTCAGCCCATGCAGTGCCCAGGCAGACACTGCAGCTGGGGAGGAAAATTGCAATGAGTCAATCACCTCTGCAGGACCACAGTGCTGTCTTTAGCCAAAAAGACAAACTCTCCTGGCTTTTTAAATCAGTGGAAGACCAGCAAGGGCAGAGCAAATGAATACAGAGGGTGGAGTAGAGTCATCAGTGGCAGAGATAGTTGGGGTGGGGCTTGGGGATGAGGTGTGACAAGCACACCCCTTTTCTAGTCTGTGACATTTCCAAGGGAGGCTTCAGTTTCACTCACTCTCCTGGGCTGCCCTGACACCTCCCAGCTCCTCAATACAGCCTGCCCCCTTACCCAGCAGCACTTCAGCCTTCACTGCTGCTTCTCCACCTCCTGCCCCCCCCCCCCATTCATAAAGAAGTGGAAGTGGGGACAGGAGGAGAGGGCTGGGCTTGGAGCATCACGCACATTTCTCTCCATGATGGGGGACGGATGTCATTGGATATGCCATCTCAGATGCTGGGAGGTCTGAGATGAGTCTTACCCTGGTTCAAATCCTCTATCAACTCTGAAGTCTCTGGGTGATCCTGGCCCAGCTGTGGGGCACAGAAGGCTCAAAGTGCATTTCTGTGGGGGTGAAGTTTGTTCTTTTTGTTAAATTTCTGAAAGTCAAGTCAATTTCATATCAGAGGTCCCAGATCTAAATGTAAACAGAATGGAGCAGGCAGGCAGGCAGGCAGGCAGAGAGAGAGAGAGAGAGAGAGATGTTTTTAATCAATTGATGATAACAAACATTTCACATATCCCAGTGCCTTTTCTGTGAGTTACTATAAGAGTCCAGCAAGGGGAGATAATGGGGAGGTGAGTTGCTATTTGGGGAGGGTTCACTTGCCATCAAACCTGCTTCTGATGGCTCCTACAAGACCAGTCACAATCACAGGTTATTGTAGAGATCAGAATAGGTGAGGGAACTTCTAAGGGTGACCTGAGCTCCTTGCAGGAAGGGCTGGATCGAAATGTGACAAGTTGGAGATCTTGTTTCTATTTAATTAAAACAAAAAAATAAAGGGACTATTGTGTTTCTCCCCTGGTTTTTCCGTTTGGATACCTTTGTTTCTGAACAATGAAAGCAGAGAGCAGAGTGAGTCTCTGCAGGTCACGTGGAGACACTGACTCCAACACCAAACAGGCTGCTGATGTCAGCCTGTTATGAAGGTTGCAGGAGGTGAACAGGAATAGAGTGGTCCGTGTGTGTTGGAGATGATGGTGTTGAATTGGACCCAAAATGGGGAGGCAAGAGTAGAGTAATTGTGTATCCTCAGGGACAGCTGATGCAGGAGGAGTGGGGTATGGCTGTGCATGTCGGTGGGTTTTAGCATATCTTTTGTACCTAAACTTTAAAAGCAGAGTTAAGGATATAAGGGCACAATCCTAACCCCTTATGTCAGTGCTTTCCAGCACTGGCATAGCAGTGCCAGTGGGGCATGCGCTGCATCCTGCAGTTGGATGTCACTCACGGAGGCCTCCTCAAAGTAAGGGAATGTTTGTTCCCTTACCACGGAGCTGCATTGCCCTTATGTCACTGCTGGAAAGCACGGACATAAGGGGTTAGGATTGTGCCCTAAGATAATATTAAATACTCTGGAATATAAAAATGGACACGTAAATTGAGGTGCACTCAGCATTTGTGGGGTGGAGAAAATAGAGAGAGAGATGCTGTCTTTGGATGGACCTAATCAGGAGAAACCAACTGTACATTTGCCCATAAAGGGGAGTGGGAGATGACACTTTCCTGGGCACTAGAGTAGCTGGGGGGGCGAAGTAACAGTTCCCTGGGTTCCAGGTCTCCATGTCACACGGGGGGATGCCACTTCTCTGGTGAGGAGTGCAGTGTGCAGCCTCCTCGGGCCTCGTAAGGCCTCCAGGAGGCCTTCAGAAGTGTGGGAAAGATGCATACACAATGAAATGCTGATCTATAGACAAATTCATGCACCAAGGAGCAGCTGTGGTACCCCTAGGTGAGCAGTTGCTCCGTCTAAAGAGCACCAGGAAGAAGCAGTAGGAGGATCCAGCCGTGTCTCTATTCCTATGGTGGTGATTACAATGAAAATACAATGTGGATTGTACCACTTAGAGTTCTAGAGCATGGGACCCTGCTGTGGCGTTTAAACCATGAATGGGGGGGGTGTTAAAAATTTGTGTTCCCCCGGGTGCCAGATGCCTTAGCGAGACGTCTGTTCCCAGCTCCTGAGAATGGTCTCACTACACTTCAGCCGAACAGCATCAAGGTTTGAAGAGTGCAATCCAATGCATGTCCGCTCAGAATTCAATGGGATGTACTCTCAGGCAAGGGTGTCTAGGATTGTAGCCTGTGTGTGTTGAAGAGCTCGGTCCTTTGAATGCACCCTGGAAAGACAGAGAAACAAGCCTGGGACTTCTTTTTCTGCTCTGCAAGGAACTTGGTCCCGAGACAGCTGGGCCTGACTGATAAGCAGCTGACCTGGCGATGCCAGAGACCCTTCTGGGGGCACATGTCACATCTTTGGCTCCACGAGAAGCCCCAGAGGCAAATACTGAGAATCTGCCTTATCCCTTCAGAAGCAGCTGGGCCATGCAGGCACACCCAGGACAGGCCCCATCAGTGACACACAAACACAGGACAGCCAGGGCCTGGGATGGAGAGATAGAGCTGTTCATAGGTAGGCCCTGCGGGGAGACACGTGGGGAATGAAATGTCTCAGCTGCAGCTTGCAGGGACCGGCAGCACGTCCAGTCTGATGAACTTGGCTTGTTAGCCAAGCCGGGCAACTCACCACTCAAATGCTGCCACAGATAATTAACTGCAAGGGGTGTGTGGCTGCGTATGCCAAAGCGGATGACATAGGAGGAACAGCTGCTTTGCATGGAACGGCTGAGTTCTTTTCTCTAAGTTCTTTTTCTTGAAGAACCACAGAAGCGGCAGAAACTTGGCTTCGCAACAAAAGGCACCCTTGCAACATTCATTTGTGTAAAACATGTAGAAAGCCAGGATGGTGTAGTGGTCCAGAAGTTGGACTTCAACAAATCCCCTTTCAGCCATGAAACTTCCTGGGTGACCGTGGGCACATATCTCTCAGTCTAACCTACCTTACAGGGTTGTTGTGAGGACAAAAGGAGGGGAGGAACCACGTACACCACCCTGTGCTCCTTGGAGGAAAGGCATCATAAAAATGTGAAAAATAAATAAAACAAAAAGTACAACAAAAAGTAAAACAAAAAGTGCATGGTTTGCATGTGCCTGTTCAAGGGGCAGGGTTGAATCCAGAGTTGGACCTTATGACACTGCAATGCTCAAGAATTCTCAAGCTCAACAAAAATGGCCCAATAATGTATATATGTTTGTATTAGCATGATGTTGCCATCTTTTTGAGTGGTGTGTGGTGATGGGAGGGGAGCCCTGATGGTGACACCTTTCTTCTTTTGCCCAATCCAACAGGACCCTGATTGGCAAACTCTGCAGCTGCCACGAGGAGAAAGCCAGGAAGAAGAATATCATCCTCAGAAGTCTGCCTCCCAGTGACATGAGAATTCACCCCAAATCTAACAAATAGCATGTGGTCTAGAGTCGAGGAGGACTGGGGCTAAGTTCTGACAGAATTCAACCACCCATAGGCATGTTAAGAGTTAACACATAAAGAGAGTTTATGAAAAATTATGGGGGGGGGGGAATTGCATCATAGAGGGAGGAAAGAATAAAACAAGCAGGCTTTGCCCAAGTGTGGATTTTAGCAAAAATGCAGTCAGATTACAGGCAAATTTAAAAGCAAAAATAATCCCCTCAGGCATCAAAGTCTCCCTAACTGCACTGACTCCAAGGACAGCTTAAAGAGTCCATCACACCTCTCTGATCCCCAGAAGGTGTGTGAAACTATTATTGTTAAGAATATTTATTACCGCTTTTCAACAAAAAGTAGTTATCAAAGTGGTTTATATAGCAAAGTAAATCAATGGTTACCTGTCCCCAAAGGGCTCACAATCTTTAAAAATGCAGGGGGGAAAAACAAAACACCAGCAACAGCCACTGGAAAAGATGCCTTGCTGGGGTGAAGGACAGTTGGTCTCCAGTTAGGAGAGATTATGGCCATGCACAGATCCTTTCTCTGAGGGTGCTAAGAGCACCTATGGGCTCACAGTGACGGCGCTGAGCTCCAGCAACAAAGCTGGGTGTCGCAAATGTGCTTTAAAGCATTGAGAGAGGAGGGGCCATGGCACTGGGGCCAGTGGCGTCACTAGGATTCGCGTCACCCGGTGCAGTGGGCGGGGCAACACCCCAGGTGGTGGGCGTGGTGATGTACCATTGCCCCGCCCCCACTGAGTTTTTGGCAGTACCTTTTGATAGAACACAGATATTTCAATGTGGTTTGCTTCATTGCATTCTGCATGAAATTACACATTGTTTGATATAAAACATGATGGTATTATTCCTCCAAACTCTGATTTTAGTGATTTTGAAAACTTGTGGAGACACACACATCCCCCCCCCCCGTGTCAACTTACTAATACCTTATTGCAGCAGTTCTCAAACTTTTAGCACTGGGACCCACTTTTTAGAAAGACAATCTGTCCAGGACCCATTGGAAGTGATGTCATGGACAGAAGTGACATCATCAAGCAAATTAAAATAAATAATTATAAATAATTAAATTAAAATAAAAGAAATAATTAAATCAGGGGGAGCCAGTCCTGTTCCAGCAAGTGAATTTTCTCTGTAGTCTGCCTGCAATAACACCTCCCCCCCAAAAAAAGAATCAGTGAGATCTTCAGACCTCCCCGGTGCCCAGTTTAAAGTCCTTCTATTTCAAGCACATCAATACAAAGACCCACCTGGCTTTACAAGTCTGAGAGCCCAATCCTATGCCTGTCTACTCAGAAGTAAGTTCCATTAGAGTCAATGGGGCTTACTCCCAGGAAAGTGGGGATAGGAGTCCAGGCTCAGAGTCCAATTCTATGCATGTCTACTCAGAAGTAAGTCCCATTAGAGTCAGTTTGGCTTACTCCCAGGAAAGTGTGGGTAGGATTGGGCTGTGAGGGAAACTTTGCAAGTGCAAAATAGAAACCTTTCCCCTTACCACCTCAAGCCTCTTTCTTGGTCCTTTCTAGGGGACTAAGGCTAGTTGGACCAAGGGGGGGAGGCTGCCTTCTGGGGCTTTTGTTGCACTCCAGTCCCATTGGATAGGGACCATTCTGGTGTCCTCACATTCTTTGCCTGGCCTGACCACCAGCCAAGGTACATCTGCCTATTCGCAAGTAAACACTATGTGAGGCTGCTTCGCTTCCCATAGGGCTCCATACACTTGCAGCTGGGGGGGAGGGACCTCCTCCTCAGGTGTTTTTGGGGGCTGCACTCATTGGATCAGGACCATTCTGACGTTGTTGGAGTCCTCTCAGCCTGCTCTTTCTGACGGACTAAGGCAAGTGTGCCTACTCGCGAGTAAACGCAGCCACGTGGTTTCGCTTGCTTTCCATAGGGCTGAATAGGGATCTCCTTCTCGGGTGTTTTTGGGGGGCTGCATTTACTGGATTGGGACCATTCTTGTGTCGTTGGAGTCCTCTCTGCCTGCCCTTTCCGACGCACTAAGGCAAGCACCCCTACTCACGAGAAAACGCACGATACGGCTCATTTTCGCTTTCCATAGGGCTCCATGCATTTTTTCCTTCCGGTTTTTTGGCCATAACTTTTGAAGAAAGGAGCGATCTCAATGGGGTTTTTCTTTGCATTGTGTTCTGCTGGTCATTCCACATCCAACGGTGTATGGCATGACACGGTAGCTCGTAAAGGTGCGATTTCAGCAGATCACCCCCCCAGGGCGTGTCACCCGGCGCGGTCCGCACCCCCCGCACCCTCCTAGTGACGCCACTGACTGGGGCAGTGTGCTGGTGCTCCTGCAGTACAGGCTGGCAGTGAATATTTTTAGGGCAGGGGAGGCAGGGAGTGGGTGGAACAGGGTGGGGAGGTTACTGGCCCAGGAGGGGGGTGGGACCCGCAGAGTATCCTATCCTCCATGCTATGCCTACCTGTCCTTTGACCTGGCCTGGTGGATGCTGACCCGAGCAGGTGGAAGAGAAGAAATCCACAGAATGGCCTTTCTGCAATGGCATTGACTTTACAGTGTCTCTTTTCTACTTAACCTTATGCTGAAGCTTTCTTTAAGGCAAACGTATGAGGGACAAAGAAGGGCACAAGGGGAACTTAATCATTCCATAGCATCTCAACTCCACTTGCTTCTGGAAGAAATTGATTGTTCGCACTTGGAGACGGTCTGCAGACTTTTGGGTTGGTAGAATCCAGCTCCATCATTCTGGCTGATTCCAGAGAAGTAGTGGACACCCTGAACCAGTACCCAGAAGTTATTTTTGGCCACCTATGAAAAAACCCTAGGGACATTAACTTAGGAGCAAGTTCCACTGAACTCCAAGGGACTTATGTTTGAGTAAATATGCTTTTGTATGCAGCTACAAGTCTGTTAATCCTCTAAGTCAGGGTTCTCCAAACTTTTTGGCTGGAGGGCCACATCATCTCTCTGACACTGTGTCAGGGGCCAGGGAAAGAAAGAATTAATTTACATTTCAAATTTGAATAATTTTACATAAATGAATGAGATGGAACTTATATGAATGAATGAAGGTCTTGCAATAGCTCAAGGCCTATAAAAAACCTTGCACAAAGCAAGGCTGGCCTTTCCTTCGCTACTGCTGCTGCATCACAGACGTGAAACAGCAAGCAGTGGAGGGTGCTCTTGTCCCACAGCTCACGCAAGAGGTTGAGCAGTCGCCCTCACATTGCATCTGGCCAGCACAGGCTCCCACAAGTCTCTGGTGGGCCAGAAGCTCATTGGAGATTGAGGCTCCCCGCGGGCCGGATTGGGGGTCCTCAAGGGCCACAAGTGGCCCCCGGGCCGGGGTTTGGACACCCCTGCTCTAAGTATGACTAATGGGTATTAGTCCTCCATCTAGTCTCTCTTGACTCCTGTTTGCAATGCTTAGTGAGGCACCTACTGCCACCTACTGACCAATTTCTGAATTGACCCACTTTAGCTTGATAGGATGTCACAATATATTCTTATCTCTCTTCAGTGGTTCCCAAACTTTTTTGGGCTAATGCCCCCTTGAGGCCCAGGAAAAATTCCTAGCGCCCCCCACCTCTTTGCTTAATAGTCTACTGCAAATTCAAAACAAGTAATACAACACTATAAAAAAAAGCGTATGTATTTGACAAATAAATCTAGTAAACAGTATTTAAAGTTAAATATATAACATTTAACATTTTTAATAAATAACATTTTTAAAAAGCTAAATTTGCATCTCTTCTGCAACTACGTTGTCTTCACAAGTTTAATGGGATGGATGTATTTGGTGTAGGGATATCAGCTTATCAACATCTGGCTGGAAGGAACTAAGGAAAAGTCTTAGATCCCCATGTTCAATAATGTTCAGTCTGTTTCTTTGCTTGGAAAGTAGGTAGGCGACTGCACTGAAGCCTCGCTCCACTAAATATGATGTAGGGAAAGCAATGAAGTACATCTTAACTTTGTTCCACAGTGCAGGGTATCGGTCAAAAAATTTTTTTTGTAACCAAAAGTCTTGATATGACTGTTTGAACTAATTGTAAACCAAATTCTAATTGTAAACCAAATTCTATTGTTCTAAGCATGTTGCACAATGTGTCTTCAATATTTTCAGCCATTTCATCCACTCTTCTTTGAACAGAGTTATCACTGAGAGGAATAGCTTTAATAATTTGTTTGGGTGACTTGTGTAGAACTGTGCGCAGAACCTCACTGACTGCTGGCAGAATAAGCTGTTCCCCAATTGTATGAGGCTTACCAGATCTAGCAATTAGCAATGAGATGTTGTATGATGCACGCAAACCATCACTGGATTGCTGTGAAGTGCTAGCAAACATATTTACAATATTTTTCCTTTTCTGTAATTGTTCCCGAAGTGACTGAAAATATGCTAAGTTTTTGTCTGCTTTATCAGAGTGCATTTTCTTCAAATGTTGTAGGAGCCTGGAAGGTTTCATGGCTTCATTTGAAAAAACTCCCTCACACAGTAGGCACATTGGTTGCTGCTCGTTATTTGGTGCTGGTACAAATCCATATTTCAGATATTCCACACTGTATTGCCTACACTTCTTTTTTGTTTGCTGTGTTGGAGCCATATTTTATTCTGGAACAAGAATATGCAAATTCTTTGCAAAGCACGCACTCACTATTTGCAGCAAACTTTGCAACCAACCTTCTCTGCAGAGTCTGCAGAAGTCTCCAGCAGGCCAAGTCAAGAAACACCTGTGCAAATCACACACCACTACTTGCAGCAAACTTTGCAACCAACCTTTTTGCATCCAGCATCAACCATCTTGTATATGTATAAATTTATAAATAAATATGTATAAATACATTGCATATATTTTTTTATCTTGGGGCGGGGGGGGGGTGCATGCATGACGGGATTTTCTTTGGGGCAGTGCAGGCAGGTCCAGAGGGGTTGGGGGGGGGGCAAGACTAGTTAGGCTGCAATCCAAGCCACTTCATTTCAGGGGGCTTACTTCTGAGTAGACACAACTGGGATGGGGCTCAGACTGGGAAATAGAGGCTGCAGGTGCAGGGGGGGTTGTGAGGGGGAGATTGCTGGACTGGGGGCAAGCCCAAATGAGTAATGGACCTTACTTATGAGTAGACACAAGTAGGATGAGTAATGTTTTTAACGTAATGTATTGAGGCTGCATGTATTTAACGTAATGTTTTTAACGTATGTTAAAACGTTTTTTAACATGCATGTTTTTAACGTAATGTATTGAGAGCGTCTATCCAGAATCGCAGTGTGGATTCCGAGCCAACAGGTCCACCACTGATATGGTATTCTCCCTTAGACAACTGCAGGAGAAATGCAGGGAACAACGACAGCCACTCTTTATAGCCTTCATAGATCTCACAAAGGCTTTCGACCTGGTCAGCAGAGACGGCCTCTTCAAGATTCTCCCCAAGATTGGATGTCCACCCAGGCTCCTCAGCATCATCAGATCTTTCCACAAGGACATGAAGGGCACTGTTGTCTTCGATGGCTCCACATCAGACCCTTTTGACATCCGAAGCGGAGTGAAGCAGGGCTGTGTTCTTGCACCAACCTTGTTTGGGATTTTCTTCGCTGTCCTGCTGAAGCAGGCCTTTGGAACTGCAACAGAAGGCATCTATCTCCGGACCAGATCAGACGGAAAGCTCTTCAACCTCTTCAGACTGAGAGCAAAATCCAAAGTCCAGCTGAAATGTCTGCGTGACTTCCTCTTTGCCGACGATGCAGCTGTCACTACCCACTCTGCCAAAGATCTCCAGCAGCTCATGGATCGTTTTAGCAAGGCCTGCCAAGATTTTGGACTGACAATCAGCCTGAAGAAAACACAGGTTATGGTTCAGGATGTGGACTCACCTCCCTGCATTACAATCTCTGAGCATGAACTGGAGGTTGTCCATGACTTTGTGTACCTTGGCTCAACGATCTCCGACACTCATTCTCTCGATACCGAGCTAAACAAGCGCATCGGTAAAGCAGCTACCACGTTTTCCAGACTCACAAAGAGAGTCTGGTCCAACAAGAAGCTGACGGAACATACCAAGATCCAGGTCTACAGAGCTTGCGTCCTGAGTACACTTCTGTACTGCAGCGAGTCATGGACTCTTCGCTCACAACAGGAGAGGAAACTGAGCGCTTTCCACATGCGCTGCCTCTGACGCATCCTCGGCATCACCTGGCAGGACAAAGTTCCAAACAACACAGTCCTGGAACGTGCTGGAATCCCTAGCATGTATTCACTGCTGAAACAGAGACGCCTGCGTTGGCTTGGTCATGTCGTGAGAATGGATGATGGCCGGATCCCAAAGGATCTCCTCTATGGAGAACTCGTGCAAGGAAAGCGCCCTACAGGTAGACCACAGCTGCGATACAAGGACATCTGCAAGAGGGATCTGAAGGCCTTAGGGATGGACCTCAACAAGTGGGAAACCCTGGCCTCTGAACGGCCCGCTCGGAGGCAGGCTGTGCAGCATGGCCTTTCCCAGTTTGAAGAGACACTTTGCCAACAGTCTGAGGCTAAGAGGCAAAGAAGGAAGGCCCATAGCCAGGGAGACAGACCAGGGACAGACTGCACTTGCTCCCGGTGTGGAAGGGATTGTCACTCCCGGATTGGCCTTTTCAGCCACACTAGACGCTGTGCCAGAACCACCTTTCAGAGCGCGATACCATAGTCTTTCGAGACTGAAGGTTGCCAATACCTATTGAGGCTGCAATCCTTAAGACACTTTCTTGGGAGTAAGTCCCATTGAATATAATGGAACTTACTTCTGAGTAGACAGCCTCAGGATTGCACACTTATACTTCCTTCTCCTCTTTTACCTGGATATCAATGGAGAAGACTGCTGCAGAGTCTGTGGTGGCGATGGCAGGCACACGGCACAGGCAAGCAGCTGTGGCCACACAGGCAGCAGGCAGGCACCACGACCAGCTTGAGGCTGTGGCCTCACAAGCAGGGAGGCAGGCGGCAAAGCGGCGCAGGGGAAGAGCACTCACGAGGCTGTTGCCTCAGAAGTCTGGAGCGCTCTGAGTGGTGAGGGGGGAGGAGCCTCCTTCTCCAGCTCATTGACTCCAGGCAGAGAAAAACAAATCAGAGGCGCGCAAGGACAAAGCGCGCCAAATTCAAACGCTGGCCGCCTGGAACCCCTTTTTTTTTGGTGGCGGCCAGCGTTTTTCACCTGGCCTGACCTGTCACTGCCCCCCTATCGCCCACTTTGTCCCCATCGCCCCCCTAACGCCCATTTTACTTTCAACGCCCCCTTGGATCTTTCCAACCCCCCCCCCTGGGGGGCGCTAGCGCCCACTTTGAAAATCAGATGGAGTAAAATTAACTTTGCATAACCAATTTTGGAGTAAAATTAACTTTGCATAACCAATTTTGGAGTAAAATTAACTTTGCATAACCAATTACTATTAGTATAAATTATCACTATGCTGTTTTTATTTTCCATACAAATGATACAGACTGTAGCGCATGCATTTTTGTAAACTTTAGTCTCACTGTTTGCATTTTTTCTCTGTTTTTTTCTATACACCAGCCTTGTGTGTATATAAGCCTTGTGTGTATATACTCATTCATGCACCTACCTACTCGGGATAACACTTCATGCATCTGTTGAAGATGATTATAGTCCAGTTAGTGCTTGATTAATGGAGAAAAAAGGTAGAGGGCCCTTTAATGAAATAACCGCAAAACAGGACAAGGTTCCCCAAAATGCAGGACATGCCAAAAAAATATAGTACAAAATAAAAGTTAAAAAACACTCATATATATTGATTTCATGTGTCTAATTTAAAACTATATTACTTATTATTAAATTAAAAACTATGAGCCCAATCCTATGCAAGTCTACTCAGTCCCATTAGAGTCCATGGGACTTACTCTGAGGAAAGTGTGGATAGGATTGGAGCCTATATTACATATAATTAATGTAATTAGCCCCCTCCAGCCCACCGACTGTCCCCCACCAGTCAAACCAACCCCCCTCATAGTCAGGACTGGATCCAACCAGGACCTCCTGGCATCTGAAGTACTACCCCAAATGTTGTCCCCTCTCATGCAATGTTGTGCCAGCCACCACTCCTCCACCTGTTCCCTGGATCGGAAAAGGAAGGGGGAATGGAGTGGAAGAGGACGTGTGGAGGAGAGGAAAGTGGTGGGCTAGAGCAGTTTCTCAAACTGGTGGTTGGAATGCACTAGGTGGGTCGCAAGCCAATTTCAGGTGGGTCACATAGCACCTATCTCAGTCAGCCCTGAAAATACAGAGCTGCTAGGAGGGCAGGCGCCCAGTGCGAGAGAGGCCTGGTGCTTTGCCCTGAACAGGTGGGAAGATGGGATTCTGGAAAGGGCTGTGTGGCTGGAGAAGGATCCAAGTCCGCCTTCTGCTTTGATTTCTGAACTGGAATGTTTGAATTCTGAGCTATGCAAAATAACAGCACGAGCACTCAATGTAATGGGACCTTAGGCTGATTGCAGCTTAGGTTTGAAGCTTAAATTGATGATGTCACCTCTGGCTATGACATCACTTCCAGATTAATGGCATCATTCTGGTGGGTCCTGACAGATTGTCATGCTAAAAAGTGGGTTCTGGTGCTAAGAAGTTTGAGAACTACTGGACGAGAGAGTCAAAGTCCCTGATGCTCCAGCCCACCTTTCTACCACCTGTCTCAGTCAGTCACATAGATGCAGTGGCTTTCCTCGAGCCTTTGAAAACGGTAGCTAAGGAGGCATCTTGAAAGATAAGGGGGGGTGCCCTTTTCAGCCCTTCTGTAATTCAAGCACTGCTCAGAATTCACCTTTTTTCAATAAAACATGTGGCTCAACCCACTCATCTTCTCCCCTGATAGCTGGGCAAAGAAGTGGGGTACTTTCAAAGTGGGGTACTCCTACTGAGCAGGGGGAGAGTAACTGTCCCTCTTCACCCCAGCTGGACACCTTTTCCTGTGCCTGTTTGCTGCTGTCTTTTCTGCACCTCTTTTTAGACTGTGAATCTTTGAACAGAGGAAACCATTTACTGTCTTACTTTGCTATGTAAGCCAGCTTTGTGAACTACTTTTTGTCAAAAAGTGGTATATAAATATTCTTAATAATAAGCCCCTTGTGATCCAGCCTAAGGAGGTAAGAGATACACCCAGGACCAGCCTTAGGGCTATTTGCAATATTTCTTATAGGCTCCACGCTTTAGGGGGGCTCTGCACGGGGGGGAGGGTGGGTAGATTGGCCACTGCCACAGCCAGTATCTGAATGGCTGGGAGGGTGCAGTGGTGAGAGGAGCATTGGTTCGTATGGGCTCACCTGGCCCTGAGTCCATCTGGCCCGAAGCGGGCCTCCTTGAAGTAGTTGGTGGGGATGACATCACCGCCAACTATTTCTGGATGCCACATTTCGCCACACGTGTCTAGCTTGCTGTGGCTGCTTGGTGAGTGGGGGGGCCGCGGGGAGGATGGGGGGCTTTGCACGAGCACTCCATATTGGGCTTCACCACTCCCAGGGCCGGCCCTGCATGAGGCCATTTCACAGCCAAAAGCCTAACAGAAGAGGAGACAGGCAAGGGGACAACAGCAACGGATGCACATTCTGGGGGTCTGGAGGTAATTGCTGAGAGCCAGGAGTTGTTCACGGCTCAGCTTATGATCAGGGAGTACTGAGTTTTGAATTCCCACTTAGCCACGAAGCTCACTGGGTGACTTCGGCTCAACTGCTACCTCTCATCCTAGTGAGGAAAAGGACATTGTTGTGAGGATGAAGTGGGAAAAGGATGCATGCTACACTGCATTCATTGGGGGGAAGGAAAGAGTACAAATGTGATCCCTAAATCTTTCTAAATTGATGATGTCACCTCTGGCTATGACATCACTTCCAGATTAATGGCATCTGCCATTTTGCTGCCCATTCTGCCAGTTTGGAGAGATCCTTCTGGAGCTCCTCACAATCACTTCTGGTCTTCACCACTCGGAAACGTTTGGTGTCGTCTGCAAACTTAGCCACCTCACTGCTCAACCCTGTCTCCAAGTCATTTATGAAGAGGTTGAAGAGCACCGGTCCCCAGACAAAACTTCAAAATTTCACATATAGGCTGATGGGTTCTGAGCTGTCTGTGACAGATGAGGAGTGAGATCTTGGGGTGGTGGTGGACAGGTCGATGAAAGTGTCAACCCAGTGACACAAAGAAGGCCAATTCTATTCTTGGGATAATTAGAAAAGGTATTGAGAACAAAACAGCTAATATTATAATGCCGCTGTACAAATCGTTGGTAAGGCCACACCTGGAGTATTGTGTCTGGTTCTGGTTGCCGCATCTCAAAAAGGATATAGTGGAAATGGAAAAGGTGCAAAAGAGAGCAACTAAGATGATTGCAGGGCTGGGGCATCTTCCTTATGAGGAAAGGCTATGGCATTTGGGCCTCTTCAGTCTAGAAAAGAGGCGCCTGAGGGGGGACATGATTGAGACATACAAAATTATGCACGGGAAGGATAAAGTGGATAGAGAGATGCTCTTTACACTCTCACATAACACCAGAACCAGGGGACAGCCACTAAAATTGAGTGTTGGGAGAGTTAGAACAGACAAAAGAAAATATTTCTTTACTCAGCGTGTGGTCGGTCTGTGGAACTCTTTGCCACAGGATGTGGTGACAGCATCTGGCTTAGATGCCTTTAAAAGGGGATTGGATACGTTTCTGGAGGAAAAATCCATTATGGGTTACAAGCCATGATGTGTATGTGCAACCTCCTGATTTTAGAAATGGGCTATGTCAGATGCAAGGGAGGCCACCAGGATGCAGGTCTCTTGTTATCAGGTGTGCTCCCTGGGGCATTTGGTGAGGCCACTGTGAGATACAGGAAGCTGGACTAGATGGGCCTATGGCCTGATCCAGTGGGGCTGTTCTTATGTTCTTAACTACAATTCCCAGGAGGCCTTGCAGGTCTTCTTGTTATCAGGTGTGCTCCCTGGGGCATTTGGTGAGGCCACTGTGAGATACAGGAAGCTGGACTAGATGGGCCTATGGCCTGCTCCAGTGGGGCTGTTCTTATGTCGTTCTTAAGCCACCAACACCTGTTCCTTGATATACCATGACTACGTAAACAAAGACAACACAATCAGAATTGTTGTATTTTTTAACTGCTCAGGCCAGCCCTGGAAGTCTGGCTGTACCAGTCATCAGAGATTCACCCAGACAGCTGAATGGAAGCATCTCTTATCCTGTAGAGATCAGGCAGGGGAACCAGCCCCCTGGAATGATGTGATGAGCAGAGCCCATAAGCTGCTAAGCCTCCACAAAGCCCCTCTCGCGTCCGGGCCACATGAACTCTGGTGTGCTTTACACATCTGTTCTGTGGCTATTTGAAGCTCAGCACTGGAAACTTTGGGTTTCAGAGGAGGGTTGGTGGTTGAGCACCTGCCTTTCTTTTCACTGGGCTGGAGTAGAAGTGACCGATACGTCTGTTGTAACCATATGCTTCTGCCATCCCCATTACCAGGGACAGTCGCAGTTCTCAAGGCCCCGGTGCTGGCAAACTGCGGTTCCTACTTGCACTTTAAAAAATGAAGTAATTAATTGATTTGACTTGGTATGTGTTGCCTTTCTGCCAATGTGTTCCAGAAAGATTAAGGTCTTTACAGGGCTCATGAAAGAGGGGTGCAGGGGGTAAATTGCACCCAGGCCCTGGGTCAAAAGGGGGGCCTGACAGCCAAGGGATGGAGCTCGAAAATTTCCTGGGATCTTACATTTTCTGAATTCACCATGGCCCATGAGAGGGGGATGCAGGGGCTACATTGTACCTGGGCCCAGGGTCAAAAAGGGGGCCCAGAAACCAAAGGAGGGGAGCCCGACATTTCTTGAGATCTCCGAAAATGTTTGCATATATTGCGATGGGATTAGCATTCACATTCTGTGTAAGCCTACATAGTTTTATATATAGGGATTTGCAGAAACTACGATCCAATGATTGTATCAAATTACAATCCAAAGGAGAAGAGAAGGGGTCGGAAAGAAATTTGTACCCCCTGATAAAATTCCTCTCAAGATCTTGGTCTGAAACAAGGGATGGGGAAGGAAGAGGAAATTAATCCAGATACCAATGCTTATATCGTGTTACACAGTTGTTTATAATAACCGCGAGGAATGAGTGTTGAAGGAGGCCAATCTAGCAGGGGGGCCAAAAAGCAGTTGCTCCCACCTAGGGAAGGATCTTGCTGTCTTAGCTGTCCCTCAGATCATGCAGCCATGTGGAGGTGCTCCTAGGGGAGGCAGTTCTAGAAGGAGTGGAGAGATATGGTAGTTGGTTTCAGCCACGCTCATGTAGGGGTTTCACTGAGACATTCCTCCAGGCTCCTAAGAAACTAAGCACATATAAATGTAAGAAGAGCCCCACTAGATCAGGCCAGAGGCCCAACTAGTCCAACTTCCTGCATCTCACAGTGGCTCATGGGATGCCTCCAAGAGCACAAATGACAACAAGAGACCTGCATCCAGGTGCCAAACCCTTGCACCTGATCTTCTGAAGCAGCCTACTTCTAAAATTGGGAGGTTGTACATACCCATCATGGCTTGTAACCTGTGATGGACCTTTCCTCCAACAATCTGTCCAGTCCCTTTTCTAAAGGCATCTAGGCCAGGTGCCATCACAATGTCCCGTGGCATCCTGCAGGTTCTCCAACCTATGTTGGCCCATGAACCTGTTTCGATAGAGGCAACCAGAGTGAGAAAAATTCTGGAGACAACATTGCACCAGACTCACAAGACCAGACTATGGCTTGCTCACAGTCACCTGCAAGTTATATTCATAGAGCAATCCCATGGTGTTCCTACTCCCAGGAACACACTTTCCTGGGAGGTGTGTAGAGGCTTGCAGCTTAAGGGAAGGAAATTTTTCACTCCAGTCCTGCACATGCTGACTCCATGCACATGTAAAATACTACTCCATTAGGTAAAATGTGACTGACCTCCGAGTGAACATGCATAAGATTGCCATATTTGTTACTTTGTAAACTGCAATGAGAGCTGGAGAGGACATGATGATTTATGGTGGAATACAGGAAATTAACTTGAATCCATTAAATGTACGCAATTCTTTAAATACATTGACTTTAATATGCTTTAAAAAGAAGAATTTGCTCACTAAAAGCAAATTCAGAGCATTTTTTTTTAATTATGGAAGGAATTGTGTCCCACTCTATGGGATATTTCAGGCACTGACCACAAGAGGGCTGTTCTGTAATGCCTGATATGACTCTATGTTTTGCCAGATTCCCAATCCAAGCTTCACTTAGAGAACCTATGCCCACCCTAAGCTAATTAATTCCCCTTCGTTCCCCAACAGTGGCCCCAGTTCTCCACTGCAACACTGCTGGACCCCACCACCACTCTGTTTAACCTACAGAGGTCTTCCTTTCTCCCCTCTCCTGCCTGCAGCTTCTCCAGCTACTGCAGCAACACCTTGGTCCCCAGCAGGTCTTGGGCATGGCAGCCACACACCAATCTCCAGCAGTCTCCAAAGTCCATTCACCCATCTGACCTTTCGTCAGTTAGTCCGTCAGTTGGTCCATCAGCCGTCCGTCCATCCAGCTGCTTCCTTCTTTCCTCCTTCTACTAACCACCATACTCTCCCTTCATCAGGTGCTGACACCACACCCTTTCTCCCAGAGGGATCTTGCGCATTTCCATTACACTCGACAGCAGTGGTCCCCAAACATTTTAATGTTGGGACCCACTTTTTCAAATGACACTCTTATCAGGGCCCATCTAAACCCACCAAGTTTGCCAGACTTTTTAAAAAAGAGACTTAGAAAGAAGTAATATTCTTATTTATTTACTTACTTACAAGTAATAACATTTTTGTTTGTTTATTTATTTACAAAAAACTCAATCCATTTCTCATAATGAAGTAGCCCTAATGGACTTTAATGGCTGCTCGCCTTCCTTTCCCACATTCCCAGAAAAAAAAAAAATAACAAAAAACTTCTGGGTTTTTTAGGAGTTCTTTCTTAGGGGGAATAAATTAGACATATTCATCTCCCCAAACTTACACATGCTTGCAAACTGCAGGAGCTCATCTCCTTGCAAACCCCAGGAGCTGAGCTCTTTGCAGGGCAATTAGCAGCTGTCTTGCAAACTCTAGGAGCTGAGCTGTTCATAGGGTAACTAGCAGCTACCTGATTTTTTTTAATAGCCTCAGGGCTTGGGGCACTTAGTTATCTGATCTTGCCATTACCTTTGTTTACACTGGAGGCTCTGCCCAGCCTTTCGTGAAGCACCAAAAGCCAGGTCGTGACCCACCAGTGGGTCTTGACCCACAGTTTGGGAACCACTGCTCTACAGTGAAGCTCTTCCTTTCTCAGCACAGCTGCGGGACTCTGGATTTTCCCTCTTTTGCCTGGAGTTACCAAAGATCAAATCTGGGACCTTCTACATATACAGCATGTGCTCTACCATCAATCTACAGACCCGTCCTCATCTGGCCTGGATTAGGACCAGAATACCTGTTGGATTCCTGCTCTAGAATTTCACTGAGATGACCCTGAGCCTCCCCCCTCTCCTCCCACCCTCCTTCCCTTGCTGTTATCCTAACCAAGCTCACAAGGTTGCTGTGAGGCTAAATTCTGTTGCCTCCTTGACAGTGGTGGTGTGGAAGCAGTGGAGGGGGTGGTGTTGCAAGTACTGCAGCCACACAGTGTAAGCGGCCCCCTGCCACCCACTGTCGGAGCCTTTCCGGACTGCTACGGCAACACTCTTGGTTTGGTGAGTGCCCACGTGTTACCATTGCTGCCCAAAATGGCTCTGAAGGGGCTCTGTAGGGGCTCTGTAGGAGGCTGTAGGAGGATGGCCTCTGTAGGAGGGGCTCTAGGAGGATGGCCTCTGTAGGAGGGGCTGCTAACACTGCGCACTGCAGTGCCTGCAGTACTTACCAGGCCACTCCTCCTTACTTACCACTCCTCCTACTTATCGCTACTCTACTGCTCCTTGGAGGAAGCACAGAATAGAGCTATGGGTTGCTGCGCTGTCTGACTGCACTCCTGTTGCTTCTGAGCTGTTTTCCTCCAGCACAGATTCAATACTGGAACTGGGGCAGGCAGGAAGAGCCAGAAGAAGGAGAAGGAGAAAGTAATAAACAGAGAAACCAATAATGCTCCATATGGCAAGGTAACATAACTAACAATACTGTACAAAGACTTGGGAATGGGAATGAGCATTTCCATGGTATTGACAGCTGAAATTGGAATTCAAGAGGCCAAGCTGGAAAACCACGTCTTGAAAGGGGGACCCCCTGATGCTCTTTTCTGGGCAGCAGTGCAGAGAAAGGAACAGGAGTCTCTCCTACAAATAGCCAAAGAGGAGCAAGATTTTAACACACATCTTCAACTGAAGCGACACCCACTGCTCAGCTCAAGTCTCTCCTGAAAGATGGATCATCTTATGTGGCAGGTTCTTCTGTATTGCTCCTGGGACAACTTAATACTTCAGGAGTTTGAAAGTTTGCCTCCATTCTTTGAATGTGTTGTACAGTATCGCAGTCCCTCGACTTTCACCCACTTGCCTTTCATTGCTTTGCTCTTCCAGCCATTTTCAATTCTAACCACGTTTCAAGTTTTGTCTGTGTGCTTTCCTTTCACCTGATTTCATCCAAACTTCCATGATGTTTGTCATGTTTATTTTTTTCTTTTATTTCTATTATATAGGTTCATTGGCATACTTGGGAGGGTTGGAGGGGGGCAAATGCCCTCAGGTGCTTCCTGGCAGGGGGTGCCACTGAGACCTCTTCCCCCTACCATCTTTTTTTTTTTCTTTTTTGTCTTGACAGGCCCTTTAGACACTTTTACAGGGTCTTAGAAGGCCTTCTAAGACCTCCAGAAACCCTAAAAAATCACTTCCAGTTTTTGGTGAAAGTTGGAAGTGGTGGTTTTAGGCCTCCCGGAGGCCTCAGAAGGCACACTGGGCTGGGGAGGCTGCATGCGGCCTCTCTGGCCCTCAGAAGGCCTAAAAGCATCACTTCATCGAAAACTGGAAGTGACATTTTTAGACCTCCAGATGTGAATGGGGGGGGTGCATGGAGGTGCGGCATTTTGCAGTCCTGGCCCCTGGCCCCCAGGATAGCAGGTGTTTAGGTTTTACACACATTCACATGCGTTACATAGTTATTTACATTTTGTTGCCAGCCTAAACAATTTGCAAGCTAAATAAGGCTCCGACATTCATCCATTTTTTACTTTGATCCATGCTCTGGTCCCTAACCAGACAAAAGTGCAAGGTATTGCCATACTTGTTTGATACTTTCCATGTTGGCAGCTCACATCATTTCTCAGAGTTCATATTTCCAGCTGGTTTCACGCCTGGACCAAAGGGTCTAAGCGCAGTGCTAGGTTCATAGCTCAGCGGCAGAGCACCTGCTTTCATACAGAATGTTCCGGGTTCAACTCAGGATGCAACAACCCCAGGTGCAACAGGGTCATACTGCATCAGTGCTGCGGGCATGGATGTTCTGGGCAGTGACGTGATGCGCTTGGCAGAAATCAGTGAGGGCAGCAAGGTTCTTGTGGACTGGGGAGGGACCATGGGAAGCGAAGGGCGTCAGGGGATGAAGAAAATTGCCAAAAGCCAACACAGCACAGCGACCGGTTTGCAGCTGCTCTCAGATGTGGATGAGAACATTTGGGAAAGGAAAGGTGCTTGGATTTGAGGCTTTGGGTGCAAGGCAGCTGCTGCCAAGGCTCCTAGCAATGCCCATAGAACACACAGACACACAGACGCGTGCCACGGCCACACTGCGCAAGAGTCCATCCATGACTGAGATCCTTCTTATTCAGGCTCTGCTTTGTTCACAAAAAGTCAGCAGCAGAAGCATCTTGGAGTCCTCCACCACAGCCAGCCGGCCTTTCTGGAAGCAGAAGGGAGAGACCCTACTGCCTCTCGAGTTTGATATGGTCCCCAGTCATGCGCCGGTGGTAGGTTGCCAGGAAGATATCATTGTCAATAGGGCAGTCGTTGTGGCAAGAGCAAGACCTGATCATCATCATCTTGCGCACAAAGGTGTCTCCCTCTGGGCACCGGAATTCCACTTCAGCAGTGTGGGTTGTGTGAGGGGTGCAGCAGCGCCCATCTATGCAGCTGCCACAGAACTTGGGCCGGTAGGAACGGGTACTGGTGCAGCCCGTAAACTCAAAGTGGGTTGTCTGGCGAGGCTTGGGGTTCCTCGTGCACTTCTTTCCATTCTGAAATGAGATACCAAAGGAATAGGTGATCCTGGCCCAGTTCTTGCTGAGGAGGCAGGGCCAGTCCAAGGACACCTTCCCCCAGCACTTGAGGTGGTGGGCCATATGCTTCTTTCCCTTGCCCAGTGGTCTACCTGTGGTCACCCTCCTCCTCCCACTTCCTGGGTTCAAAAAGAAAGAGGGAAGGAGCAGAAGTGGAAGTCTGGAGGAGAGGAGAGGAGAGTGGTGGGCTGAATTGTCCACTCTCCTCTCCTCCGCACTTCCTTGTCTGCTTTGATTCCTTCTTCCCTTTTGAATTCAGGGCATGAGGTGGAGAGGTGGTGAGTGGACCATCTAGCAATCTGTCACCTGAGGTCAGCCTCAAGGGCAGCCTCCATCTGGGCTGCCCCATTTCAGACTGCAGGTGTGGGCTTACATGACTTCCTGCTCACACCGCTGAATTCTCCTCTATTCAGAAAAAGAATACCATCCCTGCATACACAGATCTGGGGAGCAGGTTTCTAGGCTAGAACCCTTCCCTTGCCACCTAGTTTTCCACCTGGAGGATGTCTGTAAGGAGGCACATTCAATCCCACGCAGCCCCATCTGCTAGTTGAAATGGCACAACCCAGACTGAAGCCTGCTGCCTCAATGAGAACTAGACCCTTTATAGGGCACTGCATCTAACTTCAATCCAGTATGTTAGGATATGGTAATATATTGGACTGCCTCCCTGCTCCCAAATGCCTTGAATCCTCCCTCCCTTTGGGGCCAAGACTGTTTGCATTCAAAAGATCCCAGGTTCAACCCCTGACACTAGTGATCGAGAGGGACTAAGGGTCTGACCCAGAAGCTTTCTATGATGCCTTGCTGCACATGCCATTCTCCCCCTTTCCCGCACGCTACCTTGATGCTCTTCTCCAAGTGGCTCTTGCAGTGTCGGATCATGCAGAGCTGGCTCTCCTTCTCCAGTCGGCACTGGGAGTTGTCGTTGGTGACGCGGGTGGAGATGCCCATCCCACAGGTCTTGGAGCAGGCGCTCCACTCGGTGGTCTGCACCAAACAGTTCTCCCGGAGACTGGTGGACTTGGACTTGGGCCGGGGTTTGGGTTTGTGGGCAGGATTGTCCCTGTAAACTGAGATTGGAAAAAAGCAAATATGAGCTGTTCCTTGAAACAGAAGTCCAGAACAGGAGCAGGCCTTGACCGTGGCACTGAATAGATCAGAAGAACAGCACACAACTGTAACTTGTACTGGAATCGCAGAAGCTTTAGTGGTAGGTAGATAAGGTAGGTAGGTAAGAAGAGGTAGATGTGGTATCAGCAGTGGCCCCTTTAAGTGTAAGGCCTGGGCATCCAGCAGAGTGTGCTGCACAGCTGTAGCCACTTGAAGGCAATAGGGCCTTCAGGGATATAAGGAGCACCTGAGGCAGGAAGGGTTTGTGGGTAGCAGGAGGAGGAAAGCTTGAGGAAGCAAAGACTAGATTAATGGACTAAGGAATTGATGGCTGGTGGACTGATGTGTGAATGGACTTTGGAAGCTGCTGGAGCAGAAACTCGTGGAGACACTAAGACTGGTGTTTGGCTGCTGTGCCCAAGACCTGCTGAGGACCAAGGGGCTGCTGTAGTGGCGGGAGGCTGCTGGCAGGAAGGAGGACCTCTGTAGGTTAAATAGGCAAGCTACCCTGGTGGTGGGGTCCAGCAGTACTGCAGGGCAGAAACAGGGTCATTTTTTGAGGAAAGAAGGGGAGCTAATGAGCTAAAAGTGGGCATAATTCTCCAGGCGGAGCTTGGACTGGGAATCTGGCAGAACACAACTCAACCAGAAAAGCCCAGGGCATCACATTTAGAATGATGGTAGGACCAGCCTAAGACCTCCCAGCAACTGAGGCAGCAGGCCAGATCCTGCCCTCCCCTTTACCCAGTGATGTGCCCTTCTCTGCTCCTCCCACTACCTGGATTGTAAAAGGAAGCCAGGGATGGAGCCAAAGAAGAAGTGTGGAGGAGAGGAGAAAGGTGGGCTAGAGCACTGGAGACAGGACCATGAAAGGGTTAAGGGCCAAATGAGGCAGCCACTGGAGAGGGTGGAACAAGGCAGTGATGGAAGCAGGATGAGTGAATTGGGGTAGGTCCAGTGGCAGCCATCAAATCCTAACCCTCTTCTCAGAACCGACCCTGCAACACTGGCCCACATGGACCTGAGCCAGTGATTTTGCTAGTGCAGGTCCTGTAGATCCACCTCCCCCAGTGCCACAGAGGCTTGTTCATGATTGTTCCCTTACCCAGAGGAGACCTACCCAACTGCCCTCCTGCAGGATGCAATGGTAGCCATTTGGGTACCACTGCATCATGGAGGGAGGGAGGAAGAATAGGATTGGGCTGGTAATTCTTCTTCGGTACTACCAATTAATAAACTGGTCAGAGACTCTTGAGGTCCCAACACTCTTTCTGCTCCCTGCCCCACCAGTTCCCACCAGTCCGGTGGCCACCCCCGAGGGTGCCTCTCACCTGCCAGTCCCTTTCCATAGTGACTCTTCTGGTTGCCCCCTTCACAGACCCACTCTTCACAGCACCTGTTCGGCACTTTGACCCGGCGAGGGAAGGGGCAGTCTGGGGAAGGGAGTCGCACCCCGTCCGTGCAGAGCGGGATGCAGCCGATGGCTCCGTCCATGCAGATGCACTGCAGCTTGCAGCTGGGCTGGAAGCTCTCCCCGTTCAGGTAGATCTTCCCCAGCAGATCACAGGTGGCCCCTTGACGAGCTGAAGGGGGCAAGAGAGAAGCAGGTGAACCATCAAGGGGGACTCACCTCCGGAATACAAAATGCTGCCCTTGAAACTTCTTACCACTCATGGACGAGGGACTGGATATACCTATTGCTGAAAAGGTCTAATCATGGACCAGTTTAATTGCATGGGGGGAAAAACAGATGTCAAAGGCTGTCTGAACATCAGTTTGCTTTAAAGAGCTAATGAAGATTGCAGGACATTTTCCTCTGTCTTTTGTACTCAGGGATACATATTTCAGTGCAAACAGTTATACAGGCAGCCTTTCCAGTGCAAGGAGCACACGCATGCACTTCCCCTTTAAAACATACATGGACAGCCTCAGCTGAGACAGGCATATATGTCTTGGTCTGTGTACACAAGTGAGAATCATGCAAGAGCCCTTCTGGCTAAGGGAGACGCACAGTGGCATAGCTAGGGGGGGTGCAAAGCACTAAGTTTTGCATGCGCCTGAATGCACCATGCAAGCAGAGTCCCCCCCCACCCCTTTGGAGCCATTCCTGGCAGTGGGGGCAAAACGGAGGTTTTCAGCAGCTGCAAAACTTAGTGCTTTGCACCCCCCTCTAGCTACGCCACTGGAGATGCGCATGCATTTTGCATTCCAAAAAGTCAAAGAAGAATAAAGCAAAACGTAAGGCCAGTTTTGTCTTGGTTCTCTTATACCCATAAAGGAGGCTTAGCTGGGCCTTTTATCCTCTGGTGAGATGCCCACATACCCACCCCCACCCCCCAAGAGAACAGGGAAGTTATGGAAGAAGCAGCTCACCTAAGCAGATACCGCTGTCTCTGTGGATTCTGGAGAAGTCGCAGTAGAGACTTTTATGGTGATCGCAAGGCTTTTGGAGGGAGCACAGCTCGCCCAGTTGCCTGGCGCACACCTTGCAGCACCCGCAGCCATCCAGCAAAAGGCTGGTGCCAGCTGGGCACTGGAGTGGCTGTGAGGGGCAGCGACAAGGGTATGAGCATGCCTGCGATGCCACCTGGAGGACAAACAAACACATTGCAAGAAGAAGGTTCTCAGTTCTGGTCAGCAGCACCAGTGAGGGTGGAAAACCATACGGGGCTGAATGAAGACTGACATAACATAGCCTGAGCCTAGAGGCATCACTAGGGCTTGCATTCACCCAGTGCGAGAGCTCATGGCGTCACTGCCCATGATGGATCCTCCCGTACCAGACTATACGGAATAAATTACAACATCATATGCACAGCCCAAAGGATCTCCTCTATGGAGAACTCGTGCAAGGAAAGCGCCCTAAGGTAGACCGCAGCTGCGATACAAGGACATCTGCAAGAGGGATCTGAAGGCCTTAGGAGTGGACCTCAACAGGTGGGAAACCCTGGCCTCTGAGCGGCCCGCTTGGAGGCAGGCTGTGCAGCATGGCCTTTCCCAGTTTGAAGAGACACTTGGCCAACAGGCTGAGGCAAAGAGGCAAAGAAGGAAGGCCCCTAGCCAGGGAGACAGACCAGGGACAGACTGCACTTGCTCCCGGTGTGGAAGGGATTGTCACTCCCGAATCGGCCTTTTCAGCCACACTAGACGCTGTTCCAGAACCACCTTTCAGAGCGCGATACCATAGCCTTTCGAGACTGAAGGTTGCCAACCTATGCACAGCCAAAAATGCAGTGTCATTACTAGGATTGCTGTAACCCCATTAATTTCATTTAGTAATTTATTTTAATATGAAATAGTCCAGGTCACCCAAGAAATCATTAACCAGCAAAAAACCAGTGTCCAACTTGATGACACACCACTGAATAAGAGTTCTAGTGTTAACTCTGATACATGGAAATGAGAGCTGACTCCTACTCACATCTTATTGGCTCCCTGTCATGACATAATAACTCCTCATTGGTTCTTGGAACAATCAGTCTCATTGGTTAGTTTTGAGTTAAGAAGATCCACTTTTTGTTACAAAAGGCAGTTGTGTTTTCTTTTTCTGGTTAATTGGCCATAATGTTTGATAAAATACAGATAATTTCAATGCAGTTTGTTTCATTGCATTCTGCATTAAATTACACATCGAATGAAATATGACATGATGGTATTATTTGTAAATACCAAGATTTTCACAATTTTGCCCACTTGTGGGCAAAACCACCCACCCCCCACCCCCAAAGATGTCATCTGGTGCTGCACATCCTAGTGATGCCACTGCTTGAGCCATGAGCTCAGCTGGACGGACATACATTGCACACCGAATTGTAGTCAGCAGCAGCTGTGTTTTCTGTTTCCATGAGAAGTTGGATGTGTGGAAAGCCAACTGGCCATCATGAAACCACCTCCTTCCCACTTCCACACATGACTGTGCAAAGTGTGGAGCAGTTGGCCTTTTGGGCAGTCACCAAACCACACCCTCTCGCACAGAGCAATGTTTCGAGTTTAACGAAAAAACACAGACAGATTGACTTCAAAGAAAAGGTCCTGAATAAATGTTTAAATAGATAAACATTTGATGTGAACTGCTTTATAGGCTGATAGTGGGGAAATGGTTGGAACATTTTAAAAAAAGAAAAACAAAAGTGGCACCTGGAAACAAGAGACTTTTGGAAAGTCAAAAGCACGGGGGGAGGAGCAAAAAGAGCATAGATCGGAATAAGCCGCTGTGGAAACCCCCACTCTAATAGATTGATTATGATTCCTTTAAAAAGTGATGAATTAGAAATAAGTGAAGTGAAAAATAAGTGTCCATCTTCCCTGATGAGAACAGAACCTCAATTTTGACAACCAGCCCTGCTTTTGGATACAGAGCCTTCTTGTATAAGAGAAACAATCACACTCAATTTATTTGCAGGCCAACAGGTATGCCCAAACAATTCTGAACAGCAACATAAAGGAACTAGAAAGGAAGCTCTAAGGGTGGAATCTTGCTCCAGCCCCAGAGATAATTAGATCTAAATACATAAGATCTAAATTACCGCAATAAATCTAAATTTCAATCCAGAATGGTCAGATCCATGCTACACTGATGTGCTGGATCCCTCCCTTCATGTTTCTATCAGTTTTTACAAGGATCACATAAGAACATAAGAACAGCCCCACTGGCTCAGGCCATAGGCCCATCTAGTCCAGCTTCCTGTATCTCACAGCAGCCCACCAAATGCCCCAGGGAGCACACCAGATAACAAGAGACCTGCAAGGCCTCCTGGGAATTGTAGTTAAGAACATAAGAACAGCCCCACTGGCTCAGGCCATAGGCCCATCTAGTCCAGCTTCCTGTATCAAACAGCTGTCCACCAAATGCCCCAGGGAGCACACCAGATAACAAGAGACCTGCAAGGCCTCCTGGGAATTGTAGTTAAGAACATAAGAACAGCCCCACTGGATCAGGCCATAGGCCCATCTAGTCCAGCTTCCTGTATCTCACAGCGGCCCACCAAATGCCCCAGGGAGCACACCAGATAACAAGAGACCTGCAAGGCCTCCTGGGAATTGTAGTTAAGAACATAAGAACAGCCCCACTGGCTCAGGCCATAGGCCCATCTAGTCCAGCTTCCTGTATCAAACAGCTGTCCACCAAATGCCCCAGGGAGCACACCAGATAACAAGAGACCTGCAAGGCCTCCTGGGAATTGTAGTTAAGAACATAAGAACAGCCCCACTGGCTCAGGCCATAGGCCCATCTAGTCCAGCTTCCTGTATCTCACAGTGGCCCACCACTTTGCAAATCACCATATTTGCAAAGCTGCCCCTCCCAGTACCTTGAGCTGTAGGTGTATCCCAAAAGAACTCCCATCCTGGGCTCTTGTGTGTTTACGCAATGATGGCCTGGTCCCATCTGCTCAAGCCTGCAAGTCAAAACAGGATTTGATCTCATTTGACTTGTACCTGCCAACACTGCAGGCTGAACCTGGGTACCGGGGAAATGGAATGAGTAATATTCTTTCTGCTTCAGATAACTTTCCCTACCACCAAGGCCTTCTCGAGGAGAAGCTGGTGCTCTTCTCTGCAGCTGTTCTGGCTATAAAGAGAGCCTTGAATCGGATCAGTGAACCACACCAATCTCACCTGGGGAAAAAGTGTTAATTCAGGCAGCCTCAAATTCATCGGGTTGCTTTCTGATTCATTACATGCAAGGGGATTAGCATGTATATTAGCACATATAATTATTAGCGTATTCTGTTATTTTTAGTCATTTGTTCTTGCTGTTGTTTTAGATCAGGGGTGCCCAAACCCTGGCCCTGGGGCCACTCGTGACCCTCGAGGCTTCTCAATGCAGCCCTCAGGGAGCCCCCAGTCTCCAATGAGCCTCTGGCCCTCCAGAAATTTGTTGGAGCCCACATTGGCCCGACACAACTGCTCTCAGTGTGAGGGCGACTGTTTGACCTCTCACGTGAGCTGTGGGATGGCGGCTCCCTCCACTGCTTGTTGTTTCCTGTCTGTGGTGCAGTAGCAGCAGCAAAGGAAAGGCCAGCCTTGCTTTGTGCAAGGCCTTTTATAGGCCTTGAGCTATTGCAAGACCATTCATTCATAAGTTCATCTTTAATATATTCATTTATGTAAATTTGTTCAAATTTTAAATGTAAATTAATTCTTTCCCCCCCCAGCCCCCGAAACAGTGTCAGAGAGATGATGTGGCCCTCCTGCCAAATACTTTGGACATCCCTGTTTTAGATCAATAAATTATTTTTGAAATTTCAGGGCAGAGGTAAAAATGACCCAACTATTTGTTGTGGGTTTAATTTCCACACACTGCTAGATGTCAGTTCCAGGACTGCTGTCACACCGTGGGGTGTTACAAAAATGTGAAAGATACATGAACAGGAAGTCTTGATCCAAAGGCACCCTTTTGCACAAAGGAAAGTGTCTTGTGTACACGGAAGGGCTGCTAGACACATCGTGCTGGACAGTGTTTCTCAACCAGTGGTACTCTTACCACTGATGGTACTTGAGCTGGTGTCTGGTGGTCCTCATGGAACCCCCACACATCTGCCATCTAGTAGTGAGACCAGCAACGCAACATGGCAAGCTGCGGTAGGAAGCTCAGCCCGACGGGCAGAGTTCCAGCATGTGCTTTTCATACCCTTGAAAAAGCCCTCCCATCCTCTTACCAGTGTTTGTTGCATTGCGTCTGGTTTCCCAATCTGAAAGTAACTGATGATCGTCACCAGTTACTTCCAGTGGTATTTCCAATAGGTGGACCATGCAAAATGATATGGTGGGGGACAAACATTGAGAAACACTGGATGCCTTGGAATTGTGAAACTTCACTAGGAAATGCTCGCCTTCTTCTTGCGCAACCTTATGCACAAGGTTGGTTGGCAACCTTCAGTCTCGAAAGACTATGGTATAAGCCTACAGCACCTGGTATTCCCAGGCGGTCTCCCATCCAAGTACTAACCAGGCCTGACCCTGCTTAGCTTCCGAGATCATGGTATAAGCCTACAGCACCTGGTATTCCCAGGCGGTCTCCCATCCAAGTACTAACCAGGCCTGACCCTGCTTAGCTTCCGAGATCATGGTATAAGCCTACAGCACCTGGTATTCCCAGGCGGTCTCCCATCCAAGTACTAACCAGGCCTGACCCTGCTTAGCTTCCGAGATCAGACAAGATCACAAAAAACTGCTGTTGAATCCGCCTCTTGGAGGTCCTCTTGCCCACACTGCCACACAAGCAGAACATTTTGCAGAAGCACTTGCAGTTTTATTTTCATCCTGCTCTTGATTCTTTGGAACCCGCTCATTCCATTTAAAAGGGCATCGGAAGGGACGGGGAAGAGTCATGTTGCTCAGTGCGTGAGATATCACAGAGACTCTTCATCAAGCATTGCCCTAGGGGGGGTTGGGATCTCTTTTGCCACACTCACATCTAAAACCAATGAGCTACGTGAATTGTCAGCTCATGCTTTTTGCAAAAGTTGTGCCACTGGTTGGCTAAAATAAACTTTCCAATAGAACTGGAAGTCGTCGTCCCCCCAACATCACCTGCTAAGTCCCATCCCAGAGTTTCAAGTTTCCATTCTCGTTTGCCCAAAAGAGCTTCTCCTCTCCCTTATGGGGGATACCTGTTCCACTCCATTGTCTGCAAGGACCCATTAAAGGACTCGCTGCATCCCATCAGTCAGCCTATTGCCACTTTGTGCCATCTCAAGCAGCCCCACCTGTCACCTCCTCATCCCCAGCTGGTTTCCCTCACTTGCCCACTTCCAGAAATCCTGAGCTGAACAGAACACAAGTACCTAAGGGGAAGTGTAGAATGCTGCCAGACTGAGTCTGACTATTGATCCTTTCAGCTTACTGTTGTTAACACCGGCTAGCAGCAGCTCCCCAGGTTGCAGACAGGAATCTTTCCCCCTTTGTCCTACCTGGAGATGCCAGGGATTGAAAGTGGGACCTTCTGAATGCAAAGTAACTACTCTTCTGCTGAGCAATGGCCCTTCCCCAAGGTGCAACAGCCCTGCCCCACAGCTGTAGCAATCTACCTGGCTTGTTCATTCTCACTGGCCCAGAGCCACCTTGCTTCCTTTGGCAGCAATTTTCCTTGGAACGGGAGGTTTGACATCGGGCCAGTCTCCAGCACTTGCTGCAACAACCCCTGCTATATATACCCAAAAGAGGGCATCGCCACTGGATCTTCACACTGGCAAAGAGCCACCTGCACCTTGATGCCGAGGCACCCAGCCTGGCACAGTGATCCGCGGCACATGCACGAATCAACACGGCCTCCACCTCCAGCCTTCAGAGTCCAGCCAGTCATGCTGCTGTGCTCAACAGCGGCTCACCCTGCATGCATTCAAAGCAGGTACAAAGTCCATTCATACAGTTCACACCGCCAGTTCGCACAGGACGGTCCATACGTACCCGGCCAGGCCCAAAGACAAAAAGGAAGAGGGTGGAGGTGATGATTGCCCCACAGATCTCATACATCCTGAGCCTGTGGCTCTGTGCATCCCTCCTCTGCCTTGTGGAGACGGCTGCCGTCAAGCCCATGTGTAAATAGCCTCCTCAGAAGGGGTGTGGCTGGTCATGAGTGACAACCTGGAAAGCAGCCGAAAGTGGGTGCAACAGAAAATGACTGAATTCCAGAGAATTCTTCTTTTTCTCCCCCCCCCCTTGCAGAATTCCTGTGGGCCTGGTGGTGCAATCTGGGATACAGACATAACATTCCACGCTGGGGGGGGGGGAGAATCAACAGCTCTGGCCAAGGCCTTTTAAATGGATTTCTTTCCATTTTTAATCCCCCAAGCATGCCGGCTGGAATGACTTCGCAGGCTCCATTCCGCCTCCTCTTTCTCCAGTAAGTCTCGACTGGCCATGAAAGCTCAACTTGTAAAATAAACTCAAGGTATGCTGGGCTAACGTCTTCCCCCCTGCTTTTCGAAAGAGGAGGAGGATGGAATGTTTGGCTGTCTTGAAAGCAATTAGGTACTGCTGGGGAATCTACATCAACACACTCCAGGGATGCAAGCTCTACGAAACATGCCAGGATTTCTGCAGGGTCCAACCACCTGTTCTGAGCCATCCAACTGAGGTCTCTTCCTAAGAAATCTGCCCATTGACTCCAGCAAAGGAGCTGTCCCAGTGGCTCTTTGCTGGTGCCTCTTCTGTGTCTGTTTGAGACGGGGAGGCTTTTTTTCCATCATGGAACCCTCTTGTCACCTCTTTTGCTCTGTTAACAGGGTTGTGAACTTTAACTGAAACATGACATATAAATTCTATCATTCATATTAGTTGTTAGATTACTGTAAATATATGTATAATATATACATATGTCTAAAGTGGGGCCTTGGTATCTGTGGGGGACCCATTCCCGAACCCTCCACGATTACAAAATTCTGCAGATAATGGAATTCATGGGGGGGGGGGCAGACAAAAAAACTGGAAGTGCCTTTCAGAAGTCTCCCAGACTAGAAGGTACTTCCAGTTGCATCGAGAAGGTCTCTAAGGCCCTCCGCCTGCTGGCCAGTGCCTGTGTAGGATCAAATGCATGGATGCTGAGCTCACAGATAAGGAGCACCTACTGTATATTTAAATGTATATTTATAGTAATAAATAATATTACTATTAATACAAACACAATAATTTTTGTAACATAACATAAGAACATAAGAACAGCCCCACTGGATCAGGCCATAGGCCCATCTAGTCCAGCTTCCTGTATCTCACAGCGGCCCACCAAATGCCCCAGGGTGCACACCAGACAACAAGAAGACCTCATCATGTTGCCCTCCCTTGCATCTGGCGTTCTGACATAACCCATTTCTAAAATCAGGAGGTTGTGCATAGACATCATGGCTTGTACCCCGTAATGGATTTTTCCTCCAGAAACTTGTCCAATCCCCATTTAAAGGCATCCAGGCCTAGAAGGGGAAATAAGACAATGACAGCTCAGGAGATTTCAATTTCTTAGTTATAAGCCAGTGTCTCTCAAACCTTTCGGTCCATGATCCTAAATACAGTTTTAGGTCTGCATTCCCCCACAATGCACTGGCCCTCCAGGCAAGGTCAACCTGGGACCTCTTGGTGTAGTGGTTCCCAAACCGTGTGCCGTGGCACTTGATGGCACTGTGGTGAACTTACAGGAGCACAGCAGGATAGCCCTGGGGGCCTCTCCTTCCTGGCTCTCCTGTGCCCCAGCATCTTGCAATTCAAGACGGCAGATGCCCACCTTCCTGGCTCTCCCTGGTGCTGCCATCTTGGATTGCGCAAGACCTTATGAGAATTGCATGAAATCTCACCTGATCCAAGGCCAGGGAGAGCTGGGAGGAAGAGGCCACCATGAAAGAAGTGGACCATGACCATGGTAAGTTTGGGAGCTGCTGTCCTGCAATGAACGTTTGTCTCCCCTACTGCATCTCTCACTCTCTGGGTATGAAAAAGAAAAGAGGAATGGAAGAGGAAGTGTGGAGGAAAGAAGAGTGGTGGGTTAGAACACTGGAGGTACTGTACTCTAGCCCACTACTCTTCTCCTCCACACTTCCTCTGTGCTTCCCTCCTCCTTTTCAAATCTGGCAAGGGGAGAAGGAGCAGGAGTATTGGAGATAGGTAGATGGAAGCAGCCACCCCTCCCACCAGTCCATCACCTGAAGCATCCTCTTGGTTTCATAGGTATGTCAGCCCTGATTTTTTTTGGGGGGGGTGTGTTTGAAGAAGCCTAGGATATAGTTTAATTGTCTTCACCTAGCTATCCAATGCCTGGATATGCTACGGCATTTGGGGATCTTCAGTCTAGAAAAGACTGAGGGGGACCTGATTGAGACATACAAAATTATGCAGGGGATGAACTGAGTGGATAAAGGAATGTTCTTTTCCCAACACCAGAATCAGGGGACATCCACTAAAATTGAACGTTGGGAGAGTTAGCACAGACAAAAGAAAAGATTTCTTTAGCCAGAGTGTAATTAGTCTGTGGAACTCCTTGCACAGGATGTGGTGATGGCATCTGGCCTGGATGTCTCTAAAAGGGAATTGTACAAATTTCTGGAAGAAAAGTCCATTGCAGGTTGCAAACCAAGATGGGCATGTGCACCCTCCTAGTTTTAGAAGTGGGCGACCTCAGAATGCCATGTGCAAGGGAGGCAACGGGATGCAGGTCTCTTGATGCTTTGTGCGCTCCCTAAGGCATCTGGAGGGCCACTGTGAGATACAGGAAGCTGGACTAGACGGTCTTTGGCCTGATTCAGTGGGGCTCTTCTTATGCTCTTATGATAGGAGACCAGCTGGAATAACCATGGACACCCACTCACTAACCCCTCTCCCTTCCCTGTTGGGAGCCAAGAGATGCAGAAATAAAGGCTGAATGACTCAGGATGATCAAAGAGAGCCAACACCCAAGTTTGGGGCTATTTGAGTCTCTGCGCTTCTTTTTTGCCTGAGCTGCTTTTGAAGGAGAAGCGATAAAGACGTCAAACTTGCTTACAGTCTCCCTGGAGCAAGGAATACCCCGTGTTCAATTCACCGGTTTAATGCTCTTCTGAACTGAACCTCTTGCCAGCTGTTTCTCCTGCATTATTATTATTATTATTATGGATACTTCATCACAGTCTCGGCGAGTAGGCTGGACTGTTTATATTCTGCAATTCAGGATCTAGGCAAGATCCTAGGAACCACATAGATCGCAGTAGGATTCTTGCTGTTCCAAGAAATGTTGTTTTGTGGAGCTGAGCTGATATCATCATCATCATCAACAACAACAACAACAATTTGGGCAATTAGTTAAATACAATGCAATGCTGCTGCAGGGGGGAGGGAGGACATAAAAAAAGCCAAAATGCACTAGAAGAGCAAACTTATTTGATTTTACCAGGGAGTCCAACTGTTACCCTGCACATGCCTGATCTCATCTGATCTGGGAAGCTAAGCAGGGTCAGGCCTGGTTAGTACTTGGATGGGAGACCGCCTGGGAATACCTGGTGCTGTAGGCTTATACCATAGTCTTTCCAGACTGAAGGTTGCCAACCATTTTTTTTACCAGGGAGTCCCAAGACAGGGTCCTTAGCTCTGGCAGCAGGAGAGGAGTGGTCTCACTCTAAGGGCACAATCTTATCCAAATTTACAGTGGCATGCAGCTTCATGGCATGCAGCTTCAGTGCAGCAATACAGTCACAGAGGCCTCCATGACTGCCCGCCACCGCAGAATGCAGCACACGCCCCATTGGCACAGCTGCATCAGCACTTGAAAGTCAGATAGGATTGGGTCCTAAGACTGGACCCTAAAACACACAACAGGGAACAGAGGAATCAAAGTATTCAGAAGAACAGTGGCCAAGAATGAGCAAGGCAAGGACGCGGCAGCCAGGGTACACATAACCAGCATAAAAGGCCAATGCCCTTTCAGAATAGAGACCAAAAAAGGAAGCTGACTTGTATTGATAATAATAATAATAGTAATAATAATAATAATAATAATAATAATAATAATAATAATAATAATAATAATAACTTTATTTTTACCCCGCCTTTCTCCCCGAAGGGACTCAAGGCAGCTTACAACATATTAAAAACATAATTTAAAAACAAATAAAAACATATTAACACATCATAAAAAACAGCAGTCAGAGTAAAAATAGGTAAAAAGAGCATAGAGCAGCAGCAAGTCATAAAAGAATCAGGCCTGTAAAAAATATTAAAAGATGTTAAAAAGATGTTAAAAGGCCAAGAACTCAGAAGGCTTGTTTAAACAGAAGGGTCTTCAGGCCTCGCCGAAAGGTCTCAAGAGAGGGAGCCATTCTTAAGTCAAGGGAAAGGGAGTTCCATAGCGTTGGTGCCACTACTGAGAAGGCCCTATTTCTTGCAGCTGCCCCACGTACCTCCCTAGGCAGCGGCACTTGTAAAAAGGCCTTCTCTGATGACCTAAGAGGACGAGCCGGATTGTACGGGAGTAGGTGATCTCTAAGATACCCTGGTCCAGAGCAGTGTAGGGCTTTAAAGGTCAATACCAGCACCTTGAATTGGGCCCGGAAACGAATGGGCAGCCAATGCAGCCGCTGGAGAAGCGGACTGACAGAGTCAAACCGCCTACCTCCAGTAACCACACGGGCCGCCGCATTCTGCACTAGTTGCAGTTTCCGAACCGTCAGACCGTTCATCCCATTTACTTCAGTAATGTCCACACTGATTGGCAGACAATCTCCAGGGATTCAGATGGGCACTTCCTAGCCTTCCCTGAAGATCATACAACACTTATGATTTGGAAGGCTCTTTGGCCCTGCTCAGCATAGGTGACAGATACTAAATGTGAAACCCTCTGTGTGCAAAGCAATTGCCCTCCCTCTGAACCCAGAATTGACCCAAGATCCTATCAAACAGTCCTACGGCTGGTGGGGACTCACATGTCTGGAGCTTTCTGGTTGAACTGCACACCCAGGGCAGAGAGAAGAGTGAAAGTGGAAGCACATTATAATACTAGCAGCACTCAAGCCTGTAGACAGAAGCATTTTGAGCATGAGGAGAACCAATGAACCAATTTTTGGTTGTAAAAAAAATGCCTAGACTTTTTTTTCTTAACCCCAAATGCTGCTTTTCCCCCCAGTAAGAAACAATTCTTCATGCCTCGGATTGCTAAACACGAAGCTACCCAGCTAGGTAATGGGGGCCTCATGATGGTAGAACTCACAATTGTAGGAATCACTGTAGCATTGTGCAGGAGTCATTGTAGCACAACCAGAGCAAAAATACAGGTAGCACTGCCTATTTAATAGTTATTCAGTTCTACAATGTTTCGTAACCAATTGGGTAGAATCTGGTATGCACACTTTTCCATATCTTTCCAGAAATGAAAGGGCTACTTATGGTTTGTTTTTCCAAAGAAACAAAAGACTTTTATAAGGGCCTGGAATATTGTTGGGGGGCAGGACTCCAAAAGTTCCCTTGGAGCTGTGGCTGTAGGGACAGCCTGCCCATGAGGCCCACTGAGGCAGTTGCATCAGGTAGCAGATAGGTAGGGTAACCACATCCATCCACTCACTCCATTTCCTCAGGCCACAGCCCTAGATATACAAGAGGACTGAGCAAATGGCAAATGAAAGTGGACCTGCCCTGTGACAAAGCATGGCTTGCTGGGGTGTTTGGAAGCTCTGATCATTGGCTCTCATTATATGTCCCTGAACAGCTTCTATATCTGTTGGAATTGGCTCCGATCCCAAGACATGTCAGCAAGAGAAGGAACCCTGCCTTCAAAAACCTTGGTTCCTTTCACAGGTCTGCAGCTGTGAAAGAAAAGAAAAAAAGCAACACCAGTATCCAGGGAACAGAAGGAAGAGCAGTGGAGGCAGGTACCCTTCACCAAACTCTTGCCTGAGGCAACAGCCTCAACTGGCCTCATGGATGATCCGGCCCTGGTGGGAAGGGAGGTAGAAAACGGAGCTGGGACAAAAACAGAGCTATGGATGCTGTATATGCCTTCTCTTGCACTGCCATGGATCTGTCAAAGAAACCAATCTGATCTCCAGTGTGTCATATATGGCCACTCTTTTTACAAGCTACGGAAGCCTCAAAATCTTATGCAATCTTTAACCGTCCTTCTCAGCTGCAGTCTTCGGTTCCATAATCACCCTTTTTAAATTTATTGACATGTTAATAAATGTTGATTCTGCCCCAGCTGTACTCCCACTCCATCCAGTGCAACACAAGACCATCTGGGACAAAGGGCTGCCTCGTGAATTGCAAGACCAATATGGAGGAGGAAAAAAAGTTACAGGGAGGCCTTGAGTCAGTGCAGAGTAACGGTTAGAGAACTGGTCTATCATCAGGGAGTCTGGGGTTCAAATCCTCACTTGGCTGGAAGTTTGGGCCAGTTGCTACCCTTTAGCCCAGAGATGTCAAACTCATTTCATACAGAAGGCCAAAATGAGCATTCAAAATTAGCAGAAAGTGACATCCTGAAACTGATGATGGCCAGAAATAAGCACTTGGTTGTCACATAGTAACGCATTCGCTTCAAATGGCAGAAGAGAAAATATGCAAATCTTGGTTCATACTTTCAAGATATGACAGCGCCCCGTTATCAAGCTGGGAGAGCCCAATTATAATGGGGGCCATATAAATGGTTTCCAGAGGCCACATTCAGCCTGTGGGCCTTATGTTTAACAACCCTGCTTTAGCCTAACCCACCTCACAGGGAAGTTGTGAAGATAAAATGGGGGGGGGGGAGACACAGAACCTTATAGGTTGCCCTGGGTTCTTGAAGAGAGGGTGGGATTGAAATGTAAAAAGTTATTCCTTATACCCCCCCGCCACCCCCATGCAAAGCTTCTGTGTCTTTAACATCTGAAAGAGGCAGAAACACAATAGGTAAAAACTTTCCTAACTGTGTCTCTAGGTTGAGCAAAACTCTACCTGTTGCATTTCTGCCTCATGCAGCTGTAATAAGCACAGATGCTCTTTTGAGAAGAGGGTGGTAACTTAGCCGCACCTAAATGTTTGAAATAACTGAGAGCCATTACCTGAACAGAATGTTCCTTGAAAGTGTGGATTTTTTTTGCTGTATGCATCTATTCTGCTTCTGGCTGTTTGATCCTCACTCTCCTTTTTCAATTCTTTGTCTAAACTTGAAAAATGTAAATTCATGAACCAATTTTGGTTGTAAAAAAAAAATGTCTAGACCTTTTTTTTTCTCATCCCCAAATGCTGCTTTCCCCCCAGTAAGAAACAATTCTTCATGCCTGGGATTGTTAAACACGAAGTTACCCAGCTACGTTATGTGGGCCTCATGATGGCAGAACTCGTAATTCACCACTGTAAAGCCTTGGATGCTGGTGCAAAAGCTGTGTCACCGTCATGCACTTCAGGGCTGCTGGTGCAAACTGCCATAAACCCTGCATGCACAACAGCAGCTCTCAGACTCCCTGAGAGTAGGTAGGTTGGCGGAGGGAGTGGCTCAGAGGCCATTTGGGACTGAGAGCCAGCCAGTAAGGGGATGTTTGGGAGGATCTTGGTGGCAGCCATGCACATTGAGATCCTCTCCCCCTTTTCCTCCCCTTTTCCTGCCCCCCTTTTCCTGCCCTCTCCCTGAATCTTCTTGGAATTATGTGGGCAAAAATAGCTGGCATTGGTCCAAGGGGATCCAGAGGTTTTACTTACCTCTCCAGGCCTGGTCGCCCCCCTCCCCCAGCATGCTGCATACAGGGTTTGACAGTGGGGCTGTGTGCTATGGGCTGGTAGAAGGATCGGGCTGTTCATCTTACATCTGTATCATTCAATGGATTTGAGTGGAGAGGTTCTTGGTCAGGAGCCAGCAACCTTTTGGGGCAAAGGAGCTGGGTGTTCGGCAATGACATCATCACACAATCACCAAACATCTAGGTTGCCAAACCCTCAGAAGTGACTGCACACAGCTTGGCTTGGGAGGTCTTTGCCTCCTGCCCAATTTGCTGCACACCAGAGAGAGCATGGTAGAGCTGCTTGCTCGGTGATGGTGACGCAGGAACACTGAGAGACTGGGCAAGAGGCTCTGCCCTGTTTGGCAGGTGCAAATTGGGCGGGAGGCAAAGCCAAGCTCTGCATAGGCTGGATGGCTTCAGGTGCTGAGCAGGATCCAGCCCATAGCCATAGATTGCCAACTCCTGCTCTTGGCTACTGGAAGAGCTACTGAGATCAGAATCCAGTTAGTGCAGTACTGCAATTAGTGCAGAATGCGGCAGCCCGTGTGGTCACTGGAGCTAGGCGGTTTGACTCTGTCAGTCTGCTTCTCTGGGGGCTACATTGGCTGCCCATTCATTTCCGGGCCCAATTCAAGGTGCTGGTTTGGACCTTTAAAGCCCTACACTGCTCTGGGCCAGGATATCTTAGAGACCGCCTACTCCCGTACAATCCGGCTCGCCCTCTCAGGTCATCAGAGAAGGCCTTTTTACAAGTGCCGCCACCCAAGGAGGTCCGGGGGGGGGGGCGGCTGCAAGAAATAGGGCCTTCTCAGTAGTGGCACCAACATTATGGAACTCCCTTCCCCTTGACTTGAGAATGGCTCCCTCTCTTGAGAGTTTCCGGCGAGGCCTGATGACACTGCTGTTTACACAAGCCTTCTGATTTTTTGGCCTTCTTAACATTTTGTAGTTTTTACAGGCTTGATTCCTCTGTGACTTGCTCTTTTGTGCTCTTTTTATTCTGTCTTTTAATCTGACTACTGTTTTTATGGTCTCTGTTAATGTGTTTTTAATGTTTTTATCTGCTATTTGTCCTAATTTATGTTTTTAAATTTGTTTTTTACGTGTTGTTAGCCGCCCTGGGTCCCTTTAGGGAGAAGGGCGGGATATAAATAAAGTTTATTATTATTATTATTATTATTATTATTATTATTATTATTATTATCATCCAGTTAGAGGCAATGCAAAGAACAGGCAAGGGAATGCATTTCCCTGAGAATGAAATGATTAATGATTGCAACAACAGAGTGATGCAGAAGCCCCTGTACCCCTCTCCATATACACATATCTTCAGCACACATTTCACTAGAACACAACAATTGAATGGTACAGCAATTTGAATCCTGTACAAGGAAAACAAGTTCCTTGTACAGCTCATTGAGCTGTCCAGCCTCTCTGGAACATGTTGGAACAGGTCCTGTTTATCACTGTGCCTTGGTCTAAATGGTCACTTGGGATCAGACGCCACGTCTCAAGCAGAAGAAAACTGAAAGGAGCCCTTTGCTGCCCCATTCTGCTCAGGGCTGGCCCCAGACCTCCGGTGCCTCAGGTGGCTTGCCAAACCTCATCTCCCCAGTGACCAGCCATTGTTGGTGTTTCTTCTTCTCCTCCCGCTCCTTGGATCTGAAAAGAAAGAGGGGAATGGAGCAGGAGAGGAAGCGCAGAGGAGGAATGGGCTAGAGCAGTGGTTCCCAAACTGTGGTTCGGGACCCACTTGTGGGTAGTGATCTGATTTTTGGTGGGTCGCCAAAGGGCGATGGAAAGATAAGATAACTAATTGCCTCAAGGCTTGAGGTTATTCAGAAATCATATACTGTAGCTGCTAATTACCCTGCAAAGAGTTCAGCTCCTGCAGTTTGCAAGCATGTGTAAATAGGGAGATAAGGGTCTGTTATTATTATAAATACATGAAATATTCCTTTCTAGATCTCCTTTTTTAAAAGTCTGGTAAAGCTAGGTGGGTCCCGACAGAGTGTCATTTTAAAAAGTGGGTCCCAGTGCCTAAACGTTTGGGAACCACTGGGCTGGAGTGCTGTTTGGTCTTGGGGACACTCTAGCCCACCACAGATCTAGGAAACAGAAGGAGGGGGAACAGTGATGAGTGAGCAGTTGCAGACATCCTCAAAGATCTGATTCCTAAGGCAATTGCCTCAGTCAGCCTCACAGACAGGCTGGTCCTAGATTGCCTGTGTTCCCACCCATAGCCTCCATGGTGACAGAACATCCTCCTGGTCAATAGAGCTGTCTTCACTTCTTCCCTCCCATCCTATGCACAATCAGAGCTATCCCCAGGAGGTCCTTGTGACAGCACAGGAGCCTTGGGGGTACAGGGGGAGGAGAAAGTTCCCCTTTATGGAGGGAAAGAAGTTGCAGTGAAGTCATTCTCTCCCCAAGGCCCATCCAGCCCATCCAAGAAGTCAGCTGAGGCAGTTCACCTCAGGCAGTGGAGTGCTCACCTCCATTTGTCCACTCACCTCCACTGCTGCTGTTCTGGATTGGAAAAGAGAGTGGGCGATAGTGGAAGTGTGCGTGAGGGTGATGGTCTAAAGCACCTCCACATTGTAGCCTGTCACTCCCCTCTCCTCTTTCTCTCTATCCTTCTATTCCAATCCAGGGAACTGGAGGAGCAAAAGTTCTGGTCAGACCTCGGGCAGGAGGTCTGGTCTAGAGGGTTGAGCCTCCATTTGCCTGAAGATAACATCCGAAGGTCGCCAGTTCGAGGCCACCAGCACCGTGCGACCTTGAAGCAACTGACAAGCTGCAGCCGAGCGATTCCATCTGCTCTGAGCGTGGGAGGATGGAGGCCAGAATGTGCGACCAGATCAAGAAAGAAACATCTTGAATGTTGTGGTTTCTTGAAAGATAGAAACCTTCTTTCAAATTGTAAAAATCCCTACGGGGATTTAAATTGCCTGCCTGTCTGTGTAAACCGCCTTGAATAAAGTCTAAGGAGAAATCTGAGGACCAAGAAAGGCAGTATAGAAATACCTGTATTATTATTATTATTATTATTATTATTATTATTATTATTATTATTATTATTATTAAAGTTGAGCACTATACCATAGTCTTTCGAGACTGAAGGTTGCCAACACATATTAAAGTTGGTGCATCACCAGGTTAGGGGGAAAGCATTTGGCATGCTGCCTCAAGCAAAGGAGGTCTTGGGCCAGCACTATCTTGCCATCTCACTAGTCAAGGTCAGACCCACCAGAAACCTTAACAGAAGCCATCAGGGTAGGAGGAGGCCATGGAGAGTGATTTGCTGATGGCCCCTACAACTTGGAGTTAGCCCTGCGCATGTCCCTGGTTAGGGAACAATGCACTGTATTAGTGTCCTTCATCCTGTGGGTTGTGACCCTAATGAGATCATGAAGCCTTCCTTGGGGAAGGAGGGGTCAAGACAACCTTTCACAGCCTATGCAAGAGAGAGGGTTTGGATCCAATCCAATAACGGCACTGCCTTATCAATACTGAGTTCTTGATACAATCCTGCACAGCCTCTGCTCTCTGTCTTGCACCACAGCTCCTAAGATGACCCTGCTCAGGATGCTACGTCACACAGTTCTTGTGAAGACACAGGAGGTGGGGGAAACGGGGCAGGTGGGGCGGGTGGATTGGGTCCTAGGACGGGGGGTGTGGGACCTAGTGTCGTACTTCATTAGTGTATTTATTTTGTTGGGATTGTGGCATGAAAAGGGTTGAAGACCAGTGCATTATTGGTAGTAGCTTCCAAGTTGTACTTATAGTCGTTCAAAAGACTTATATGCTACTTATAGTCCTACTGAGTCCAACAACAACGACAATAATAATACAGTTATTTCTATACTGCCTTTCTTGGTCCTCAGATTTCTCCTTAGACTTTATTCAAGGCAGTTTACATAGGCAGGCAAATTTAAATCCCCGTAGGGATTTTTACAATTTGAAAGAAGGTTTCTATCTTTCAAGAAACCACAACATTCAGATGTTTCTTTCTTGATCTGGTCGCACATTCTGGCCTCCATCCTCCCACGCTCAGAGCAGATGGAATAGCTCGGCTCAGCTTGTCAGCTGCTTCAAGGTCACACGGTGCCTTTGGCCTCGAACCGGCGACCTTGTGGATGTTATCTTCAGGCAAATGGAGGCTCAACCCTCTAGACCAGACCTCCTGCCCAAGCATGCCTTATCCCTCTTCTGACAGCATCTCTGTAAGCCGGTTCATCGAAAGTTCTCCCGGCGCATCGAATGTGGGATGGAAGCTCCCCTCCTCCATGACTTGGCTGTTGTGTCTTTGTGGAGACAGCGGGGATATTTCTGGCAAGCTATAAACCTAATTCAAATAAACAGAGGCTAAGAATAGGCTGCCCACAATCCCAAGAGCACCCTTGAGCCAGATGTTGGCAGCTGCTGGAGGGGCTTGTTGGGAATCCCAGGCAGTCGTGCCAGCATCAGGGAAATGTGGCATCTCCCACGACCGCAAAGGGAGGCGTGTTCAGGAGGGAAACACTCCTGGTGGTCACTGCTTGAACCAGGGAGCCAAGAGAATTGCCTTGCATCATGCTGTATTCTACAGAACCAAAGTTATGTTAAAGTCAGCCACGCTATATGGCTGGCAGGGTTGCCGGCTATGGAGTCAGCCTGTCCTTTTAACAATGCTTTGAATGGCAGCAAATGAGCAGCAGTTCAGCTCCATGCCATGAAAAGCTCCATCTGTTGATTTCTGCCTCTCAAGCCTCTCTTTGAGTCGCAGCAGCAGGCCAAGCCATTATTTTTCTGAGCAGCTGGCAAACCTAATGGCTGACTGCATGTGCCCTCAATTGAACCTCCCCCTATGTCTCTTTGGGTCCCTTAGGGAGAAAGGCAGGGTATAAATGTAGTAAGTAAGTAAGTAAGTAAGTAAGTAAGTAAGTAAGTAAGCAAGCAAGCAAGCAAGCAAGCAAGTAAATAAAATGTCTTGTTTACCTGAATATTTGCATCTGCTGTCATCTTGGGTGGCTGAAGAGTAGGGTGGACAGAGAGACTGGGGAAAGAGAGGAATTAGAGCAGTGTTTCTCAAACTGTGGGTCAGAACCCACTAGGTGGGTCATGAGCCAATTTCAGGTGGGTCCTCATTCATTTAAATATATTAGACTTGATGCTGCTACCATGGTATGCGACTGCATTAGGGGAAATGTTACGGACCTGTACTTTTAACAAACTACTATGTACGTATATTCTTTTAATAGTAAATGGGACTTACTCCTGGGAAAGCACGGGTAGGATTGCAGCCTAGGTTTGTGAAAAATTGTCCTGCTTGATGATGTCACTTCCAGTCATGACATCGCTTTCGGTGGGTCCTGACAGATTCTCATTCTAAAAAGTGGGTGCCGGTGCTAAATGTGTGAGAACCACTGGACTAGAGAGAAAGAATCACGCCTACATCCCTTTCTGCAGCTGCAGATCTGTTAAAGGAGACCGACGTGATCTCCGAGAAGATATTTTCAAGCTCAGCCGTTGTCAGAGTGTGGGAGGAAAGGAATCTGAATGCTCAAGAGCAGACTCTCCAAGCAGATCTGAAAGCAGGAGTCTCCTAAGGAGAGACTGAAAGTGTATGCAAATTTTTTACTCAACATACACAAATACCACAGAAGGTCTTCAGAAGCCTTCCCACCCACCCACAAGGTGGCTGCCAGGTTTTCCACTGTTAAAATGCTCCCTTCTGCCTTATGGGATGCCCCCACAACCCATCCCATATTTAGGTTCTCTCATCCTTACCAATTACGCACACACACAGACAGACACACATATACCACCCTTTCAGAGAATGCTTTGGGGCCAACACAGTTGACGCGACAAGTTAATGATGTCTCAAAGGTCAGCCAAGATGTCCGAAGAAAGGAAATCTGGTCATGGGACCATGGTTGGTCTCCAGGGACAACTGGAGTCCTTCTCCCAGGCCACACGGAGTGGAGAAAACAGCTTTTGGGGCGAATACTCAGGAAAGTACTCCTCACATTTTCCACCGCCTCCCATACACTTTCCATGTACAGCATTACTGTGAGCTGTGCAATGAAGACAGGCCTGTGGAAAACAGAAAATCTCCAGCCTGGCCCCGTTCCTCAGGATGGCAGACATAAGACGGTGGGTGTTTCAAATGCACAAAGAGGCAGGGATTGGTTTACTGCAGTGCAAGTTATATTAGGCAGACCACATTTCAGTCCCCTTATGCACTACTGTAAAGTTGGATATCTTGTAGCAGAGATGTGTTCTAGGGTCAGCTGAGATCCTAACTTAGAGCTGGGTTGCCAGCTTCCAATGAAGAGGTCCTATCACCACCTGATGAAGTCATAAAGCAGGTTGGCCTGATTCACAGCCCAGTCCTATCCTTCCCTAGCGCCCAGGGCAACAGCAGTGCCAAAATGGTGGCTGCTGTATCCTATGGGGTCAGGGAAGCAGCACCAGGTCTCCTCACGGTAAGGGAACAAACGTTCCCTCAGAGGCGTCGCTAGAGGGGGGGCTCCTTGCCTCCGTTTCCCCCACCCCCGCCCACATGGCTCCAAAGGGGAGGGGAGGAGCTGGGTGCGGCTAAATGGAGGCGAATGGCTCCCGACGGGAAGGGGAGGAGCCGCTTGCAGGGAGGGTCTCTGCAAAAGTGCAGAGTGCACTGCCCCCCCTCTAGCGACGCCTCTGCATTCCCTTACCCTGTGTAACACCCAGGTGACTCCAATGGGTCTCTTTGGATCTGCGCGCTCTGTTGAGCAGGCACAGAACCAAAGAGACCCATGTTGGCTTTCCTGGCCTGGGAGGGGGTTAGGATACAGTGGCAGAGGCTGCTGCCATCTCTGCCCCCCTCCTGGGCCCACTCCTCCCTTTCCTCCTCCCTCCACCCCCTTCCAGTTTAGTCCCCTTCCTGCCCTCGCCCCACCCCAAAAAGCCCTGGCACTGGCCGCCGGCTGTCCTCACTGCCAGGACCTCTTGGCATTGTCTTCGAGTGCTGTGGCCCAGCACCAGCTGGCACTGGGCCCAGTGCCAGTGGCACATTGTTAGTGATATTTGGCATTGTTAGTGCCTTATGACACTTTTGCGACAGCCCGGGGTCGGTGGTGCCAGCACCGCAGGCCATAGGATTGGGCCTTCTGTAGTCAGTAACTCTCCAGTGGCTTCAGACAGGGATCTTTCCCAGTACCACCTGGAGATGCCAGAATCGGAGCCTGGGAATTTCTACATACAAAGTATGGACTCTACCACTGACAACCCCTCCTCCTGCAATAGAAACCATACAGTGAGGTGGCCTCTGCCACTCTCACCAATTCCTTTCTTAGTCCATCTGCTTACCTTTCTCCCCTGCCTGCTAAAAGTCCTGCTTGTTACAGAAAGAATAGAGGAGGGTAAGTGGACCATGTGAGAGGCACGGACACTGCACAATTGCTCCTATGCAAACATTAAACTTGGTCTTATACTGAGTCAGTCCATTCTTCCAGCTACCCTAAGAGAACCCCAAGAGTGTCTATGTCAGGGGTCGGCAACCCGCAGCTCCGGAGCCGCATGCGGCTCTTTCAGCCGTCTGCTGCGGCTTCAGAGTCTGGGTGAAAGTGCACCTTTTTGATGGACTTCCCCCACAACAAGCAGCCGCCGCGTTCAGTTCCACCTCCCAGTCCGGCACCTGCCTCCCTCCCCTCGAAAGCGCAGTCACTGAACGAAGGTCCCCCCAGCCTCCCGCACCCAGCCCAGCCCAGCACAACCCCCCCATAGGGCTCCTCTTCTCCCCCCACCCCATCCTTTCCCAGGCAGGCTTCCTCCTGCACCAGGCAACTCTGGCTGACAAGTTGACTCTAATGGGACTTATTACTTCTGAGGAGACAGGCACAGGAGTGGCTCTGAGGCTGCAGTCCTTTCCATACTTTCCTGGGAGGAAGCCCCACTGCCTCTAATGGGGCTGACTTCTGAGGAGACAGGCACAGGAGGGGCTCTGAGGCTGCAGTCCTCTCCATACTTTCCTGGGAGGAAGCCCCACTGCCTCTAATGGGGCTGACTTCTGAGGAGACAGGCACAGTAGGGGCTCTAAGGCTGCAGTACTGTCCACACTTTCCTAGGAGGAAGCCCCACTGCCTCTAATGGGACTGACTTCTGAGTAGACAGCCATAGGCTTTGGCTCTGAGGCTGCAGTCCTCTCCACACTTTCCTGGGAGGAAGCCCCATTGACTCTAATGGGACTGACGTCTGAGTAGACAGGCATAGGATTGGGCTCTTAGGCTGCAATCCTAGGCACTTTCCTGGGAGTAAGCTCCATTGACTAGAATGAGACTTACTTCACAGTAGACATATCTAGGATTGGGCTCTTAATCCTGCCAGAGATATATATCTGCACCCGTTTTCACATGGTAAGGGCTTGTGAAAAGGGATTCTACATGTCTACAACGTGCTGTCCAGCCTTGCCAGAGATCCTCCTCATCCTTCCCCTACAAGCATGCCCTCTGCCAGCCAGTATTTGCAGCTCCTCTCCAGCAATGCACAGCAGCTGCTCAGGGCAGCAGACAAGGTAAAAAAAAACTATATATGCAGTGTTATCTTCATTTTAGATGTCAAAAGGGTTTTGTGGCTCCCGAGGTTTTCTTTTCTCTGGAAAACAGGTCCAAATGGCTCTTTGAGTGTTTAAGGTTGCCTACCCCTGGTCAATGTGAACATATAGGAGCTCTCCAAGGTCTCCGACAAAGGTCTTCCCCAGTTCCCCTTACTCTCTCTTCCCCAAGATTTGAAGAGAATGGAGTAGAAGGTGTGTTGAGGAGAGAAGAGCTATGGCCTAGAATGTCTCTAGGCCACCATTCTCCTTTCTTCACTTCCCTCTCCATTCCTGTTGTTCTTTTCAAGTGCAGGGGGGTGAAGCTAGAGCAGAAATGGCAGTGGTGGTGAAGGACGACCACTACGAGGATGAATGGGGGCCTATAAGGGGTGGCATTGGGTAAGCTTTGTTTTGAATCCTTTCTTGCTCTTAATAATAAGCATAATATACAGTTCTGAATGGGGCTGTTGGCCACCAGAGAGAACTGAGCCTCATTTAAGCTGCTGGGATTTACAGTTGGGATCCTGCAGGATCAACAAGCAGGATCGTGTTGTCAATTGCCTCAATGAAAACCTGCACTGAGTGCTTAGAGAAGCAGCCCAGCCAAAGTGCAGTTCCTGATGGTTCACAGGAATTTCCTGTCTTGTCAATGAGCACTTCCTCTGCTCCACGGAGGAATGATGTACAAAGCACAGAACGTTCCACGGTTAGAGGGTAACAGCACCAGCTGGAAAAAACAGAGTCCAGAGTTGTGTTATTACCCCTGACAGACATCTGTCTCAAACTTGAGCTTCTTAGACAGACTGCTGTTAGGTTGGTTTCAGAGTCTTCTGGGCACTGATGGAACCCAAATAGGATGGGCACTAGACTTCCGTAGGCAGCAACATTCACGAGGTCAACAAATTCAGGACTGGAAGTCTTCCCAAGAAGCACACATCCTGTTGGCTCAGTTGTAAGAAAAACATCAGAAGCTCCCAGCTGGATCAGTCTATCAAGCCCAGTGGCATCTGGTCTACAACTGTGGCTAATCAGATGCCTCTGGAAAGTTCCCAAACTGGGAATGAGGGCAGCAGTCCTTCCCTGACACCTGTTGCCTACATCTGATACTTGGAAGTATGCCACTTCGGTATATGGAGCCATAGGACCTAGAGCTGGTGCTCGTGCCCACAGATGGATTTGGCAGGGCTGACTGAGGAAGTACCCTTAGGTAGCGGATTGGCATGGTATCCACTTTGGCCTACCTGCATCCACCACCTCTCCTTCTTCTGCTCCCCGAGTTTGAAAAGGGAGAGGAGAATGGAATGGAAGAGGAAGTGTGGAAGAGAAGAGAGTCATGAGCTAGAGTGGCGTCAGTGGCATAGCTAAGGGGGTACAGGGGGTAGCAGTTGCACCAGGCAACAAGCTTTGGGGGGCAACAAGCTGAGCTTGACACTAGTGGCCAAAATTGTGAAAATCTTGGTATGTACGAATAATACCATCATGTTATACGTATATCATTGGAAAGGTAATTTAAAGCAGAATGCAATGAAACAAACCACATTAGAATATCTCTATTCTATCAAACGTTATGGCCAATTTACCAGAAAATGAAAACACAACGAGGAACAAAAAGTGGATTTCTTTAACTCAAAACTGACCTATAAAACTGATTGTACCGAGAGCCAATGAGATGTTATCATGATACAACATGGAACCAATAAGGTGTGGATATGAGTCAGCTCTCATTTCCATGTATCATAATACAGTTAGTCCTGCTAACTGGTAAGGAGGCACTTTTTTAAGTGGTGCTCCTCTTATATTTGCAGGGAGAGAATAACCGTCCCTCTTCACCCCAGCACAGTATCTCTAACCAATAAGGGGCACGCTATTTATTTATTTATTTATTTATTTACTTACTTACTTACTTACTTACTTACTTAATTAAATTTGATCTTGTTGTGGGGGGGTTACAAAATCTTCTTTGATCCCAGGTATCTGATAGATGCCTTAGCTTTGCCACGGCTGGGGGGAGGTAGCAGATCAAGTGGGTGGTGAACTGCTGGGGGAGGAGGCAGGTTTCCCCCTAATTAGCACTTTTTAAAAAGAACATAAGAACAGCCCCACTGGATCAGGCCATAGGCCAATTAAGTCCAGCTTCCTGTATCTCACAGCGGCCCACCAAATGCCCCAAGGAGCACACCAGATAACAAGAGACCTGCATCCTGGTGCCCTCCCTTGCATCTGGCATTCTGACATAACCCATTTCTAAAATCAGGAGGTTGCACACATACATCATGGCTTGTAACCCGTAACGGATTTTTCCTCCAGAAACTTGTCCAATCCCCTTTTAAAGGCATCCAGGCCAGATGCCATCACCACATTCTGTGGCAAAGAGTTCCACAGATCAACCACACACTGAGTAAAGAAATATTTTCTTTTGTCTGTTCTAACTCTCCCAACACTCAATTTTAGTGGATGTCCCCTGGTTCTGGTGTTATGTGAGAGTGTAAAGAGCATCTCTCTATCCACTCTGTCCATCCCCTGCATAATTTTGTATGTCTCAATCATATCCCCCCTCAGGCGTCTCTTTTCTAGGCTGAAGAGGCCCAAACGCTGTAGCCTTTCCTCATAAGGAAGGTGCCCCAGCCCCGTAATCATCTTAGTCGCTCTCTTTTGCACCTTTTCCATTTCCACTATGTCTTTTTTGAGATGCGGTGACCAGAACTGGACACAATACTCCAGGTGTGGCCTTGCCAGCGATTTGTACAGCGGCATTATAATATTAGCTGTTTTGTTCTCAGTACCTTTTCTAATGATCCCAAGCGTAGAATTGGCCTTCTTCACTGCCGCCGCACATTGGGTCGACACTTTCATCGACCTGTCCACCACCACCCCAAGATCTCTCTCCTGATCTGTCACAGACAGCTCAGAACCCATCCGCCTACAAAAGCTCGGGTGTGATGTCACTTCCGGTTGTGACATCACTTCCAGGGCATCATTTTGAGCTCCGCACTGGACTACACGTTCATTAGCTATGCCACTGAGCGGCGTTTTAAAACTTTTTGTTCTTCAGAGCTCTTTACACTCCTAAAAGGAGTCTCAGGTAGCCCCAGAGTGCCAGCAAATGCTCCAGGTGGTGCAGCACTGAACCCAATTCCAAATTCTGGGGGAAAGCTGAAACAGGAGGGGAGTGTGGAAGGAGAGTCATGAACAGGGGTTATGGGAGGGACAGAAGAGCAAACCAAGCAGGGGGCAGATGGTGGCCACTAATGGTGTGCTCATGGAGCTCAGGGAGCCTCAGGGCTCTTAGGAGCACACTTTGAGAAATGCTCCTTTCATCTCGTACTTTTTGAATCCAGAGAGTGGGAGAAGGAAAAGTGGAGATAGTCACCAGTGCACCACTGGGTAAGGGGAAACAGCATTGGGCATACCACCTCAGGCAATGGGAGGACTGAGATCAGGACCAAGATGTGCATAGTCTCCCACCCATCAGAACTGCAGAGGATGGTGACATGAGAGAGGGCCTTTTTCCACGGTGACACTGAGGTCAAGAAACTCACATCCTAAGGGCGCTCCACTTTGCCCCTTCGCTCATTGTTAATTAAGCAGTTCTCAGACTGTGGGTCGCAACCCACAAGTGGGTCATGATCTGATTTTTGGTGGGACACATGGCCAGCATGACCTGGAAGCCGCTAGGCATTCTGGGTCACATTGTGCCCCTGAATGACTTGTGGCTTCTGGGTAGTGCTGGACCCAATTCATTGGCCATGTCCTGCCCCAGAATGCCTTGTGGTCTTGCATTCTGGTGCGTGATCTGGAAGCCGCAAAACATTCTGGGGCATGACGTGACTGCTGCGACCAGTGAAGTGGGTTGCAGCAGTAAAAAGTATGAGAACTGCTGAGATAAACTCAATACTTAAGAGTCTAGCAGCCCAAACCTGTGCATGTCTACTCAGACATGAGTCCTCTTGAGTTCAATGAGATCAAGTCCTAGCTAAGCACATATAGGACTGTAGCATAGCTGTCTTTGGAATGTAAGATCTAGTTATTAACCTACCTTTCAGGAGTAGCAACCAAAGCCCTAGAAATTTTTTGAACTGAGACTTCTCAGGGCCAGTTGTCTCCCATGGCAGATCATTGACAGGGGGCACCTGCCACTCACTCTCACTTCTCCCACTCCCTGGATTTGAAAAAGAAGAGGGGAATGGAGCAGAAGAGAATGTGAGAAGGAAAGTAGAGTGGTGGGATAGAAAGTCAGAGATGCTCTTATTCCTACTGCTTTCCTCTCCACTTCCTCTTGTGCTCCAGTCTCCACTCCCTTTTCAAATCCAGGGAATGGGATGAAGAGTAGAGGCAACTGATGTGCTGCCAGGTAAGGGGGGGAAGGAATTTTGCACAGCAAAGCAGCACATATGGGGGGGGGGATAACTGACATACCACCTCCAGAGTTGGGAGCTTGTAGACCAGCCTTGAGCCTTTTGTATTTGTAATTACATTCCACTTTCTTTTTAAGCAAGACAAATAATGGAATAGGGCAGGCAATTAGCCACTGTTCTGAAAACTGCTTGAATAATGGAGCAGGACGTGCATTTTTTTTTCTTTTTCAATCACACCGATCATACAGTACAGGGCACAATCTTCATAAGATTGGGCATTCCACCCTTCCCATCCCAACCCACCACTCCCGCTTTCCTCACTGAAACCTAGAGCTGGAGACACATTTCAAAGTTAGGCCTGAAGCTGCCTCAAAAGCCTGCTGCCATCTGGATATATTACCTCTGCAAAACTGGCAGAGAGATCCACTTGCAAGATAGCCTTGCAGATAATTTACTGCGAGCCCCAATGAAAAAATAGCAACACCTTGGCATGCATCCCGCCATCTGTTTTCGGTTGAAATCTAAAAAGGGGTTGATTGATTCTCTTCCATGGGGGATGCTCATAAAAGATGTAAACAGACAAGATGTAATGCCAGCTGGGAAATTATTCTTGCCATGACCCTTGAAATCAGCCCTTGTATTATTTCCTGAGAGTTTTTTTTTTTTGCATAATCTTTTGCAAGAGAGTCTCCTGTTTCCCATTTTAAAAAGAAGGAAAACAATAACTTTTCTAAGATTTACTGTGATAAAATGTAAATAACAAGTTCTCTCTTTAGCCAGAACAGGGTACGCATCTCCTATGGTTCTCACTTAGCTGGAGGATTGCCAACTTTTGAATCAGCCCCTTTTGAATCAGCCCCTGTGGCTGCTTCAACTTTTGAATCAGCCCCCGTGACTGCTCCTTTACCAGAAATGTGATCTTCAGCAATTCACCAGTTATCATGTTTAGTTCCGTAGTCTGACAAGCTTCACTTGTTGAGTTCTGTACAGTAAATCAAACTGAAAGGAACTGCAGCAAGTCAGATTGGTTCTTTTTTGGTCAGTTGGCAAAGTTGGTACTCAGGACTTTCCGGTCTTCTTTGGTTCAGAAGCCGGTCCTACACTTGGCCCATCCATCCTCCTGGACCCTGAAGGCCCACATCCTAGCCAACTTTCCAGCACTGGCATAGCTGTGCCAATGGGACTGATGCAAGGTATAAAGGACCGGTAGTTATGGTATAGGATGCTTACCTGAAACGTAAACAGCATGGTCCATCTCTGAATGTTCAACTTGAGTAAAAGAAATGGTTAAAATGGTTTCGGTTTCCTTCAAGTCAAGCGGTGGCTGGACTTGGCCGCATGTCCAGTGTTCTCAGCAGAACAAGATAAGAATGCATTTGAATGAACAGGCCTTTGTGTGCTACAGATAAGGATGTCCTCTCCGAAGGAAGGAAAAAAATATATATTTCTGCAGTTTGAAACTTTTGGTTTGAAGGAGCAACAGGCTTTCAAACACACAAGCTAGAAAGCAAATATGCACACCAGCTCTCATAGAAACCACTAGGCAGCTTAGCTCTCTTTATATTTCATGTTCTTCATTTTAAAACCAGTTTTGGTGCATACACAAGTGTGACTAGCAAGTAGTAATATTTTAAGTTAGTTGTAGTGGTAGTCTAACAGCATTAAAGGTTTAAGACAACCTATCAAAGCTATTTTCCGGTTCACATCAAAGTCATTCCGGGTTCACATTGCAAAGGTCAGTTTCTCAGAGAAAAGCAAAAGATAGCAGTTTTTTTGTTTCCAAAGACAATTATGTTGCATTTCGAAGGCCAGAAGTAAGTCATGCGATTGAGGTGAGGTCATTGTGAGCGAAATTGAAAGTGCAGTACCCATCTACTGCCTGCTCAAATCTGTATGATGTTGGATGTATGGAAATGCGTAATCTGAACAACGGGTGACTTGTAACCCACCAATGATGGGTTTCAAGGAAGGAACCCCAGATTGTAATAAAAGCAAGTCCAGGAGGATGCTCTGTGTGATTTCTCCACTCCCACTTCTGATACTCACACTCACACACACTGTGTGATGGGACACAGACTTGTGTGATTTCTCTCACTTTGGATTTACAATAAAGGCCTGGATTTGATCACCTTTGCCTACTGAGTTTGCTTTGGAATCTTGGGATCTCTTGCAACATCTAGGATTACCTTGCAACATCTGGGATTATCCTGCAACATCTTGGGTACCTTGCAACAGGACATGTGCTGCATCCTGCAGTTCAGCGGTACTCATGGAGGCCTCCTCAAAGTAAGGTGAAACTTGTTCCCTTACGTCAGAGCTGCATTGCCCTTATGTCGGTGCTGGAAAGTGGGTTAGGATTGCGCCCTGAGACGGCACACTTTATCTGGTGGTGCATTTCCTATTCCCTGGATTTAAAGAGAAGGAAGTGTGGAGGAGAGGACAGAGAGGTGGGCTAGATTCTCTCCTCTCCTCCACACTTCCTGTTCTGCTCTGTTGCCTCCATCCTTTTCCAATTCAGAGAGCAGGAGGTGGAACAGTGTTGGTGGGTACTCCATTCAATCTACCTCTGGAGCCAACTGCCTTAACTGGCCTCCTAGAAGACCAGGCTCTAGTCTAGCCATTCATCCTGCTTGTCCTTTTCTTTTCAATTTCCTCCTGCAGCTGCTTTGGAGCGAAGAAAAAGATAGCAGAGAACAGTTGTGGTTTGGCCCTCACTGAGGTGTTAAACTTATGCCTGAGCTGTATTGCGTCATCAACCGCTGCCCAGATCCACTGCCCTCCCTGCTCCAGAAAGGCTCTGGGCTGCCATCTGGATTGTCAACAAATCAACATGGTGATTGGTGCAATCCTTGTGTACCGAAACCGTGTTGTGTACCTAAATGGTGTTGATCACCTGATTTTTCTCTCCTCCAACTTGTGTTGACAGCATCAAATTCTGTTTTTGCTGGCTTGTTTTTATTTCAGTTTGGACACCTATCAAAGTCAATCTCATTAGATGAGGGTTGAAATGTCATGGCAGCTCCCCAAAGCAGGAGTCAGAGGCTTGGAACGGCTGTGGCCATACTGAGAAGGAAAGCCATGCAGCGAGAATCTGTTTCCGATTATACAGTGCGTGATGAAATGCCTCCAACCTTTTATCAACAATCCCCTCTGCACCCTTCCCCCACTTTTATGAGATAACATAACCTTGATGGGTCACATCATTTTAAGACTTTTTTTTTCCTAACTGCATTTGGAAATGATTAGAGTCCTGGAGTTCTTTTCAATGGCACTGTTGCTGTTTCCACTCTTCGTCCAGCTCCACCCTTGAGGGACTCTTAAAAAGTGGTGGTAAAAGTCCACCATCTGCCAGTTTTATTACTCATCCCTCCTTCGCTCCAGTGCCTCATAATGGTAATTCTGATGCTCCCTTGAAGATTGATGATTGGTGGTGCCTGCAAAGTGGGAGCAGCAGACTGTACCCCAAAGAGGTCCCTGTTTCCTAAATCTCCATGCCAGCGACAGAATTCTCAGACATGCAAGGAGTTACGTAGCAATGAGCTGCTGAGCTGGTTAACGTATTGACTGGAACAGGCCCTCTCTGCACATGTTGGGGGCCCAGGGAAAAAATAATTTACATTTAAAATTTGAATAAATTTACATAAATATATTAGAGATGGAGTTTATATGAATGAATGAAGGTCTCGTGATAGCTCAAGACCTTGTGCAAAGCAAGGCTGGCCTTTCCTTTGCTGCCGCTACTGCATCACAGACGTGAAACAGCAAGCAGAGGAGGAAGTCCTCAGCCTGCAGCTCAAGCAAGAGGTCAAACAGTCAGCCCTTGCACTGAAAGTAGTTATGTTGGGGCAGCGTGGGCTCCAGCAAGTCTCTGGAGGGCCAGAGGCTCATTGGAGACTGAGAGCTCTCCGCGAGCTGGATTGGGGGTTCCCAAGGGCTGCAAATGGCCCCCGGGCTGGAGTTTGGGCACCCCTGCTCTAGCTGATACACAACACTAGCTCTCAAGCATGTAAACAAGTTGACCCCCCCTCCCATGGACAGTTCTGTATGTGCCCTTACATTTTGAGATTTCCAGGTTTAAATGAATTATAGAATTGCAGAATGTTAGAGTTAAAAGGTACCTAGTCCAACCCCCTGCTCAGGGCAGGCAACTGCAACAGCGTTCCTGACAATTGGCCATCTAGCCTCTGCTTGACAACCTCAAATGAGGGCGAGCCCACAACTGCATGGGGAAGACTGTTCCAGTGCTGGACATCTCTTGCAGTTAGGTAATTCCTCCTTGTATCTAGCCTAAATCTATAGCACTTCCCTGTAATTTCAACCCATTGGTTCTAGCCCTGCCCTCTAGAAGCGCAGAGAGCAAGTTCTTTCCTTCTTCTGCGTGACACCCCTGGGCATAAACCAGATTATACTTACCCTCTGCCACCTCAACTCTTGGCCTGGCCCTAATCTGACATACCTTCACGCATAGCTTTTTCCTAACTAGCATCTGACCTTCTAACACTAACAAGTCTGTTCAAGGCACCTTGCAGTACAGGATATCCCTTTTATGAGTACGCCTCATAAAAAGAATTTCCTGTGGGCCTCAGTGAATCACATTCGGGGTGGAATGGGGCATCCCCATTCATTCATGAATTATTACAGGAATGTGTGCTTCCCCCTGGTGTTCTCATGAGAGCAGGTCACAGATGTGGAGAAGATCCTCAGTCCCTGAAGACAGTTGGCAGACACAAGGAGTGTTGGCATGGGTATTCAACTTTGCCTTCTGTCTAGGAATTACATAGTCAGCTTAGGGCTCAATCCTATCCAATTTTCCAGCACCGGTGCAACCGCAATGCAGCCTCAAGGTAAGGGAACAAATGTTCCCATACCTCTGTGACTGCTGTCCTACCACAAGATGCAGTGCTTGCCCCATTGACATGGCTGCACTGGCACTGTAAAATTGGATAGGATTGGGCCCATGCACATTCTGAAATCAAGAGAAGTTGGCCCCATACATGTGATCTCTACCTAATACTTCTTCTACCTGTTGCAACGATTGAGGGGCAATGGGGTGTTGTCAGATTCTGGATGCAGAAACTCAAGATTCAACCAACCCCCCTCCCCAAGGCTCAGTGGTGTTCAGTGGGACATACTCTCAAGGAAGTGCTTACTCTCAAGGGGATTGCAGCTCTAATACCCTTGTAAAGCCAGCTATACTTATAATTTACTCCTTGATTTGATTTTGTCATATGGGGTGTGTTAAAAAATTTTCTGCTTAATGAAGTCACTTCCACGTTAGTGACATCACTTCCAGTGCATCCCGGATAGATTGTCATTCCAAAAAGTGAGTCCCTGTGCTAAACTGTTTGAGAACCATTGAAACAGTGCGTTTACAAATGCACAAAAACACACAGCCCATGGTTTGGCTTTATGCAAAAATATCTTCTAGATTTAATATATATGTGTGTATTAACATTAATAAGTTAGAATATTTTCTCAGTGTATTTACAAAGTTATGTACACAGGTACATTTTTTAACTTTATTTTTTTCTTTTCTTAACATAGAGGCAATGTAAAAAAAAAAAATACAGTACTGTTTATTAAAAATGCAGTTTTTTCATTGACCCACCCTGGGAACATCAGATAGGTGAAATGAAAAGAGGTGGTGAGACGTTCAGGATTTTATTAATTTTCCCCTCTATTGTGCATAGACCACAATGTTTAGAATATTTTTGAAATAATCTAAAGGTATATTTAGATCATTTAAATGTATATTCATTTTTTTAGCTTGTTTATTGGTTTTCTACTTGTCACCATCTGTGGGTTCTTAGAATTATTACATTACTTGCTGTGCAGGTTTTAAATAATCTAGAGATTTTAACTGTATATTTTATAATTCTATGCTGTGTTTTATATATTAATTTTTGCAACCTGCCTTGAGCTTTAGGAAAGGCAGGGTATAAATGTCTTAAATAAATAAAATAATTAAACCTTATGAATATTATGCATGATACCACATTCATAATATTCATAATATGAGCATGAATATAATATTACAATATATTCATAAAATACAATATGCATATACAATATATAATATTATATTATTAAATCATAATATATTATATATTATACAGTATGTATGTTATATAGTATATATACTGTATATTGTATTCGAGACTGAAGGTTGCCAATACAATATACAGTATATATACTATATAACATACATATACATATGTGTGTGTTTATTATATATATATATGTGATAGATAATAGATACGTATACATATGTCTTTGTTTACTATATATATATATATGTATGTAAGTTATATAAATATATATACGGTGTTTTACACACAAAAGTGTATACAGGGCAGACAGAGGGCGGTGCCGCCGGTCCTCCATGCCTGCAGGGGTCGCTGTTGCCGTCACCGCCTGCCTTCAGCGAGGCCTCCCTCGGCCGGGCGTGCGGCCGCTCTAGCAGGAGGCGGCACAGGGCGGAGGGAAGCGGGAGTGTCCCTCGCGGGCCTCCATCCGGAGGCGCCCAGAGGGCGACGGGAGCCGGGAAGGGAGGGGGAGAGGCAGCGGAGCGCCTTGCGGTGGCGGCAGCGGCAGCAGCAGCGTGAGGAGGAGGAGGAGGAGGAGGAGGAGGCGGCGGCGGCGGCGGCGGCGGGGCTGAGCGGGGAGGGCTCCCCGTCGCCCCCCCTGGCCGCCCTGGGACGGCGGGAGCAGCATGGCTGCCAGCCTGTGGATGGGGGACGTGAGTACTGGGGAGGGCCCGGGGGCTGCGGGGAGCTGCAGGCTCCTGGGGGCAGAGACCTTTGCACCTGCCATGGCCTGAGGAGAGCGGGGTCCCCCCGCTGGATCAGGCCGGGCTTCCACGGGCGTGCAGGGCGCGTAGCCTGTGCAGCCTCTGACTTTCCCTCAGCCACCAAGCCAGTCTGCTTTCAGAGGCCTCCGGGACAGACACCATCACCACCTCCTGTGGCAGGGAGTTCCACAGACCAACCCCTCTTTTAAAGCATCTCCTCTCCTTTGTCATAGGGTTCCACAGACCAGCCCCTGTCTTAAAGCATCTCCACCTCCTGTTGCAGGGAGTTCCACAGACCAGTTCCTGTCTTAAAGCATCTCCATCTCATGTGGCAGGGAGTTTTCCAGACCAGCCTCTGTCCTAAAGTATCTCCTCTTCCTGTGGCAGGGAGTTCCACAGACCAACCCCTGTTTTAAAACTTCTCTTCCTGTGGCAGGGAGTTTCACAGACCAACACCCATTTGGAGGATTGGCAACCCTGCTTCAACTCTTATGCCCCCGTGGCCATGGGTGGTGCTGTATGAAATCATTGCTTATACCAGCGATTTTTGACCTTTTTCGTCTCATGGCACACTTTGACAAGGCACTAAAATTATCAAGGCACACTATCAAGTTTTTGACAGTTGACACTATGCTGCAAGTGGGGGGCTCACATCCCCCATTGGCTCTCCTAATAAATGACCTTCTTCCAAATTTCTGTAGCACACCTGTGGCCCACTTGCAGCACACCAGTGTGCCATTGCACAATGGTTGAAAATGGCCGGCTTATACAGTACATAAGTTGTCAGGATCTGCATTTTCTTTTTTAGTCTTTTTTGAGGAGCTCAGGAAATTATATAAGGTGCTCCTTGTCCCCCAACCCTGTGGACTAGGCTAGCCTGAGAAAGAGGGTATGGGGATTGGTCCAAGATCAACCATAGAGTTTCATATCTGGGGGGATTTAAACCCAGCTCTCCTCTCCCTGTTCTTAATTTCAGTAAGATACTGTTGTGTTTTTGATTTTTTTTTTTTAGCTTAGCCTGCTTTTTGTCCCTCAGGAGGCTGTATGTTGTCTATAGGACAGTTAAAAATATTTAGTGTGCAGTAAATAAAACTAGCAATACAGCAACAGAACACCAAGAGAGCATCAACTTTTTTCAGAGGAAATCAGCAAAACTTGCTGAAAACATGTTAACTTGTGCCGTTGATAATAAAAAAGTAATAATAATTAAAAAGGCAAGTGAGATTTAGGGCAGACCCAAGGGAAATGTTTGCTCTATGGGGTATGCTGAAGATCTGCCTGCATTTTCTGGCTTGCTGGAACAGGTTTTGCAGGAAAAGCAGGAATTTCACTTGTGGAATTCAGTGAGCCCACATTGGATGGCCATAGGCTTGGGTGCATGTGAAAGGGACTTACTGCCCAATTCTATCCAGTTTTCCAGTGTCAGTGCAGCTATGCCAATGGGGCGTGTGCTGCATCTTGTGGTGGGGAGATGGTCACAGAGGTCTCCTCAAGGTATGGGAACATTTGCTCCCTTGCCTCAGGGCTGCATTGTGGCTGGACAGATGCTGGAAAGTTGGATAGGATTGGGCCCTTAGACAAATTCATGGGGAAGGGATCTGTTGGTGGCTGTTATCATAGATGAGAGTAAAATGGATCCTTCCATACAGAGGTACTGTATTTGAATATGGGTATAACAGCAGGGAAGGCCTGTTGCTTTCAAATTCTGTTTTGTGTGGACTTCTCAGAGATCACTGAATCAGATTGCTTTTGGTCTGATCCTGCGGGGCTCCCTCCTTATGTTTTTGATGAGTGATTGTGGTGGTGGTGGTGGTGGGTATATATGGTGATTGTTGAATTAGTCAGGTATCTCCCCCCTCCCAGCATTTCTCACCTGTCTGTATTATAAATTGGCAAGAATGTCAGTGAAAGTCTGAATATCTTGGTTGGCTGCACTGGCCACTCATTAAAGGTGCTGTTGCTAAGATTTTAAAAAATTGCTGTTAAAATTTAAGTCAAAGGTGGGACTGTCAAAGGTGGGGGGGGGGGATGGTTAAGCATGGTTGCTATGCCTGCAGTTGCACCTCATTAAAAAAAACACCATTGTTATTTATGTTAAAAATGTTTTTCTAGTCCTTTTCAGTACAATCTCTTACATTTCTCATTGAACTTCAGACCATACTGAATGAATTTTGGAGTGCACAAATTATTTAATTGGGTTTTCTCTCTTATTGTATATTTATAGTGCGGTCGACATTTATTGGCACTTTAGCACAGTACAAGAGGATAGATACCTGCCCCAAGGGGCTTGCCAGCTGTAATTTAGTAAAGAGGAGACAAACAAGAGGAGGGAAACAGAGGCAGGAATAGTCAGGCAAGGAATATGCATTTATTTCAATTAGTTACAATAGAGAATGACCATTGTGCCAAAGGCTCTACTGGAGAGGCAGGCTTACAAGAAAAGTTAGCTTTAATTCCTGAGTGAATGCTATGGAGTGTAGCCATTTGGGAAAGAATTATATCCTTGGTGCTATGAAATGGAAGGAGCCTACATTCAAAGGCAAAAGAGACTGAGATTTATAGCTATTGTGAATGCACAAGAACATTTTGCTTTCAATCACTATGCCATCTCCTTTTGTCTGCTTAGCTTGCACCACTGTGGGAATGCCGAATCTTGGCAGTTTCACTTAGCCTTTTAGCCCTGCCACTCCATCATCTCAAGTCTCCATTCGAAGAGTCTGTTGCTTTACTGGGGCAAACTCTGTCCTCACAGGTGTGCGCACCTCTTGAGTCCCTGCTGACTGTAAGCCCAAAGTCTCCTCTAGCCTTTCTGAAATGCATCATCACTGTTTTAATTGCATGTTCCTTCCTGTATTTGCTGCATAATCTTCGTTTTTGCTCTTAAAAATGTTGTCCTCTCTAGCTGGAACCGTACATGGACGAGAACTTCATTTCAAGAGCCTTCGCAACAATGGGAGAGCTAGTGTTGAGCGTCAAGATAATCCGGAATAGATTGACAGGGTATTGACTTTTTGTGTTTTATTTTCTGCCCACCTTATATATGTGACTACTTGAGGGAGGTATCTCTGTTTAAAATATTTCTGTGGACAAATCAATCATTCTTGGAATTAGGGTTGGGGCATGGAACTGCTCCACTAGCTTAATTGATTGGTTGTTGTCAATACAACTAGAATTCCTTGCCTACTCCAGATACATGCACCTTGAGAGGGATTTTCCTCTTCTCCTCCCCCCCCCCCCCCACCGGGGTGTGAAAATTCTTTCAGTAATGAGATGCTGCAAAATGACCTTGGAGCTGTAGCCTTTCAAAGCTTGTGTGTGCCACTGGCAGGACTTTTGGGGTCATGATAGGGTCCAGCCTGGACATTTGATTGCTGAATTAATCAAATATTTATAAAATATTCATGTCGGTAGAACAAAATGCACAATTTAAACTTCAAAATGTTAGACCCAAGTTACAAAAACACCCAGTATTTGACATATTACAGTAGTTGACTGTTGTACAAAGCCAAGTGGGCAACTGCAAGAATAAGCTCAAGTGATCCAATGTTTGAACACGGCTCCTGTGTGTATTCCATGTACATTCTGAATCTTGGCCCTCTCTTATAATCATGGCCACACATAAAAACCACCTTCACTCTTGTATATGCAGTTTCATCTCTTAATGACACTGTCTTAGAAACTGTTTTGACCACTTGGGGGTTAATGATAACCTGTCCCTGGGGTTCTGGGGTAAAAACCAACAACTGTTCGCTCTCTTGAATACTGCTGATATATACTTACATTTGTATACATGCTAGTTGATTTATGATTGTTTAGAATTGAATGTCATACATTAACTAGCTTGTTTCTAATTTGCATATGTTTTCCTGTTATGGTTATTGTAACATACTCTCTACCCTGTTTAGCTCCTCTAGCTTCCACATGGAACTATGACATCAATATACCTGTTTATGAAATAGAAAATTCTGCATGTCGTCTGAAATGGTAGCTATGGTGCTTGGGAAATTGTGAAATTGTGATGGAATCACAATCTGAAACTAATATTCAACTCTGTTTTCAGATAGTATTTCATCATGGTTTGTATATCACAATTAAACAGCAGCTCCAAGCTCAGATGAGATGCAGACTGCCTGTTGAAGAAAACAAAGACTTCAGTGTCACAGCTTCATGCTGGAGCTGAGGAGCGTGAGAGATGCACCTGCAATCAAGCATGCCCTGGTTTTTCCATTTGTCAAAAGCAGCCCATTCACTATGTCAGAAAAAGGCAGTTTTATAATTTAAAGTAACAAACTGGTTTCATTGCTTTTATATATGCTATTTTTCCACTTTACAGTAAATGGCTCCCAGCAAATAAAACTTATTTTAAAAAAAATTCAACTGAGGAAACATAAATGGATAGTAAACCAGGAACAGCTAAGAGGCAAAAGCAGCTGGCATCATACAAAACCAGTAACATTATCAGTCAGAAAGCATTAAATTGTCATGAACAAATAAAACAGCAGAGCACAGATCTGTTTAAAAGCCTTGGTAAATAAAATCATTTTAAGCTGGTGCCTAAGCCAGAGTACATATCTGCTCAGATTGTCTGCCTGGGGAAGGCATTCCTGTTAACCAGGGAAGCACCATTTGGTTAACATTTCTTCTCATGCAAGGGCTCTTGGAGAGCTCCTTCTGACACTTGTTAACACTGAGCAGTTTTGCCAAATTGCTGCCATGCTCACTTTTTCGGCAAAAATAAAGTTGTAATATTTTTTTTCAGATCTTACAAAGCTCTTCCTCTTTTTTCAGGATCCCAGCTGGCTACTGTTTTGTAGAATTTGCTGATCTAGCCACTGCAGAAAAGTGTTTACACAAAATCAATGGGAAACCTCTTCCTGGTGCCACACCTGTAAGTAAATAAAATAATGGGAAGACTGGGGTGCAGTCCCATGCACCACTGAGTTAGTAGACTTGATGAGGTTGTCTTTTGAGGAAAGATACAAAGGATCTTGCTGCATAGATCTTGCTGTGGGTGTAAATGAATCAAAAATTATCCTGACAATGGATCTTTGGTAAAATTTGAAATAATAATAAAATTTGAAATAAGAGTATTCACCCATGGAAGAGGGCTCATTTGGATCACACACTTCTCTTGCTCCCTGAGTTCAAAAAGGAGGGGAAATGTAGCAAAAGGGGAAGTGTGGAGGAGAGTAGTGGGCTAGAGCTCTTTCCACTCTGTTTCCCTCTTCTTTTTTTAATCCAGGAGTGGGGAGAGGGGTGGTGGTGGTGGTGGTTGGCATACTACCAGGCAAGGGATGGGTGCTGCAAGGACTGGGACCAGCCCTGGGACAGTGGCATAAATGTGTACAGGATCAATTGGAGCGAGCACATCTGTGCTACGGTTGCCTAGATATTTGCGTGACAAGGTATCTTGCTAAACAGTGCTAAACATTTCTGGTGTGTTGTAGAAATTATCTTGAAAATTGTGACCACTTCCTGGGCCATACCATTACTTTGCATTCTTCTCTTTCAGACCAAGAGATTTAAATTAAACTACGCAACATATGGAAAACAGCCGGATAATAGGTAAGCCAAAGCATGTTACAGGTGTTCAGATTGGGCCACCCAAGGTGTGATACTGTCTGGTGTTGAACAAGTCCTCTTCAAAAGGCTGCAGTTCCTTTAGTCTTGTAACAAGAGTTCCCAATTTGTATTGTTTAACTCAGCAGTCCCCCAATCTGTTGATTGCTCCTTGAGGTCCAACAAACATTTTTCTGTGGGTTTGTCCCTACATCCATTTTCATCATCCAGTGGCTGCCTTCAGCTATGATGTGCACCGATGGAACAACCATAGTCTTTTGGCCCCACAGTTTACAACCTACTTTCTCTGCATTCATCTGTGTGAAGTGTGTCAAATGAGGGTAATACTCTTGTGTATCTAATGAAGTTGGCTCTCATCCACGAAAAGTTATGCTAGGAGGAAAAAAGAAAGAAAAACTTTCAGATTCCACAAGACTTTTCAGCATTTTTGCTACAGCATGGCTGTCCCTCTGGTTTTACTGAACTATGATTCATTGATGCAGGTTAAAAACTTGTTTTTTAAAATTTTCATAGTGATTTTGAGCAGATAAGTACAGTATGGTTAATAATTGTCTGTATGATTATTGTTCTCAAACGTGTTTCTTCTTTCCCTCTTTAGCCCAGAATATTCACTATTTGTGGGAGATCTTTCCCCTGATGTGGATGATGGGATGATATATGAATTCTTCGTGAAAGTGTACCCGTCATGTCGGGGAGGCAAGGTTGTTGTGGATCAGACAGGTGTTTCCAAGTAAGCTCCCTGCTCTTTTGCAGTGCTGAATTTTTTTAAATTGTGTTTCCATAAGCTGTCAAAAAGAGAGTATGGCTACACTACGAAGTTCTTGAATCAATTAATACTGTACATTAATATAAAAATTAATGCGTACTTTATATTAATATCATAAGTTATGTCAGTTATGTTTCATCATTGAGCACTAATGAAATGGTTTCCTGCCGATATATATAATTCAGTTCAATGTGTATTTCATTTTTAATATATTAGACTTGATGCTACCATATTATGTGATTGCATTTGGGGAAATGGTACACATCTGAGCTGTCAACAGGCTCCTATGTATATGCTTTTACTAATTCTATGTATGCATGTATACTCGGATGTAAGGCTCATGATAGTCAGTGGGGCTTACTCCCGGGTAAGTGTGGATAGAATTGCAGCCTTTGGGATGTTTGTTTTTAATATGTTGTGAGCCGCCCTGGGTCCCTTCGAGGAGAAGGGCGGCATATAAATAAAGTGTTGTTGTTGTTGTTGTTGTTGTTGTTGTTATTATTAGGGGTATTTTTTGTAAACAGACTGTTTGGGAGGCTTCGGAGTGTTGTTTTGTCTACCTCTGCATAAGCTGCTACCTTCCAGGCAACTAAGTGTGGGAAACTGTTCTAGTGAGATGCAAACAGTTCCATGCTCAGTGACAGTTATTCAGTATCTACACTTTTTAATGGAACAAAAAAAGAAAGTTGCAATGCCATTATCCATTTCTTTATTTTTAAAATTACTTTTTTTGTAATAAAATATTGATATAGTATTAACATTTTTTACGTAGCAAAAAAGCTGTATGGCTGTAGTGCAATTTTTCATCATGCAATAAATGTCAATATTAATTCTTTATTTTAAACAAATTTTCAAATTTGTAAACTTTTAATTTGCTTAGGCTGCAATCCTATAATCCTAACACTTTCTTGGGAGTAAGCCCAAATAAGCATAATACAACTTACTTTTGAGTAGACATGGTTAGGATTGTGCTGTAACTTAATTAAATCTGATTTTGTCTTGTGGGAGGTGTTAAAAACTTTTGTGCCCCTGGGTACCAGATGCCTTAGCTACACCACTCTCAGAACTGAGCATTTTTTATTAAACTTTTTCTGCTCATTTTTTAATAAACTTTTTCTACCCAACATTGTATATACGCAACAGGAATCAAATGTTTACACTTGTGAGCTGTGCAGAAAGGGGTTAAACAGTTTGGCACTACTGGGGTGAGCCTGTATACTTTGCTATAGCATCCATGCATCACTATTTCAAGTGGGGTTTTTTTTTTTAACCTGTTTGGTAAGCCAGAGTCTTGTAACTCTTTTATTCTTTTCTATGATGTATGTCCCTATAGAACTATGTAATATTTTTGTATTTTCCTGAAGGACCTGAGAGATCAAAACTGGATTGCATTGATTCCAATTAACAAGCTAATTGAGTCTAAAGCGTTTGGCAGTTAAGCTAAATTTCACTGATATCTCTTGTTGGATCAGCAGCTCACTGTAAGGCAGTTCAACAAGTACTGAACATGGGTACTGTGATGTGTGGATGCAGGATTAGCAATTGCAAATCTATTGAAAGGCTGCAGGCAGGCCTTTGGTTTTCTGTCTTTGTACTCAGCAGGTGTGGCCTCCTGACTCTCCAGTTAATTAGAGTTAATCAAAGAATTAATTGGAATGAATCATTTTGAATCAAAATTCTGAGGACACTCTTCTTTCATCACCCTTAGTCTGTCTACCATGGCTTTTCTTAGAAAGGAGCTGGGAGCTTGCATTTCTGCAGAGTGAAAACATTGAGGAAGTAATTGTACATAGTTAGTGCACAGGCCCTGAGGTAGAACTCAGCCAGATAGCTGGCTTATATCCAGGACTTGACTCCCTTAATTTTAAAACTATTCTTAAGCGCTGATTTTGTGAGTCAGCAGTAAGAGTCAGGCAGGTAGGGGGATGTTTGGAAGCCATATTAATCCTTCTGATCTTTGGAAGGAGATTCTGGCTGCACTCCTACATGCACACAGTGGGACTTAAAAGTAAGTAGACATACAGAGTTGCGTGGCTGTTCACTGTGAAAGAGCAGGGGCCTTCAAGCAAGGAATTCTAACAATTGTGTAGAGGAGGGAATTTCAGCAAGTGCAGCTTGTCATCTCACAGATGATAAGTTACATCTGCTGAAATTCCCTCCTCTACACAATTGTTAATAGTCTAGGAGCCTTAAATTTGGCCACCCCTGCCTTAGTTGAAGCTATCAGCCAACCAGAGAGTTAGGTGCTCACACTTTTCTAGAAGATTGACAGTTTGAACTAGTCATGGTCACTTGCTCTCACCTTTCCCAGCCAGAAAACCTCAGCTGGAAACAATCTCCCTTAATTAGCATGTCCTTGAACAACTGACTGTGTTGAGCTTGGTCCTCCTGGCCACTGAGAAGCAAGATAACAGAAACTTTCCCACCTTCTAATCAGCAAGATTCCCACCAGCTGCAAAGAGGCAGTTGCAGGCTCCAAGATGGACACAGACTTAGACCTAGATTTTACCTGTACAAGACATTCACCTTTTCCTTCTGTTTCTTGCCCTGCTCATTCATGACTGTACGTCCATCTTTTTGACAGAGGCTATGGTTTTGTGAAATTCTCAGATGAACTGGAACAGAAAAGAGCGCTGGTAGAATGCCAGGGGGCCGTTGGTCTTGGTTCAAAACCAATACGCTTAAGTGTTGCCATACCAAAAGCGTAAGTATGGTAGTTGGTGGATAAATAAATGAGCATGATTTAATTGCTGTTCACACTGGAGTGAAATGTCACTACTTACAAGACAGAGGGTGCAGGGAGGGGGGTGGTCTCCTATCCCAAAACTGCTCATGATTGTAAAAAGGCACAAAGGTGACTCCAGGAAGCAGCCACCAAAAAAGATGCTGTGCTGGGATGAAGGCAGGCTCTTTCATCTGTACCTTTAACCAGTGTTAACAAGAGGACTGTCACAAGAGGTTGAGTTATTACCCTGTACCCCTCCCCCAGTAATTGAGCACTTCCTTAAATCCACTGTTAATCTACAGCAGGGGTGTCCAAACATTTTGGCACAAGGGCCACATCATCTCTCTGACACTGTGTCAGGGGAAAAAAGAATTAATTTACATTTAAAATTTGAATAAATTTACATAAAAATGAATATATTAGAGATGGAACTTATATGAATGAATGAAGGTCTTGCAGTAGCTCAAGGCCTATAAAAGCAAGACCAATCTTTCTTTAGCTGCCATTGCTACACCCCAGATGTGAAACAGCAAGTAGTGGAGGGAGCCCTTGTCCCACAGCTCATGCGAGAGGTTGGACAGTTGTCATCATCCTGAGAGCAGTTGTGTTGGACCAGCACAGGCTCCACCAAGTCTCTGAAGGGCCAGAAGCTCCTTGGAGACTGGGGGCTTCCCCAGCGCTGGATTGAGAGCCCCTGAGGGCTGCAGGTCGCCCCGGGCTGGGGTTTGGGCACCCCTGATCTACAGCCTTTACCAGATGATCGTGTTTTTCTCTCTTACTGTGAAAACCATCATCTGCTGTTTTGTGCAGAACAAGCCACTGTTACCAGCACAGGATGCCTCCAGCCTGGTTTTTTCCACCTGGCCAGTTGCCAACCTCCACTCCCACCCCCACCCCCACCCCAGTGTGCTAGCTAGCAGTACAGTATGTTGCTCTGTCATTTTGGCTTGCTGTGAACTAGGGGGGACATTTTGCTTGCTGAATCAGCCAGGGGAACTTTGGCATATTAAAATATTTCTCTATCATGATTCCAAGAGTTCAAAGTGGTTGCCATACTACATCATGGGAAGAGAGTGGGGCAGGAATGGAGGCATGAAAGCAAAAGATACAATATTTTTCCTTTCAACTAACACTCTATGCAAACACTCTACTACTAAATAAGTAGTAGTAACTGGAAGGAAAAGGAAAAACTAGAAGGAAAGCCTCCTAATTTAAGTTTCTGTAGTGGTGGTTTTTTTTGAATGATGGGACATCTTCAGGAACCCTCCTTATTTCTTTTTGCTATGTAAACTGCACTGTCAACTTCTTGTTGGAAATGTTGTACATACATATTCTAAATAACAGCTGGTAACTGTACCAGAGAGAGTAAGTAGTTTTTCACTGTCTTGAAGTAGATACAGCAGCAGATTCTGTTTCCTCCATCCAGGCCGGCCAAAACCTTGCAATCCTTTGGGATCGCAGGTAAAAGTCACCTGTGAAATTAGTCCTCAGTTGCTGTGTACTTCCATAGAAGATCATTGGGGATGGGAGCACCAGGGGAACACTGTTTTTTCCCCTTCTTGTAATCCTAGTCCAGAGACTGCCTGTTGTTGGGGATATGGTGGAAAGAAGACTGTTTGCATCTTGGGTTTGGGGAGGAATAAAACATGCAGCCCAAGAATGGAAGATAATGAAAAAATGTAAATATATGCATCTCCTTCCACTGTTGGCAGGCTATGAGGAGGAATGTGGTGGGGAGGGTTTCTGGAACAAGCAGGACAAAATGGGCAGTGAGCTGACAAACTCAAGCCACTACAAAAGAGGTCAGTTGCATTTTTTTTAACAGAACTTGAAAGGTTTTGAAAGGAATGGTGTTAGTATGAGCCTCTCTGCAAATACCTGGTCATCAATTAAACTCTCTCACTCCTTTGCCTTTTCCTTTTTTCCCCTTAAATATTCTGGACCTTTTGGAACTCTCTCCTCCTTCCTCCTGAAGTAACCGCCTGAAGACAGTTGAGTACAATCAGTTGTACAACTATAACTACAACCAGTACTACCAACAGTACCAGAATTACTATGCCCAGTGGGGCTACGACCAGAACACAGGAAGTTACAGCTACAGCTACCCGCAGTATGGCTACACACAAAGCACCATGCAGGTAAAGACGAAATGCAAAGCAAAGGCCCAACACCGGTTCTTATTGTATGTTAAGGTGGTGACAGGCGAGAGTTCATATTCACAGGAAGTCTCTGGGCTGTGCAGAAGCAAAGCCATGTTGGCCAAAGCAAGTTGTCGAGCTTAGCTGTACTGACAGTTCCAGCATTTTTTTACACTCAGTCTTGCGCTTGTGACCGCTGTGTGGTCCTGCTGTGTTTGCTTGTAGGTCCGTGACTCAGAAAAATGGTTTAAAAAAATGTGGAATTCTGCGAACATGTATCCCGCTAGAACAGTGCTTCCCAAACTACTAAAAGGGAGTTGAGAGCACGATACATTGTTGTGGCGGAAGGCAGCAATGCGGTCCCCAGAATTGCACTGCTGCCAGGGACAGGAGGGGAGGTTTTCACTTACCTGCAGGCAGTGCTATAGTCCTGGGGGAGGGGGTCTGGGGAGCCCTCTGGAGAGCATCCCAAGCCTCTGTAAGTCTAAAAAAGGGGGGGAGGACACTTCCAGTTTCCACATCGAAACCAGACTCCCCCAGGACTGCAGCACTGGCTGCAGGTAAATAGAAAAAAACCCCTCACATCCCCAGCAGCAGCTCAGTCCAGAGACAAGTGCTTCCCTGGCTGGTGGGCCACAGCGTGCCAGTTTGGGAACCACTGCACTAGAACAGCATTTTGCAAACTGTGGGTCAGGACCCACTTGGTGGGCTGTGACCCAATTTCTCATAGGTCCTGCAGAGCCTCCATTGAAAACACAGGCGATGGAAAGATCAGGTAACTAATTGCCTCAAGCCCTGGGGCTGTTCCAAAATCAGATAGCTGGTAATTGCCCTGTAAACAGCTGAGCTCCTGCAGTTTGCAAGTCTGTGTAAACATAGGGAGATAAATGTTTGAGCGTCTCTTTTTCTGGTGTTTTTTTTTTTTTTCTATCAATGATGGGTAGTGGGGGCAGGTGAAAGCTGGGTCACATAATAATAATAATAATAATAATAATAATAATAATAATACAGGTATTTATATACCGCCTTTCTTGGTTTTTATTCAAGACTTTATTCAAGGGTAGCTTTATTACAAGAAATGGATCAATTTTTTTTGCAAACAAATTAAATATTGCCTGTAAGTAAATAAATAAAAATATTATTTCTTTCTAGATCACTTTTTTGAAAGTTTGTAAAGCTAGTTGGGTACTGATAGAGTGTCATTTTATAAAGTGGGTACCAGTGCTAGAAGGTTGAGAACCACTGCCCTAGAATACAGTGTGTAGGACACCAATAAGACCCAAGGATATTTCCTGGGGAGCGGCTTATGAAGAGCCTAGCTGGATCAAGCCAAGGACCCATCTAGTTCAGCTTCTTCTCCCTCACAGTGCTCATCAGGTGCCCCTGGGAGCACACAAGATGACAAGAGATATGTATTCAGATTGTCCACTTGTCATGTACAGGTAAAGTCTAGGGCCTATGTCTGTGTTTCTATCTTGGAGCTAGCAGCCATTTCTCTGCAGCTGGTGGGAATCTTGCTGGTTGAAAAGTGGGAAAATTTCTGTTATCTTGCTTCTCAGTGGCCAGGAGGACCAAGATAAAAAAGGTTAGGCACAGCCAGTTGTTCAAGGACTTTCTAATTAATGGAGATTGTTTCCAGCTGAGGTTTTCTGACTGGGAAGGGTGAGAGAAAGTGGCCATGAGCAGTCCAGATTGCGTAGAAGAGTCTGAGCACCTTGCTCTCTGGTTGATTGTGAGCTTCATCTAAGGCAGTGGTTCTCAAACTTTTTAGAGACCTTAGAGCAGGGGTGTCCAAAGTTTTTAGCAGGAGGGCCACATCAGCTCTCTGACACTATGTCGGGGGCCGGGGAAAAAAAGAATTAATTTATATTTAAAATTTGAATAAATTTACATATGTTTACATAAATGTATTGAAGATGAACTTATGAATGAATGAAGTGGCCCCAGTGCCTGGGTTTGGGCACCCCTGCCTTAGAGGCTTCTGCCTGAATTATAAATGCCAGGGGGTTTGGTTATAATGGCAAGTGAGCAGCAATGCTCTTCCCCCTCCCCAAGTAGCAGTTTGTTTCACCCTTGATGCACATAACCTAATCTGCCCTGTCAGTTTTACGAATCATCAAAAATTGGGTCAGGACTCACTGGTGCATCCGAGACCCACTGTTTGAGAACCACTGAAATAAGGTATAAGATGACCCTAAGAGGAAGGTGCAAGACTCATCATTTGGAGGCTCACTGCTCAGTTTTCTCCATGGGTGCCTGGCCAGACAGGTAACCTGAGAGCCACCTTGCTTATTCTCTGAGGCTTGAAAAAGGAGGCAGGGGGTCCTGGTTGAAAGTCCCACTTTTTTCACACTACTCCCTTGCACCTGGCTTTCAGTGATAGCCACCACCACAAAGCATGCAAGACATTCACTTCCATGGTGTTGATAGCACCTGACCTAGATGACTTTAAAAGGGCATTGAACAGATTTATGGAGGAAAGGTCCATCATAGGTTACAAGCCTTGATTACATGCATCGTCCTGGTTTTAGAAGTAGGCTAAGTCAATAAATAAGTCCATCTCTTGTGCAGTGGCTATGCAAAAGTGGTACCTTCAAGTTTTGTAATAATCTGTAATTTCCCACTCTTGCAGAACTACGAGGAGGTTGGCGAAGATGCACTAGAAGGTAGGTTTGCTTATTTTAATGCTGTGTTGGAAATAGCCGGTAGTTGTTTGGTTCTGAAAAATCTTTGGGAAATGCAGTTTTAAGGATACTTTTCCTCTACTTTAAAACTGCTTTAAGAGCTTGTCCATGACATAAACCAGCATTCACCAAACTGCAGCCTGGATCCAATGTAATGCTGTTTCCCTCCCCAGTATGAGCAGTGTTTAACATTCCACTGCGCTGCTCACTAGAACCCCCTCCGACCGCCATTACATGACCCTCTCTGTAGTTGCCTGGATTTCTGCCTGGAAATCTTGAGTGCAAAGCCAGCTGGGACAGTGGGCTACAGATACGACTTCACAGTGCGTTGCACAGTGGTAGTTGGAGGGGCTTCTAGTCAGCCACAGCGGAACTGTAGCCCACTGGTCCAACTGGGGACCGTTTTTGCACTATGCCAGGGATGTCCAAAGTTTTTGGCAGGAGGGCCACATCATCTCTCTGGCACTGTGTCGGGGGCCGGGGGAAAAAAATAAATAATTCACATTTAAAATTTGAATAAATTTACATATGTTTACATAAATGACTATATTAAAGATGAATGATTGACGTTCTTGAAATAGCTCAAGGCCTGTAAAAGGCCTTGCACAAAGCAAGACTGGCCTTTCCTTTGCTGCCGCTACTGCATCACAGAGTGAAACAGCAAGCAGTGTAGGAAGCCCTCATCCCACAGCTCACGCGAGAGGTCAAACAGTTGCCCTCATGCTGACAGCAGATGCATCGGGCCAGCGCGGGCTCCAACAAATCTCTAGAGGGCCAGAGGCTCATTGGAGACTGCGGGCTTCCTGAGGGCCGCATTGAGAGACCTTGAGGGCTGCAAGTGGCCCCAGGGCCGGGGTTTGGGGACCCCTGCACTATGCAATAGTCACGAGTTTTGTGACCGCTGACATAAACCCTTGAACAAAATTAAGTCTGTCGTTATCAGATCATTAGGAAAGTGGCAATCAGAATATGATGAGACTCTGGAGTTGTTGCAATGCAGTGTGTGTTCTGTTTCACCTGAGACTCACTCATGTAGGCTTCCTTCCCTTTTCAGACCCAATGCCCCAGACGGACGTGAGTGAAGCAAACAAAGAGTTTATGGAACAGAGTGAAGAACTCTATGATGCCTTGATAGAATGTCACTGGCAGCCTTTGGACAGTGCCTCTTCAGAGATTCAAGCCATGTGATTGCCTCATTGCTGATGTGGCGTCTCCCAGCGTCCAGCCAGCGTGCTCTGAGCTCCTGCCAAGCGGGTGGAACCTGCAGCTGCAAAAGGGTTGCCTCCCCTTTCCTCTGGATCCCAAACTCAACAGTACAGCAGAGGGCCGCAGCACCCGCTGTACGCCATGAGTCATGGAGGAGTATCGTGGTCACTTTTTTTATTCATGATGAAAATTGCAACAAGACACTTCGTTTTATCTTTTCTTTTTCTTTTTTTGTCTCAAAGCAGACTTGTTAATACTTGTCAAGGAGTTGTAATTTATAAACCTAAAAAATGAGGGGGGTAGTTTGACAGGGGAACTTTTACTTCCATGTAAAATAAAAAAAGAATATCTTTTACACAGTAAGCAGAAAATGATGGTTTCCTGCAGTGTACTGATGGGAATAAGTTTCACCCAAGATGATTTATGAAAATGTCCCAAGACCAACAGTCTTTTTTTAGGTGATGAAAAAGTCCATTAAGGTTGTTAAGCACTGAGAAAAGTTTTATACAAGGAGATGATCCTCTTGCTGAGGGCAAGGTAAATTTCAGCAGTCAATAGGTGTGAGAAACTTTTCAGAAGCCCATTTTAATCGTGTTGGGGTTTGTTTTTGTTTGGGGTGTTTCTTGTTTCCTGCAGTTTTGTCAGATGTACCCAAGTTAGGCTGAGTTGTAGAGTTCAAGGTTAAAGGGTAAAATATATGGTCACTGTGATGCAGTTCTGGAACTCTCTCTTTTAAGAGGTCCGGAGGACAAAAGCATGGGGGTTTGGAAACTGGAGGACAACAGTGGCTACTTTTGCAAGCAGACTGCCTTATTATTTGAAATGATGGGGAGAAACTATTGTAGCTGTTAAATGGAGGACAACCGAAAGAAAATACTAGTTGGGCCCTCGGCCTATGCAGATTCCAGCATCCACGGACGTCAAGCCCATGCCACAGAGGGCCTCTGGGACATGACCAGAAGCCACTTCTGGTTGTGTCCAAGATGTGTTTTGACGCACAGAGAAGACTCACGGTCCACTTCACAGGCTGCCTTCGATCTCAGAACATCTCTGACACTACCATCTCCAGTTTGCAGATGTGACTTCCAGTTGTGTCCAGGAGGTGTTCTGAGGTTTAGAAAGGCCCAAGGAGTGGGTTGCAGGCCTCCCTACGCCTTGGAACACCTTCTGGACACATGGAAGCTGTGGCCCAAACCAGAAGTGGCTTCTCGTTGCATCAGAGAGGAGAGGAGGGAGGCAGGGCCATGGAGTGGGCCACAGGCCCTACCGTGAGTAATTGTTACACACCATCCCATGGATTTCAGTAAGAAAGGAGAAGGACCTGGAATGGATCCCCATGGCTGCCAAAGGTCCACTATACTACACACATTTTAATATATTTTCTGCAATTTATTGCCACCAGATGCAGTGGTGGCTATTTGAAGTATTTCTGTGTCACTTTTAAAGAAGCCTTTACAAAGTTTCTAACAAATCATGAATAAGCCTATAGAACACAAAGCTAAGTAAGCAATCACTAAAAGCCTGTTAAAAGCAGCTATGATGTAAGACATATTTTATAGGGGACAAGTCTGTCAGCCATTACACTTAAAGGGAACCTCCTGCCTTAGAGGCAGTGTTCCTTTCAAATACCAGTTGCTGGAGGAGAGCATGCCTCTGTGTGGAGCCGGCTGACCTCTCATTCCCCCCCCCCCAACATGTCCTCTAGTGGGCTTCCCTGAAGCATTTTCTGGAAACTAGTTGCTGACCACATGGTGTATCCCGTTGAGCTTTTATTCTGCACACTACAGATTGGAGGTGGAGGGCTTCTTTGCCTTGATAGCAACCTGTCTTCCTCTCTTCACCAAGCTTGTATAGTTGGTGCGGTACAATTTCCTTTCATTAAGCTAGAGCAGGGGTGCCCAAACCCCGGCCCTGGGGCCACTTGCGGCTCTCAAGGCCTCTCAGTGTGGCCCTCAGGGAGCCCCAAGTCTCCATTGAGCCTCTGGCCCTCTACAAATTTGTTGGAGCTCACACTGGCCTGGCGCAACTGCTCTCAGCGTGAGGGCGACTGTTTGACCTCTCGTGTGAGCTGTGGGTTGAGGGCTCCCTCCATCACTTGTTGTTTCATGTCTGTGATGCAGTGGCAGCAGCAAAGGAAAGGCCAGCCTTGCTTTGTGCAAGGCCTTTTATAGGCCTTGAGCTATTTTGCAAGACCTTCATTCTATCATATAAGTTCATCTTTAATATATTCATTTATTTAAATCTATGTAAATTTATTCAAATGTTAAATGTAAATTAATTCTTTTTTTCCCCCGGCCCCTGACACAGCGTCAGAGAGAGGATGTGGCCCTCCTGCCAAAAACTTTGGACACCCCTGGGCTAGAGCAATGGAGAAAAAATCTCAAAAGAAAGCGCAGCAAAACAAAGCAGCATGATCAGCAGCTGGTTTGCACAATAGTTTGAATCAACCCAGCTGAGTGGGTGTGAAAGGAATGTGGGCATGCATGTTTTTTGCCACCTGCCATCCTGTCACTGGGTCACACAGGGAAGGTGCATAGTTCATAAGAACATAAGAACAGCCCCACTGGATCAGGCCATAGGCCCATCTAGTCCAGCTTCCTGTATCTCATAGCGGCCCACCAAATGCCCCAGGGAGCACACCAGATAACAAGAGTCCTGTATCCTGATGCTCTCCCTTGCATCTGACATAGCCCATTTCTAAAATCAGGAGGTTGCACATACACATCATGGCTTGTAATCAATTTTTCCTCCAGAAACTTGTCCAATCCCCTTTTAAAGGCATTCAGGCCAGATGCTGTCACCACATCCTGTGGCAAGGAGTTCCACAGACCAACCACAGTTCATGTGAACTGCCCCACAGTGTACAGTTTAAATACTACTTTACTGTATTTTGTAGTGTTTAAACAAAAGCTAAAGAAAAGCCAAAAGTATTGGATCCTTTTCCTTTCTACAGGGCAAAGTCTAAAGGGGGCTTACAATCCAGAAAGGATAATTAAAAATTAGAACAAAGGTAAGTTCCAACTTGATCCCAATAAGCAGAGAGAGCCAGACCAAAAAATCCCCATAACAGCATGAGAACTGGCAGTAAACCAATAGAAGTCTTGTTGAAATAAAGTTTTAGATTCCTAAAAACAGCATTGGGGAGAGGGATATATTGAGGGGAGGGTTCTGAATTCATATAGGAAGGAGTTTCACAGGGCTTCCCTAGTTCAGGGGATGGACAAATGTGTATATATAGAGACGGTCCTTTAAAGACACTCAAGCCCAATCTGATCAGGGCTGTATAGGTGATGATCCTGGAAGCATGTAGGCAGCTAAGGAAGATACGAGGGGGAGGCGTGGGAGGTCACCACTACTGGATCCAGTTAAGCAGGGCACTACATTCTGTACCAATTGCAGTTTCTAAACAACAAACCCACACAGAGCAAGTTACACTAATCAAGTTGGCTGCCACCAATGCATGCATAAGTCTGACCAGGTCTGATTGGATTTGGCAAGGGCTGGTTTGAACCTGACGTGATATTTCTGACACAGTAATCTGCCTTCATCCTTGCTTTTGCCTTGAGGATGCAGTTCATTATCTCATTGTGTGTCCCAGAGGCAAGCAGTATGATTTAAAAGTATGATTTAATGGATAGGATGCAACCTGCACCACCCTTTAGAGGTGTGCTTGGCCAACACAAACCACCACCCCCCAGGAGGAGGAGAAGGCATGGGAGGGATGAGGAGTTGATGCAAGCCATATCCTAAACCCCCTCCAGATGGTGGACACACCCCAAATGTCAGCAAAATACCTTGTCCACACTAGAGCTGGTACAAGAATTTAGGAAGTCATAAGAAACAAGATAGGAACAAATACCAGAAAATCTCAACACCCACTTCACCAGTTTCTTGTGGCAGCACTTATGAGCCAGACTACATGTCGCAGTCAATTGCAGCACACCCACCCTGCCAGGGAGATCAGGACACCTGGCATGCAGTTATACCTTTCTCCAGTCTCATGTTGTACCTAGTGGTGAGCGCTCAACACATCCCTTCTTGTGCTCTGCTTCCCAGGTTTACTGGGTCAGCAGTGGAATGGGGAAGGGGGGAGAAATGACACTGGTAAATCAACCCATTACTATCATTCCAAGCTAAGGAAACCAGGTAGATGGGAGGGAGACATGCCTCCCAGGAGAGTCCAGAACCCAGGAATTCTTGCTTAAAATCAGATTTCAGTCATACCTGCCAGCAATCAGATGCAATAACCTACTGAATTCCCTGGGGAACATGGTGTTGGTAGTGGAGAAGTGTGTAACAACATTATACAAGCTACCTGCACCTGAAGGTGGGAAGTATAGCTTGTCACCTGGTCAGACTTTATTTTTCCAGTTTAAAAAGTCTAGTATTTTCCTTTGGTATCCAGATGACTAAACTCAGACTATCCTTTCTTCCTCCTACTTTCCAGAATCAGCTTCAGCTAGATAGCAAGCATGCAGGATCTCTTTCTCTCCCCCTCCCCAATCCAAGTATAGCAATCTAATAAATATGGTAAAACAGTGGGTCCCTGAAGGCTGATGGAAAGATAACTGTGGGCACCATCCTAACCAAGTCTACTCAGAAGTAAGTCCTATTGTGTTCAGTGGGTCTTACTCCCAGGAAAGTGAGGTTAGGACTGCAGCCTAATTGCCTCAATTGCCCAAAGGCAATTTTGAGGCTACTCAGAAATCAGATACTGTAGTTGCTGATTACCCTGCAAACAGCTCAGCTCCTGCAGTTTGCAAGATAGCTGTCCTGCAAACAGCTGAGCTTCTGCAGTTTGCAAGCATGTGTAAATATAAGGAGATAAGTTTTTTAGGGTATTTTTCTGGTTATTATTACTTTTAAATAATTTTTTCTTTCTTTCTAGATCTCCTTTTTAAAAAGTCTGGTAAACCTAGGTGGGTCTCGATAGAGTGTTGTTTAAAAAAGTGGGTCCCGGTGCTAAAAATTTTTGAGAACTACTGCAATAAAGTGTTTGACCATATGCTTCCAAGTGATTTTTTAAACAGAAGTCTTCCAAGCTTCCTGCTGCATAAACCAGTTATGCTTAACACATGGAGAAGGCATCAAAATACTGTATAGCCAGTTCTATGAACACCCAAAAGAAAAAAGAAGCAAAAATTGGGAAAGAAGGCAGAGAAAAATATGACAAGTAAGCTGATGAAAATGCTTGCACTTGGCTGGATGGACACAAACTTCGTGCATAAGGCCCAACAGAGAGCTGGAAAGCTACTCAAGAGCAACACACAAATTCACAAGGGGTGGCTATACCAGTGAAATTTGCAAGCTGCCCTGGAATGAAAAGAGCAAAGAAAAATTAATTCCCTAAGAGCATGATCCTAACCAATTCTCCAGCATTGACTTAGCCACAATGCAGCCCCCAAGGTAAGGTAACAAACATGCCCTGAGTTTGAGAAGGCCCCCTTGACCGCCTCCCCAATGCAGGATGCAGTGCACACCACATTGGCACAGCTATGTCAGTGCTAGAAAGTTGGTTAGGACTGCACCCTAAATGTGTCTAGATAAAAATATATATAAGCTTCAGTTTGATGGCGTTGTGGCTTACCTGATAGAATGAGAGGAAGCCGCCTGGCCTCTTCTTTCCACCCTTTTATGTAGACAGGTGGGCTTGGCTGCCCAATGGGCGGGCACATGCCAATCTCAGGAGGAGGCTTGGCTAGGAGTTACTGTATCTGGTACATCAGGTCATGGCTGCATTTCACTCCACCTCACAGCAAAAAGTGGTTCACCAACAGCACATTTACTCAGTAGTCCCACTGAATTAAATGGCACTTACTCCCAGTTAAGCATGAGTAGGATTGCAGCCAAAATGGTTCTGAAACTGTCATTTGACAGTTACTGGCTACCTAACAGGTGCTTCCAACTGCCAGAAACCTCAGACCAAATCAGATGTTTGTTTCTGACTCTCAGTCCCAGAGTTCTCACTCATCACATTGGCTGGTTGTGGGCAGAGAAAAGCAAGCAACACAACAGAAGAGACATGGGGCCCAATCCTATCCAACTTTCCGGCACTGGTGCAAGCACAATGCAGCCCCGAGATAATGGAACAAGCATTCCCTTACCTGTGACGGCCTCCCCACCACAGGAAGCAGTGCATGCCCCATTGGTACTGCTCCACTGGCACTGGAAAATCAGAAAGGATTGGGCCCTTAAGCATATATGTTAGCAGTGTCTCTCATCTTAACATCCATATATTAATTGTTGGTTTACCCTTCTAAATGGCTACTCAGAAGTAAGCTCCATTGAGCTCAATAGGATAACTCCCAGGTAAGTATGTACAGTACAGTACTGTACCAGATTGCAGTTTATAAGAGCTTAATCTGAGCATTGATAAACTAGAATTAACTGTGTCACTGCTCAAGATGTACAGCGCAACTCTATGCATGTCAATTCAGAAGTCCCATTATGCAGTGGGGCTTATTCCCAGGGAACTGCACATCGGTTTGCAGCCTGACAGCCCAATCCTATCCACACTTTCCTGGGAGTAAGCCCCATGGACTCTAATGGGACTTACTTCTGAGTAGACATGCATAGGATTGGGCTGTCAGTTTTTGAGTAGTGTATTTGTCCAGAGTGACCAGACATCCTCTTTTTCCAGGACATGTCCTCTTTTTTAGCCATGTCCTGGAAAATAACTTCAATTTCTTCCTTTTCCCTGTGAGTCACCCCTGCAGGCAGCACATAGCCTTCTTGTAATTAATAAATGATATGTATGTATGTATGTATGTATGTATGTATGTAATAAATTGTATTATACATATAATAAGTAGTATCGTGTTTAACCACATGAAATCAATACACAAGTATTTTTAGCTTTTATTTTTCCATGACCTACAGTTTTCTACATTTGTTGACAAAAGTCAAAGCTATGGTTTTTCCTTCTATGTATGGCTGTGAGAGCTGGACCATAAGGAGGGCTGAGTGGTGAAGAATAGTTGCTTTTGAATTATGGTGTTGGAGAAGACTTTTGAGAGTCTCCTGGACTGCAAGGAGATCAGATCAGTCAATCCTACAAGAAATCAACCCTGACAGTTCATTGAAAGGACAGATACTGAAGCTGAAGCTTAAATACTTCAGGGAATATTTCAGAGAAGGGAGCACTTTTTAGAAAAGACCCTGATGCTGGGAAAAAATTGAAGGCAAAAGGAGAAGGGGATGGCAGAGGACGAGATGGTTAGATAGTGTCACCTAGGCAATGAACATGAATTTGGACAAACTCTGGAAGTTAGTGGTAGATGGGGGACCTGGTGTGCTGTGGTCCATGGGGGCATGAAGAGTCAGACATGACTTAACGACTGAACAACAAAAACATTTTTCTTGGCTGTCCTACATTTTAGGATGCCTGGTCCTCTTTTGCAGTTATGACAGCTGGTTACTCTGATCAAGAGCACTTCAATACATGTGCAGAGTGCCAACTAAGAGCCCAATCCTATTCAACTTTCCAGCTCTGGTGCAGCCGCAATGCAGCCCCGAGGTAAAGGAACAAATGCTCCCATACCTTGAAGAGGCCTATGTGACTGTCACCCCACTGCAGGATGCAGCCTAAGCCCCATTGATATAGTTGTGCCAATGGGGTGTGTGCTGCATCTTGTGGTGGGAGGGTAGTTATGAAGTCTTCCACAGGGTAAGGGAACATTTGGTCCCTTGCCTTGGGGTTACACAAAAGCTACACCACCACTGGAAAGTTGGATAGAATTGGGCCCTCACTGAGTGCATGCTAACTTAGAAGTAATCCCTACTCTTTTCATGCAAGCTATATTCTTGCAGCAATACAGAATGAAAGGATAACCAATCTATATAAAATAATTAAAAGAGGAGGGCACCAAAATAATATAAAATAATTAAAAGAGGAGGGCACCAAAATAAGTTAGCTGATCGTTTCCTTGGGTTCTTATCAGTTTGCAATGCAAACTTTGCACCTAGTTTCCTTCCAGCAAAAGGAATTTCCTGGTCCACTTGTTGGGGATTGCAGCATGCCAACAGCTGGCAGGAGGAGGGGGGAAAAGAGAGCACTTGGTGATAAAACTACTCTTCCCAAGATGCTTTTCAACGCCTCTTTCCAGAAGAGCCAATCAGAGCAGGCGTCGATTAGAAGGAGGTATAAAAGGTCACGCAGGGGCGCACGCGCGTCCTTTTACCTGCTGCCCTGGAAGTCTCGTGGAAGGAGGTTAGTAGTGGTGGGGAGAGCGCGCTTTGCAATCCATTGCCATCCTTTCTGGTATTAAGTCCTTACCATGTTTTGGTTACTGATATCAGAGCTTAAGAAGGGTCATTTTCAGTTGAGAGGTGAATTATTGCAGCCAGAAGGGGTAGGGGAGGCAGCGGGGTAAAACCCCCAGGCCAATGCAAGGCATGCACCTTTGCAGGAAAGGTGCAATGCAAAGCAAGCACCTTTGCATGGTTTGCAGGAAGGCTTAGGCCCAATGCCCCCCTTTCAGAGGCCCTGCTTGCAGCTGAATGATGCAAGAATGTACTTAATGGTGGATTTGCAGGCTTAAGAGGGCAGTGAAGCTTCTTGGTGGCTTGCATGGGCTGGTCGTGGGCACCTTGCAAGCATTCCAGCCTGCAGATGGCCACCTTGCAAGGTGGTTTGGAACTGGGGCAGTGGTCTGGTTGTCTGTTGAGTATTGCAGAAGGGTAGGCACCCTAAAAGGATGCTGGATGGGGGCTGATTACACAGGCATACAAAATTGAGCGTCAGAAAAGTTTTCCCCCAACTTTATGGTGGTTTGATATGAATTTGGGGTGCTGATTCCAAAAATGGCATCCGTTTTGCTCTATTGCGTCTAGTTTTGGAGATATAGTACAGCCTCATTAGTGAATGGTTCAAGCAGCTTTCTCATGAGGAAGCCATGGTGTAGACTTCCTTATGAGGCAGCTGCTTGAACCATTCACTAAAGAGGCTATACTATATCCCCAAAACTAGACGCAGTAGGGCAGAGCGGATGCCACTTTTGGAATTGGCACCTCAAATGTACCCAGGAATTGGTGTAACGTTTAAGGAAGTAAAATGGGTGTTGGCCTGTGTTATGGAGGCATGAACCACCAACCGTTGCTTGAGGGTTCAGTGGGTGCAAAGGTACCCTATAGCCCACTGTTGACCATTAGCCCAGTGTGGTGTAGTGCAGTGGTCTTCAACCTTTTTCATGCCCAATAGAGTAAAAGACTTGGGACCCATTGTCAACCCCCCAGGACCCTATCCATCCATCCCACTCATGTTGCTGCCCTCTCCACACCCCTATTGCATCCCCCCAGCACTGTTCACTGTAGCCGAATTTTCTTATTAGAGAGTGCAGAAAAAGTTACCATGCTGCCTAGCACTAGTGGAAGCTATTTTAGCATTGCTAAGAACCTGAGCAGGACTGGGACAAGCTCTCTTGGTCCCTGAAGTAGTACACCAGGTTTCTCCTCCTTTCCCTGGTGGTGTCCTAGTCCAATGATCTTCAACCTTTTTTGTTCCTGTAAGTTGTTACTACCCCACAACTGAGGCTTCACAGTCCTGTTGGGATCCCAGCCCCAAGGTTGACTGGTGTAGTGGTTTGCATGCTAGTAGTCTAGTGCAGTGCTTCTCAAACTGTGGGTCAGGATCCACTAGGTGGGTTGCAAGCCAGTTTCAGGTGGGTCCCCATTCAATTCAATATTTTATTTTTAATTTGTTAGACTTGATGCTGCCATGGTGTGTGACTGCATTTGGGGAAATGTTACAGACCTGTACTTTTAGCAAGCTACTATGTATATTTTAGCAATGATAGTCAATGGGACTTAATCCTGGTAGGATTGCAGCAAATTATCCCCAGGTGTGCTGTGGAAATTTGGAAGAGGGTCATTTATTAGTAGGGCTATTGGGGGGTGTGAGCCCCCCATTGACAGCACAGTGTGCCTTGTCAGTTGTCAAAAAACTGATGGTGTGCCTTGACCATTTTAGTGCCTTATCAGTGTGTCATGAGATGAAAAAAGTTGAAAATCACAGCTCTATATAGTGTCTGAAAGAGGTTTTTTAAAAAGGGATGGGGATTATTAGTCCTTAGGGTTTCCTGCAAGCATTTCTGGCTAGAACTGGAAGAGAAGGATTTGCAGGGAATGGTGTTGAGTGTGGGGGTGTAAATATCCAAGTACCAGAGCTCACATTTGTATTGTTGTGTAAGCTGCAAAGTGTCTAGTAAGGGGTCTTGCACTGTTCCATCCTCTCAGCTCTTTCTTTGTGCACCTTTTTATGTTACTGAAGCTGCTTGGGGGGGGGAGAGGTGTGTGCACAGTAGGAGGCATAAGGGCTTATAAAAAAGTGTCTTGCTATATGTAAATCAGGCAAAAGCAGTGGGAGGCTTTGAGTGTATCCAAGCAGATGGTGCCAGGAGATTGGTGTCCAAGCCCTTCATGGAGTGGCCACTGGACTAGAATGACCAGTGAGCCCACCTTGGTATACGGCAGCTTTCCATGTTCATACCCCTGGATCCCTGGACCAGAGGCTTATCACTCTTCTTTTTTGGTAGCATTACTTTATTCTGCAACATAGTAGGCAAGTTAATCTTGTATTTATACCCCACCTCTTGCCATCGTGCAACCAAAGTTACCATTCCCGATGTTCTCAGATGGCCTCCTATCCAGGCATCAGTAGGGCTTAGCTTAATGTTCTGCAGACTAGGCCCTGTCTGTAATATCCGATGCCTTGTTACCCCTCTCTGGCAATTCTGTTCTGACAGCTTAAACCATTTCTGCCCAGCCCACAGGTGTACCCATTTGATCCCTCTTGTGTATATGCAACGTTGGGCAGAAATGGCTTAAGGCAGGGGACAGCCATCATTTTGGGAAAGGGGGCTGGATGTTCAGCAGTGGTGTTATGTTGCTGCAGAACGTCCGAGCTCCCAGAAGTGGCTATGTAGAGCTTAGCTTGGGATGTGAGGCCCCCACCCACTTTGCTGTGCCCTGGACAGTGAATGGCAGCTCGACCTGCCCAAGCTCGCAGAGTCCCAAGCTGAGTTCTGCATGGACCAGATGACTTTGGGTAGCAGACCACATTCAGCCCATGGGCCACAAGTTGCCAACCCCTGGCCTCTGGTGTTAGTCCAGCTAAACCCAGTGCTCTTGTCTTCTACCCCCCCCTTGCATTTTGTCATTATTTTAAGATGGGAAGCTACAGAAAGGGGAATGGGAGGCAATTGTGTTTATCTCAAGAGGCCAAGAAGCCAAATTGCTCACTGCAAAAATCAATTCCCGCTCTAGGTCCCTGTTGCGTGGGTTGGAAATCAGATCCAAAAATGCAGTAAGCCTGGGGTAGTTCAGATGGCAGAGGAATAGGAGAATGTAGTCCTTAAGAGATTCCGGCAACTGAGCGATTTAAAGGTGGAAAAAATGGGACATGTGTAGCTAAAAGGTGCCACCCTGACTCTAACATCTTCTTACTTCAAAGGCACACAGAGAGCATTGGGATGCAAGATACAAACCTTAGTAGTCAAAAGTTTTGGTCAGAGTTGCCGGTGAGCTGACCAGCAGTGAACATCATAGTGGTGAGTTAAAATAAATGAATCCTTGCTCTTGAAAATTGCAGAAAATGACTCCCCCTCCACGGCCCTATCGAAGCTGCATCCGTCTTGTGTGGCTGATGTGGTCAAAAAGGTGCCAAGAGAAAAGTTTTCCTTGACGGTCGCTGTTCAGCTTGTATCTTTGTAACTGTCCAGCAACATTTTTAGGAAAATACATGTCCACCTTATTACTTGTGCCCCTAGTAGCATAGCAAGGGGGGTGGTCTGCCCTGTTGGCCAGTACAGAAATTGTAGCACCTGATTAGTGTTTTATGAAGTGCTGGCAAAAAGTGAGAGAGGCTGCCTGCGTTGCATGCCTGTTTTCTGCCACCCTGGCAGAAACGGAAACCTTTTGCTGGAGGTCCTTCCTTCATTGCAGTAGAATTTACAAATACTGTGAAATAGATCTTGGCAGCCTAGTCCTGCACTCCCTATCTGGCCTCACATCTTCCAGCCAAAACACGGCTCAGTAAGTTAGACATCTTGGCCACTTTCTCCAGGCACTTTGGACAAGCAGTTAAAGAGCCATGTATAAGATAACTTAGTTGAGAAAGTGAGAGTAAATGGAGGGAAGAGGGTATGTGGGGGTGGTGGTGGGGAGGAAAGTCTGGGTGGGTATGAACCCTTCTCTGCAGTTCAGAGAGAAGGAGAAAAGAACAAAGAAGGCACATGACAACTTCATGGTTTTATGAATCTTTTAACAAATGGCAAAAAAGTGTTGATCATGGATGGTTTATTCAGAATAAAAAAATATTGTGCTTTGTTTCCACTGCAGGCTGTTTGCAGATGAGACAAAAGCTGGAACCTCCAAGCTTTAAAACTGCCATCAGCACCTGGTGGAAATAAGTCCCTGAACGTGAGTTTTCTGATCTACAGCTCTCCTGCATGGAAAACCTTTGCAATGAGAATGCATCTCCAGAACACATTGATGACATCCAGCAAGAGAGGAAAAAATGGAGAGATGTTTTGTACCGTATTTTGACCACAATCATGTTTTTTGCCAAACAAAACATTCCTTTCCGCAATCCCGAAAGAATTCTGCAAATACACTGCAGCCTGACACTTCCGGATGGAAGGAAACTAAGGCAGCTGTTATCAATCCCCTCCCCTCCCTACTCAGCCCTCCCCATTGCCAGCTGCCTGGCTACTTTCACATGGGATGCTGATCTTTTAAGAGTCCAGCCCTACGTGTTTCTACTCAGAAGTAAGCCCCATTGTAGTCAGTGGGGCTTACTCCCAGGAAAGTGTGGAGAGGATTGTAGGCGAAATCTCATGCTTTGCTTGGTGGGAAGGCTTGCTTGTGTTCCTGATAGCCTGCACCATGGGAGGAGGTTGGTTGTGTTGGTGATTGCCTGCACCATCTCAGTGGGGGGGGGGGATTTGGCAAACACTCCCTGGGTTTTTTAAAGCAATCTCCTCTGTTGCTACCACACCTGCCCCTGTGAGAGTGAGTGAGAGAGACAGAGAAAGAGAGAGCTCCACCTTGCTGCACATGTTCTGGCTACAGATATTTTCTCTGTAGAAAATCCCCCTTCCCCTCCTTCAGCCTCTTTGCTGGCTCAGGGGCTCCAGGAGCGTTACTGTTCCTCTGCAAGTGGGGCCTCTTCCAGGGCTCCAGGGATATTTCCCTGCCTGGGCGAGGCAGAGCTTTTTTGCTGTGGTTTGGGCTGCCTGGAAATGGATCTAGAGGACAGTGCAGGGGAAAGGAGGCAAAGGTGTGTGTGACTTTCGGTTCCCCCACCCCATTTGTGTTGAGACAAATCTGCAGATAAAAAATCAGTGGATAAATAGGCTGCACCTGTATAATATAATACTGTTTGATAATAATTTTGCCCCATCTTCAAGGTGTGGCAACTGAACTTTGTATTCTAGAGGTCTGAGACCCCACTAAACTCCAGACCTGCCTGCATCAAAGGCTTTGCTCCTTCCTGCTTTTCTCTGTTTGTTATTCCCATAGTTTCAGGTCAGTTCTTTCCATCTCTTCCCTCTCCTGAATTAGAGGGCAGAAGGAGAATCTGATTTGAGGCTGAAAACCAGCATCTTGCTTTGTCACTAGGTGCAGCGAGGCCATGGTGTCATCAGAGGACAAGGGATACACAGATCAGGGTAAGTGATAGTCTCCTTCGTGTGTGGTGGGGATGATGTCTATGCCGCCAAAGGTCTCAAGAGGAGTCTATCTCGACAGTCTCACAGTCAGCAAGAGGGGAGGGAGGGAAGGAAATGAAAGCAAGGGAAATGGAGGAAGAACATGCAGTTACCTAAATCAGGGGTCTCCAAACCCCGGCCTGGGGGCCAGATGCAGCCCGCAGCAAGCCTCTTTCTGGCCCGCGGCCAACCTCTTGTCCCCTGAAAGCCCCTGGCCCACTCAACTGAACATGACCAGAAATGTGCTCTGATTATGTCTGATTATGTTCTGAGGGCCAGAGAGGTTGAATGAATGAGCCCATTTGTTCATTCATTTACTCATCTAGCTCTTATTTATTTAAATTTTATATTTAAATTGTTTTTCCGGTCCTCCATACCACGCTAGATATTTGATGCGGCCCTCTGGCCAAAAAGTTCTGGCCAAGGAGACCCCTGATCTAAATGAAATGAACTTGGATTTAGCAGTTGCAGTAGGGTGTGGGCAATAGGTTGGGCTAAAAGTTTCACTTGGGATGGGTTTCAATAAAGCAGAATCTGTCTGGTATGCAGAGATTTTTTTTCTCATCTCCCAACCCTCTGTCCCCCATCACGGAAAGAAAATATGAGGACCAGACATCACAGGTGTTGCCTGGATTGTAGAGATAAGGAGGAAGCATCCTGATCTGGTACTGTTGTGATGTTCTGATGCCCCTGGTGAGAATTTTGTAGTGATGTTTGGGGGCTTGTGTGTTCTCTGGTACCTGTTAAACCTATGTTCCTGTTGGGCAAGTGGGTGGCATGTTCATCCGAGAGCTGTGGCTTAGCAGGTAGCCGCGGGATCTCCAACGACATGCAAAAGCAAGCTGGAGGGACTTTGACTCCTCAGACGTGACTAGCTGTGGATGTCACTCGACTCTCCTACATGGCTTGTCTGTAGAATTGGGATGGCCTGTTTGCTGTAGGGAATCTTGTGGAGCTTGATCTGAGAGAAGCAGACTTCCATGATTTGTCTAAAGTATAAAATTTGGTGTCAAAAGTGCTTTTCCCTTTTGGATTCATGAGGGCTTGAAGCTTGATGTCTTTTAAATGCCATTTGTGTCTTTTGCCATATAGCAGAAGATTCAAACAGTCCTTAGATGCTTAGTATTCTTAAGAGGCCTAGGCAGCGTTGATCACCTTATACTTCTCTTTCATTAGGGATTGTCTCATGCCTGGAGCAGATGTCGCTATCGTGTTGCAACAAATAGAGCTCTGAGCAGCTGTTCCTTCAAGGTCAGATACTCCTGAAATCTTGGCATAAGCATGTATTTTGTTATGAGGACAACAGTGCATGGAATTAACCCTTGAATAAAATATTAGCTTCTTGTTCCTCTGAATCCCTTTCCCATCAGATCTGAATACCGATCTTATGGTCAAAAAGGAGGAAAAGTAATAGGAAACTGGTCTTGACCTCTTTGCTGGTACAGTCCAGCACTGAATAAGGCTGGCATCCTACAGTTAATGCGTTCATTGGGCCATAACAAATCTTATCTGTCTTGGTCTCGTTGGTTCCACGAAACATGATGCTGAGCACACATATATACAGAGGGTCCCAGGCATTTGCAGGGAGGGCCTGGGAAAGACCCCTGGGGAGCTACTGTCCAACAGTGGGCAATTCTGACTTGGGTGACGCAGTGGTCTGACTTGGGTCAAGGAGCTACATGTGAGCACTGGGTTCCTTTGGAAGCACAAGACCACTTGTATATATAGCACTTGGAGTATGAGTCTTACAATAGCTCTGTAAGGTAGGCAACTATCCTATATTGCAGCTGAGAGAGCAAGAGAGTAACTTGCCTAAGGCCAACCAATGAGCCCATAGCAGAGTCTAGGGAAGTCCTAATTCATTTTTCAGTCTCGGCTACTCTGCCACACCAGCTCCATCTATCTGCCTTCAGCATCATTTGGGAGTCTTAGAAGAGCGTAACTCATTTCCTGGATAGAGTTCTGTGCCTCACCTTTGCAAGGTTTCCAGGGCATGGTCTTGAGGGCATTAGATGCAGTATCTGGCTGGGAGAGTGCCTAGAAACCCCATATGCACAACCTGGAGGTCATAAAGGATTTGAAAGACAGGATGCAAAAGTTGTTTGCATCTATGCAAAAGGTGGTCATACTGCCAGGCTAATCTTTGCCATTTCCACAGTAACATCTTGCAAAGCATTTTGTTCTATTAAATGTAAACAGTGGAATGAACTGCCTCTTCAGCATGTAACAGAACCATCAAAGGCCATCAAATGGCCTTCCCACCATTATTATCACTGTGACCTTGAACCCCACCATTTGTGTGTAAATTTCAACAGTGCCCATGGGGAGAACTATGGAGGTACTCCCTAGGATGAGTGTGTCTATAAGTGTAATTTTTAGAAATAATTCCCGTATATACGTTCTTGCAGGAGATGATGCCTCTTTTAAGACTGAATTTTTAAGTGCTTCAATTCTTCTGTCGGATTGCAACACTGCTATTTCCCATCATGGGTCTACTTGTCAGTAAACCCAAACCTCTGAACCGCTTTGATTAAGGCAAGCGAGAACGATACAGAATTATGTGTGGCAAGCTTTTAAATGAACTCCCATCTTAAAAGCTGCAGGCTTTGGGGAGATATTGCATCACCTTCACTTTCTCTTCCTTCCCTGTTTGGTTTAACATCCAGCCTGATGAGCTCTGGAAAATTCAAAAATTAGATGCAAGGTCTAGCACCCAGTGTCATTTTTTGTTGGTTCTAAAAGATAATTGATCAATTTTGACTTGCATTTTTCCCCTATGGACCAGTATGGCTACCTGCGATGACTGACTTTGCTTCTTGTTTACAGGGCTTCCGAGACTAGTGGCATTGGTGAGATGTGCCCCTCTTCCCAGGAGAAAGATTTCCCAAGTAAAACAAGCTGTTTGGGTGACATCTTCATCAGCAGTCACCTCTTCCTGAGGCAGTTCCTCTTATCTGTCTGGAGATGGACCTGGGTTAGTAAACAATTGCCTGTTCCCTGCCTTCCCCCATTTAGAATCACATGTCTTGTGTACTGCGCTACCTTTGCCTGGTCTGTGATGACTCTTGTTTTTAGTGGTGACTGCTGGATGAATCCTGCGGATATGGGGCTGAGACAAGGCAAGCGCAATTAGAATTGTTTCTAAAGGGCAAGAAGTCCCTTTGAACGCTTGCTTCGAGGTTATTGCAAGCAGCATGTTGCGTTGGTCCTCTAAGACCAGCAGTTGCCAAACTCATGACTGCTGTGTTTCAAAAATGCAGTCTCCTTTCGGAGTGCAGCTCTGTGTGGCTCATCTTTTGAGTTGGTCTGGGCGCAGGGACGTTCTGGACAGTCGTGTCTGTTTCCCAGCATCCCAGAAGGCCAGACTGCCCACGATGTCCTGGTGCTCAGATCTACTCAAAAGATGAGCCACTTGGAGGCAAAATGGTACGCTCAGCTCACGGAGCTCAGCTCCGTTGAATCACGGAGTTGGGATTCAACGTTATCCCAAAACCCTGAATTTGGGCCAGGGTTTGGAAGAACCTGTTCTAGGCACACAGATGGTGATTGGGGTGAAAGAATTGGCACCTCCTTCTGTAATAAAGCAGGGGTTCTTAACTTTTATTTATTTTCACATTTTTATACTTCAAGAATGTGTACATGGTTCCTTCCCTCCTTTTGTCCTCACCATGACCCTGTGAGGTCGTGGTGAGGTTAGACTGAAAGGTGGTGACTGGCCCCAGGTCACTCAGGAAGCTTTGTGGCTGAGCGGGGTTTTGAACATCTTCCATGTTTAAGTCCAGCACCAGAACCATTACACCATCTGGCTCTAATGATTTATGATTAGCCGTCCAATGGAGTGGCCAGTATGCCCCTGTATCCACCAGGTTGTCAAAATCATCATCACCAGTCATATTAGGTACTAAAGATGTCATTGTCTTTATTTACATATGGATATCTAGGAACAGAATACCTCAATCCATATTGCTAATGGTGATAGTTATTAGCTATCAAAAAATCTTAACGATTTTTTAACAATTGTTCAGAGAGACCAATACCCTATAATTTGATTCCCATACTCCCAAAGGTTATAACCCCAGTCCTCTGGGTAAGAATCCCAGAGGACTCTTAAGGTGTTAAGGGTTAATCTTGAGTTGTCCTGCCTTGTAATATGGCAAAAAAGTAACAAGAGCCAGTGTGGAGGCCTTATTTCCCCCAACTGCAGGACTCTTCACTGAAGTCAAGACAAGTTTAATGAAGTGAAGTAAACAAGTGAAGCTTAATGACACCTTAAATTATTGCAGGCTTGGACTCTTCTTCCCCAACTCTTTTATTTTGTTTATCTGTTAAAGTTCTCTTGAAATGTGCATTCTGGACTCCAGGGATATAGAGAAGGGCATGCTCTTTTTGTAAAACCCTTCACAAACATTTTAAATATTTCATTTTAGGCCTCTAAAGACTCCTTGTGAAGGACACTGAAGAAACTGGATCTACAAAAGTTTCTGTATTCCAGCATGTCTAGTTCGTGGCCAGGACTACCCCCAGTTGCCAATGGCAGTGGCCCTGCTGATTTTATTTATTTTTATATAAACTTAAAATTTTATGTATTTAATGAATTTTTTTCTTGCTTTTCTACCAATGAGGGCAGTCAAGGTTCCTCACAGCATTTACAACAGCAACCCAGTGATCAATGAAATGGTTAAAAGACACAGGAGGATTGTCTCAGTTAATAAACAGTTAAAATGCCAGTGAGTCATAAGAACATAACAGCCCTGCTGGATCAGACCAAAGGCCCATCTAGTCCAGCTTCTTGCATCTCACTGTGGCCCATCAGATATCTCAGGAAGCACACAAGACAAGAGGCCTGCATCCTGGTGCCACTCCCATCCACTTGGCCTTCAGAGGTTGTCTGCTTCTAAAACCAGGAGGCTGCTTACACTCCTAGTTGGCTTCTAACCTGTCATGGACCTTTGCTCTAATCATGTCAGTCTTCCAATGCCATCCTAAACAAAATGCCCCAAGGCCCCACTGGAAAGTCTCCAAAGATGAGAGAGTTCCACAAATGAGATGCCACAGTCAAGAAGGCCCCATTCCTCACTGCAGTGGTTAAATGGACCCCATCTGATTAGCTAAGAGTCCAGTAGGCAGACAATACTGAGGTTAAGGTTGCTGCTGGGGAAGTATGGCACCTCTGTTGCTTTATGGGAAGCCAGATTTGCATGCATTGCTTGCCATGCCACACATGGGACAACCAGATTGTGATGGCAACCAGCTGGCTACTTCCCTCTTGGGGAAGGGAAGTTGTGATGGGAGCTGGTAGAAGAGGAGCCAGGTGCCCTTTAGGCCCCTTTAAGTCTGGTCATGTGGGAGTGAGGATGCAAACAGTAACCTTGCATTGAGTTGCATTTTTCTTAAAGGATTCTTTGGTTTCTCTTGCACATTCAGTATTTTTTTCTCCTGCTCTTACCCATCTGTACTCTGGGGTATACACACAACATATACGGACTGCCTGTAGGACACGCAGAGAAAGATGGATTAAGGCTTGGTTTAGGAAGATTCTGATCTGAAACAGGTCTCTGAATGACTTCTAGATCTTCAGTGTATTCCTTATCTTTCTGTTTTAACTAGTTTGACTTCCCATATAACAACCCTTTATATTGACACTTCATCTTAAGGATGATTTCTTTTTTAAATCCAAGACTTGTATGCCAGTTGTAGAGAAAGGAAAGCTACTCCAGAGTCAAATTTTATAAACACAGTGGGCTTCTGAGTTAAGATAAATAACCCTCATCTGACACCTCATCTGAGGAGGTTTCAAACACCTCATCTGAGGAGGCTGACCTGGGCTTAAGAACAGCCTTGAGAAACTACACTTGGGGCTTTGTGTGTAAGTAGGTATAGTGTTTGGATAGCAAGTTTGTCTTGTCATTAAAATCAAGTGTCAACAGATTTGAGTGCTGGGAAGAACAAAATTCCTTATAAGTGCTGCTTTGAAGCTTGGTTGCCACTGGCTGCCTGCAAAAGACTTGGAAAGTGCAAAAGCAACATGATAAAGGGAAAGCAGTGGGAGAATGAAGCTTCTATGAGATGTATATAAATACTGTAATAAATACTTTGCTATAAGATAGCTTCTGTCTAACTGGATATTGGTCAGGATAAGAACGCAGGAATTTTCTGCAGCTGTCCATTGAGATTTCTACTCCAGCTCCAAGGAAAAGGTGCCCAAAGTAGTTAATCTGCTGAATGAACTTTGCTTTTAGGAAACAAAAAGATTAGAATTCCGTTTATGGAAAAAAGGCTACTAAGACATAGAGGTTTATAAAATCATGCAGGGTGCATAGGAAGTAAATGGAGAACTTATTTTTGGTATGACCATCCAATTAGATGGATTTGTAGTGCGTTTGGCTATGAGGAAGTATTTCAGACAATGCAGAAACAACTTACAGAATTATTGCCACAAGATGGGGTGATAAACCCTCGTGTGGCTTGCTTGGAGCAGGGATTAGGCCATGATGGACTGTAAAGAATCTCCATATGCTCAATGAAAGTGTTGACCCAGTGTGCCGCAGCAGTGAAGAAGGCCAATTCTATGCTTGGGATCATTAGGAAGGGTATTGAGAACAAAACAGCTAATATTATAATGCTGTTGTACAAATCGATGTACAAATAGGCCATCAGTTGGGCTGTACTTGTCCTAAGAGGCGACTAAACAGCCACCAGGTAGATGGGACTCTAGCCTGGGAAGGCAACTCATCTGAGAGAAGGAAAACTGATCCCAAACCTCCACTGCCTTGTGGCTACATCCAGTTATGGAAGAGGCTTCAGGAGTCAACCTCAAGGCAAAATCTGGAGCAGGAGTCGCTGAGGCAGTTCGCGACTGTATACAGTCATGCTCTGGCAACTCCTGCGATGCCGCTGGAACCAACTGTATTGGCTTCTGCCTTTCCATTGGACCATTTCAGTGATGTGGAGAGGGGATTTGCTGCATGGGTAACAGTCTATCCTCCAAACCTGCCACACCTGGAGTATTGTGTCCAGTTCTGGTTGCTGCATCTCAAATAAGAGCGAAGAGTCCATGACTCTTTACATGAGCTCTTTACACTCTCATGTAACACCAGAACCAGGGAACATGCACTAAAATTGAGTGTTGGGAGGGTTAGGACAGACAAAAGAAAATATTTCTTTACTCAGCGTGTGGTTGGTCTGTGGAACTCCTTGCCACAGGATGTGGTGACAGCATCTGACCTGGATGCCTTTAAAAGGGGATTGGACAAGTTTCTGGAGGAAAAATCCATTACAGGTTACAAGCCATGATGTGTATGTGCAACCTCCTGATTTTAGAAATGGGCTATGTCGGAGTGGCAGATACAAGGCAGGGCACCAGGATGCAGGTCTCTTGTTATCTGGTGTGCTCCCTGGGGCATTTGGTGGGCTGCTGTGAGATACAGGAAGCTGGACTAGATGGGCCTATGGCCTGATCCAGTGGGGCTGTTCTTATGTTCTTATGCTCTTCAGTACTGGTCCTTGAGAAGCAACTATGGGAAGACTTAAGATTCTTACCCAACTTGATCGATTTCTAGAAACATTTGACTGGTCCCTGGGAAGTAGGATGCTGGGCTAGATGAATGTTTTGTCTTATCCAGCCTCTTCCGTTGCTAAGTGGGCAATACCTGAGCTTTCAAACTTGCTATTTCATAGAATATGAAGGTACCCATAAGGTCATCTAGTCGAACCCAGTGCCTGTTGCAGGAAATCCTCCTCGGGCATCTCCGGCAGTTGCCTGTTGAGCCTCTGCTTGAAGCTCTTCAGTGAGGAAGAATCCCTAGGTAGTCTGTTCCACTGCTGAACTGTCCTGACTGTCAAGAATTTCTTCCTGATGACCAGCTGGAATCTCTCTTTCAGTTACCCATTTGAGCAAGCTCTGCTCTCAGAGGTAGTTGAGAGCAAATCTGTCTCTTCATAAGACATTTATCCCTCCTGCAGAGGTTTGAAGAGTGCTATCATAGCCCTTCTCAGCTGCCCCAGGCGGAACATATCAAGTTCCCTCAACATTTCCTCCTAGGGCTTTTTCTCCAGCCCTTTGATCATTCTCTGAACTTTGGCTGCATCTTTCCTAAATTTGTAGAGTTACAGGAGGCAGCATCTCTCTCCATGCTTCCTGCCTTTGGCAGTATCTTAAGTGTGATGAAAGGTTCTCTGCTTAAATCAAAGTTGCATGCTTGGGCAGTTTTGGAGCAGATGTGCTGACATGGGCAAGCTTTCCTGTATAGACAAATCCTTCTGATCTGCATTATGGAGGGAAAAAATTGAGGACTTGTATCAGTAATACATTAAAGCAAGACAAAACAATGAACCTCATTATGTGTAGGGTTGCATAGTTCCTGCCCCAGGGCCCGGAGATGATGGCCACTGAGATTTCCCACTCACCAGGGCTCAGCTCACTGCAAGAATGTGGGAATAGCAGGGGTGCAGCCCTCCTGGGTTCTTGATGACCAAGTTTGGTTCATTCTCAACTTGGCTTTCCACCAGAACTTAAGGCAGGAATGAAAGCAGAAACAACACAGTTCTTCAAACAAAACCAGGCTTACTTAAAATCACCACTTGGTAGTAATATATTCATCTCAACAACATTATTACAGGCATGTGGCGCTTAACAACCTTTCCCTTAATGGGCCACATATATGATGGTGGTCAAAGCACAACAGAGAGGTTCTTAAAGAGGCATTCAGGACTCACATTGCCTGCAGCGGAATCTGTTTACACAACCAAGAGACTTTTAATGCAAAGGGGCAATTTATCTCCAGTAGCCTGTGCAGCCAGCTAGTTTCTAGCAGGGAGTATCTGGTTACATAACAAAGGCACTAGATTGAGCTGGGGGCTGGGGATAAGAATAGGCCCTCAGTTGGGCTATACGTGTCCTAAGAGGCGACTAAACAGCCACCAGGTAGATGGGACTCATTAGCCTGGGAAGGCAGCTCATCTGAGAGAAGGAAAACTCTGATCCCAAACCTCCACTGCCTTGTGGCTACATCCAGTTATGGAAAAGGCTTCAGGAGTCAACCTCGAGGCAAAATCCAGAGCCGGAGTCCCTGAGGCAGTTCATGGCTGAACACAGTCACGTTCTGGCAACTCCTGCGACGCCGCTGGAACCAACCGTATTGGCCTCTGCCTTTCCATTGGACCATTTCAGCGACGTGGAGAGGGGGGATTTGCTGCATGGGTAACAGCCTATCCTCCATACCTTCTTTACCTAGGCTTCATGCACTGGAGAAGACACTCTGTTCCAGAACCACCATTCAGAGCGTGACACCATAGTCTTCCGAGACTGAAGGATGCCAACAACCTAGATTGGGCTAAATGTTCACTTAACAACCTAGGGCATAATCCTAACCCCTTTTGTCAGCCTTTTCCAGCAGTGACCTAAGGGCAATGCAGCTCTGAGGTAAGGGAGCAAACATTCCCTTACTTTGAGGAGGCCTCAGTGAGTGACACCCAACTGCAGGATGCAGCACATGTCCCATGGGCGCCACTATGCCGGTGTTGGAAAGCACTGACAAGGGGTTAGGATTGCACCCTTAATCACATAACAACGGGGATTGGAGAACGTATTCCCGTCATTTGTATTTGTGTTAGTAAGAATATTTTTATAAAGCTTTTCAATTAAAAAAAGTTCATAAGTGGTTTACAAAGAAAATCAGTACAATGTGGCAGTGAGAAATCTCAGCAAAAGGAGTTACTTTTGCCAACTCCATCTTCCTGCCTAGAATGGCTAGCCCTGAAATCAGGAGTGTCCCACGGACCACATGTGGCTCCCAAAAGCAATTTATCCGGCTCCTGTTATAATTGGGCTCTCCTGACTTGATAGTTAGGTTCTGTCATCGTTTGAAAATATGAACAGGATTTGTTCATATTTTCTGTTCTGTCGTTTGCAGCTAATGAGTTTCTTAATGAGAACAGAGTGCATATTTCTGGCCGTTATCGGCTTAATGATGTCACTTCTGGCCCTCATCAGGCAACACGAATGCTTCAGCCCCCTGTACGAAATGAGTTTGACATTCCTGCTATATATATTCTTTAGCAATATTTAATTCCTTTCCCTTTGTGTCTGGAGAGAAATTCAAAACCAAGTCATCCTTCAACCCCCCCACCCCTCCCCCCAGTCTCCGAATTTAAAGAGTTTGGGAAGGAACCCAAAGCCAGGGTTTGTAACAATTCTTTAATCTCACCCTTAACTTCATGAAACCAAAAGGCCCAATCCTATCCCAACTTTCCAGCACCAATGTAGCTGCAATGCACCCCAGAAATAAGGGAGCAGATATCTCCTACCCTGAGGAGGTCTCTGTGACTGCCCTCCCACTGCAGGGTGTAGCACACTCCCTACTGGAATCACTGGAAAGTTGGAGAGGATTTGGCCCAAAGTGTCAGTAAAACAGACAGCAGTGCCCTGTTGAAAGCCAATAGTAAAACAACTGTTGTCATTGTATAGAGACACTTAGGAATACAAATGCTTGGCCAAAGAAAAATAATCAAAATACAGGTATGATGACCTAATTATCCACAGATATTTCACCTGTGGTTTTATCTCAACCTCTCTCTCTCTCCAGGGTCTTAGAAGAACTTAGTTTCAGTTCACACCAAGGCAAGTGACCCCTCCCTCCCCCCTTGCAAAAGAATGCAAAACGAATATCACCTCCTCTGCATTATTTTTGCATTCTGTCTTGAGCTCCAGGGGGAAGGGAGGGTAACTTGCCTTGGAGTGAACTGAAACTAAACTGTGGATGGATGGATTGATTGCCTGCCTGCTACCACTCTTCAAAATACAGTGGTAAGCTAGGCTATTTTTAAACAGCTGGCTAAAGAGACATTGTTTTTTAAAAGATTGATTTCATTGAACACAATTTTTAGCATCTGCAGGGGTTCTAGGAACGGAACCCCCGCAGACGTCGAGACACAACCTGTAAGTGCCAGTTCAGCATCTGTTGGGGAGAGAATCCTGCAACCTGGGGTCTGTTATAGCCCAACTGGGGAGGGCTGGGGCCATCTGGAAAGGAACCTTTCAAGGTGATCTTAACAGCTGGAAGAACTCGCATGGAATCTGGTGTTCCTCAGGAATTGTATGAAAGAACAAAGGACCTTTAACTATTCAAGCTGAATCTCATTGGTCTGGAATGAAAGTTTTTTATCTTCTACCTAGAGTGACAATACTACTTACTAAAAAAATAAGTCAAAGCACTGATGGAGGTAGGGGCCATATCTCTGATGCTAGCAGGCTTTTTTTGCATGTTACAGTGGACTCTTGGTATCGGGGGGGGGGGGAATCAGTTCCATGACCCCCCTGCAGATACCATGTTGGCAGCCTTCAGTCTCGAAAGACTGGTATCATGCTCTGAAAGGTGGTTCTGGAACAGCGTCTAGTGTGGCTGAAAAGGCCAATTCGGGAGTGACAATTAGGGCACTTTCCTTGCACGAGTTCTCCATAGAGGAGATCCTTTGGGATTCGGCCATCATCCATTCTCACGACATGACCAAGCCAACGCAGGCATCTCTGTTTCAGCAGTGCATACATGCTAGGGATTCCAGCTCATTCCAGGACTGTGTTGTTTGGAACTTTGTCCTGCCAGGTGATGCCGAGGATGCATCGGAGGCAGCGCATGTGGAAAGTGTTCAGTTTCCTCTCCTGTAGTGAGCGAAGAGTCCATGACTCACTGCAGTACAGAAGTGTACTCCTTCTGTACAGGAGTACACTACAGGAGTACAGAAGTGTACTCAGGACGCAAGCCCCTGGACGCATACCAAAATCTATGAATAATGAAATCTGCAGGGGGCCAGGGTCATAGCGCTCCAGGAACTCACCTGGAGGCCACACTGAGCCCTCTGGAGGTTGCACCGGCGTCTCAGTGTCTTCAGAAGGCCTCCAAGTTGTGGCCAGAAGTTACTTCCAGGTCTCACCCACAACTTCCAATCATGTCCGGAAGATGTTCCGAAGCCAGGAAGGTCCATGGTGAGTTGTGGGCCTTCCCAGCCTCAGAACATCTCCCAGATGCAACTGGAAATCGCGGGTGCAAACTGGGTGGCTTCTGGTTGCATCTAGAAGGACTTTGAGGGCAGGGAATTCCCATGGACAACTCCATGGGCCTTCTGCATCCTCCGTTCATGAAGGTGGTCAAAAGACACTTCTGGTCATGTCTGGGAGGCACTCTGAGCCAGGGCTCAACACCCACAGATGCTCAACTCTGTGGTCGCTGAGTCCACGAATAAGAAGGGCCCACTGCACAAGGTTTTAGTTCAATCTGCTGTTCCTGTTGTCCATGAATACAAAAATAGTATACAGGAGTCTCATTATTCGCAAGAGTTCCTTTCCAAGAACTCACATGGATGGCAAAAAATGCACTACAGCAAATCAATTTAAAGTTTTTTTGCTCTGGTGATTTAAAAACAGCCTTGATGAGCTTTGTAATGCACACAGAGGTAGTCAGTGTCTCCCCAGGCACTTAGGCTTCACTAAGTGAAGGGGAATCCCTCCCTTCACCAGGAGCCCCAGCAAGGGGAAAAGAATGGAGAAGGTGATAATCTCTGTCATTTAGCCTTCTTTCATGTGCTCAGGGGGAAGGGAGAAGTCTGCAGAGAGAATGATTGATGGATTGTCAGCGGCTGCCCTCTTTGGCATTATTAAACTATTTAATTTAAAGGGCCCTTCTCATGAGCTTTGAGATAGAAAAATCTGTGGATGCTTAGGTTATACCTGTAATCACTTGTATGACTGTCTTTCTGCGACAGTAAAAAGCAGTTTTTTTAACTGTAATTTTAAAGGGGTGCATTTTCCCCTTCTTCAGGGATCAGCACATTCCTTCTCATTTGCAGGGGCCATTCATGTTGAGTCAAATCCATGTATAAAAAATCAGTGTATAATAATAATAATAATAATAATTAATAATAATAATAATAAACTTTATTTTTATCCCGCCCTTCTCCCTAAAGGGACCCAGGGCGGCTTACAACATATTAAAAACAGATTAAAACATAATTTAACAAACAGATAAAAACATATTAAAAACACATTAACAGAAACCATAAAAACAGTAGTCAGATAAAAGTCAGAATAAAACAGAGCATAAAACAGCAGTTCATAGAGGAATCAGGCCTGTAAAAAAAACAACTAAAAGATGTATAAAAGATGTTAAAAAGGCCATGAAGTCAGAAGGCTTGTTTTAAACAAGGCTGGACCTGTATTAGGTTTTATATTTAATTCTTTGGGGGTTTGAGACCTGAATGTCTTCCCTTCCCTCCCATTATGGTCTGTCTTTATCCAGGTGAACTATTCAGGCACTGGTCAGACCTCCCTTCAACAAGGGGGCTACATTTGTGCCTTAGAGATAGCCTAGCAGTTCAGGGTGGACAATTTGGATAGCAGTGGAGTTGCTTGTGAGCCTGAGAAGGAAGGCAAGGTGAGTCTGTAGCTTGGTGGTACCACCCACGAAGAACCTGCATGCAGAAGGTACCAGGTACAAACCAGGACAGCATCTCCAGAGAGGGGGGAAAATACCTGCTTGAAACCCTGGAGAGTCACTGCCAGCCATAGTCAACAGTGCTGAGCCTGACCCAGAAGGCAAATCTCTGTGCTTCTGAATAAGAACTGGTCTGATCATTCCAGCTCATATATTTCTTTCTGTCCAGCCCAGTCCCAAACTTTGTATGTGAAAGAAACCTGATATAGCTATTTGTTAAACTGGAAGGAGGAGGCAGACACAGGTAGATGAAAATGTGGGTGGGGCAGATAAGGGTGGAGGGTCTTGTCCCCAAATCAGCAGTTGGCTTCTCTTTTTACTCTAAGAGAGATAGGTGGGAAAGGCTGATGTCTAGGAGGGTGGGGACTTTCTGATTAGATAAGAATTCTCCTGCCAGGAAGGCTCTGCTCAGAGGCCACAGTCTGCCTCCTGACCAGGTGCCCCATGCAGAGGCTACTCCAAGCACATAAAGGCTCTGCTGGCAATGGAAGACACCCTTGCCACAGAATTTGAGCCAACACCACCAGTCCCATTGGATGGCAGCTGGCACTACCAGTTCAGAATCCTCTTGCTGGGAGATTCCATGGTGGGCAAGACCTCCCTTTTAAGGCGCTACATGGAGCACCGCTTCAGCCCCTCCCCGTGCCCCACCGTGGGTGTGGAGTTCTACAGCAGGGTGATGGAGTTGCCCCCTGGCATCAAGGTGAAACTGCAGCTCTGGGACACTGCCGGCCAGGAGAGGTTCAGGTGAGAAGGAAGCCCAAGGCCAAAAATACAGGTGTTTCACGAAAGTGTCAGTGTTCTTTTTTGCTTTTGTAAGTTCCCTTTTAAGGGGTTTAACTTCACCCCATTCTTGCTGCTCTAGCCTGAGTAGGGAGGGATGGAAATACACCACCTGAACTGAAATGTTGCTTGTGTCTGAGCCAGACTGGGAATTCCCAAATTTGAATTCACAGTTATGTGTGGATGGACCTTGCTGGTCAATTTGGGCCAGTTAATCTCTTTTAGCCTAATCTAACTCACAGGTTTGTTGTGAGGATACAATGAATGGGGGAATGGAGAATCATAAGTGCTGCCCCTGAACCACTTGGAGGACATATGGGATAGACGTGTAATAAACTAAATGCAGTTGTCCACATAGCCAAATCTGCTTAGGGTCTTAAGGGCTGTCTTTCTAGATCCCCACACTGGCCACCCAAATATTTATGGGAAGCCCACTGCTGTTGCTATCTGGTTGTGTACTGTGTCTGTTTCCATCTACCCTGCTGGGCAATTTTGGAGAGGATTAGAATACAGGACCCTTTGAAACCCTGACCAAGGCCATATTCATGAGCCAGGCAGCTGAAGTGACATCAGAAGCAAGGATTTCCTAGCTCACAGCTTATTCTCTTAACCACTATACCATGTTGGTGCCACCTTCATCTCTGTATCATCACTGCTTGTTCCATCCACATACCTTCAGCCAAGTCAATGATGCTCAAGAATGCAATTTCTTCTCATGTCCCCATTTACTCAACCTCTAGTATTCTACTGTTTAAAAAAAAATTCTTCCCTCTTATGGGTTCATCTTCTCCCTCTTTTCCTCCAAGTAGGTTGGGATGCAATATGGGGGTTATCTCCTTTTTTGAATCCTCACAATACCCCTATAAGGTAGGATAAGAAAGAGACTAACTGGATTCCAAGGCCACCAGAGAATTTCGTGACTGAGCAGGGATTTTGTGGGTCCAAGACTTGCACAGTGGCTCTGGTCCAGCTGTGTAGTCCTTGGAAACCAGTTGCTACACTGTTGATGTCAGGACTGAGGAAGGGGTTAATCGGGAATCAGGGTCCAAGCAAAATGAGGGAGGAAGTTGCACAGTGTTCTTGGCACAAGATCAGTTTCTTATCTGTATTCTGAATAAGACTGTCCTGGCCAGGGGATCAAGACCCCTTCATAGGCACATTTTTCCTCTGAGATCACAAGGGCATGCAAAAAAAAAAAAAAAAAAAAAAAATGCAGCCCCTGAGGCCATATGATGTGGAAGAGCCCAGCAGAACTGTGGAATGTGTAGATGTGACCTTGCTAATCTAATTATGGAACCAGCTCCACTAATTCCTTCTGAGCAAACAATGGCCCTCTTATCTATTCCTTTTCAGGGACAGTTTATGTCACATGCTGTGTTTAGGATGGCAGGGAGGGGGGGTCAAATATTTTTAAAATGCAAAATGCAGTTTAAATGTGCTCATGATTGCCAATTTTATGGCAAACTACAAACCCAAGAAGAAGCCACATATATTTCCTGCTTTGAAAAGTCATTCATGGTGTTTAATAATGTTGGTGGTATTTATTATCCAGATATTCCTGGAACAAAAGAGATAGGAGAGTGACTTCTGAGTCCCATATACGGCCTGTCATGCATCACTTTAGGTCAAAGAGAATCTTACCTTGGCTGAATACAAACTTTCAAGCAGAGTTGTCAATATTGTACTGGTCAGGGTAGATGCCGCATTAAAAACCTGAGTTAGCGTCCAATGAAGTTACAAGACTGCCAGTCCTTGAAAACAAGGTTCAAATCCAGGTTCAGATCCCCTGCTCAGCCTGGAAGCTTCCTGGATGACTTTGGGCCAGTCATGGTCAGCCTCACCTACCTCACAGGGTTGTTGTGAGGACAACAGGAAGGGGGGAACCATGTACACCACACTGAGCTCCTTGGAGGAAGGAAAACACTGTTAAAGTAGAGGGGATTGCAAGTGGGGAAGGGGAATATAATTGATTTTATTGACCTTTTATACTTTTAAGGGAGGGAGAAACTGTATCTTGTATTTACAGCAAATCCTCTTTTTCTTTCCTCTCACCCTTAAGGGTGAGCTGCTGCAGCCCTCAAGGGAATGAAATGGTTGCGTTTAATCTTTAACAGAGAGAGCTTTTGGCTTGAGTAACAGGGTCCGGTGATTAGTACCAAACCTAAAGGTTGCAGAGACATAAGCAAGAATCAAATGACTGGATGTACCCAATGACTCCCAAGTGACTCAGTGGTGTGCATAGCAATCTCAAACATTCCTAGCAGCCCGGGAATGGCTCAAGACCTCAGGAATGGGGCCAGATGCTATCCCCCCTTGTCTGGCAACTTACCACACCATTCCTTAATTGGCATCTGGCTAGCAATCTGCATTGCTCCCACTGTCTAGATCTGAAAGAGAGAGAGAGGAACGGGTTATCGAAGTGGCTCTAAAACATATTAGCATTGGAAGCCACCTAAAGAAAAAAGTTTCACTTGATTAGAACCTCTTGTGGTTATAATGGTGATTGGAGAGCAGTGTCTTTTCGAGTTGTGAAAACAAACGCTCTAGGTGACTGGGAAAGTGCCCTTGTTAGGACTTGTTTTCAACTCTAGTCACCGGGGGGGGGGGGTGGACTTGAGTCAAGCCGTGCTGAATTTACCCGTCCCTATTGATCAGGACCAACTAAAATATCACAAAGTAGCCAGCAAGGTTCAGGTTTTCCAGTTGAGCAATGATAAGGGCAGTAAGGAAAGTACTGATCCAGGTGGCCTGGCCAAAGATTTGCTAGCCTCATTTTTCCATTTCTGCCACTCCTCCTGTTGCTCCCTGGGTTTGAAAGGAGGGGAATGGAGCAGAAGAGGAAATGTGGAAGAGAGGAGAGTGGTGGGTTAGCCCCTAGTGTAGCAGTTCCCAAACTGTGGGTCTGTGGCTCACCAGTGAGTCATGAACCAATTTTTGGTAGGTTCCGAAACTGACTAGGTGGATTAGGTAATGTGCATCAAGGGTTAAACAACCTGCTACTCCCCATCCCTGCTAATCAAGGAGTTACCCTTGAATTTTGAGTTGTATTGCATAGTTCTCTCTGTTGATGGTTAAAAGGTTTATCCAATAATGAGCATCTACTTTCCTAGAGAGATTCAGCAGAAGCATATAAGTTTTAGAACATTGTTTTCACACCTCATCAGTCTGGTGCATTGGAAACAATGTGCTTCCGAACAATATCCTGGACGTTGGCAGTGGGGGTTGGTGTATTGTATGGCATACAAATGGTGAGTGACTTGGAATCCCTGATCTCTTGGAAAACATTTCAATGAATTTGGTGTTCTTTTGTTCTTAGGTGCATCACCAGGTCTTTCTACCGGAATGCGGTGGGTGTGTTTTTGGTCTTTGACATGACCAATCGGAGGTCCTTTGAGAACATCTTTGAGTGGTACAATGAAGTGTCCAATGCCCAGGTGGTGGAGAAACTAATCTTCCTCCTGATTGGCCACAAAAGTGACCTTAGATCATATAACAGAGTCACTACCGAGGAAGCTGAAGGGCTGGCTATTTCCCTGGGCGCTCACTTCATAGAAACCTCTGCAATGGAGAACCGCAATGTGGATTTGGCTTTCGAAATGATGGCCAGTGCTATCTATGATGCACTGAGAAACAAGGAGATCAGCCTGGAGGAAGGATGGGAGGGAGTGAAGGTGATTCATAAAAAGACGGCCATCAAACCCCAGCAGAAGAAGCAGCTTCCAGAAGAAAAATGCCAGTGTTGATCAAGTTGGATCAGGCTGGACTGGTGGGGAGTGGGTGTTGGGCAGACTTTTTGGAGGAAAAACAGTAGACAGTGCCAAGTCCCTGAAAGACCAGCTTCGGAGATTCCATCAGCTTGTTTGACCCTCACAATGTTATACACCATAGAAACTCACCTATGTTGGCATCCTTCAGTCTCGGAAGACTATGGTATCGCGCTCTGAATAGTGTTCTAGAACAGAGTGTCCTCTCCAGTGCGCAAAGCCTGGGTAAGATAGATATGGAGGATAGACTGTTACCCATGCAGCAAATCCCCCCTCTCCACATCGCTGAAATAGTCCAATGGAAAGGCAGAAGCCAATACGGTTGGTTCCAGCGACGTCGCAGGAGTTGCCAGAACGTGACTGTGTTCAGCCATGAACTGTCTCAGGGACTCTGGCTCCAGATTTTGCCTTGAGGTTGACTCCTGAAGCCTTTTCCATAACTGGATGTAGCCACAAGGCAGTGGAGGTTTGGGATCAGAGTTTTCCTTCTCTCAGATGAGCTGCCTTCCCAGGCTGAGGAGTCCCATCTCCCAGGTGGCTGTTTAGTTGGTGGCTGTTTAGTCACCTCTTAGGACAAGTACAGCCAAACTGAGGGCCTATTCTTATCCCCAGCCCTCAGGGGATAGAAACTCAGCCTATAGGGTGAGAAATATGTGGCAATAGTTCAAGCTTATCTCCTTGCCTTTTCTTTGAGGTCACTCAGGGTCTGGCAAGTCTGACCAAGAGGACAATTATCAGAGATAATGAGAGGGCGATTTGTCTCCAAGGCAATGAGGCTAGAAGCTGCAGCCAAAGTCAACCTTTTATTCTTCTCCTGCAAAGAAAACATATGCCAGAGCTGAAAGCTTCCACTGAAATCAAGCAAGCCTTGTTCTCTTTAACCTGGTTCCATGATGCAAATGTTTGGCAGACATCGGTTTTTTGTGTTTTTTTTTTTAAACATCAGGATGTGATCTTGTTTCCATCTGAAACAAAGTCCCAGGCTACAATTTAGGGCACCATTACTTATGTATAACACCCATGGGAAGCAATTCTGAGTAAATAGGGTTGAAATAGGCTGGACTAGCTCACAGTCATTCTTTGCTGCTTGTCTCTCCACTGTGAATTGAACTGCACATTCCCAGTTATGCATTATATGTTGTATTTTATATCTAGAGCCTCTGGCTTAACACACCAGGCACCTTAAGGAAGGATTTGATTAATGGTTCTACTGGTATATTGTTTACAATGCACTTAATCTGATAGTATTTACACAAAGGTTGTGAAGACCAGAATTTAAAAAGTGAATGAATAAAAATGCATCTTAGGATTTTTTACTATATTTTTAATAAATTAGAGACTGTACAGTTCTTAGGTGACAATTACTGGTAGGTTATTTTTCAGGATCTGGCCTTGGGTAAAATCAGACAAAATTATAGTCAGACACCCCCCTAAGTTTAAACTCCTCCCCCCAATTTATCCAAGGGTCATAGAAAATTCCATGACTTTTGGCTCAAAACCTGCCCTAGACTTACCTGTAAGATCAACTTATGCTCTGGTATCTATTGGTTGGTCTGTGGAACTCCTTGCCACAGGATGTGGTGACGGCATCTGGCCTGGACGCCTTTAAAAGGGGATTGGACAAGTTTCTGGAGGAAAAATCCATTACGGGGTACAAGCCATGATGTGTATGTGCAACCTCCTGATTTTGGAAATGGGTTATGTCGGAATGCCAGATGCAAGGGAGGGCACCAGGATGAGGTCTCTTGTTATCTGGTGTGCTCCCTGGGGCATTTGGTGGGCCGCTGTGAGATACAGGAAGCTGGACTAGATGGGCCTCTGGCCTGATCCAGTGGGGCTGTTCTTATGTTCTTATTCAAAGTCACAGTACAGAATGGGTGATATCCCAGATATGACATATATCAAAAGATACACTTTACCAGCAAAGTAGCAAAGTAAATATTTATTTACTCAGCGTGTAGTTGGTCTGTGGAACTCCTTGCCACAGTATGTGGTGATGGCATCTGGCCTGGATGCCTTTAAAAGGGGTTTGGACAAGTTTCTGGAGGAAAAATCCATTATGGGTTACAAGCCATGATGTGTATGTGCAACCTCCTGATTTTAGAAATGGGCTATGTCAGAAGGTCAGATGCAAGGGAGGGCACCAGGATGAGGTCTCTTGTTATCTGGTGTGCTCCCTGGGGCATTTGGTGGGCCGCTGTGAGATACAGGAAGCTGGACTAGATGGGCCTGTGGCCTGATCCAGTGGGGCTGTTCTTATGTTCTTAACTACAATTCCCAGAATGCCTTGCAGGTCTCTTGTTATCTGGTGTGCTCCCTGGGGCATTTGGTGGGCCGCTGTGAGATACAGGAAGCTGGACTAGATGGGCCTATGGCCTGATCCAGTGGGGCTGATCTTATGTTCTTATGGTACTTCTGCTGGCTTATCACATCTGCTGTATGAGAGTGAAAATATGAAACTGGTTACTGTGTAGGGCCCAGAGATGGGCAGACATGGGATACAATGAGGGATACAATGTGGGCTACTATACAAAATAGTATAAGCCAGTGATTCCCAAACTGGGTTAGGACCCACTGGTGGGCCACGACCTGATTTTTGGTGGGTAGCCAAATGGTGATGGAAAGATTATAGCTAATTGCCTCAAGTTCTGAGGCTATTCAAAAATGAGATACTGTAGCTGCTAATTACCCTGCAAAGAGCTCAGCTCCTGCAGTTTGCTAGATAGCTGCTAACTGCCCTGCAAGGAGCTGAGTTCCTGCAGTTTGCAAGCTTGTGTAAATATAGAGAAGTAAAGTCTGAGGGTCTTTTTCTGGTCATTATTACTTATAAATAAAAAAAATATTATTTCATTTTAGATCTCCTTTATTTAAAGTCTTGTAGAGCTAGGTCCTGATAGAGTGTCATTTAAAAAAAAAAGGGGGGGTCCTGGTGCTAAAAAGTTTGGGAACCACTGTTATAAGTGATACCAGAGTAGAGGAGATCCTGAGGAAGGATGTGCCATCTTTTACTCCCCTTACTTATGTGGTGGAAACACGCAACATCCCTTGAGGAGACAGGGTGTGATGTCAACAGTGGCCCCTTGCTCTGACAGGTATGGGAAGCAAGGGGTTAACACCAAGGCCTTAGATTGCAGTGAGTGTGCTGCACTGCTGCAGCCACTTAGAGGCAACAAGGCCCCAAGGAATATAAGCAGCACCTGGAGGAGGAGGGAGAGTTTTGTGGGTAGCAGAAGGAGGAAAGGTTGGAGGAAGTAGAGAGAGAGGACTAGTTGACTGGCATACTGACTAATGGTCTTGGGTACTAATGGACTGGCTGGTGTACTACTGGACCTGCTGACTGATCAATGAACTAATTGACTGGTTGACTGACAGATGGGCTACTCAGAATGGACTACTGAGGATTGGAACAGGGACAGCTGGAGACTGCTGTGTGGTGGAGAGCTGAGGAGGTGCTGCTATACCCAGAAGAAATGTTGCTTTGAGAACCGAAAATGGGGACCCTGAAGCCCCACAGGCAAGCTACCTACTGGTTACTGTCCCATTAGCTGAGGATCGATAGTAGTTTTGTATGCCGATAGAGCAAGTCGGGTTTGAGGCTAGGGAACTAATTAACTTAAAGTGGGCAGAAGTTCTCTAGGTAAAGCTTGGAACGAGAATTTGGCAAAACAGGCCCACAGTTGGGGAACCCGTGCAGTAGAATGATATGTGGCTAATTGAGCAAGACAAGAGATGTGTTTGCACAACCATTTCACTTTTAATGGCCTGAGTCAATGATTGTGTGTGTGTACTCACAATGCATTGTCCTTTTTTAAGGTTAAAAAAGTTACAAACTAATTCCCTTTTGTATTCTTTAATTAAACACAAGACTAAGAGCCCAATCCTATGTATGTCTACTCAGAAGTTATTCCCATATAGATGATGGAGCTTACACCCAGGTAAGTACAGATAGGATTGCAACCTAAGACTGCCTCCATTTATTTATTTCTGGTAAAATTAATCTGGAAATTACTAGTGTGGAGTAGATTTGCAAAGTAAATGCAAAGGATAAACAGAATAAATGTATTCCTGGCAGAATGGGTGGGCTGTCTCATATGGGCTGTCTCATATGGAAGAAGGCTGGTACTCCAGCCTGTCTCCCTTGCATGCTTCCTCTTCTGCCCTGTCTCCCTCTTTGTTTCCAAATCCAGAGAGCAGACGGAGGAGGAACAACACAGGAGGCAAGCATATGGATAGAAGGTAGGTACCTCCTGCTATCTGCTGCCTGCTGCCACTGCCTCAGTTGGCTTTACAGCTGGGCCGGCCCTGCTTGGAAAGCTGACCTTGGCTGAGTCATACTGCACTCTTGGCTGAGTTCCATAAAGTTTCTATACCATGACAGAGGCTGCGCTGTTCAGGTCGGGATAAACAAGCTTGAAATTCCTGCTCTGTTCCGCTTTATTGACATTTTAAATCAATGCTCTCGTTTCTCCATAGAGTCCTGAATCACTTGCTCTCCCACAGTTCACAAACATGCTGGCCCATGCCTGGAATGGGAGAAATGTCTTTTTAAAAGTGCCTTGCTTCAAGCCAGAAACTAGTTGAAATAGTGTTGTTTTTTTTCTCCAGGCACGGAGATCATTGTAGGGACCATAAAACCCACATGTTGAGCCAGTGGTATAGCTAAGGGAGTGCAGGGGGTAGCAATTGCACCAGGCAACAAGTTTTTTTTTTTTGGGGGGGGGGGGGGGGTTAACAACCTGATAGTAGTAGCCAAAATTGTGAAAATCTTGGTGTTTTTGAATAATACCATCAAGTTATATAGCACTTAATGTGAAATTTAATGCAGAATGCAAGGAAACTGTCAAAGTATCTTTATTCTTTCAAAAGTTAGAGCCAAATAAACATAAAATAAAAACACAACTGCATTATGTAACAAACTGGATTTTCTTAACTCAAAACGGACCCATGAGACTGATTGTTCTGAGAGCCAATTAGGTGTTAGGAGACAGCAGGGAGTCAATAAGGTGTGAATATGAGTCAGCTCTCATTTCCATGTATCATAATACATTTACCCCTGATAACTGGACAATGAGGTGCTTTTTCAAGTGGCGCTCTTCTTATATTTAACAGGGATGAGAAAAGCCATCCATCTTACTCCAGCACAGTGTGTCTAACCAATACGGGGCACACTTTTTATTTCTTTATTTAATTAAGTTTGATTCATCGTAGAGGGGGGCTACAAAATCTTTGCCGCCGGGTAGCAGATGCCTTAGCTACACCACTTCGTAGAGTTTTTATTTAATGTAACTCTCTTCCTTGAGAACAAGGGAAAGATGGTGTAAAGCACACTCAGCATAGCAGGGGGGGACACACACCAGAACTGATTCAAGACCCTTTCTCTAAACTAAATAATGAGCGGTAGAGTAGCTGGAGGGGTGGCAAACTGGTAAGTACTGCAGGCACTGTGTCATGTAAGTGCCCCCCCCACATCAGAGCTATTCTGGGCAACAATGGCAATGTGCAGGAGATGCCATTTACTTTGGCGACCACCTGCACATACCTGTTGCTTCCTGGAACAGGAAGATATAGTATAGCCTCGCTGCAGCTGGATTCCAAGACTGATCTCAGAAGCTAAGCAGGGTCAGGCCTGGTTAGTACTGGGATGGGAGACCACCTGGGAATAGCTGGTGCCGTAGGCTTATACCATAGTCTTTTGAGACTGAAGGTTGCCAACCATCCATGATATGGAGATATGGTATAACCTCATTAGTGAATGGTTCAAGCAGCTTCCTCATGAGGAAGCCTACACCTTGGCTCCCTCATGAGGAAGCTGCTTGAACCATTCACTGATGAAGCTATATCTCCAAAACTAGACCTGATAGGGCAAAACGGATGCCGTTTTTGGAATCGGTACCGCAAATTCATATCAAACCATCATAAAGTTTGGGAAAAACTTTTCTGACCCTCAGTTTTGTATGCCTGTGTAATGTATTGGTTACACTGCAATCACTTGCCTCTTACTGGTGTAATAGGTGAGGGATGCCAGGCAGAACAACAGACATTGTCTGGCAACATTTGGTAAGCATTCGTCTTTGTCATCAAGTGTAGTGCATCCAAGAGTGCCTTATGTTTGAGTGTGTGTGTTTGCATGGATGCCTGCCAGAGGCCAGATGGGTTTAGGGAAGGATGGTAGCTCAGTGGTAACTTATAAAAGTCTCCGGTCCAATCCAGCATCCCCAGAAGGACTGGGAAAAACCCTTGTCTGATAACTGGATAGCCCCTGCCAATCAGAGCAGACTGTTGCATGAACCTATGTTCTGATTCAGGAGGAGGAAGTTGCAAATATTAATCCATTTCTCATTCAGAGATTCAATGTCTGGACATGGTGAAAAGGGGGGGGCTGAATCCTGAGGAATGTCACTAGCAACGGGGAAACAGCACATTAACATCTCTTCAAAAAGCAGAAAGAACATAAGAACAGCCCCACTGGATCAGGCCATAGGCCCATCTAGTCCAGCTTCCTGTATCTCACAGCAGCCCACCAAATGCCCCACGGAGCACACCAGATAACAAGAAGACCTGCAAGGCCTCCTGGGAATTGTAGTTAAGAACATAAGAACAGCCCCACTGGATCAGGCCATAGGCCCATCTAGTCCAGCTTCCTGTATCTCATAGTGACCCTGCCAAATGCTGCAGGGAGCACACCTGATAATAAGGGACCTGCATCCTGGTGCCCTCCCTTGCATCTGACATAGCCCATTTCTAAAATCAGAAGGTTGCACATACACATCATGGCTTGTACCCCGTAATGGATTTTTCCTCCAGAAACTTGTCCAATCCCCTTTTAAAGGCTTCCAGGCCAGATGCCGTCATCACATCCTGTGGCAAGGAGTTCACAGACCAACTACACGCCTGAGTAAAGAAATATTTTCTTTTGTCTGTTCTAACTCTCCCAACACTCAATTTTAGTGGATGTCCCCTGGTTCTGGTGTTATGTGAGAGTGTAAAGAGCATCTCCCTATCCACTCTGTCCATCCCCTGCATAATTTTGTATGTCTCAATCATGTCCCCCCTCCGGCATCTCTTTTCTAGGCTGAAGAGGCCCAAATGCTGTAGTCTTTCCTCATAAGGAAGGTGCCCTAGCCCAGCAATAATCTTAGTTGCCCTCTTTTGCACTTTTTCCATTTCCACTATATCCTTTTTGAGATGTGGCGACCAGAACTGGACACAATACTCCAGGTGTGGCCTTACCATCGATTTGTACAACGGCATTATATTAGCTGTTTTGTTCTCAATACCTTTCCTAATGATCCCAAGCATAGAATTGGCCTTCTTCAATGCCTCCGTACATTGGATCGACACTTTCATCGACCTGTCCAACACCACCCAAAGATCTCACTCCTGATCTGTCACAGGACAGCTCAGAACCCATTAGCCTATATGTGAAGTTTTGATTTTTTTGCCCCAATGTGCATGACTTTACACTTACTTACATTGAAACACATCTGCCATTTTGCTGCCCATTCTGCCAGTCTGGAGAGATCCTTCTGGAGCTCCTCACAATCACTTCTGATCTTCACCACTCGAAAGAGTTTGGTGTCGTCTGCAAACTTAGCCACCTCACTGCTCAACCCTGTCTCCAGGTCATTTATGAAGAGGTTGAAGAGCACCAGTCCCAGGACAGATCCTTGGGGCACACTGCTTTTCACCTCTCTCCATTGTGAAAGTTGCCCATTGACACCCACTCTCTGTTTCCTGGTCTTCAACCAGGTCTCAGTCCAGGAGAGGACCTGCCCTCTAATTCCCTGACTGTGACTGTGGAGTTTTTTCAGTAGCCTTTGGTGAGGGACTGTGTTGAACACCTTCTGAAAGTCCAGATATATAATGTCCATGGGTTCTCCTGCATCCATATGCCTGTTGACCTTTTCAAAGAATTCTATAAGGTTTGTGAGGCTAGACTTACCCTTACAGAAGCCATGCTGATTCTCCCTCAGCAAGGCTTGTTCGTCTATGTGTTTTGAGATTCTATCTTTGATGAGGCATTCTGCCCGAGGTCTTCTGCCGTGAAGACAGATGTGAAGAACTCATTTAATTTCTCTGCCATCTCTAAGTCTCCTTTTATTTCCCCTTTCCCTCCCTCACCATCCAGAGGGCCAACCGCTTCTCTGGCGGGTTGCCTGCTTCTAACATATTTGAAGAAGCTTTTATTATTTCCCTTAATGCTGCTGACCATGTGTTCCTCATAGTCTCTCTTGGCCTCCCTCTCATCCACGCATTGAGACCCCTGATCTCCGCCTGCTTAGCTGGCCCTGCGCGTGGAACAGGTAGCACTTCAGAGAACGCTACCTTTAAGGTCCTGGCTTTCAGCTTCCTACCTAATAGCCTAAATTTGGCCTTCAGGAACTCCCGGCTACACTGGCCCACGTCATTGGTGCCGACATGCACCACAACCGCTACCTCCTCCCCATCACTATCTACCAGCCTGTCTAGACAAGAAGTGATGTGTGATTGGATGGATGTGTGATTGGATGGAAGAAGGACGGTGATTCACCAGAGATGGGGAGGAGAAAAATGAGACTAATAGTGCAATCCTATGTATGTTTTCTCAGAAGTAAGTCCCATTCTGTTCAATGAGGTTTGCTCTCAGGTAAATGCATATAGGATTGTGGCCTGATCCTCTTGAATGGAAATATTGGGAGTGTATGCAGGAAGTCACCTGGTAGTTCTCAGCATAAGGCTTGGATCTGTGTTCCCCAGAAACAAACACATGCGCACACAGAGGGAGTAATTGTTCTAAAGAGATGGGCATTAGCTTCATTAGTTCTCTCAAGGTCTAGCTTGTTCCCCTGCCATGCCAATTCTGAAAATGTAATTTGGCCACAGAAAGGAGAACTGGGGCTGCCGATGGAAGAATGTGGGGGAAAGTGTGTTATCGCGGACCAGCTTCCCCTTCCATAAACACTGCACATTCAGGGTGTGGTGGAATACAGGACTGTGAACATTCAGGCTGGTGAGGCAGCTGCCTGCCCGAACTTGGAATAAAACAAGACTCAGCCCCAGGCTCTAGCTGGAATCAACCTGCCTCCAACTCCAGCAAGTCCCAACCAGCTCCTGAGCTGCATTTCACCTCTGCCACAGCTCAGACGCATTCCCCGCTTCTGTGGTGGAAGAATTTCTAGGGGACAGTCAGTCAACATTTGGTTTTGTTGCAAACTTTTTCAGTCTTTCCCACCCTTTGTTCCCGTCCCTCCTGGTCTCTGAATGGCAGTGGATTCTCTCTGGCACTACCAGTTCCGGATTATCATGCTGGGCGATTCGACCGTGGGCAAATCGTCCCTCTTGAAGCGCTATGCTGAAGGGGTCTTTCTGGAGTCCATGAACCAAACGGTAGGAGTGGATTTTTACGTTCACTTTGTGGAGATCAAGCCCGACCTGCATGTCAAGCTACAGTTTTGGGACACGGCTGGCCAAGAACGGTTCAGGTAGGTTTGGAACTAAAGGATCTTCTCACAGATACGGGTGGGCAGGTCAACTCTAGGTCCTTTTGAAATCCACTTGCTCTGGATCCTGTTGATCTGAAGGAGTGAGATAACCTGTGGGGTACAGCCTGAACTCCCTGTGCGCTGCTGGATGGTGCTGGGGAGTCAACGTTGGGGTGGTGAATAGGAGGGCTAAGGCCTGATGTGGCTAAGGCTGCCAGGTGTGCTGGGAAGGATGTCGTAGAATCCCACAGCAGGGAAATAACATTTGCCAGACTTGTCCCATCAATGAAGGCAACTGAGATGGTCTTTTAAGGTGACAGGTTGGTCAGGGGGACGCACATCTCTGTCTACGTGCCTGTCTTCACTACTACTCCACTTCCTCCCTCTCTCTGAGTTTGAAGAAATTAAGGTAGAGAAGAAAGAGTTTCCCTTTCTGTTCTGTTCCAGCTACGGCAGTGGTTCTCACACTTTTAGTACCAGGACCCACTTTTTAGAATGAGAATCTGTCAGGACCCACCAGAAGTGATGTCGTGATCGGAAGTGACGTCATTAAGCAGGAAAATTTTTAACAATCCTAGGCTGTAATCCTACCCACACTTACCCAGCAGTAAGCCCCACTGACTATCATTGTTAAAAGCACAGATATAGTAGCCTGTTAAAAGTACAGATCTGTAACATTCCCGAAATGCAGTCCCATACCATGGGACCATCAAGTCTAATATATTAAAAATAAAATATTGAAATGAATGGGGACCCACCTGAAATTGGCTCGCGATCCACCTAGTGGGTCCCGGCACACAGTTTGAGAAGCACTGAGCTAGGGCATTAGGGAATAGAAGAGCTTTGCCTGCTCTATTAGCTTTCTAACAGCAGGTAGATCTTTTTGCATAAAGGAGCATTCAGTCAAAATGCTTGCAGTCTGAGGTTGTTTAGTTCCATTTACCACCTCAGCCTTTTACCATCTTATTCTGCTGCATATATAGGCAAACCCTTGAGAGGACAGGTGAATGTGACATAAAATTAACATATAATTTCTTGGTAGCCTCTGCAGGGTGGTGGTTGCCTTTGGGGCCTGGAAGCTTGAACATCAGCTGAGTCCATCTGCACCTTCTTCACCTACCATAGACCCCTATAAGCTCCCCATCTAATTATGTGTGATTATTTAAATTGTAAGCCATTTTGGAAACCTATCTTGGCAGTTAAAAATGATGATCATGCGGGTTAAGGATGATCATGTTCAATTGGCTGGAGCAGGTGTGATGTGGTTATGTTCTCCAATCCCCATTTTTATGCCATTAGGTTGTTAAGCAAACATTCAGTCCAATCTAGTGCCTTTGTTCCATAAACAGACACTCCCTGCAGGAAACTAGCTGCCTGCACAGGCTAGTGGGAGAGTGATTGCCTCTTCTTTGCATTAAGGGCCTTTTTATTGTGTAAACAGACACTCTGCTGCAGACTGTGGGAGTCCAGACTGCCTCATTAAGACCCTCTTCCTTGTGCTTTGTTCATCATATATCAGGTCCATCCTTAAGTGGAAGGTTGTTAAGTGGTGCATGCCTGTGAACTCATGAACTTGGAACTTTCTCTATGTCACCCAGCTGTTCTGCCACTGACCTAAAGTCTCTTCCCTGAGTTTATGACAGAGGTATGAACCCAAGGACTTCCTGATCTAGCTCTTAACTGGGTTTCCTTATTGATATCTAGATCCGTGACACGGTCCTACTACCGCAACTCAGCTGGAGGAGTGCTGGTGTTTGACCTGACCAACCGAGCATCCTTCGAGAACATCCGAAAGTGGCACCAGGAAGTGATGGAGACAGTGAAGCCATACCACATTGTCTTTGTGCTGATCGGGCACAAGAGTGACCTGGGGGCTGAGCGAAAGGTTGAGCAAAAAGAGGCAGAGAAGCTGGCTTCTTCACTGGAGGCAAAGTACATTGAAACGTCCGCAAAGACCAACCATAAGGTGGAGGAGGCTTTTCAGACATTAACCTCGGCAATCTACGAGGCCCTGAAAAGTGGGAAAATGAACCTCAACAAACAATGGGACGGGGTGAAGAGCAAAGTCCCCTTTGAGGTTCAGCCCACAGTTCAGGAACAGGCAAGGGAAAAAACATGCACATGCTAGCCACCTCCAGTTGCACCTGAGATTCTGTACAGGCCCAACTCAATATAATCACTGCTATGCTGCCCCATTGCAATGAAGGTGGCAGAAGCTCCTTGTAGGCTGCTATATACTTAGAGGGTTCCCTTTTCATTATTGCTAATCTAACATTTGCACAGCGGCAAGACATTCTGTGCTCACAAAGTATGAATCAAAGGCTCTTCTTGGGGTGCAGGAATTCACTGACAATTGCTGGTGTGTGTGTCTTTCAGACCTGTGCATGCCCTGAGCCTATGGAAATACATGTAGTCAGCCTATTGGATCAACCTTCTGATTTTTGCCTCACTCCCTTCTAGCCCACCTTGCAATGGAAGGAGCTGGACCAAAAAAATGCTGAGCTGTTATGACCATGTACAGAAGCATATACCTCGCTTCCCATTATGGAATCTAGTACCTAAGCCCACACCCCCTCCTGGCTTAGCCTACCACCTAAAGAGAGAAGTCACCTGGGTTGATCAATTCCCTTTTGACTTGACAGGTTGGACAACTCAACAACCTGCTGTGTAGGATGCAACTAGATGAGATTTTGGAGACCTAGGATAACTCATCCAAATCATCCCTCTTGTCCTGCCCCACCTGCAATTTTCCTTAAGAAAACAAACATGGAGGAGCTACTCACTGATCTGCCCATCTTGTCTGAGGGTACCCTTATGCCATTGGTGTTGTTAACATCCTACAGGGGCTCTGCTAATAAAGGTCAATACCTTGGTTATTTTATGTGACAGGTTAATGAAAAATGACAAAAAGGTTTTCTAAGCAGCCTCACAGACTGCATCGGGTAGCAAAAAGACTTTCAAAATCATCAGGCTGTTTCAGGCTGGATGGAGTCAAAGCAACCAGCCTCAAAGGCTGGGTGACTGGGCAAGGGGGGAGAGAAGGTGGGAGATCTCAAGAAAACATTGGTGGGTACGATGGAGTCTAGTTTGGTAACAGAGTGGAATGAAGAGGTGCTTTGCTTGCTTCAGTAGCTTAGACTCTGCCTGGTGCAATAAAAAAAAATCTCAGGTTGCAGGAAGTTACCAAAGGGATGTACAAACCATCCCAGCACACACATTGGTGGAGGCCTACAGATCCCTTAATCCAGTGGTGCCCAAGCTTTTTCAACTGGTGAGTCCCTTGACCTACTGGGCCCATTGGCCGTGACTCCCCACAAGGACTACAATCCTATACATTTGATAAGTGGCATGTTTTTTACAAGGATTCCATGACTTCCCTGGCTCCTCCCCCCCCCACCAGGAGTCACTGCTCCCAGTTTGGGAACCATTACCATAATCAATTCTGTCAGTGATGTACATTTTCTTGATATACCATGTGTTTGTGCATGTCTGCCGACCTCTCTCTCTCTCCCCTCAAGTCCCCTCCCACAATAAGCAAAGTCCCATGATTTAGTAGGAGAATGGCCATCCTCTTCCACTTCTAGACCCCCCCCCCCAGGGACAACTGAAATCACTATACAGGACAAAAAAAATTGCCTGGAACCAGGCTGCTCTGATCAAATTGACACAGACAGGGCTGAGACTTGACCAAGATCCTCCCCCAAACAGTGAACAATTCCATTCTATTAATGCTTGAGTGTGTTTTCATATGAAAAATAACTGCAGGAGCAATCCCACCACAGAATTCCCCCACACTGGACTTGAACGTTTGTTTTGGCTTTCAGTTGGCAGATTGTCATGTGAACGTAAGGCGTCTTTGTCCTTACCAACCAAGGATATGGTATGGGTGGAATTCTGGCTGGCCTTCCAGGGGAGCCAAGGGGGAAAACAAGGCTTGGTGCAGGCTGCTTTCACAATTATGACTCATTCCTTTCAAACAGAATCGTATACAGTAATAAGTTCTATGCTTCGTAATGGTTCTTATTTAAGCACTGTATTCTCCTGGACATCAACCTGGCAAAGTTCACAGAAAACCTTGGCTCATTCATACATACAGAGTATATTCAGATGCTCATTTATTATTGCAGTTTAAACCAGCATGGAAACTAACTGCTGCTGAATATAGTCAGAACAGAACAGAACCTCTGACACAAAACAGATGAGCTGCAAAGACTGAATGATGAACCAGGTGTCCCTTTCACCACCTTAGTACAGTCACAGTGCAGCGGCAGCAGCTCCTCAGCCGACCACATGTGAAATGGGGAGAGAAGTTTCTCAACTGGTTGGGGACTTGGAAAAAAAAAAACCAGTGAAAAGGCAAAACACTCAGAATAATGAACAGCCTTCAAGATGCATTAAAAAAACTGAGGCTGCTGTCAGTTTAGCATCAATTAGCTTCAATTTTTAAATGCAAGTGTCCGTCTGATTTTAGAAATGCTGAAGCAGGGGCAGCATCAGACCAGTAGGACACTGACCAAGGTCACATGCCCAAAAGGGAGTCCACCAGGCTGAACCAACTCCCTGAAGCACCCCATTGCCATCAGCTGCAGCACATTACTCCCCTCCCCCCATATTCATCAAAGAGGAGGTAGGGAGGACCTGCTGTCACACTGGAGTGCCACAGCTTGCAAGGCTTTGCCCTAAGACCTCCAGCAGCATCTGGTCTGTCTATCTGAGAGACCATTTTTTACCAGCATATACAGGAGAAAAACAAGCCACAAGTGGTATAAACCCAGATACACACAACCCTGGATGTTCAGGGTTCTTCTTTCCCATTCTTCAGTCTTTCAGCAGGAGCTGTCACTTAAATACCCAGACATGCTGGGAACCGCACCACTATATTCCAACTTAACAAGCCATCCTGGGTGACCTTTTGCTTTGTGAGCAACTCGGGTGGGATTTACATCACATCCTTTGAGATAAAAAGGTCTGCAGTGCAAGAAACACACAGTTTTCTGCCGCCTCCAAGCCGAGTATTTAAAAAAAAGTTTGCTCTGAGCAGATTTGCAGTGATGGGCCCCATCTCCGGCTCCAGCCTGCTGCCCTTTGTACTGTGTTCTTTACAACCTGTGCCAATACCGTGACCTAGTTTTAGAGCCATAATTTCTTTACTCGAAACAAATCCAAATATCTATAAACACTGACATTACAAAGAGGTAAAGGGAAATGAACATATCTACAGCTGCTTCTAAGGCTGGTCTCCCCCCATAACAAAATATTATGTCCCTTGGACAATCACACCATAAATCACTCTGAAGGCAGAAAATAAAAGTCTGTGTTTCTTTTGGGGAAGGAAAGAGTGGTGGGCAGGCAGGTCTTCATGGTTTTTGGCAGAACCCCTCTTAAAGTCAGATACGGCTGCACTGTCTAAACAGATGTTTCTCTCAAGCATTAAGAAAACAATCCCGCTGATGTCGCAAGGACCCTGCAGCTCACAGGAAGATTTTCCCAGAAGAGCCATTTGTATCTCCCCGCCGTTCCCAGGCATTATTTCTTGGTTGTTTTGCGGATCAGTGCCATCCTCTGAAAGAGAGAACAAAGGAGGACAGCGAGCGTCAGAAATACAGTTTTCTAGGAAGATGTGATGGGATGTCACCTAATGAAAGCTAGATAGGTACTTCCACAGGTCTCATTAGCAAAGAATTCCATGGCCCCAATCCCATCTGAAAGCGAGTTGGATGGGAAGACACCTAAGTGGCTTTACACTATGCAAGGATGTCAGTCTTTACATCAGTGCACTCAGAGCTCTCTTTCGCTGCACAAGCAAAAAGAAATGTAAGCAGCTCATATACTACCAATGGAACAGCACATTAGTGCAAGACCTTAGGGTCCACCCAAGGGGTCTGACACAGGGTGTGGGATGGGAGAGGTGATATTAACTATTTATTCAGACAGTGCTTGCACACACACCCCCTGCCCATAGCCTTACAATCTACAATAGATAGGAGTTGGGGAAGGGGAACATGTGATATGAAAAATTGTAGGGAAATAAGTTAGTCACAACCCACTCACAATTCCAGAACTGCAACAGTTGCACCTATCAAAGTTATGCACAATGCCCAGTTCAAAGCACAAGAGTAGTGTGAGTGCTGAGTCCCATGGGAAACACAGCATGTACTAGTGGCAGGCATCTAAAGGACAGAAACCACCACAAGATGTCCCTTAAAATGCCTGCCAAAAACAAAGCCCTCCACACACTGCTATCCTCCCTGACCATCACCCCACAAACTCTATCCACATCAAGAGGTTCTGTCATGTACTAGTAAAATCCAGGCCTAACTCTGTGACTATCTTGGAGTTTGCAACCCCCTCTCTAGCTGGTGAGAATCTTGCTGATTGGAAGGTGGGGAACTTTCTGTTATCTTGCTTCTCAGTGGCCAGGAGGACCAAGATAAAGAAGTTCAACGTGACCAGTTGTTCAAGGACATGCTAATTATGGGACATTGTTTCCAGCTGAGATTTTCTGGCTGGGAGGGGTGGGAGCATGTGACCATGAGTAGCCCAGACGGCATCAGCCTTCTAGGAGAGTCTAAGCATCTTGATCTCTGGTTGGTTGACAGCTTCAACTGAGGCAGGGATGGCCAACTTCTCAACTTTAGGGCTCCTGGAACTTTAACAATTGTGTAGGGGGAGGGGGATTTCAGCAGGTGCACTTTTTTCTGTGAGATTAAAAACTGCACCTGCTGAAATTGCCCTTCTATACAATTGTTAAAGGTCCAGGACCCCTAAAGTGGAGAAGTTGGCCACTCCTGGTGTAAGAAGAACCCTTAAAAGGGATGGGCAAGGCTCACTTCATTCCAACATGGGTGGTTGGTCAGAGAGCCTCCTTGCCTACTCTTTGAGGTCTGGAAGAGCCCAGTAAGAGAGAGGGGTATGTAAGTATAGGAAGTTATCTTAACTGTTTTGAACTGTTGTGTGTTGCAAGTCTTATCTTGGATGTATTTAATGCTTTTAGATTTATGTGTGACCATAACCTTTTCTCTAATAAGCCTGTGAGTGGTCTTGAGTACTAAAGAACAGGAATTCAGCTAGTCTGGCCTAGCTGTTTAGGCTGCTACCAAATTACAGTCCGTGGGTTCCTGAGAGATGATGACCATAGGATCTCAGCAGCCCTGGGGGGCTGAGGTGGTGGCATATCACTGGGTGGAGGGCCTTGTAGCCCTACTGCACTGAGCACAGGAACCCCTGGACCACTGTGAAGATGGGATGGTGAACCAGAAGTGGGATAAGGAAGTCATGGAGCCTTCCTTGAAGGCCCCACATTTTTCACAAGTCCTCCAAACGAGCGGCTAGCAGTCGGCTCACTAGGAAAGCAGAGGCAAACATGCACACAATGCTAACCCAGCATCAGTGCAAAGGAGCAATACACAGAGTGCAGAATGTATGGCACAACAGTGACTAGCTTGCACAGGCAATTCCTATGATATCCAACACCCAACCTACTTTGCCTGGCATCATACAATGTATAACTAAAGATACATCTGCTGTGCTATTTGCACTCATTACAAACTGGGAAGAAGAGTTCCTCTAACTGGAAGTTACAATGATTTTCAAGAGACTGGGAAGATCCAGGTCTAATTTTTTTCCCCCTGCTGATACACTGTAGCAGCTTGTTTGCACCAAACTATATTAGACCCTATTTTGAAAACATCCTCTTGTGAGTTTAGCATCTTGCCTATAACACAGATTGTATTTTCCGGCCCATGTTTTAATGGTGGCTTCATACAAACATTCATATGGGCACAGCAGATGTTCAGACTTCCCTCACATACTTAGTTATTTAAGCCTGACTGCAGAGCAGGTATAGAGTTGTGAAGCTCACATGCTAAGCAGCCTCCTTTTCTGAGCCAAATACTTTCAACCATCAGGCTTTGAAACTTAATAGTCTGCCCCAACCCTGAATGCACTATAGCCCTAGAGTCGTCCTGAATGAAGTCATAGAATTGTAAAACTCCAGTTGGAATGGTGCTGATGGAAATGATTTCTTGCAGGGGATCCCTATAGCAGAGTACCGTTAAAGGATGACCACCTACCTTGTTCTCCCCAGCTTCCTCTCTCATCTAGCCTGAATTATCAGGTGCCCACTGCCCAAACTGTTACATTGCTTCAGCTTCTTTAGACCAGACTGTTATTCTGCAGAAAGGGGCTCTTACCTGTTTGTGAGCTTCTGTAGTGCAGGCTTTTTTATAAGGCCTGATTTCTTCAGAACCAAAACCTGGGATCCACATATTCCACTGACGCTCTGAAATAAAGCATGGAATGGGGAAGGGATAGGAAAGAAAGAGTGTGTAAAAAAACTTAATTTGCTTACATACAAAAGCTTGTTAAGACAAAAGCCGATTCTTGAAATTGGTTATTAAGTGAAAAATGAGTCTGTGTAGTGATTTGGGAGTGGAACGTAGGCCTGCAAGATCCAGGCTCAGCCATGAAACTTCCTGGGTGACCTTGGGCCAGTCACTATCTCTCAGTCGCACCTACCTCACAGGGTTGTTGTGAGGATAAAAGGAGAGTAGGGCCATGTACACCACTCTGAGCTTCTTGGAGGAAGGGTGATATAAAGATGTGAAAAATAACTATACCAAGGAACATAAACTGTGGCAAAAGAAATGTAAGAAGGGGATATGGGAGGCCAAGAGAGACTATGAGGAACGCATGGCCAGCAACATTAAGGGGAATAATAAAAGCTTTTTCAAATATGTTAGAAGCAGGAACCCCGCCAGAGAAGCGGTTGGCCCTCTGGATGGTGAGGGAGGGAAAGGGGAGATAAAAGGAGACTTAGAGATGGCAGAGAAATTAAATGAGTTCTTTGCATCTGTCTTCACGGCAGAAGACCTTGGGCAGATACCACTGCCCGAACGGCCCCTCCTAACCGAGGAGTTAAGTCAGATAGAGGTTAAAAGAGAAGATGTTTCAGACCTCATTGATAAATTAAAGACCAATAAGTCACCGGGCCCTGATGGCATCCACCCAAGAGTTATTAAGGAATTGAAGAATGAAGTTGCAGACCTCTTGACTAAGGTATGCAACTTGTCCCTCAAAACGGCCATGGTGCCAGAAGATTGGAGGATAGCAAATGTCACGCCTATTTTTAAAAAGGGAAAGAGGGGGGACCAGGGAAACTATAGGCCGGTCAGCCTAACATCCATACCGGGTAAGATGGTGGAATGCCTCATCAAAGATAGGATCTCAAAACACATAGATGAACAGGCCTTGCTGAGGGAGAGTCAGCATGGCTTCTGTAAGGGTAAGTCTTGCCTCACGAACCTTATAGAATTCTATGAAAAGGTCAACAGGCATATGGATGCGGGAGAACCCGTGGACATTATATATCTGGACTTTCAGAAGGCGTTTGACACAGTCCCTCACCAAAGACTACTGAAAAAACTCCACAGTCAGGGAATTAGAGGACAGGTCCTCTCATGGATTGAGAACTGGTTGGAGGCCAGGAAGCAGAGAGTGGGTGTCAATGGGCAATTTTCACAATGGAGAGAGGTGAAAAGCGGTGTGCCCCAAGGATCTGTCCTGGGACCGGTGCTTTTCAACCTCTTCATAAATGACCTGGAGACAGGGTTGAGCAGTGAAATGGCTAAGTTTGCAGACGACACCAAACTTTTCCGAGTGGTGAAGACCAGAAGTGATTGTGAGGAGCTCCAGAAGGATCTCTCCAGACTGGCAGAATGGGCAGCAAAATGGCAGATGCGCTTCAATGTCAGTAAGTGTAAAGTCATGCACATTGGGGCAAAAAATCAAAACTTTAGATATAGGTTGATGGGTTCTGAGCTGTCTGTGACAGATCAGGAGAGAGATCTTGGGGTGGTGGTGGACAGGTCGATGAAAGTGTCAACCCAATGTGCGACGGCAGTGAAGAAGGCCAGTTCTATGCTTGGGATCATTAGGAAGGGTATCGAGAACAAAATGGCTAGTATTATAATGCCGTTGTACAAATCTATGGTAAGGCCACACCTGGAGTATTGTGTCCAGTTCTGGTCGCCGCATCTCAAAAAAGACATAGTGGAAATGGAAAAGGTGCAAAAGAGAGCGACTAAGATGATTACGGGGCTGGGGCACGTTCCTTATGAGGAAAGGCTGCGGTGTTTGGGCCTCTTCAGCCTAGAAAAGAGACGCCTGAGGGGGGACATGATTGAGACATACAAAATTATGCAGGGGATGGACAGAGTGGATAGGGAGATGCTCTTTACACTCTCACATAATACCAGAACCAGGGGACATCCACTAAAATTGAGTGTTGGGCGGGTTAGGACAGACAAAAGAAAATATTTCTTTACTCAGCGTGTGGTCGGTCTGTGGAACTCCTTGCCACAGGATGTGGTGATGGCGTCTAGCCTAGACGCCTTTAAAAGAGGATTGGACAAGTTTCTGGAGGAAAAATCCATTATGGGGTACAAGCCATGATGTGTATGCGCAACCTCCTGATTTTAGAATTGGGCTATGTCAGAATGCCAGATGCAGGGGAGGGCACCAGGATGAGGTCTCTTGTTATCTGGTGTGCTCCCTGGGGCATTTGGTGGGCCGCTGTGAGATACAGGAAGCTAGACTAGATGGGCCTATGGCCTGATCCAGTGGGGCTGTTCTTATGTTCTTATGTTAGGGAGAAATTAGAAGAGGTTCCATTTAACAGGAGTTCATTGCCTGCATTTTGTTTTGTTTATTATTATTATGGCAGGATATTGTTTAATGGTTTTATTTTAATGTTTTAATTCAAATGTTTTTATCTACTGTATTTTATTTGTTTAAAATTTTTTTATTATTTTCCAAAACAAAAACAAACAAAAATAAAAACACAAACTCAATACACAACACAAAAAAACAAACACAGAAACACACTGTTGGAGGGTGCGAGCAATCATGTATCAATACATCTAATCAATCAATACATATCTTCTATTCTAGTTTAGCCTCTTAATATCATTTATCTATCATATCATATCTTGTATAATATATCATGTATACAATACATTTATCTAAATGCTATATTGCTTATCTACAGTATTTTGTCATACATGTGTCAATATGTGGCTAGCTGTTTGTGTGTAGTGACTCACTACCAGGATCAGGCTAATTTGTCACCACCACCATATGATTTGGGAGCAGGACGGGGAAAGGAATCTGTCAAGACATGGAGAAAAGTATGGAGAAAATTCTCCCACTGAATCACTAAATACGGAGGTCTCACCATATGATGACTATGGGGTGATTTTAAGTAGCCTTCAAGAAACGACTACAACTGGCAAATCAGCAGAGAGACACTCACCAAGATGCAGCTGGACGTCTTTCACTTCCAGGGTGTTGGACTTGCGATGCCGTGCAAGCTGGCAGGCAGCCGTCACTACGCTTTCAATGAAGTCATCAGCAATCTGCAGCAGCAACTGTCAAAAACAGCAAAAGGAAGACACTGAGCAATTAAGGGATGGGTTTTGGCATCAGAAAATGTGGTAGATGGAATAAAAGACACAGCCTCAGAAGCTTCTCACTCTCCAATATTAAATGCTGCAGGACCTCCCTCAGGATTATCTCAGTGATTTACCACCAAGGAAAATGTGCACTTTTGGTGCACATACATGCAGTCACTTCACAAATCCCAACAAATCAAAATGAAGCCATTTTGAACCAAGCAACCTCCAAGGGTAAGTACCAAGGGATGTGCAACCATTCAGAAGTAGGCACATTTTATGGAAGGCTTACCTCTTCCACATCTTCATCCAGTTGTTCATTTGGATCCACCTCTCTGACAAGATCCTGCAGTTTCTTCTTGGTTAAGATCTGGGGGGGGGGGGAATCATCAAACATTATTACAGTAGTAACTATTCTGTTAATTTGGACAACTCTTATGCTGGAAGGAGCCAGTGACCTGGGGAATTGGTAGAACAGAAATGAGCTTGAGGGAGGGAGGAAAGAAGGAAGGAAAGCAGGACTTTTATCTGTTGTATATGCTATGAACAAACTCAGCTGTTCCAATATTTTATTTGAGAACGTAACATTTCAGGTTTCTACCCTTTCCAGCTACAGTAATTTCACCAGGGGCACAAGAAATGGCTAGTTCAGCAAAAAGAAGAGCTTCACAGACACTGAAATTTATTAGCAAATATATTGGCCATTTGATGCTGTACAAAGACAATGTATCCATCAATCTGAAACACTTTGTTTTCTTCTTCTCCAGTTGCAAGACAAAAAGTTTTGGCTCTAAGCATGCTCAAAAGTGACAGTTTCCCCCACCCCACAGCTTTTCCAGCCACCTCAAATGAACTTACCTGATTGCTTTCAGGGCTGAGACGCCCCCCACTGCTAGGGGTCCCTGGCATCTTTGCCACAGTGGTGTTGTTTGCCATGGAGCTGTGTGGAGGAGTACTAGCTGGTTCTGGCTTGATGGAGGAGAAGTTGGATAAATTGATCAAGGTAGACGGGCCGAACTGATTCATAATCTGCTGGGCTTTAGCCTTCAGATCATACAGTTTGTCAAGGTCTTGCTTCCTCTTGGGATTATGGGGGCCCAAACCAATCAGCTGAAGGGAAAAGCAAACCCCAATGTCAAATAGTGTGGAAGAGGTGCAGCTTTAGAAAGCAGGAAAGAAGCTTCAAAAGTTACCTCTTCTAGAAGGATACCCAGCATGTAGGACCCCAGAGGTTCAAAACTTGATGGGTCAAGGTGATAATGAAATAAAAGCACATAACACTGCTTTACGCACTTCTCAATTTTGTTTTAAAAAAACCCAAATCTGTGAAAAAATAAAACCTATGAAGAGACATTCTTGATTTCATGAAATATTTGACTGTGGTCATGTAGCAAGTGCTACACTGAATGGCCACATATTGTCTGTTGACCAATCAGGTGTACCAATCGTACAACATATTAAAGATCACGAGAATGTCAAAGAGACTTTTTATCCAAAATATTTTTCCTTCTATAAAAGAATGTCACCTTCCAGTGCATGGATACCAAACCATCTCAGTAAAAACTTTTATCATATGAAACCATTCATCAGACATGCTACAGAGAGGATTTAAGAGGTGAAGTTCCCAGAAATTATAGTTTTCTGTGTCTCAACTTACCAATAGTTGAGACATTGCACAATGTTACATATTAATTTCTCTTACACTCCCCTGCAGCTCCTCCCAATGTTTTCTCCAAGGCACACCCCTGATGCAACATCAAGATCCCAGGCATGCCAAACACGTTACAGTATCACAACTCCAAAAGCAAGAAGATCAATATGAAGGAAATGCAGATTACTCTCCACTAAGTTAAAAAACAAGAGCACATTCTCTGTTAATGCTAATCCACACAAGACCAATGTTAGTGTCTCATTCCACCAGGATGCACAAAATCGTGTACGACACTAATCAACACACTGTGGCAGGGAGATTATGCAACGTTTGTTCCAAGAACATAAATCCTAGTCCAGAATGACTGCTTTCAAACAAAGCCAAATCCTTAAATCTGTGCTAAGACAGGTTTCCCACTAAGAGCAGCCTGCTCAGAGGGGGACAGAGAGAGACATCAGAGAGGCCAATGGCATATAAAATGTGGAGCCTGAACAAGGGGAAAGAACTTCAGGGTTCTGCCCACAAGGTCACAGATGAGCAATTGCTTCTTCATTTGTTTAGTGAAGGGGCTTCGCTCTGCCTGGAAGTCACAACTCGCTCAGCCCACCTGCCAGTGCACATTTAGCTACTTCATGGTGAGCAAAAGGCATTTACACAGGCTTAACCAAGATTTTCTCCTCAAACAGCTGGTAGGTACTAAGACAGTTCCAGTTAATGCATACTAACTAGGTTCCAAAGATGAACACTAACTAAAGTCAAGCAGGAAAACTGGTTCTTCTATTGCCTTGCTATGAAAAGAGCCTCAGTTTTCTGTTTTTACTTTCACCAACCTATAATGCTCCCTTTCATTCAGCCTGTCTTTCTACATTCTTTCTCATTCCCTCCACTCTTACAGAGGTACTTTTAATCTTCTGGTCAAGCCCTGTCTTCGCTCTCCGATCGTCCCCATATCTGTCCATTTTCTACCTTGTTTCTCAAATTCCCTTCTGTGCCGCTTCACCCACTTCTACTTCCAAAGAAGTCACCTTGCCTGTCAGGTTTTTTCAAATGGAACATGCAGTACTTTTTCCCTTTCCACCTGCCAACCTTCAGCAAAACCCCTTGTCCTTGAAGTCCAAGTGTGACAAATGAGGAAAGTAAATTGCCAAGTAGTTTGTCCTGTGCCCCTTAGTAACTTGTCCTGTATGCAGCAGTAGTTGCCCAATTATATAATCATCAAAATAAGGCAACTGGAAAGATGTATTACTCTCCTCCCAGTGGGGACAAGCTACAAATGTTTATCATTTACATGCATCTTGAGAGAACAGAAATAGCACTAGCAGGAAAAAAGTGCTAGGAAGCTGCACTTCCTAAAGGAGAAAAGATGGAGAGAGGGGAGCATAGCTCAGTGGAAGAGCTTCTGCCTTGCATGCAGAACACCCCAGGCTCAGACCCTGGCAGTAAGGCTGGGAAAGAGTCCTGCCTAAAATCCTGGCAAGCTGCTGATGATCAGTGTAGTCAACAATGAGCTAGATGAAACAATGGTTTGGCACAGGAGAAGGTAGCTTCCTATGTTGATAAGCCTAGGTTCCAGGGCTAGGAACACCTTGAAGGAAATCACCGATTCCAGGGCTCAGCTTTACCAAACTTAAGGCAATGCCTTAAGTCTGCAGTTTTCAAACTGTCCCGGAGTTTGAAACCTACAGTAAGTCCTTGCGGGGCTGGTGGGAGGCAGAAACGCGATCCCCAGGATTGTGCCACTCACGGGTCTGCAGGGACTGGGGTGCAAACGTTTGCAGGGCTCCCCAGGTCAGCAGCAGTGAAAGTGAGCAATTGCGCTCTGCCTCCACAAGACCGGAAGTAGAGTGCAATTGCTCCACTTTCACTGCTGCTGACCTGGGGAGCCCTGCAGATGCTGATGCAGGGCTCCCCGCACCCCAGGAGGCTGTGGTAAGTGTAGCCAAGCCCCCTGAGCTCCTGGGGACTGGGCTGCCGCCTCCTCCCTGCCTCTGCCCCTTAAGGAGAAAGAGGCCAGGGCCCTCAGGCTGGAGCATCACGATGCCCCAGTCTGAAAACCTCTGCCTTAAGTTAAGCTTTAGGGAGAGCATATGCCTCCAACACAGGCCAGGTGACCTTGAGCAAAGAGTTTTCAAATTGTATTGCGGAAGGCAATACCTTTTTGCAGAAGTCCACCTGCTATCATCACACTTCAAACTTGTCACAAGACCAAAACAAGCCAAAGAAGCCAGTCTACTGCTTTGCACCAGGATGCCAGCATGCTAATGTTAGGGTGAGCACAAGCCAGCTTACTTACTGCTATCTGAGTATCTAGATCTTTAATTACATCAGAAACTGCTGTGGGCCCAGTGAATGGAGAGGCCATTTTTCCTCCCCCCAAAAAGATCCTGAAAGTAAACAATCATGGTTAACCTACAGACCTGTCCTTCCCCAGACCACCCCTGCAATGTACAGTATACAACCTTTCCCCAAAGCATCACTGCCACTATACAAGCTTACAGACTTCCACAGACAACAAGCCACTGCTACACAGGGGCCACTGTCCAAAATGTGGCCCTAATGGGAACCTAATAAATGGAAATAAAATCATTTTAAAATGATGTTACACAGTCTTGCCTTGAGAGCTTGTTCTTATCACCCACATCTGATTTATGCAAAGGTGCACGGTGTGGTTCCACTGATCCAGCTGCTGCTTTGGAGGATATCCAAGTGTGTAACATCAATTTTGGCTGGTCAAGTGTGTAGTGGGCAAGCAGGTTTGTTGTAAAGCAGGGAATCACCTCAGTCAGAAACTTACCAGGTGGCAAGCTAATGTTCTCTTGGTCTCAGCCCCCCCTTATCTGCAATGTAGGATATATGAGCAGGAATTAACAGAACAGTTGTAAGGATTTTCAAAATGCTACCTGCACATGCTTTGAACACTATGTGAGTTTTTTGGAAAAAGAATTTGTGGTGCAAATGGCTACAGTAGAACCACAGCCCACAGTGAGGGCTAAGGTCCTGGACTTGCAAGTGTGCAAGAAGCTAAGGCTGAATGATAAAGATAAAAATCAGGAAATTGATTTGAAGATCTGCTGATCACATAGCAATTACATAAGCAAACACACCCTGAATGGTCAATATTGCCACCATTATAATTCTCCATCATTCGATAAGGCTGCAAAAAATAGTACTGTTAACAGAAGCACAACACAATGAGAGGACAGGCATTCCCCACAAGGCTGCTGAAAGTGTGCCTGCCATTGGGGGTGAACTGAGACAGTGATTTGTTCATGGACTTTACAAGATTCTGGGGAGAAGGGGGTAGAAGGCCAGGTACCTGCATTTGAACTGCCTTTAATTTCTCTGCTAAGCTACTAGAAGATTCAGGAGGTTGATCTTAGTTAGGGAAATTTTTTTTATCCTGTGTATAACGCGCTTGTGGAACTCCTTGTCACCAAGATGGGGTGATGGCATCTGGCCTAGAAGCCTTTAAAAAGGAATTGGACAGATTTTTAGAGGAAAACCCCATCACAGGTGTGAAGCTGTGATGAGTATGTGCAACCTCCTGGTTCCAGAAGGCTACCTCAGAATGCCAGATGCAAGGGAGAAGCAATAGGATGCAGATTTCTTGTTGTCCTGTGTGCTCCCTGAGGCACCTGGTGGGCCACTGTGAGGTACAGGGAGCTGGATTAGATGGGGCTTTGGCCTGATCCAGCAGGGTTCTTCTTATGTTCTTACTGCTCCTCCTCTAGCTCCCTGGATTCAAAACCATATTTTATGTTCTTATATCTTCTTTGAGAGAATCTCTCCTCTCCCAAGGGTGTGGGTTTTATTCCAGGCTGCAGCAAAGCCCTTCCTCACCAGCTTCCCTGAAGGATCCATATGCACCTGCCTGCCTCATTTCTGTCACTTCTGCTCCATTGGTTTGCAGAACTCCTTGCCATCAGGATGTAGTGATGGCATCTGGCCTGAATTCTTTTAAAAGGGGATTGGACAAATTTCTGAAGGAAAAGTTCATCACAGGTTATAGGCCATGTGCAAAATCCTGATCTAGCTGAGACTACCTCAGAACGCCAGAACCAAGGGAGGACACCTGAAAGCAAGTCTCTTGTGTGCTCCCAGAATGGTCAGTTCCCATAAAGCTGCAGAGCCTCATCTAGCTTCTGAGCCTACAGCCTGTAGAATCCCTGACACAGGATGGCACTAGGTGGGCCTCTACCGGACTAGCCTGTGGAACCCCCTGCCACAGGGTGGCACTGGATGGGCCTCTGCAGGACTGGCCTGTGGAACCCCCTGCCACAGGGAGGCACTGGGTGGGCCTCTGGCCGACCCAGCAGGGCTGTTGTGCGTAAGGGGGGGCTGTGGCCAGGCAGAGAAGCACCTGAGGGAGCCAACCCGGGGGGAAGGAGGAGCGGGGGGCCTGCAGGCTCCCACAGTGACCACAGACCTTGTGAGCGCTGCCCGGCCCTCCCGCGCTGCCCCAGCCACGCACCGGCGCCTCGGCCGCCTATCCGGCCATGTTCGCGCGCGCCCACCGACTGCCGCTCTGCCTCCAGCTCCTCCTTCCCTCTGTGCCGCCTCTATACAACACTTCCGCGGTCACGACCCTCCAGCGCCAGGAAACACGTGCCAGCCCAAAGCTCCGCCCCCCGCCGACCCACTAACCACTCAGAGACGACTTCTCGCCCTCGTATTTCTGCCGCCCGCTCTCAAACTGCGCATGCGCCAAGTGTTTTTCGGGCGGCTGGCACAGTGAAGCGCGGTGCTTTGTTTTCTGGTTTGTTGCGCCCGCCCGCGCCGTTTTATGTTCGTGTTTCGTTTTTCTGTTTGGTGCGCCCGCTGGCACGTGTCAATTTTTTTTGCCTGGTGCCGGTTGATAGGTTGATGCCCGATGTGCATACAATTTGGTTGAAAAACAAATGATTCTTTGTAGCCTGGGGTTTTTGGGAAAGGATTTTCTTTGCAATTCAGAACTGGATGCTTTTGTATCTAAGGGTGCAGTTCTTTTTTTACCACTGTTGGGGTCCAAGCATGTCTACTCAGAAGTAAGTCCCATTATACTCAGTGGAGCTTACTTCCAGGTAAGTGTGGGTAGGATGGCAACCTGACAGCCACGCCTTGGTCGGTCTACTCAGAAGTAAGTCCTATTATAGTCAATGGATTTTACTCCCAAGTATTATGTATTGGCAACCTTCAGTCTCGAAAGACTATGGTATCGCGCTCTGAAAGGTGGTTCTGGCACAGCGTCTAGTGTGGCTGAAAAGGCCAATCCGGGAGTGACAATCCCTTCCACACCAGGAGCAAGTGCAGTCTGTCCCTGGTCTGTCTCCCTGGCTATGGGCCTTCCTTCTTTGCCTCTTAGCCTCAGACTGTTGGCAAAGTGTCTCTTCAAACTGGGAAAGGCCATGCTGCACAGCCTGCCTCCAAGCGGGCCGCTCAGAGGCCAGGGTTTCCCACTTGTTGAGGTCCACTCCTAAGGCCTTCAGATCCCTCTTGCAGATGTCCTTGTATCGCAGCTGTGGTCTACCTGTAGGTCGCTTTCCTTGCACGAGTTCTCCATAGAGGAGATCCTTTGGGATCCGGCCATCATCCATTCTCACGACATGACCAAGCCAACGCAGACGTCTCTGTTTCAGCAGTGAATACATGCTAGGGATTCCAGCACGTTCCAGGACTGTGTTGTTTGGAACTTTGTCCTGCCAGGTGATGCCGAGGATGCGTCGGAGGCAGCGCATGTGGAAAGCGCTCAGTTTCCTCTCCTGTTGTGAGCGAAGAGTCCATGACTCGCTGCAGTACAGAAGTGTACTCAGGACGCAAGCTCTGTAGACCTGGATCTTGGTATGTTCCGTCAGCTTCTTGTTGGACCAGACTCTCTTTGTGAGTCTGGAAAACGTGGTAGCTGCTTTACTGATGCGCTTGTTTAGCTCGGTATCGAGAGAATGAGTGTCGGAGATCGTTGAGCCAAGGTACACAAAGTCATGGACAACCTCCAGTTCATGCTCAGAGATTGTAATGCAGGGAGGTGAGTCCACATCCTGAACCATGACCTGTGTTTTCTTCAGGCTGATTGTCAGTCCAAAATCTTGGCAGGCCTTGCTAAAACGATCCATGAGCTGCTGGAGATCTTTGGCAGAGTGGGTAGTGACAGCTGCATCGTCGGCAAAGAGGAAGTCACGCAGACATTTCAGCTGGACTTTGGATTTTGCTCTCAGTCTGGAGAGGTTGAAGAGCTTTCCGCCTGATCTGGTCCGGAGATAGATGCCTTCTGTTGCAGTTCCAAAGGCCTGCTTCAGCAGGACAGCGAAGAAAATCCCAAACAAGGTTGGTGCAAGAACACAACCCTGCTTCACTCCGCTTCGGATGTCAAAAGGGTCTGATGTGGAGCCATCGAAGACAACAGTGCCCTTCATGTCCTTGTGGAAAGATCTGATGATGCTGAGGAGCCTGGGTGGACATCCAATCTTGGGGAGAATCTTGAAGAGGCCGTCTCTGCTGACCAGGTCGAAAGCCTTTGTGAGATCTATGAAGGCTATAAAGAGTGGCTGTCGTTGTTCCCTGCATTTCTCCTGCAGTTGTCTAAGGGAGAATACCATATCAGTGGTGGACCTGTTGGCTCGGAATCCACACTGCGATTCTGGATAGACGCAGGAAAAGAGGAGGAAAAGAGGAGAGCTCAAGCAGCATACAAGGCCTGTCCCAGTGAGCGCAACCTGCAGGTCCTCCGAACTGCTCGCAGCAAAGTCCAACAGACTGCCAGGAGATGTGCTAACGACTACTGGCTCCAGCTCTGTTCCGAGATACAGATAGCAGCTGACATGGGCAACATCAAGGGGATGTATGATGGTATCAAGCAGGCCCTAGGTCCAACACAGAAGAAAATTGCCCCTCTGAAGTCTGCCACAGGCGAGGTCATCCAGGATCGGGCGCAGCAGATGGAACGCTGGGTGCAGCACTACTCTGAGCTATATTCCAGAGAAAATGTAGTCACCGAAGAAGCACTGAACAACATTGAGTGCCTGCCTGTGCTGGAAGAGCTTGACAGTGAACCAACCCTAGAAGAACTTCACGTGGCCCTGGACTCCCTTGCCTTTGGCAAGGCACCTGGAAAAGACAGCATCCCTGCCGAAGTCCTAAAATGCTGCAAAGAAATCATCGTCACTGAGCTGCATGAAATCCTCTGTCTCTGCTGGAGAGAAGGTGGAGTACCTCAAGACATGAGGGATGCAAACATCATCACGCTGTACAAGAACAAAGGTGACAGGGGTGACTGCAACAACTACCGCGGCATCTCTCTCCTTAGCGTTGTAGGAAAGCTGTTTGCCCGAGTTGTACTAAAGAGGCTCCAGGTACTTGCAGAGAGCGTCTACTCCCAAGTAAGTGTGGGTAAACCCCATTGACTATAATGAAACTTACTTCTGAGTAGACATGCATAGGATTGGGCTGTCAAGATGCAATCCTATCCACACTGACTTGGGAGTAAGCACACCACTGACTATAATGGAACTTCTCAGTAGACATGCAAAGGATTGGACAGTCAGGCTGACTTTCTATCCACACTTGCATTCTGATTAAACTGAGTAGACATGCATAGGATTGGGCTCTCAGACTGCAATCTTAGTCACACTTACCTGGGAGTAAGCCCCACTGACTATAATGGAATTTACTTCTGAGTAGATATACATAGAATTGGGCAGTCAGCCAGCAATCCTACCCACACTTACCTGGGAGTAAGCCCTACTGACTATAATGGAACTTACTTCTGAGTAGAGATACATAGAATTGGGCTGTCAGGTTCAATCCTATCCACACTGACCTGGGAGTAAGCCCCATTGGCTATAATGGAACTTAGTTCTCAGTAGAGACGCATAGGATTGAACTGTCAGGTTGCAATCGTATGCACACTTACCTGGGAGTAAGCCCCATTGATTAGAATTGAAATTACTTCTGAGTAGACATGCCTAGGCTTGGGTTGTCAATGATTCATTTGTTTCCTATCCCCACAGGTCCCTAAATATCCCTTTGCAAGACTGAAATCTTACCCAAAGCTACTTTCTGTTGCCTTTTGCATGCAGCTCCCTCCAGGCTCCCTCCTCCTCCTGCAAGGCTGAGCCAGCTCTCCTTACCCAGAATGCCCTGTGCTACTTTGCATATTCCCTGGGCGGGATTAGCAACAGGTTTTGTTCTACAAAATAAACGAGTGCATATAAAAAAATGTAAAGTAAATCCGGCAAATGATGTTTCGAGGCATTTTATTTCTTTTAGTCTTGTTGGTACCGCTTTGAGTTACTCACTGTGATATCAGTGGTTGTCAGACAACAGTTAGTAGAGGGTGCGCGGAAGCTTTGTTTAAAAAGGGCTTCTGCTGTGAGTGGCACACGGAGGGAGGTGGTTGCGGCTACTGCTCTCTGTGCGGAATCGCTATCAAGAGATTTCGGAAGCAAAATTTTTGTGCTGTGGGTAGCTGGTAATCGCTTGTTCCGGCTCCCTGTTTTGCTAAGTCAAATAGTAGGTTTGGACTTGCTTTGGATGTCTCTTAACTACAGCTGTGTTCCAGTATTATAGTTGGTAGCATTTAGCTATAGAAATTGCCCTAGGCTGGTGTTTCTCAAGAGAACTATTAGGTGGCCCATGTCAGGAGGGTGCACATTCATTACTATATTTTATTTTTAGGCTTGATGATCCCATGGTATGTGATTGCATTTGGGGAAAAGTTACTGACCTGTATTTTTAACAAGCCACTATGTGTATTCTTTTAACAATGTCAGTAAATAGGACTTATCATGGGTACGTGTGGGTAGGATTTCAGCCTAGGATTGTTAAAAATTTTCCTTCTTCATGATGTCGCTTTCTGTCATGACATGACTTTCCAGTGGGTCCTGACAGATTCTCATTCTAAAAAGTGGGTCCTGTTGCTAAATGTGTGAGAACCACTGTTCTGGGTTGAGTATTCCTCCAAATTTCTCTAATGCAACATTCCAAATGTGTATTTTATTTTTAATATGTTAGATTTGATGTTCCCATGGTATGTGACTGTGTTTGGGGAAATGTGACAGATCTGTACTTTTGACAGACTACTATATGTAGGCTTTGGGGAGGTAGTGGCTAAGTCCACAGCTTGTTGATTGCAAGGTTGGCAATTTGAATTTGTGTGGCAGGGTGAGCTCTGGTTGCTTGTCCCAACTCCTGCCAACCTAGTAGTTCTAAAGCATGTAAAACTACAAGTAGATAAATAGGTACCACCTCAGTGGGAAGGCATTCTGTGAGCTTAGTTTAGTTATACTGGCCACATGACCAGGTTGAAAGGGAGGGTAAAAAGAGTCCAGTCTCTCCAGAGTGCATGGAGGCTGCTTAAAACAACAGTAATAGAGGCCCAGCAGAGGTGTATACCGCAAAGAAAGAAGGGTTCCACTAAATCCAGGAGGGTGCCCGCATGGCTAACCAGCCAAGTTAGAGAGGCTGTGAAGGGCAAGGAAGCTTCCTTCCGTAAATGGAAGTCTTGCCCTAATGAAGAGAATAAAAAGGAACATAAACTGTGGCAAAAGAAATGTAAGAAGGTGATAGGGGAGGCCAAGCGAGACTATGAGGAACGCATGGCCAGCAACATTAAGGGGAATAATAAAAGCTTCTTCAAATATGTTAGAAGCAGGAAACCCGCCAGAGAAGCGGTTGGCCCTCTGGATGGTGAGGGAGGGAAAGGGGAGATAAAAGGAGACTTAGAGATGGCAGAGAAATTAAATGAGTTCTTTGCATCTGTCTTCACGGCAGAAGACCTCGGGCAGATACCGCTGCCCGAACGGCCCCTCCTAACCGAGGAGTTAAGTCAGATAGAGGTTAAAAGAGAAGATGTTTCAGACCTCATTGATAAATTAAAGATCAATAAGTCACCGGGCCCTGATGGCATACACCCAAGGGTTATTAAGGAATTGAAGAATGAAGTTGCAGATCTCTTGACTAAGGTATGCAACTTGTCCCTCAAAACAGCCACAATACCAGAAGATTGGAGGATAGCAAATGTCACGCCTATTTTTAAAAAGGGAAAGAGGGGGGACCCGGGAAACTATAGGCCGGTCAGCCTAACATCCATACCGGGTAAGATGGTGGAATGCCTCATCAAAGATAGGATCTCAAAACACATAGACGAACAGGCCTTGCTGAGGGAGAGTCAGCATGGCTTCTGTAAGGGTAAGTCTTGCCTCACGAACCTTATAGAATTCTTTGAAAAGGTCAACAGGCATGTGGATGCGGGAGAACCCGTGGACATTATATATCTGGACTTTCAGAAGGCATTTGACACGGTCCCTCACCAAAGGCTACTGAAAAAACTCCACAGTCAGGGAATTAGAGGACAGGTCCTCTCATGGATTGAGAACTGGTTGGAGGCCAGGAAGCAGAGAGTGGGTGTCAATGGGCAATTTTCACAATGGAGAGAGGTGAAAAGCGGTGTGCCCCAAAGATCTGTCCTGGGACCGGTGCTTTTCAACCTCTTCATAAATGACCTGGAGACAGGGTTGAGCAGTGAAGTGGCTAAGTTTGCAGACGACACCAAACTTTTCCGAGTGGTAAAGACCAGAAGTGATTGTGAGGAGCTCCAGAAGGATCTCTCCAGACTGGCAGAATGGGCAGCAAAATGGCAGATGCGCTTCAATGTCAGTAAGTGTAAAGTCATGCACATTGGGGCAAAAAATCAAAACTTTAGATATAGGCTGATGGGTTCTGAGCTGTCTGTGACAGATCAGGAGAGAGATCTTGGGGTGGTGGTGGACAGGTCGATGAAAGTGTCGACCCAATGTGCGGCGGCAGTGAAGAAGGCCAATTCTATGCTTGGGATCATTAGGAAGGGTATTGAGAACAAAACGGCTAATATTATAATGCCGTTGTACAAATCGATGGTAAGGCCACACCTGGAGTATTGTGTTCAGTTCTGGTCGCCGCATCTCAAAAAAGACATAGTGGAAATGGAAAAGGTGCAAAAGAGAGCGACTAAGCTGATTACGGGGCTGGGGCACCTTCCTTATGAGGAAAGGCTACAGCGTTTGGGCCTCTTCAGCCTAGAAAAGAGACGCTTGAGGGGGGACATGATTGAGACATACAAAATTATGCAGGGGATGGACAGAGTGGATAGGGAGATGCTCTTTACACTCTCACATAATACCAGAACCAGGGGACATCCACTAAAATTGAGTGTTGGGCGGGTTAGGACAGACAAAAGAAAATATTTCTTTACTCAGCGCGTGGTCAGTCTGTGGAACTCCTTGCCACAGGATGTGGTGCTGGCGTCTAGCCTAGACGCCTTTAAAAGGGGATTGGACGAGTTTCTGGAGGAAAAATCCATTATGGGGTACAAGCCATGATGTGTATGCGCAACCTCCTGATTTTAGGAATGGGTTAAGTCAGAATGCCAGATGTAGGGGAGAGCACCAGGACGAGGTCTCTTGTTATCTGGTGTGCTCCCTGGGGCATTTGGTGGGCCGCTGTGAGATACAGGAAGCTGGACTAGATGGGCCTATGGCCTGATCCAGTGGGGCTGTTCTTATGTTCTTATGACCACGGAAATTGTCTATGGACAATGCTGGCTCTTCAGCCTAGAAACGGAGATGAGCACTGCCCCTAGAGTCGGAAACGACTAGGCTTAATGCTGGGAGGAACCTATATAGCAGGGGTGTCAAACATAAGACCAGGGGGCCGGATGTGGCCCACAGAAGCTTTTTATCTGGCCCTTAGACTCTTGGCTGCTGAGCAGTGCTAAGGTGTTACTGCTGAAAAGGCAGCCCACTTGAAAATTGGGCTTTCCGATATCTTGAAATATGATCAAGATTTGTATATTTTCTCTTTTGTTATTTGCAGCTAATGAGTTTCTAAGTGAGAAAAAAGTGTTTATTTTTGGTTATTACCTGTTTAATGACATCACTTCTTGCTTAATGACATCACTTCCGTCCCTCAGCAGGCATCATGAATGCTATGTGGCCCTCTGTATGAAATGAGTTTGACACCCCTGCTATATAGGCTTTTATGTCATGTCAGGCTCGGTCCTGTCGTGAGAATGCATGATGGCCGGATCCCAAAGGATCTCCTCTATGGAGAACTCGTGCAAGGAAAGCGCCCTACAGGTAGACCACAGCTGTGATACAAGGACATCTGCAAGAGGGATCTGAAGGCCTTAGGAGTGGTCCTCAACAGGTGGGAAACCCTGGCCTCTGAGCGGCCCATTTGGAGGCAGGCTGTGCAGCATGGCCTTTCCCAGTTTGAAGAGGCACTTGGCCAACAGTCTGAGGCTAAGAGGCAAAGAAGGAAGGCCCATAGCCAGGGAGACAGACCAGGGACAGACTGCACTTGCTCCCAGTGTGGAAGGGATTGTCACTCCCGAATCGGCCTTTTCAGCCACACTAGACGCTGTTCCAGAACCACCTTTCAGAGCACGATACCAGAGTCTTTCGAGACTGAAGGTTGCCAACAACTTATATAGGCTTTTAACAATGGTAGTAAATGGGACTGACTCCTGGGAAAGTGTGGGTAGGATTGCAACCTAAGCTTCTTAAAAATGTTCCTGCTTGATGATGTCACTTCTGGTCATGACATCACTTCCAGTGGGTCCTGACAGATTCTCATTCTAAAAAGTGTGAAATGTTTGAGAACCACTGCTCCCATGGATATTCAGCTACTTCAAAGTTCATAGAGCAGTGTTGCTCAAACTGTGGGTCAGGACCCACTAGGTGGGTTGCGTAATGGAAATGCGCAAGACCCCTCAAGGAGATAGGGTGTAGTGTCAGCAATGGCCCCTTGCTCTGGCAGGCAAGCATAGGGTTAAACCCAGGGCTCTAACTAGCAGTGGGTCTGCTGCACAGCTGCAACCACTAGAGCAGTGTTTCTCAAACTGTGGGCTGGGATGCAGTAGGTGGGTCCTCATTCATTCCAATATTATTTTTAATATATTAGACCTGATGCTACCATGGTATGTGACTGCATTTGGTGAAATATTACAGACCTTTGCTTTTAACAAATTACAGTCTATATTATTTTAGTAAATGGAATTTACTCCTGGGTAAGTGGGGGTAGGATTACAGCCTAGAAGTATTAAAATTTCCTCCTTGATGATGTTGCTTCTGGTCAGGACATCACTTCCGGTGGGTCCTGACAGATTCTCATTCTAAAAAGTGGGTCCCAGTGCGAAATGTGTGAGAATCACTGCACTAGAGGCAAGCAGGTCATTAAGGGATAAAAGCAACACCTGATGAAGGGAGAGTTTGGTGGATAGTAGGAGGAGGAGAGCTTGAAGGAAGGAGACTGGACTGAATTGATGGATTAATGGACTGAGGAACTAATAGCTGATGGACTAACTGACTAATGGACAGATGGGTGAATGGACTTCTGAGGATTGCTGGAACAAAGACTGCTGGAGACACTGGAGATTGGTGTGTGGTTGCCACTCCAGGGCTGACGAGAGGGGGGCAAAGGGGATAATTTGTACCTGGGCCCAGGCTCAAAAGGGGCCCAGGAGCCAGTGGAGGGGGCCCAGAAATTTCCTGGGATCTTATATTTTCCCATCTACTCACACTTGTTGCCTGCACAGAATGCTGGGGACACTACCACAAGCGCGTGGCTGCAGCCACTGGAAAGCCATATACCTTGGACCTAGGAATGCATACATGACATTCCTTAACACAGTGTCAAATCTGGGAGGAAACTGGCCTGCTGCAGTAGCTCCTTGGCTTGTGGATCTGCTTGCCTTGAAGGAGTGTGTAGGAGCTCAGGGGCACAGCTGCAAGACTACAGCTGCTGCAAGAGCAAGTTTTGGTCTGCACTGGACACTTTCCATTCTAGTGTGAGCCTAAATACAATGATGCTAATTTTCTGCGTAGTTTTCTATATTTAAAAGATTTTAGAGAGACTTAGGAGTGTGTTTGGTTTTCCGTATTACTGTATCTAGTTGCTGATGCCACGTGGTTGGATAGACCAGGGCTCCAAAGACTTTTCCAGCTATCTCCACTCTCCCTCCATCTTGTTTCACCCCTCCCTGCCCCCATTCTACTCACCTGTCACTACCCTCCTCCGCTCTTTCACCCTTCCCCCTTTGCAAAGGGGTTCAAAAGAAACTTTGTACCCCCTGCTAAAATTCCTCTCAGAGGCCCTGTGCCACTCCCAAGAGCTTCTGAGGACCAAGGTGTTGCTGTGGTGGCTGGAGAAGCTGCTGGCAGGAGAGGGGAGGAAGGAGGACCTCTGCAGGTTGAACAGCTGAGCTACCCTGGTGGTGGTGTCTAGCCGTGCTGCAATGCAGACCTAGGGCCATTGTTGGGGAACACAGGGAAGCTGATGAGCTTAAAACGGGCATAGGTTCTCTGGGTGGTTGGGAATTTAGCCAAACAGGTCATGAGCCAACTTCAGGTGCATACCCATTCATTTCAATAAAATACACATTGAAATGAACGGGGACGCACCAGAAATTGGTTTGTGACCTGTTTTGCTAAATTCCCAACTTTGTGTAGATTTCATTAATATTTTTTTTTACTCTATTAAAAATAAAGTGGTTCTCATACTTTTTATACCAGGACCCACTTTTGGGATGATAATCTGTTGGGAAGTGATGTCATGGCCATGAACTCTGGAATATGGCTCCCCAGTCTGGAAGTACGAGACTCATACATAGACTCGTACATAGCTGCTCAAAACTAAATGCCCAATAGATGTCCTCTGTCCTCTTCAGCACTTGCACATCTGGTTGGGGAGAGAGGGGAGGTTCATTGCAGTCTTGGGCTGCAATCCTATCCACACTTACCTGGGAGTAAGCCCCATGGACTGTAACAGGACTTACTTCCGAGCAGAGTAGGCATAAGAGTGGGTTCTTACTTCATTCTGTGCTAATGGGGAAGATGAAGCTCAAAGAAGCTATTGCCGGTTATCTGTTCAAGGCTGCGTGAGTCACGAGTCATGTACACAGCACCCTTGAGCATGGATGATGGTTATATGAACCTCCCCTGCGCATGCTGTGCATCACCTCCCCTGTACAGCTTGCACCCCTCCCACAGCCCCCTGTGATGCTACTACAAGGACTATCACGACAGACAGAAACTCTCCCAAAGTCCCACCTCTGATGTCTTCTGTAAAAGAGCCTCATCTGAAATCCTGCAGATCTGCTACCAGCCAGTGTAGTGACTCTATGGACAGCAGTTCTGTATGCTCAAAAACACTAAGCAGCAGAGAAAGGGCTTCACTAGAATTGCCACTTCTCATATCGTACAGTTCCTGCAACTTCACCAAATATTCCTTTCACTAAATTGAATGTGGCTGTTTAGTCACCTCTTAGGACAAGTACAGGCAAACTGAGGGCCTATTCTTATCCCCAGCCCCCAGGGGAAGATGGGGTAGATGGGTAGATGGGACTCCTCAGCCTGGGAAGGCAGCTCATCTGAGAGAAGGAAAACTCTGATCCCAAACCTCCACTGCCTTGTGGCTACATCCAGTTAAGGAAAAGGCTTCAGGAGTCAACCTCGAGGCAAAATCCGGAGCTGGAGTCCCTGAGGCAGTTCATGGCTGAACACAGTCACGTTCTGGCAACTCCTGCGACGCCGCTGGAACCAACCGTATTGGCCTCTGCCTTTCCATTGGACCATTTCAGCGATGTGGAGAGGGGGGATTTGCTGCATGGGTAACAGCCTATCCTTCATACCTACTTTACCCAGGCTTCATGCACTGGAGAGGACACTCTGTTCCAGAACCACCATTCAGAGCATGACACCATAGTCTTCCGAGACTGAAGGATGCCAACAACAAATTGAATGTGTTTTTTTTTCTTTTCCTTGCTTTGAGAGGTGGACACATGCCAAGTCTTTTTATATTCTTCTTACATAGTGAAGGAATATTTTCTCAGCACTCCAAGGGGGAAAAATAGCCTGCCTTGAATCAGAACATGGAGAAAAATTATGTCCCAAAAATGGAAATAAGGACTAACCAGGGCCCCCCGGGGGGGGGGGTAGAAAAAGCAAAGGATTTTGAATTGGTTTGGAGAACACCTTCAAGGTTTTAATAATGGGATGACGGGGGGGAAGGGGGGAGTTAGCAAGCTTCACGGGACAAGGTCTGGCTCTTTCCCCTCCACACAGGAAGTTCATGACTGTATGTCAATATATATTATATGTGTCATACGAACAAAAAACATTTTTATAACAACAATGTAAAGAGCAGGAATTATATACACACATGCATATTTATATGAATTCCCTCCCACCGTTGGTTCCTTCAAGTCCTAGTGCAGATGACCCTGAGGTGTTTGTGAAAATCAGTGGGGGGGGGGGGCAGGCAATGGTGAAGGAACTGAACACCCCAAGAGTCCAAAGGGCTGAGACTTCCTTGAAGAGGATTCAAAGATTCCAGGAAGTGCTTCCCTAACATATAGTGTTGCTGGTGGGAGAAACAACAGAGAGTCCTTGGCAAGAAGCTGTGCCGTCAGTGCTGGCCACCTCTTTCTACACAGCCTGGACACAAGGCCTCCTCCTGTGTGGCTCACAAGGGCTCGTGATAGACGTGTGCAAGGGGGGAGTCTTGGAGCTGGACGCTCAGACCCTGCGGAGAGGTCGCTGGCTGGCTTGCGAGGTGCCCATCTCTTGGGCTCAGAGTCCTATCGCCTTGGGGCTCCATGTAGAGGGTGCCAGCCTCCACAGGTCCTTCCAGAGGGCCAGCCTCACCTGTTGCATTGTCTTGCTTCCCCACTGGCCGCTGAGTGGGGAAGTCATATTGCGTTTGAGGCTCCGGGCATCCCGGCGAGGACAGCTGCCCTGCCTGGCTTTGAGAAGAGGGGATGACTCTGACAACACAGATGTTCTTCCGGCCAGCTCCTCCCTCCGGCTCTGCGGCTTGCTCAACGAAGGGGGTGGCGTACTCTGGCTCAGGTGGCAAGGGCTCCGCGTACTCATGATATTTCCCTGGCACATCATAGTGATTCACCACCAGGGGGAGTGTGTAGCCTTCATCCGGAGCAGGCTTAAAAGTGGAGGGCGCAGTCTGGCTGACGGGGCTCACTTGCACCACATCTGGTTCCGCATATTCTGTCAAGGGGCAAAAAGGAGAACTTGAGAAACAAGAAACCTGGGATTTGTAGTTCAGGACCAAACGGAAGTTTATTGGAGAGAAGGGGACCCCCAAATTGTGGAACATCCTGAGACATTAACCTGGTGCCTTCATGACTATCTTTTAGGAGCCAAGTGATGTCCAGCATTGATTGCCTCATTCATTATCATGCCTTTTTACCGTAACTGATTCTCATTGCCTGGGGCTTATTTTTCTGTTACTATCTGTAGTAGGCTTCGATGATATGTATACTTACCTGGGAGTAGGGACATGCAGTGCAGGGGCAGCAGGTGAGGCAGAACTGCCCAGTTGTTGTCAGTGGAAAAGCACTGCAGCTGCCCCTCCTTCTTACACCTGAGGAAGCTCTTTTACATCCACTTTCTTGGGTGTAAAGAGAGCTTCCTCAGGTGTAAGTAGGTGGGACAGCTGCAGTGCTTTTTCATGGATTACAATGGAGCTGTTCTGCCTCACCGGCTACCCCACACTGCCTGTTTGTGCCTGGGAGTAAGTCCCATTGCCCACAATGAACAGTGAACATGTCCAGGGTGGCACTGCGTGAGTACTTCTTTTGGCCCAGATCCTGCAAGCACGACTCATATGCCCTGTACTGAATACAACACTCAGCCATAGGATCCAGCTGTGATGGACTCTGATGCACTGCCAAGGGGACTTTCTCTGAAGCCCCCATTTCCTGCTTCTGTGGCGGCCTGGCTCATTGCGCAAATGGCATCTATGCCCAGCTGCTCCAGAATGCAGATGTTTGCTGTTGGCCTTGGGCCCAATTCCTCCGCCCCCGCCCCACTCTGCATCACAGATGGAAATCACCAGTCAATGGGCCCATCTGTGTGGGGCAAATGTATGGGGTTGCCCTTGGGACTGTAATTAAGCTCCAGGCCTGCTGAGTTGCTTCTGGACAATGTGCAGCATTGGCCTGAGACTGATTTATGAACAAACAAACCCAGGCTCTTAGAATTCAGCCTTTGACTGCTCCATCAAGGTGGAACAAACAAGCCATTCAGGACTGCCCCCCCCCCCCGTGCTTTGGAGGAAAGGAAATACTAAGGGAAAAAGACAGAGGTGATGTGGATGCACTCAGAATACCAATGCTCATAAATATGCACATAATTGCATTGCATACACACTTCCCCACCACATTCTTGAATTCCCTCTTTCTCATGTGAGCCTGTTGGGACAGGGACCTTCCTCCAATTCAGTTTACAGTGCCCTGCACACAGATAGCACTTAAATACTAAGGAGCCCTTTCCTTTCTCATGGTTGTATCCAGAGAAAGTCAATCTCAAATAAGCATCATTGAAATGAGCATGACATGTTAGACTCTGGACTTAGCATTCTTTGGACAATGTCCAGAATCAGAAAATTCTGAATTTGCTGAAACATGTGCAACTCCATTGGTTCATATTAGCTTGCACATCTCATCACTTCTTTTCTCCTGAACAAACCTGCTTGCTCTCTAGAATTGTTGGGGGGGGGGGGGGCTCTTCTGCATATCCTGTTGTCATCTGACATTTGACTGGGACAAGAGAGTATAATAGGTTCTTTTGCGTGACCACGTCTAGATCTTGGCAATTCCTTCCCAGAAGAGATCAGCATGGCTCCTCAAGGCCGTCTGAAGTGGTCATCTCAGGCAGCAGATTTGATGGGGGCACCTGTCCAACTAACACTCCTCCTAACCTCCTCCCTCCTGGATTCAAACAGGAAGAGGGGGACAGAGTAGAAGAGGAAGTGTGGAGGAGAGACTGGTTGACAACCTTCAGTCTTGAAAGACTATGGTATAAGCCTACAGCACTCGGTATTCCCAGGCGGTCTCCCATCCGAGCACTAACCAGGCCTGACCCTGCTTAGCTTCTGAGAACAGACGAGATCGGGAGATAGTGTTCAGTATAGGGAGATGGTTGGCAACCTTCAGTCTGGAAAGACTATGGTATAAGCCTACAGCACTCGGTATTCCCAGGCGGTCTCCCATCCAAGTACTAACCAGGCCTGACCCTGCTTAGCTTCCGAGATCAGACAAGATCGGGAGATAGTGTTCAGTATAGGGAGATGGTTGGCAACCTTCAGTCTGGAAAGACTATGGTATAAGCCTACAGGACTCGGTATTCCCAGGCGGTCTCCCATCCAAGTACTAACCAGGCCTGACCCTGCTTAGCTTCCGAGATCAGACGAGATCGGGCATGTGCAGGGTAACAGAAGAAGAGAAGGGTATGGGCTACAGCAGTGGTTTCCAAAGCCCTATTTGGACTTTGGGACCACAGTAAGTATTGGTGGGGGCAGGGAGGGGGAGCCATCAGTGGTGCTGCAGCAATTTTTAAAGGGAGCAAGGGATTTTAAAGGAGCAAGGGATTTTTAAAACTTACCTGGGGGAGGGTTGCGCTGGCCTCTGGGACAGTTTGGGAGGCTCAAAGCCCTCTTTGCGGGCCTCCCTCCTTCTCCAAATAGCTCCAATGGGGGATCAGGGCTCACTTCCAGTTCTCGCACGAGTGTGCTCTGATCACCAATCTGAACTATTTGGAGCAGCGGAAAGGCCTGCAGAGGGGGTAGCAAGTCTCACCTGGGTGAGTTAAGAAAAACCCTTGCTTCTGGCGGTGGCGTGATTGCTGTGGTGCTGTTGGGGCACCCATTTCTGGGCCACTCCTCTTAAGGGGGAATGAACCTCTTCAGGTTCCCCTGGTGGGTCGCGACTCACCAGTTTGGGAACTACTGGGCTGGCGTGTCTCCCACTCATCTCTCCTTCACACTTCCTCTTTCACCCCGCTATCTCTTCCTGTTTGAATTCTGGGAGGGGGGGGAGGAAGAGGACTGGTGGAGGTTGTTGCTGGTGTGCTGCTTGGTAAGGAGGGAATGACATTTGATGCGCTGCCTTAGCTGCTAGGAGGTTTTGAGCCAACCTTCTGACCTTTCCTGAATGACTTATTTCCTGCTGATGTTACAAGAAGTGAAAGAGTTTTTTTCCTCAGTGTTGCTGTTAATGTTTGGCCTCGCTCTGGGCGATGAATTTTGGGCTTGGTTGTAATCAGCTGTCTCCTGTTGTTTGTGCTTTGTGTTTCTGATTCAATTGTTGCTTTTTAATATCTTTCTAATCTGCCTTCAGTGCCTTTGGATTGAGGCAGGGCACAAGAGCTTCCAATAAACCAAACAGGCAGACAGATGGAACCTACCTGGGGACTGAATTTCGCTGAGGTCCCCTGGCATTCCAGCTCCAGGAAATGAGCCCATTTCAGAGGTAGACAGGTGCAGGCTCCCTCCGGAACAAACCTGGCTGGCCTCTGATGTTGAGTAACCTAACACGGAATTCACAGTCAGCAGAAGCAATAAAAGGATGGAGCAGCTCAGCCATTGCAGACCTGTTTTCCCTCTTGAAAAAGAACCAAATTATTGGGCGATGATACTTCTTGCAATATTTCTTAATGGTTTTACGATGAGTCCAGTGTTTAGAAGCGCCAGTTCCGTAGATGAGAGGGAAGGAGGGATGGTTTGATACTCAATGCAAAGTGAAAAAAATAGAGTTGAGAAATGACACACACATGAACAGCCAATCAGTTGCTGTTCCCTAAGGTACGGGCCAGCCCTGGCTATAAATACATAGTAAGTCAGCATTTCTCAAACTGTGGGTTGGGACTCACTAGGTGGCTCATGAGACCATTTCAGGTGAGTCATGTAGCACCTAGCTCGACCACCACTGAAAATACAGGGTACAGAGCTACTGGGCAGGGCAGGCTCCTGGTAGGAGAGAGGCAGGGTGCTTTGCTCTGAATAAGTGGGAAGATGGGACACTGGAAAGGGGAGAAGGCTGTGTGGTTGGAGAAGGATCCAAGCCTGTGTTTTGCTTTGATTTCAGAGCTGGAATGCTTGAATACCAAACTATGCAAAATAACAATACAAGCTTGCAGTGCAATGGGACTTTGGCTGATCCTGGCTTGAAGCCTAAGGGCACAATCCTAACCCCTTAGGTCAGTGCTTTCCAGCACTGGCATAGCGGTGCCAATGGGACATGTGCTGCATCCTGCAGTTGGGTGTCACTCATGGAGGCCTCCTCAAAGTAAGGGAATGTTTGTTCCCTTACCTCAGAGCTGCATTGCCCTTATGTCAGTGTTGTAAAGCACTGACATAAGGGGTTAGGATTGCACCCTAAATTGATGATGTCACTTCTGGCCACGGCATCACTCCCAGGTTAATGACATCCCTACCGGTGGGTCTCGACAGATTGTCATTGTAAAAAGTGGGTCCCGGTACTAAAAGGTTTGAGAACCACTGTAGTAAATAGTTTCGAGGATGATATCAAGGTTCTTATTATAAAAACTCAGAAATAACTGTGGCAAGGAAAAGTAACCTGCTTTCAGTAACTGCCCAAAATGAATTGACTGTTATCTCTAAAAATGAATTGGGGAGTTACTTCAAGACTTGAGTTCAACACCACCAAATCCAAGCCTGTTCTGCCTCATGGCTGGAAATACAGGATGATCTGCTCATCGCCAGTTCCTGAATATGATCAGTGATCACCTTGCCTCTCTGTTAATGCATGTTTTGTGCGCTGTTGGGTGTTTTACCTTTCATGAGGCTGCACTCCTGGTCAACTGCTGTCTTCCTGCTGTGGGAGAGAGAGAAAGAAAAAAGAATTACATGAATTCAACAGCAGCTCTTGCACACAGAGCCTGGTGCGCCCAAAGCACACGGTGCAGTTTTGTAGCCCCTTTTGGAAAAGAGGCAAGGAGATCTGCTTTTAAATCGCAAGTCAGAAAAGCATTCAGTGCTCCCGAGTGACACCCAAAAGACTTTGTGCCAGTGTTGTGCGACGCAAGCAACACTAAGGCTTTGCACGTTTGGGCTGCAATCTGATACACACTTTCCAGGGAGTAAGCCTCAGTGAACACAATGGGACTATTTCTGCGTTCGCATGTATAGGATCCTGTCTGAGGCATGTGTTTACCATTTCAGTTTTGGTCGTTTCCCAACCGCTGTCACTGTATTTATTTGTCTGCTTCAGAGATTTATAGCTCACCCTTCCTCATAAAATGAGCCCAGATTTCAGAACATTAAATAACGCATGAACTGTCTCATTATGAAGAGAGGCAACAGAACACAGTATTCAAACAGCTGCATAAAAAGACCATATTTTCACTGATTCAAAACAACTGTTTGAAGGTCTTGCAAAAGACAGATGACTTCAAGAACCTTCTGCAGACAGGGAGAGAGGGAGCCTCTTGTAGCTCCCTGAAGGGAGAGTTCTAATGTTGTGGGGCTACCACCAAAAAGGTTGGGTTTGGAGGGGCTCCCACCAACAGCAGGGTTGAGGAAGTGAATGTGTTTCTTACCTCTTCTTGCGACAGAGAAAAACCAGCAGCAAGAGGAAAGAGGAGATGAGCACAGCCCCCCCAATCAACAGCATCACCAGGAATGGGGGTCCTGGGAGGGAAAAGGGAGTAAATTCAGCAAAAGCTCTTGGACACCAACTGTGCATTTGGGCTGGACCACAGAACTGGGTCCACCATTAAGTTAGAGAATGCGGTTGAACAGGCAAAGATGTCTTGTACTGTGTGAGCCTATTGGTCTCTCTAGCTCAATATTGACTGACAGGCTTTCACACAAGGTGTTGTGACACCAACGTTAGGAGGCATGGGGGAGGAGCTAACCAGGCCAGGAAACATGGCAGCACCAACTCTAGAGTAGCCTGACCCACACCCCAATAAGAGCTGGGCATGTCAGTGGAGATCTCCTGTGACTGGATCTATGTCTCCTGTGTTTGAGCCTCTGGATGGACAGGCTTCCTCTGCACCAGCATCCTTACACTCAGCACTGCTCAATTCTTCTGACAGTGTACCAGGAAGGAAGTATCTGAGAGGTGAAGGAGTGGCCTGGTTCCTGATTTAGATCCCAATCCTAGACATGTCTACTCAGAAGTAAGTTCCATTAGAGTCAATGGGGCTTACTCCCAGGAAAATGTGGATATGATTGGGCTATTTGCCCTTTAAAGGAAATTGTCAGGGATTCCACAGGCTGTAGGCTCATCAGGAAAGGAGGTGGAACCTGGGAAGGGCTATCAACCAAGAGAAGTACTTAAGAATTCAGTTGAGCCTTGCAGTGCTGGAGCAGGTAGTCTATGCTGAACTAACCAAGGTCCTCTAGTTGTAGCTGTCTACAGTAGGCCTGTTTTCTTCATCTTCAGACATCACTGTGGGCTTATAGTCAGGACAGGAGTGATTTGGAGATGCTGGGGACTAAACTTGGGGCCTGCGCCATGCAAAAGCATGCATTTTTGCCACTGAGCTACCACCTATCCAGGGGATCAATGTGCCCTTTTGGTGTCCTTTTAGTGGTTTTGTTGTTAGATAGAGGAAAAGGTTGCATACTATGAAGATAGGATGGGTAAGGGTGAACATAGCTGTAGATAACAGTGGTTGAATTTGTCTCCCCCCCTCCACCACTCTATGTACATACTGGCAAAGGAAGACCCACAGCTCAAGAGTCTTTAGCTCCAAGTTTTATCAATGAGTAATGAGTTCAATGAGTAAAAAGTGACTTTGAGAATCTTCTTGAAAAAGAAAGATCAGTAAGACCAATATAATTGATCTGGGAGGGAAAGATGGTGGTGGTTAACTTCCACACTAGTCCTTCTTTGCTCACTTTTTACAGGAAACCAACTGCGGGAAACCACATTATTACATTACATTCCCATATTTTTTCTTTTGTCCTCCTGTGCTGCTTTTTTCTGATCTGTAATGTGTGCAATATAATTCAATTAAAGTGTAGATTAGCACAGTGCTGTTGTGGCTTTTGAGGGCTACTATGTCTTTAACTAAAAGCTTCACTTCTAAGTTCTGCCCCTTTAACTGATTTTATCCACACTTAATATATGTATATTGGAACTAATAGCATCATCTTCTAATAGCAGTGTTGGGTAGGGTAGGATTTAAATCTGGGGGGAAAGTACAAGGTGAAAGGGGTTAAATACCCTTCCCCTGTGCTGCACCCAATCACAATTGGATACTCCCCTCCAAAGCTGCTTTAAATTAAAAAGCCGGGAGATCTAATCACAGGCAGCCTGCTTCATGTCTATTTTGGATCTTGTCATATCTGGATCATCCATTAAGACCACAAGCAGCCAACGGAGATCTTCCAGGAAAGACCTGAGAAGAGGCTATAAAGAAGACAACAAGGACGGACAGGGCCAGCAAAGGAAGCACCACTGGCTCAGTTTCACTGAGTTTCACTCAGTTCTTCACGGCAGGAGAAATGAAGCACTGATACGAACTGCCAAACAGGAAAAGGAACTCATCAGCACATGGGTGTTTGACTAGGCAGAGGATATAGGAAGGGTTTCCAAGCAGGAAGATGCTACTGTAGTGTTTGAACAGGATGTTCCTGCACCTGCTGTGAACACAGTAGCAGAGCCAGTTCAAGACCAGCCAAGGCCATCATTCCTGCCAGCTTATCACATCGTCCCTGTCTTCGTACACATCTGTGATTAAGGCTACAATCCTATGCACACTTTCCTGGGAGTGTCTAATTGAACACAAAGGGACTTACTGCTGCGTAGACATGTATAGGATTACATAACAAATAAACACACATTCTTCCTCTCTCTCTCCCCCTTCCTCCATTTCCGTTTCACTCTTCTGTGTCCTTATAGCATGCTTTGGGGATTATAAGCTCGTGGGACAGAGACTTGTTCTCGGGTAATTTGAAAACCCTGCATTGGTGGGGATATTTGTTTATTTTTCACATTTTTATACCTCCCTATGGTGTACATACTTCCTTCCCTCCTTTTGTCATCACAACAACCCTGTGAGGTAGGTGAGGCTGAGAGATAGTGACTGGCCCAAGGTCACCCAGGAAGCCAAGTGGAGATTTGAACCTGGATCTTCCAAGTCGAGGTCCAACTCCCAAACCACTACACCATCCTTACCTGGATATATAAATAGTACATCACATCTTTGAATATCAATTGCCTAAGGCAAGTCTTCAGCTTATGAAGGGTTGGGAGCTACCTCAAACCCAACCTGCAACATGAGACCTTGCTTTGAGAACCAGCGGGTGAGAGGGATGGATGAGTGAAGGACAATGGTTCTGCTTCCTTCTCATTTTCCTCCTCTTCTCCTGCCTGGGGTCAGCCAATACGTGTGACGTTACTGTGTCATTTTGATCTGTCTTTTCTTCCAAGTCAGTTGGAAGGCGAGGAGTGGCACACTAACTGTGTGCACTCAGTTTTGAGAGATGGGGGAGGGGGAAGAGAAAGAGGCAGAAAGGCAAGATAGAGCAGGGAAATGCAAGCAGATGAGTGGGAGATCAAGGGAGCCTGTTGAAGGTTGGGGGGGGCTGGACCAAAGCAACCCCACCAAACCCCAAGTAGAGAGTTGTACAGACCAGGTAGAGGTGGGATTTACCTTCTCTAAGACCCCAGCATTGGCTACAGTTCAAACTGTCCAGGCTTGAGCCACAGAACACAGCTGCCAGAATCCACCTGAGGTCCAGACGTGACCCACTTCTGCATCCTGACCTGTCTCTTGAAGTTCTCCGGTCTAAGTGATGCCAGAAGGGAGCTTTCAACCATGCTTGCAAACTGCAAGACTTGGGCAGCAATCTGATATGCGCTTACCTGGGGTAAGTCCCGCTGAATCAGTGGGGTTTATTTCCGAGCAGCTGCACACAGAATTGCACCGTTGGGGAAGCTTTGAAGCTCCACGCTGTGTTGGTGAGCTGTTCTTATCACGTGCACCCATCAGATGAAATGCACTGATGTGTGCACGAGCATGGGCACATGCAGACACAGGCTCCAATGGCTCATGGGAGGTCTAAAACATATAATGTGGCAAGCAGCACCCCCACTCCACCACCAGTGTCAGAGGCACCAGAAAAAATCCTTCCACCCTGTTGTGACCAAGAAGCTGGGAAACACAAACCTGTTTTTTCTGGGTTGATGACTATTCCAGGAACTGGAGTGAAAATGGCAGGACTGCTGGTCAGGATGGGGAGCTCTTTGGGGGCACTGCGGACTGCAATGAGAAAAGTATCATGAAGGTTCTTTAACATACCACTCCTCCGGCACAGTCTCTAATCCCAGGCCTTACCCCAAAGAGTTTACAGACTGCTCATCTCCATCTTTCCCCTCTTCTCTCTGTCCATTTTGCTTCTTTCCTCTCCATTAGTCTTCCTGCTTCTCATGTTCTTATATGTAGCATATAGGAGTTCTAAAACCCCCTTCACTAGTACAGCTGCTCAACTCAAAATCAGGCCCCCCCCCAAAGAGGGCAATCAAGACCTTTTGCATCCCAAGCATGGGACTCTCCCTAACATATATGCAACCCATGTGTTAATCCCCTTACGCAGCAGTCCTATACAGATTCCTCAGAAACAAGTCCCATTATATTCAATGGAGCTTACTGCCAGGAATGTACGCACAGGATTGCAAACTTATAATGGCTACAAGTTAATCCAGTCTGACTAAAGGAAGAGGGTCTGGCTGGATCAGTTGACGGACAAGTCTCAATCCAAATGGATAGCCTGTCTATGTTCCTTATGGTCCTTACTTCCACTGTCGCTATATGGGCGCACAGCCTTCTGGTGAGCGGCCTGGCATCCCAACAGTGCCACCTTCAGGGCAACCTTCTTGTTCCAGCTCAGAGGTGCGATGCGCAGGTACTGGGCCAGGATGGGAGGCATGAAAGTGTGCGAGGCTTCTTCATGGCTGTCACTGTTTCCTTCAAAGATCTGGTAGGAGGAGGAAGTAGAGACAGAAGTCAACAAGCAGAGGGTCACTACTAGTGACAATGCAAGAGGGGCATGATTTATCAATGCCTTTCTTTTGTTCTTGTCAGTGCAGGGTCAGCCCATAGATTGGTGGTGCTGGCCAGTGCCTCCCCATCCACTTCTTTTCCTCTTCCCGCTCCCTGGATTCAAAAAGGAAAAGGGGAATGGAGCAGAAGAGGAAGTGTGAAGGAGAGGAGAGTGCTAGGCTCTCATCAGGGGCACTCTAGCCCACCATTTTCCTCTCTCCCTCCACACTTCCTCTCCTGTTTTGTTCCCCTCTTCATTCCAGAGAGCAGAAGAAGAAAGTAGCAGAAATGAAATCACTGATGTTAGGCCAGCCCTACATCTTTGTTCCAGACAGTACAAAAGTTGGTTTAACATGCCCTCCTTGGGGATTGATGCTGACCTGGGCTATGCTGGTCAAGCCAGGGTAACCCTATAAAAATTAATGTTGTTAGGCCAGATTTGCAGAAGTTTAAGACAGGAGCATGCAGGTCATCATCTCAGTCCACTCTTCATCTTCACATCTCCCGTAGTCTTATTTAGTTAAGATAGTTACATCCTTCTCAACTATAAGGATTTTCACAACAACTAATGAGAATAGTAATATAAGAATAATAAGAATAGTAGTAAGAACCACCAGTGCTGAACCAGTGCCAAACCATCAGCCAACAGCCCCAACAACACATATTGACTGCCATTAAAACCCAAAAGGAATAAAGCAGTGTTTTGTTCGGTTTCCTAAAAAAAATTCCAGAGAAGGAGCTGGGTGGAGACAATTCCAGAGACTGTGCCATGCTTACTCCAAGCAGAGCTGGCCCAAGGCCTCATGATGCCCAGGCCACCTTATTTGGTGGGCAAATAAGTCTAGCTGGACTAGATGGGCCTATGGCCTGATCCAGTGGGGCTGTTCTTATGTTCCTATGATGCCCCTCTCCCTTACCCAGTGGTGCACAACCTGCTGTTTTCACTGATCCTTCTCCACTTCCTGCTCCCTGGCTTCAAAAATAAAGAAGGGAACTGAATGGAAGAAGTGCAGAAAAGAAGAGAGGCCTGGGAAAGAATATTGGAGGCACTTCCTCTTTTGCTCCTTCGCACTTCCTCTTCAGTTCCATTCCCTTTTTTCTTTTCAAATCCAGGAAGCAGGAAGAATAGCATGGGGGACGGATGGACCAGGCTTATCCTCTGGCCTCATTTTCATTTAGATTCTGTTTGCTCTTGCCTCACCTTAACCACGAATCACTGCATCCTCTGGGTCAGGGGTCGGCAACCTTTTCAGCAAAGCGGCCAAAGGTCCAGCAATGACATCATCACATCATCACTGAACTTCAGGATTGCCAAGTTCCCGGAAGTGTCTGCATGGAGATCAGCTGGGGAGGCAAAGACTCCCACCCAATTTTCCATCCCCCATTCAGGGAACGGCAGAGCCATCTGCTCAGGTTAGCACTCAGAGTCCCTGTGTGCAGTGGCACAGGGACTCCGTGGGCTCGGGCAGGTGACTCTGCCATTCCATCTTGCACACTGTAAATTGGGCAGGAGACTTTGCCTCCCAAGCCAAACTCTGCATGGGCCAGATCCAGCCCATGGGCCATAGATTGCCAACCCCTGCTCTAGGTAGACTGAGAAATTGGATCTGTCGTTTTGGCTTTGGATTTATAATAATGGCTGTGCATGGCAGGTGCTGCAATTACTAGGGAGTAAGCCTCTCTGAAGACAGTGAACTTACTTTTGAGTAAGCATGCACAGGATTACTCTGAGGGTCTCTTTCCTAACTCTTCCTAGGTCTCTGAACCTAACTTTCAGGTGTTTCAGACCCCTGTGGCCTTTAGCCTTCAACCACATCTTCAGTGTGCACTTGGCCATCCCTCTTCTCCACTTTCTGCATGATAACCAAGCCCCAACTCTCAACAGTCTCACCTTATCCTCCTTGCCATCGCTGGACTTGTAGACTTTCCAGTTCTTGCCATCTTTACTGGAGAGAATACGGTAGGATTTGACATAGTAGTTTTGTTGATGAGAAGATCCCTTTGTTATAATTCCTGGAATAGATAACAGTGACATTTGTACCTAAAAATATGTGAATGATGCATAAGTAAGACACTTAGGCCAAATTATTCCCTCAGAAGGACTTAGGCTGCAATTCTACACACACCTCCCTGGGAGTGAGTGCCACTGAACTTAATGGGGCTTACTTCTGGGTAGGCATGCATAGGATTGCACTGTTAATAATGTTTACTTTTTCTTCATTTTAAAGATTCCTTCACCCAGGTTCATAATTAACCTGTGGAACTCCTTGCCACAGGATGTTGTAATGGCACCTGGCCTAGATGTCTTTAAAAGGAGATTGGACAGTTTTATGGAGGAAAAGGCCATCACAGGCTACAAACAAGAATGCGTATATGCAACTTCCTGGTTTTAAAAGTAGGCTATCTCTGAATGCCAGATGCAAGGGAGTAGCAACAGGATATAGGTATCTTGTGTTCTCCCAGAGGCATCTGGTGGGCCACTGTTAGATACAGGATACTCTTGGCCTGATCCTGTTTGCTAATGTCCCCTCCCCAAAAAG